>NC_058082.1:407431481-408035878 GCF_014858855.1 Bufo gargarizans | reverse complement strand
ATATGGATAGATATATTTTTGGACGTCTGTATCACAAGATCATCATTCACATGATATAGGGATCAAATTGGGCCATATAGAATGTGCAATAATTATTCCCTAGGGCTAAAGACCACCGACCTCTGAATGGATTTCTGGTAAGAAAGCCAGTGCTAGGCACGGTAACCGCACCGCTCTCGCCACTGGGATATGACTGTTCACTATGCCATCCACCAGGGATGAAATAATGCTGCTATACTCCCGCTAGTAGATGTACCAGCTGATATGGCTCATATACAGACAACTATCAGCCACAGCTAGCAAGAAGTTCTAGTACTGGACAGCTTGAGGCGTTTCTGTGCGCCTGGTACGCGCACTTCTTGAGGAGCATAGAGCACCAGTATAGCAGAAGAGCCTTGCCTAAGCCGCACTTCTCTAGTGTTAGAGTCAGTGTTCTAATGTGGCTTGATGTGAGCCACGGCACTATGATGGCCGCGAACTAAACTACGTGTACAAGATAGCATCATTGAGGCCATTGGGTTTAATGGCATGCAATCTAAAAATCCATTGGGCCTCTTTTTGCAACAAGATGCAGTTCAAATCACCTCCTCTTGATAACATGTTGATCTGTTCAATGCCCTGAAACTTTATGGGGTGACACTGCCCTCATGACAATCTGCCACATGCCGAGCTATTGAAGTGTCATTAGATTTAGCAATGTCTGAGATGTGTTCACACATACGTCGCCTCAGCTCACGTCTCGTTTTTCCAATGTATTGAATGCCACAAATACATGTCAGTAGGTAGATCACCCCAGCCGATTTACAGTTAATAAATTATCTATTGTAGTAGATCTTGCCAGATGTATTGCCCACAAAGGATTTACTTTTGTTGATATATTTGCAGAACTTGCAAGACCCACAAGGGAAATTGCCAGTCAGAATATTTCATAGCCAGGGTTGTTATTTAGGACTCTGATAAAAACTGTGGACCAAGAGATCCCGAATATTCTGGCTATGGCGATATGTAATAGCTGGCCTTGATGAAATCAAGCTCCCAATAACAGGGTCTGATCTCAGAATGTCCCAATTTTCTGCTAGAACCTGGTCGTACTTCATTATGGGCCCTGTCATAGGTCCCCATGATTCTCACAGCCTCATCAGCATCCTCTCGATATTTGGAGAGAGAAGTTGATCTCTATTAACACCCAGTGAATGATGATAGGCCTGCTTGAGCACTTTCTGTGGGTAACCATGATGTACAAATCTCTCCTGTAATTGCTTTGCTACATTTCTGAAATCGGCTAGTTGAGAACAATTCCTTCGAAACCTCAGATACTATCCTTTCGGAATGCCCTTTTTTAGGGCAACAGGATGCCCACTCTCCCACCTCAAAAGGTTATTGGTGGCAGTGGACTTCCTGTATACATTAGTGATGATCTGGCCTGAGGGTTTAAGGGTGATAGATAAATCCAAGAACGAAATCTGGTTCTCATTAATTTCAGACGTGAAAAAAAAGGCCAAGGCTGTTATCATTGAGGGCTGTCATGAACTCCTGGAACTGTGCTCCACTGACAAACCATAGGGCCAGCGAGTCATCAATATACCTGACCCACAATGGGATCAATGATATGAAACGTTCCAGGTCATCGCTGAACACCACCTCTCTCTCCCACCAGGCCAGGTAGAGATTTGCAAAAGTGGGGGCACAGGGACTGCCCATTTCGACTCCCCTGAGCTGGTGGAAGATATGGCCGTCAAACAGGAAAATGTTATGTGTCAAGATAAATTCAAGCAGTTCCATGACAAATGCGTTATGACGTCTGCAGTGTTCTCGCCTCGGTTGGAAAAAAGAGAGTACCGCTTTACAGCCAAGGTCGTGAGGGATAGAGCTGTAAAGGGCCTCTACGTCCAGACTGGCCAAAAGTGAACCTGACTCGCAGTGAATATCATTTAAACGGCCCAATACGATACCATCGCATCCCTTACGTATGAGGGTAGACTGCTGACAATATGGCCTAAATATGATATCTACATACGTACTAATATTGGCAGTGAGACTCCCCATACCAGACACAATAGTAAAAAACGGCCATGACAGGTAATTCTGGGAAGAGGAATGCATATTTAGTTTTATTAATCAGCTCTGCCTCCAAGGTTCCATTTATTCCCCCCCTTTACCTTTGCGTAGATACGCCTTCCCCAGGGTGTACTTTGTTCCTCCTGCCTGTCAGCTGACCGGCGATGCTAGAGCTTGTGTCTCGCCAGGATTGGCTGAACATGCGGGGGCACGCCTGCCGGGTGAGGTTTTCACCCTTTTTATTACTGCACATACACGGACGCTTCGCGTCCATCATAGTCCCGTGGCTCAGATCAAGCCACAATAGAACACTGACTCTAACACTAGAGAAGTGCGGCTTAGGCAAGGCTTTTCTGTTATTACTGGTGCTCTATGCTCCTGAAGAAGTGCGCATACCTGGCGCACAGAAACTCCTCGAGCTGTCCAGTACTAGTACTCCTTGCTAGCTGTGGCTGATAGTTGGCTGTATATGAGCCATATCAGCTGGTACATCTACTAGCGGGAGCATAGCACGATTATTTTGTCCCCGGTGGATGGCATAGTGCAAAATGTAGAAATACAAAAAGAGGATTACGGTACAATTTGAACTCCCTGGTCTTAAAACGGACCAGGAGTCACAGAGTAAGTACCTAGAGTAGAGGTTATCAGAGGCGCCAGTCGGCGGAGGTGAGTTCTATAGAGAACAATATATATATATGTATATATGTATATAGGAGTTATGCTCGTATGCAATTATGGAACAAGATAGGCAGCTCAAGTGTTTCAGAGGGTCAAGGATTACCCTTGCCCACGTTTGAAGAGATATAGGCGGTGTAGAGAGGACAAAGAAAGAGAAGCCCTTTACACCCGTGGAGAAAAAGTTTGAAACACGTACCAGGCGCCAGATCACTTAGTCATTAATCGTGATGAGGATACAGATTAGTTCTTATTTGTGTATAAGATATAGAAAAGACCTTCACCTAGGTCTGTTTAGAGAGCTCGGAGTTTAGAAAAAACACCTCAGCTCTATAGCGGTGATGTTGGAGATCATAAAATAATGATAATATTAAAATCAAATTCACTCACTTCACAGGGGGGCAGTCGCCAGGATAAGCTCAAGACACCTGGGACTATTCCCCCCCCCCCTGGCCAGGATCGCATGTAGAGATGCAAATAATTGAACGCCTCCTACAAACGTGGCTTTTGGTCAATTATTTTATTAATATAAGACTCAACGCGTTTCGAGGGTCTGAAGGAGTGTTTTAACAGGTTCTGAGACCAGTCAGGAGTGAACAGCCATCTCTTGGGTGACGCTCATATCTCAGTGGTGGGAGCGGTGCGGTCGATAACCTCGTGATACTGAGGTCCAAAAATATATCTATCCATATGTTGGGCAGGCACGTTAAATGTGACAATAATTATATGTGTGACAACAAAAACACCAATCAGTACATTTAGCCCTGGTGAACTACAGGGGAGAGGTGTTATTGTGGCAATACACACTATATGCCATAGATTACCCTAGGGGTTTTATTTGATACCTGGCCTGTACTTTCAATATTATAAGATGTTTGGAGGTTACACACCCCTTTGATTCTTTAATACTGGATACCATTAAACTTTTTTGTTATTTGAGTTTTAACGTCCATGAACATTTATATTTGCTTGAATAATTAATCTGGACGTATATCTTTTCTCACCATATTATTTGTTTATAGCAACTAATAGGTGGCCTAAATTTAGACTTGATGGTCTAAAGGTACATTTTATTTACTGTATAATCCTGCATCAAACATTTTCATAAAGGTGACACATTTTTAGTCTAAGTTTTCTCTGTCCAAAATTAGACTGAATTTTCAAACTTGACCCATTGTTCTATCTTCTATTTGGGCTACTTCATCTGATGAAAGGTCAGAAGCAGGGTCACAAGGAAGAATCAAGTTTTGTTTTTTTTCAAATCAGATAATCTTTATGCATTTAAACCAAACCCAACTCACAGACCTTCTGTTTAAGAGAAAAATATGCATCACTTATCATATACATAGAAGCATGAGAAGATCATAGTATCCAAAGTGCAAAAATATAATGATCTAAATTTTTGCTCAAAGATCTTAAAATGATGTTTCAGACACAAGGCACCAAAAACATGAAAATGAGAGATTAGAAATGAACCGGTCTCCGATAATGTTACCCAATGTAAGCCCTCCTACTTTGTAACAGACTAATGACCATGAAGCACACCATTTTTAAAATTTAGCATAAGCCCCTCATTTTTATATATTATTATCTCATGCATTAAGAAGGTGTTTACTTTTTCTATGAATTCCCTCCTACTAAGGTCAATTGGTTGAATCCAGTAATAGGCTATTAGTTTACAGGCAATATATAAAAACAGATATTTTATAAGTGTCTAATGGTCTAAATCTTCCATCAGTCCTAAGAGACAAATTGCCGGATTTCACTGGAGAGAAACAATATATATATATATATATATATATATTGTGGGGATTCGCTCTGGTAGGCAGCTTAGCGGACGCAGTATAGAAGCAACAACAAAGTATTTAACTTAAACAGTTCAGTGTTTATTCACACTTGGCAGGGTAACAAATATAAACAAAGTCACCTTAGTTTAAATCCTGGTGTTACATTCACTTCTTGCTGTAGGTACCACATAAGAAGGTCAAGTCCTGGTGTTCACTTCACACCATGCTGCGGGTACCACTTAAAGAGTCCCAGTTCTGGATGTCGTTCCCTTGTCCTCCCAGACAGGTCGCAGGCATGAATCCAGCCACAACCCTCAGATCCCAATACAGAGATCCCCTGATCCCAGCTGTCTTTTAAAGGCAGCTAGGTATTAACAAAAACCCGGACCGACACCTGCGATCCAGTCCAGTGTTTGACCTTACCTGACTGCTAATTAATCCAGCAGCACACATTGGGAGGAAAATACCTGCATCCACATACAATTATATATATATATATATATATATATATGTATATATATTTATATATATATATATATATATATATATATATATATATATATATACATATAAGATCCATATGATGTTGTCCAAAAAAGTGGAAAGGTCATCACAGCCACAAAGCATGTTAAAAAGATCTGCCAGTTCTATGGCACATCTAGGACACTTAGCCTATAGTAAACATCCTATCTGAATTAAAAAAAAACAGGGGTATACCCTATGAGTAATATATAATTGCAAAAGTCTATGTCCCTTACCTAAAAATAAAATAAGAACCAAATATAAGATACTAGACCACTGATCTTCTGAGACATTTCCTAGGTCCTTCTCCTATTAATGCATCCACACTAAAGGATGGAACACTTTCTTCCCGACAATCATTTGCTCAATTTTGCAATGTAAAGGGGCCTTTAGAGTCAAGTTTAAGCTTAGCCTGGGTCACAGTGCAAGTTGATGGAAAACAGGATGCAATTTTAAGTATTAACTTACACCAGAGCTCCTAATTTAAAGATACAGAGATATGGGCTATATTCGGATATGTATCTGATGAGCTAAGTTTGAACTGCTGGGATCCCCAACATTTCAGAGAACTGTTAATAGACACTGCACCAATCTTTACCAGATACTGTGTCCGGTATTGCCGCACAGTCACATGTAAGTGAATGGTGCTGTGTTGTAGTTACTATAAAGCCATGGTATAGTACTGTAGAGGAAAAAGGGGCCATAGTCTAATATATGAAGCTAAGTGTATGTGTATATGTCCGCTAAAGGAATCAACACCGTCACATTTAGAATCACGAAATTTGGCACACAGGTACATCAGGTGTCCGGGAAGATTTTAGAGCAGGTCTCAGCTCTCTAGCCAGTACTGTTCCTGAGATATTCCCAAAAAATGCATTAGCCAATAGAAGCCTGGTCACATGACCCCTTATCAACTAATAGAAGTACGCAGGCCCTTAGTTTCCACATACACAGTTTTACACCATGTTTCCATAATAACCCAGCCATTTTTCTTCACTGCTGTAGGTCAGCTTTAAATGGGCATGGCGCTGTGGATGACACTGTTAAAGGAGTGGAGTGCTGTGGAGGTCACAGTTAAGGGGGCAGGTAGGGTGGCCATTCAGGCCACCTTCAAAAGATGGACTTGAAAACCCCACCCCAGGCCCTGATAATCCATGCCCCCAACCAAGTTAGGCCATGCCCCTCTAACTCAGCAGCCGATGGGGATTGAAAAAAATCAGCTGCAGGTGTGGGAGGGAGAGTCACTTTCTCACTGCAGCTCACGCTCAGACAGCACAGTGCTGCTGTTCAAAAGGACATCCTGTGTTCGTCCAGGCACTGCGCCGGGCAGAGAACAGGGAGTCTGAAAGCTGGACTGTCCGGCCTAAAACCGGACCTCTGGCCATCCTAGGGGCAGGCTGCTGTGGAGGTCACAGTTAAGGGGACGGTCCGCTATGGAGGTCAGTGTTAAGGGGCAGATTGCTGTAGAGGCCACTGCTAAAGGGACGGGGTGTTGTGGAAATCACTGTTAATGAGATGGGGTACTGTGAAAGTCACTGTTAAAGGGGCTGACTGCTGTGGGGGTCACTATTAAAGGGCAGGGATGCTGTGGAGGTCACTGCTAAAGGGGCGGGTGCTGTGGAGGACTCTGTTAAGAGGGCAGGGAACAGTGGTTACATTGTTAAGGGGTGGCGTGCTATATAAGTCACTGTTAGGGGGCGGGGTGTTGTGGAGGTCACATTTTAAGGTAATGGAGCTCTGTGGAGGTCACTGTTAAGGGAGCGGGGTACTGTAGAGGTCACTAATAAAGGGGCATCCGCTATGGAGGTGACTGTTAAAGGGGAGGGCGCTGTGGATGTTACTGTTTAGGGGGCAGGCCACTATGGAGGTCACTGTTGAAGAGGCGGGGTACTGTAGATGTCACTGTTATAGTGGATACTGTCGATAATCAGTGGGTGTTCCAGTGGTCAGAGCATTACTAATTAAACCTTGATACTTTAAGGGGTATTAGAGAAATGCTAGAGAAAGACTATTCAGTGGATAGAGATAACTGTTAGATCAGCAGGTATCTGGCTATTCCACCTCCTATTCTGGGGAGTGAGTTAAATAAAGGTTAGTATACCGATGCATCTGGAGGGCCTGGCTGCAAGATACAGGAGGCCGATCGTTTTGAAACAAGCTCCAACCTGTGAAAGCAGAACATGGAAAAGTTTTAGCCTCTGAAAATAAACAATAAAGTGTCCATTCAATGAAATTCTATAAGCACCAATCTTGGTGAGGCATTGAAACACAATTTTTTTATTAAAAAAATGCTGTACAACTTCACTATACAAAAAACTGTCAATGCAAAGACGGTAGAATTTCTAAAGTACAGCCCGGTTAAGTTCTCACTTTCTTATAAACACTGTGTGCACTATTTTTGTCCTTGCAAACATTTGGGAAAAAATAAAGTTTACCTTAATTTTAATTATCCAAGTTTGGCTATTTGTGGCAGTAAGAAATTACTAACGTTACCCTTGACGCTGACATTTGCTAAGATCCATCAATCAGTAAGGTTGATAAATGTCTGTAGATTTTCGTAATGTGGCTTGGAGGCCTGAGACATATCTTGTTTAAACTATAATATCCTGTAGCCCACCCATGAAAGGCTGACGTGTTTATTTAGTGTAGGTATCCTCTAATTAAACCATGCAGACATGCTAAACATTTTTAGCATCCAGCTATAGGGTATCTAGGACGTTTACTGGTAGAAATCAACCAGTAGAGACTAGCAGTGGAGACATTTGTGATATTAACGGCGTAATGAAAAAAAAATTCTATAATTTGAAATTCATCATTTTCTCATCTGTGCTCTATCTGCAAAATAAATCAATTGGATATCAAATCATGTCACTTTATATTTTGGAAACACCACCTATCATGTGATAGGTGTGGTTTGTGGCCCCAGGATGTCAATTTTAATAAAGATTTGATTTTACTTTTTACCAAGCCCTCATCAATGTTTTCTCATTGTCTCAGATTCCAGACATTGATCAAACAAGATCTGTCATTCCAGTTTAAGGCATGACTAATGGGTTTATAAAGGATCCCTCATATTGGAATTTCATAGTATCCTGGAATAAAGAAATCAATGTGAAATATACAGTAGGCACAGTGTATCAACATAAAATATAAGTTGATGAGTTCAAAGCAGGAATGGGCAAGCATAAGGTTCCAAAAAACTTGGACCTGGGAGAAATTGTAATGGCTAGACAACAGAGCATCTCTAACAGAGCAGGTCTTGTCAGGGGTCAAGTCCTGGGAAAAAAAGTGTGGGAACTCACCCAAGATCCAGTGCCTCCGCGTGAAGTCACGGCACGCGGCGTACGCAAAGGGCAGGGAAGGTCACTCTCTTTCCCCTCCCTTATCACTCTCTTTCTCCCCCCTCCCTCCCATGTCACTCTCTTTCTCCCCCCTCCCTCCCTTGTCACTCTCTTTCTCCCCCCTCCCTCCCTTGTCACTCTCTTTCTCCCCCCTCCCTCCCTTGTCACTCTCTTTCTCCCCCCTCCCTCCCTTGTCACTCTCTTTCTCCCCCCTCCCTCCCTTGTCACTCTCTTTCTCCCCCCTCCCTCCATCCCTTGTCACTCTCTTTCTCCCCCCTCCCTCCCTCCCTTGTCACTCTCTTTCTCCCCCCTCCCTCCCTTGTCACTCTCTTTCTCCCCCCTCCCTCCCTTGTCACTCTCTTTCTCCCCCCTCCCTCCCTCCCTTGTCACTCTCTTTCTCCCCCTCCCTCCCTTGTCACTCTCTTTCTCCCCCCCTCCCTTGTCACTCTCTTTCTCCCCCCTCCCTCCCTTGTCCTCTCTTTCTCCCCCCTCCTTGTCACTCTCTTCTCCCCCCTCCCCCCTCCCTTGTCACTCTCTTTCTCCCCCTCCTTCCCTCCCTTGTCCACGCTCTTTCTCCCCCCTCCCTCCTTTGTCACTCTCTTTTCTCTCCCCCCCTCCCTCCTTTGTCACTCTCTTTCTCCCCCCTCCCTCACTTGTCACTCTCTTTCTCTCCCCCCTCCCTCACTTGTCACTCTCTTTCCTCCCCACTTCCCTCACTTGTCACTCTCTTCTCCTCTCTCCCCCTCCCTTCCTTGTCACTCTCTCTTTCTCCCCCCTCCCTCCCTTGTCACTCTCTTTCTCCCCCCTCCCTCCCTTGTCACTCTCTTTCTCCCCCCTCCCTCACTTGTCACTCTCTTTCTCCCCCCTCCCTCACTTGTCACTCTCTTTCTCCCCACTCCCTCACTTGTCACTCTCTTTCTCCCCCCTCCCTTCCTTGTCACTCTCTCTTTCTCCCCCCTCCCTCCCTTGTCACTCTCTCTTTCATTCCCTCCCTCCCTTGTCACTCTCTCTTTCATTCCTTCCCTCCCTTGTCACTCTCTCTTTTTCCCCACCCACCTCGGGTGTAGCGTGGCCGAGCTCTGTCCGGTCCGTGATACAGGAGCATTTGCTGTACCCGGCCGGACTGACAGGAAGTGCACACTAAGTAAGCACTTCCTGTCAGTCCGGCCGGGTACAGGAAACAAAAGCTCCTGTACCACGGACCGGACAGAGCTCGGCCACGATACACTTGAGGCGCTTCCCTCCTGTCAGTCCCTCTCTTCATGCTGCGCCAGAGCGGGGCGCCGACAGTGTTGAGGGGCACAATGCGCTGCCCTGCTGAAAGGGAACGGCGTTCCTGCTAAGAAAAAAGTGCAGGAACGCCGTTCCCACGCGTTCCTGCAGGACTCGAGCCCTGGGTCTTGTAGAGTGTTCTACATGGTTAGTTCCTTCCAGTGGTGCAAATAAGGAGAATCGGTAAATCAGCAACAGGGTCAACGGTCCCCTGGGGAGCAGAGACTAGTCTGTCCTGGCATCCAACAATAGAGTTCATGTAACACAAAGGGGTAGATTTATCAAAACTGGTGTAAAGAACTAGCTAAGTTGCTAATAGCAACAAATCAGAGTCCATCTTTTATTTTTATGGCTAACACATAAGTACAGTATAAGGACAGAATGGTTAGTCTTATCTACGTCACATGATGCAAGAAATTAAAATAAAGGTGGGAATTTTTGGGATACACTAAACATCTAAAATGTAACTTTATTAATATAGAAGGTTTAACGTCTATTTGAAATGCAAGTCTGAAAAAACCATGGTAGCGGTTCTTTAATGAGAAAGTGAAAATAGAATTTTAGAAATGTGTGCAAATGTATTAAAATGGAAAAACTAAAATGTTGCATGGACATAAGTATTCAGACCCTTTCCTATGACAGATGTTGAGCTCAGAGGCAGGATTGTGTAGAGGCACAGATCTGTAGAAAGGCACAAAATATTACTGCTGCACTGAAAGTTCCCAAGAGCATAGTGGTCTCTATAATTCTTGAATGGATAAAGTTTGCAACAACCTGGACTCTTTCTAGAGTTGGCCGTCCCACCATACTATACTGAACAATAATATAAACAACACTTTCGGTTTTGCTCCCATTTTGCATGAGCTGAACTCAATGATCTGAAACATTTTCTTCTTCTACATACACAAAAGACCCATTACTCTCAAATATTGTTTACAAATCTGTCTAAATCTGTGTTAGTGAGCACTTCTCCTTTGCTGAGATAATCTATCCCACCTCACAGGTGTGGCATATTAAGGTGCTGATTAGACAGCATGAATATTGCACAGGTGTGCCTTAGATTGCCCACAATAAAAGGCCACTCTGAAATGTGCAGTTTGATCACACAGCACAATACCACAGATGTTGCAACATTTAAGGGACCCTCCTCCTGGAGTAAGATTGCGACTTTTTTTTTTAAGTCTCAATGATAAATCTGGAATGAAACTCATTAACATACCTAACCACACCCACTTTCCCACCCATATTACAAAACTGGAGTGAGTGGTATAAATATGCAAAAAGTAGCCAAATTTTGCGCAAGTGCTTGTAAAACGTCACAAATTTTGAGCAAGCACTTACATTTAAATTTTGTGCAAACAAATGCAAAAAAAGTTGCAAAAGCCCTATTTTGTGACTTTTTGACTCCAGAATTCTTCAGTTAAGGGATGATAAATCAGGGCCTAAGTTTGCAAAAAAAAAAATCCCCTAAATGACTAAACTGTGAGAAACAAGATTCTCTGGTCTGATGAAACCAAGATCGAACTTTGTGGCCTCAGTTCTAAGCGTCATGCCTGGAGGAAACCCAGCAATGTCCAATACCATCCCTACACTTAAGCATGGTGGTGGCAGCATCTTGCTGTGGGGTGTTTTTCAGTGGCTGGGACAGGGAGACTGGTCAGGGTTGAGGGAAAGCTGAATGGAGCATAGATATTTATTCTTAATGTAAAACTGATCCAGAGTGCTCTGGACCTTAGACTGGTCCCAAGCTTTAACTTCCAACAAGACAATGACCCTAAGCACACTGCAAACACTACACAGTTGTGACTTAGGAACAAGTCTTTGAATGTGGTTGAGTGGCCCAGGCATTGTAAACATTGTTGCAGACCAAGTACACTTCATAGCAAAATCCATCAAATCAAACTACAGTATTACATAATGGTGATGGTCTCTTTCAGGAGGACCCTGCTACACTGCCAAAACTGTTCAAGAATGGTTTGAGAAACTTAATAAAGAGCTCATGGTGTTGATGGGGGTCTACAAAATATGAATAATTTGGTTTGAATGCTGAAGAAAGTATGAACACATTTTAGTTTAAATGGCTAACTCAGTTTACAAAACCCTTTTTACTAAACCCAAATTGCTACTTCTGAGTTAATAGAGATGAGTTCCCGTTCAGGGTCCTCATCTCTTCACCAGAGTCGAAAGCTTCTACAAACAGCATCTCATACTCAGGAGGACCTGCCCTATAACAAATTATACAAGCAACCCATTGATTTAAATGGTTCCGCTGTTGTAGTGCTACAATGAAACTGAACGCGAAGGCCTCTCTCACACTTACAATATGAAAAGTGGCAGAGTCTGTTCCATGAAAAATTGATGATTTTGTATGCAAGGGGAATCAGTTTTGGCTGTGACTGTGTTATGTTTCTATTTTTTTTTCCATCCAGATTCCTGCTGTTTGTCTTCCATTTTTCATACGCATAAAAAACACAACATCTCCTACTAACCATCAGTGAAAAATAGGTGAACATAAAACTCGCTGTGACTTTTCGTGAACGGATAGATGGTCAGTCAAAACAATGCTCATGTGCATATACCCACTGAAATGAATATAGTTGTCGCATTATTAGAAAAAGCTGGTTTGTTAGCAACGCATCCTCCAGGATAAATGGGAGGCATTGCTGACAAACAAGCATTATGATGCTGCTGTTCCCTATCCAATAACCTGAAAAACAAGTGATTGCTCATTTGTCGATTGATTTGGTGCATGTGTACACAGAGTAATGAGCGGCTGAATGAACTGTGTCTGAGAATCGGCTCAAATAAAAGGGACCTTAAGCCACATTCAAATGACCCTAATATAGCTTCTGCCACGAAATCTATTTCATCCTGCTAGAATAAAGGAGGGAAGCCTTTTCCAAACATAAAAGTTTGGAAATGTCACCATGATTTGTCCTGATGGGCAGCAGAGTGTAATTCAATTGGTAAAACCTGCATCAAAATCATGTAACATATACTGTACAGTGAACTGGCATTTTGTGTTGGTTTTTAGGCAATCTCCGCAGTGGCAACATGGCCTATTAGTTTTGACCAAAGCGTTATTTTAAGGGGGTTCTGCAGGCCTGTACATAAAAAGCTTTTTTAAGCTAACCTGTGGATAGAAATCACTTTGAGCAGTACTTACTCTTCTGTAGCCCTGCCAATTCTGCAATCCCAGCTGGAATCTCTTCTTCTTAGGCCTCATGCACACGACCGTTTTTTTTGCGGTCCGCAAAAACGGGTTCCGTAGTTCTTTGATCCGTGTCAGTTTTTTCTTCCGTGGGTCTTCCTTGATTTTTGGAGGATCCACGGACATGAAGGAAAAAGTCGTTTTGGTGTCCGCCTGGCCGTGCGGAGTCAAACGGATCCGTCCTGACTTACAATGCAAGTCAATGGGGACGGATCCGTTTGACGTTGACACAATATGGTGCAATTGCAAACAGATCCGTCCCCCATTGACTTTCAATGTAAAGTCAGGAGTCCCTATTAATATACCATCGGATCGGAGTTTTCTCCAATCCGATGGTATATTTTAACTTGAAGCGTCCCCGTCACCATGGGAACGCCTCTATGTTAGAATATACCATCAGATTTGAGTTAGATCGTCAAAACTCAGATCCGACAGTATATTCTAACACAGAGGCGTTCCTATGGTGATGGGGACGCTTCTAGTTAGAATATACTGAGAACTGTGTACATGACTGCCCCCTGCTGCCTGGCAGCACCCGATCTCTTACAGGGGGCCGTGATCAGCACAATTAACCCCTCAGGTGCCGCACCTGAGGGGTTAATTGGGCATATCATAGCCCCCTGTAAGAGATCAGGTGCTGCCAGGCAGCAGGGGGCAGACCCCCTCCCTCCCCTGTATTTAACTCATTGGTGGCCAGTGCGGCCCCCCCCTCCCTCCCCTGTATTTAACTCATTGGTGGCCAGTGCGGCCTCCCTCCCTCCCCTGTATTTAACTCATTGGTGGCCAGTGCGGCCTCCCCCCCCTAATTAAAATCTCCCCACCCCCCCATCATTGGTGGCAGCGGAGAGTTCCGATCGGAGTCCCAGTTTAATCGCTGGGGCTCCGATCGGTTACCATGGAAACCAGGACGCTACTGCATTCCTGGCTTCCATGGTTACTTAGCAATTTTAGAAGCATTATACTTACCTGCGCTGTCTGTGACCGTCCGGGCGCTCCTCCTACTGGTAAGTGAAAGGTCTGTGCGGCGCATTGCATATAGCACAGACAGCACAGGTAAGTATAATACTTCGACAATTGGTAAGTAACCATGGAAGCCAGGAATGCAGTAGCGTCCTGGTTTCCATGGTAACCGGTCAGAGCCCCAGCGATTAAACTGGGACTCCGATCGGAACTCTCCGCTGCCACCAATGATGGGGGTAGGGTGGGGGGGATTTTAATTAGGGGGGGCCGCACTGGCCACCAATGAGTTAAATACAGGGGAGGGAGGGGGGCCGCACTGGCCACCAATGAGTTAAATACAGGGGAGGGAGGGGGGCCGCACTGGCCACCAATGAGTTAAATACAGGGGAGGGAGGGAGAGGGGGCCGCACTGGTCACCAATGAGTTAAATACAGGGGAGGGAGAGGGTCCGCACTGGCCACCAATGAGTTAAATACAGGGGAGGGAGGGGGGGTCTGCCCCCTCCTGCCTGGCAGCACCTGATCTCTTATAGGGGGCTATGATACGCACAATTAACCCCTGCAGCACCTGAGGGCTTAATTGTGCGGATCACAGCCCCCTGTAAGAGATTGGGTGCTGCCAGGCAGCAGGGGGCAGTCATGTACACAGTTCGTAGTATAGTCTAACTTGAAGCGTCCCCATCACTATGGGAACGCCTCTGTGTAAGAATATACTGTCGGATCTGAGTTTTGACGAAGTGAAAACTCAGCTCTGAAAAAGCTTTTATGCAGATGTCAATCTTGTGTGCATCCGTGTTTTTTTACGGACCCATTGACTTGAATGGGTCCGTGAACCGTTGTCCGTCAAAAAAATAGGACAGGTCATATTTTTTTGACGGACAGGAAACACGTATCACGGACGTGGATGAACAACGGTGCATTTTTTTGAGTTTTCAATGGACCTATTGAAAGTCAATGGGTCCGCAGAAAATCACGGAAAACGGACACGGATGCACACAACGGTCGTGTGCATGAGGCCTAACATTGTGACCGGAGGTGCTCTTATGTCTTCTTGTTCAGCTAGTAGATGTTAATATTGTAGATGAACAGGAAGAAAGCCAGCCAGCGTTCATGTGATCCCAGCCAGGATTGTGGAATTGAGCGATGGAAGGGTAAGTAGCAAGTGTCTTCTGCCCACATGTTAGCTGAAGGAGACGTTTCCAGTACAGGCCTGAAGAACCTTATTAAGGTCTGTAAGGGCTCTTTCCAGCAGGAGTGGGAGGTTTTTAGCACGAATACACTTGTAAATCTAGATTGTCAATTTATTAACTTTTTGCTTTTCTTGGTATCAATCTGCATATCGCTACTAGTAAACACACTCTTTATCTGACATGTAGTTTGTCCTAATTTATTGGTTGTTTACTCCCTAGGAATAACTTCTTCATAACACAAATCGTAACAGGCAAGGCACTTGGATTATGAAAGATACATGTTACTAATGGAAAAGAGGAATTGTCATAGGAAGATCTAAAATAGACATCATTGTCCCACAATAGCAGCGATATGGGAGTCTGTTCTAAATTAGTCATAGAGACTTCAAGTGTGACATGTGGAAGGAACCAGAAGGGTGGGACCTTCTGCCCTCTGGAAACAACTGATAAAATATGTCCCCTTTTCACTCAGTGCCAGACAGGATGCGGGTGAAGTGTGTTCAAAGGCATGCAGGAATAAACATAGGAAATCAATCTGCACTATGACATCACTCTGACCTGGTACACGCTCTCGAATCAGACATCTAACCCGCCTGAATCGTCACTGATAAGACAAAGGAATGTGAGATGGATCACACTAGGTGTGTCAAGCTCAGAATGCCCATTACTACAAACTTTCCAAAACACAGCAACATAAAAAGATATATTTTATCTATAGAGCACTGATAAAACTGTAATTCTAAAAGACAAGTATTAACAGTAAACAGATCATATAAAGTTTAAAGAGGTTTTCCAGGAATTATTTAAAATGGTCACCAGCAACCTGACCTAGAATGTGAGGAGTACTGGTTGCATCCATTTGCAGATCTGATTAGGGGCAGGTTCGGACTGGATCACAGGTGAATCAACCGTGGGCTCCTGAGCAAGGTGGGCCCCTAGTCCCCCTTGTACAAGTAGAATATGACAATGTTGACTGACTGAACTACATATAGATAGGCAGCTTCCAGCATCCCAACCAGTCTATGGTCATATAAAATATTGGGCAGGTTAACAGAGTACCCAGTTTATTATTATAGAAGCATCGGTTGGCTGAGATGACTTCTAGGTACAGAGGTATGCCAAACAGTATCCTCTTTACCCAGGGACTTGCCCGGTCAAAATCGCTGCACGGATCCTAATAATCAGTCATCTTGTAGTGTCTTGTTGCTGCTGCCATTGTGTGAGCAGGTAGTATTTGCATATAGCTGTACAGTGGATCCCCAGAATGAATTTTACCGGTGGGCCCTTGGTAACTCAGTCTGATAAGAGTGAGGCGCACTACACTGGTTTACAATAGACGGTAGTGATGTGATCCTGCCTGCAATAAGCCATCATGGCTGAGCAGCCTGACAGGCATTCAGCAATATGAAGTATATGTAAGTGCCAGAGTGTAGTGTGTAGTGAGGCCTTGCCTCTTCAACCCCATAGCCATCTGATGCAATCAGTCCTGCTCTTATTCTAGGACAGGTTGCTGGTGGCTATTTTAAAGCATTCCTGGAGAACCCCTTTAACTATTTTACTGCAGTCTCTAAAACCATTATTTACAATATAGCACTGTGTGACTGTGAAGCTTAGATTTTCCATTTTTTACTATATATCTTTACATCAAGCCATTGTTCTTGTGCTGTTACATTGCAAGTTTAAAATAGTGTTTTAAATTTCCCATGGCTGGTTGACAGCAATTGTTTTAGGGCTTCCGCTGAAAGGACTTCCATCATCCCACCAGAATATGATGCCCAGCTGTAGAGTTGAACTTCACCACAGCACTGTGTCTGCTCAGCAGCTGACCGGTTTCTTGGGAGGGTTTCACCATATGTTTTGTGCTTTTATGCCACAGTGTACTTTAAGCGTATCTTTAGGGCTTCATTCATTATTCATCATTACTTTTATAAAGGAAGATGGAATACCATCATAGACCACCCTTTTCAATTCAATGGTATCCAGTAAAAAAGGAACTGTTCCATATGACTGGTACAAAAAATCACTGGTAGGTTTTTGCAAGGTAGAGCTAGGTGACTACCCCACGTGACCTCTAAGGGCAGTGACTTGCTGCAGTGGTCACATGGAGTTGTCAGGCACGCTATTGCTGTAGAACCAGAAAGAAAGACCACCAGGAGCCCCCAATCAGAGCCACTGGAACAGTTGAAGCTTCAACTGATGAGTAAAGCTACATGCACATGACAGTAAAAGTCAGTTAAACATGGATAAACTGTCAAGTTTTTATGGACGTTTTTTCATTGATGCCTTTCTGAGAAACAGATGCAAAAAATGGACCCATTCAATTGTATGGGGGAAGTCGGTCATGGGACAAGATAGAACATGTTCTATATTTTGACTTCTGTTTTTCACTGACTGTCAAAAAAACTGCCATGTGAATAACCCCATAGATTTCCATTGGTCTTAAAACGGACATATGATGGCTGTTAAAAAACGTCCATCACATGTCTGTTTTTTACTGTCGTATGCATGTAGCCTGTCAGTTTAATTTTTGTGGAACTTGAAAACTTAATTTAAAAGATCCCATGATTATAGGTCCCCAAGATTGTTTCCCAGGCACCGCTTTTGCACTATTAGTAGTGGATGTGCCTTGTATTACAGCTCAGACCTATTCACTTTAATGGGACTTATCTTTTATTGCAGCTCTCCGAAGCTAAGTCACAGTCACAAAAAAGTAGCGAGTGAGCCTAGTAAACAATGAAGGGGATGCAGTGATTGCTGAAGCATCGCTGTCCCTTCCAAAAGCTGATTGTGGGTGTGCTAAGATTTGGATCGCATTAATCTAATTTTGATGGCCTACCCAAAGGATAAGCCATCAATATTATATTCTCAGAAAAGGCCTTTAAGGTAAAGCATGTATTTAAAATAGTTTATAGAGCCCTGCAAATATGTACCCTGGTTGCTCTTTTGCTTAGTGATTACATCGTGAGACTGAAAAGAAAGTCATTTTTCAGACCAAGAAACATAAATTTGTGAGGAACCCCCACCTTATACCACCCCCAACAGAGCCAAATACAGCAGTCCATCACAAAATACATCCCCAAAAACTTCCACTGGATGGCCGTGAGGAGGGCTCAAGCGGCCCTCTGGGCATCGGCCCACCGGGAAATTTCCCTGTAAGGTCTCTGGCCAATCCGCCCCTGGCCCCAGGTATCAAAGAAAGTGACTTTACCTGCTTTATAGCCAAAGTAATATAAGATGTATGCATTATAGGCAAAGGGGACAGAGGGGTTCTTTTAGTACGTTACTGCATATGAAAGCAAGCTTTGGATACATGTACTTTTAATCTAAAATGCAGTATGCGATCATTTATATTTTTTGCATGTAAGTATAAGTAAAAGCATGTATGAGATGATATGGTATAACACATTTACTACGGAGAAACAAGGCAATCTATAGCTTAGAATCTCTAAGTATGGACAGAATGCTAATCAGTGACCAAAATGTGCTAAGAGCTTAGCAAATATATTAACTCATTGGGATATAATAACATTTCAGTCATGTAGGAAACTCAGAAAGCAATCTCTTATACAACCCCAACCCAAAGTGGCCATTTTGTTGGTGTTCTGTGGGTGTTTTGGGCGCTATCCTGGATGAAGCAAATATAAAGGCTTCAATTTCCAGATACTTTTCAAATGTTAGTAGAGAGGACTGGAGCTAATCAAATCACACAAAGTGGAATTCGATCCGAATTTCAGGATAAATTCTATTCGCCTAGAAGCCGAATTTCTTAGTGCTTCGTGGCAGCGAATCGATTTATCCTGAAATAGTATAAAAAACAAAAAAATTCAAACTTACCTCCTCCATTTGCTTGCAACAAGATCTTCAAGCAAGATGGCGACGGCCCATCGCGAGCAAATGGAGGCAGTAAGTTTGATGTAATTGTTTTTTAATTGTTAATTTTACACAGTTTTTAAACTCAGATGCTGCGATCATGTATGAACGTGGCATATGAGGGGTACAATGATGTGGGCGGCGCCATCGCAGCTGCCTGTTATTGCACCTTGCTACTTACAAAAAAATGCGCTCCATGACTAAGTTTTTTTTTTTAATTCGGCGAAGTAGCCAAATAGAATTTTGAAGAAATATGCTCATCTCTAAAAGTACGCTAAATGTCACCAGTATTTTACAGTAGATTATTCAATATTATAATATAAAGTTTTACAATATAACCTGTTACTATGAAACACAGTGCAATGTGCAGGCAGCAATGACCTGAGAAGACTGATATTGAATTTTTTTCCTGCAAATTTATATAAAATGTATAATTTTCTACATTTAAATCTCAGCTCATTCTGAGCACAATATGGCCCATTCTGCTATTATCAGTGATTTATAGCATTCTCTGTGTGAGTGTACATACAGGGATAAAATGGCCGCCATGTACAATTGAGCTCAGAAAAAGCTGAGATATAAACGTATAAATTACAAGTTTAAGGCCTCATGCACACAACCGTTTTTCGGGTCCACATCCGAGCCGCAGTTTTTGTGGCTCAGGTGCGGATCCATTCACTTCAATGGGGCCGCAAAAGATGCGGCCAACACTCCGTGTACTGTCCGCATCCGTTGCTCTGTTCCGAGGCCCTCAAAAAAATATAGCATGTCCTATTCTTGTCCATTTTGCGGACAAGAATAGGCATGTCTACAATGGGCCGCCTGTTCCGTTCCGCAAATTGCGGAAGCCACGCAGACGGTTTCCATTTTTTGCGGATCCACGGTTTGCGGTCCGTAAAAATCAGCACGGTTATGTGCATGAGGCCTTACAGAATCTTTTCCCACAAAACTATATATCAATCTGTTCAGCTCCTTCCACTCTATAACATGGTGCTTGCAGATTGCACTGCATTTTGTGTTGACAGGTTGTTTTTAAGACTCAGTATGGACACTCAATATTTTCAGTACTGCAGCGCTGCTCCTGTAGAAGTGAATGGGAACAGCACTACATTAATGAACTCTGTCCACTATACGACAGACAGAGCTGAGTAGTTCCAGCATCTATTTCTGGCTACTCGGGAACAGTTGATCGTCGGGGTTGCGGGGTGTCGGATCTGATTACTAGACATTTGACTTCTGTCCTTGGTAAACCGATGTTGGTTATCACTTATAATATTATTTACAGTCACATACTCCTGTATATAGTCCCTTAAGAGTCCTTCAAACATATTTCCCAGAACAGAATTTAAACTAACTGGTCTATAATTACCTGTGAAGTGCCTAGATCCTTTTTTTTTTATATGGGCACCACATTTGCCTTGCGCTGATCACTTGGCACTGTGCCAGTACGTAGAGAGTCTTTCAAAATTATAAACAGGGCACAACAATGACTGAACTGAGCTCTTTAAGCACTCTTGGGTGTAATCCATCTGGACCCAGAGCCTTGTTCATATTTACCATGTTTAACTTATCTTGGACCATGTCTACAGTTAGCCAATTACGGTAAGTATATTACTGGATGTGCTAACAGCCCCAGCACCACAGATATCAGGTCCTTTCTCTTCTTTTGTATATACAGCGCTAAAAAAAATATTTGTAACTCTACCTTTTCCTTATCTTCAGTGACTACCCCCTCTTTACCATTATTTAGGGGACCAACCTGCTCGGACCTTGGATTTTTAGCATTTATATATTTAAATAATTTTTGGGGATTTGTTTTGCTCTCTTTTACTACCTGCTGTTCATTTTGTATTTTTGCTAATTTTATCTCTTTTTTACACATTTTATTAAGCCCTTTGTAATCTTCAAATGTTACAGCTGACCCCTCAGATTTGTATTTTTTAAATTCCCTTTTTTTGTCTTTTATTGCCCTTTTTACAGTAGCGGTAAGCCATGGGGGGTTTAATTTTAGCCGTTTATACTTGTTACCTAAAGGAATACATTTTTTGTGCAATTACTCAATGTGGATTTAAAGCTCTCCCATTTATCCTCAATATTATTATGTGACAGTAGCTGCTCCCAGTCTATGCCCTGAAATGCTGCCATCAACCCAGGGAAATAAGCCTTTTTTTAAAATTCTGTGCCTTTGCTCTGTCTGACAGAGTTTGCTTTTTATAGTTTAGGGGGAATATAATTATATTGTGGTCACTATTACCTAGTGTTTCTCGAACAGTAACATTTCCAACAAGCTCTGTATCATTAGAAATTACCAGATCCAACAGAGCATTGCCCCTAGTGGGAGCTTCTACAAACTGGCCCATAAAGTGGTCCTGCAGCAAGTTGATGACTTTTCTCCCCTTTGCGGTTGAGACAGAATGATTATCCCAGTCAATGTCTGTCAAGTTAAAATCTCCCATTATGACAACTGTACCAGTGGTACCTGTGCAGTCCCCTTTATTTTGTTATACAGTTGCATTTCTATCTCCTCTGTGATGTTAGGGGGTCTATAGATTACATCAAGTATTATTTTTCAGTGTTTATATCCCTTTGAACTTCCACCCATAAGTTTTCTACATACTCACCATCCTCACCCACAATTGCCTCTTTCACACCTCTCTTCGGATCACTCACATACAGGCACACGCCAACACCTTTTCTATTGACCCTGTCTTTCCTAAATAGTGTAAGACCCTCAATATTTACACACCAACTACATCTATGTGTTCTTCTCGTACCATAGCCTCCAGTCCCCCCATTTTTCCAGCTAGATTTCTGTTATGTTTACAATAGATACTGTATGTACTGTATGTTACATCAAGGTTGTTGTTCTTTATACTGTATGTCACTTTCTTGCTAGGAGAAAATTACATTTAATACAACTGTGCTGCAGTAGAAAATATAAACCAGCAGAGATTAGATGCAGAATTGTCCAATTATCATTTTACCATATTTACAAAATATAATTAAACTTTTACTCAAATGTCAACATGTGCTACATGGGAAAGAGCCAAGTCTTCCCTGGAGCCTCAGTCTTTCCAAAGTGGAGATACTGTTCGTGACAAACTTGGTTTAAGCTTCCTTAACTTCAAAGTGAAGCTAAACTGGTTGCAAGTGGTGTGTTCTTTTTTCTCTCCAGTTCTGGCACGTTCTCAAATTCATTTACACATTTGTACTGTGATGCTAAAGTAACTTATTGGAAACATTGAACAGGAAGGGAGTTCCTTGACTTTACAGTGTTCTTAAGAAGGGCTTGAGACAAGGTTTGCACGTGTCCATCCACATGGGCTACAGAATTATTAGTCGTGAGTACAACTGTTAACCCCTTTCATGGTAATATGTCAATGGTCCTGCCACTGTAATTTGTGGTAAGGGGCGCTGAAAAAAATCATAAAGGAATTACAGAACATCAGACTTCTTTCAAATCAAATACTGATAAAGTATAAAGGGGTTGGTGTGGCATCGTAGGTTTCAGACTCCTGGGACCCTAACGGATCAGCAGAACTAAAGGACCTTTTAGATGGGCCAATGATGAGAACAATTATCAGGGACAAATGTTTGTACACTGATTGCTGGTTCCTGATAATCTTCCTGTGTAAAGTTGCCGCTGATCACCCAACGAATGAGCAAATTCGAATTGTCAGGTGATCACATCTTCATCCTTAAATGATAGCAATCCGCAAACAGAAGGGATGATTGCTGCATGTAAATACCCGGAAATAATGTAAATGCTTGGAAATCATCAGCAACAAATGTTTTGTTTTCAATCACTGTCCTGAGTATCAGGCTATGTAAATGAGCCCTTAGGCACTTGAATGCAGCTGAGATGCAGTACCAGCACAGATACATATGCCTTGATAAAATACGATGGAAGTGCTGCATATTCTGGAACACCATGGCCCTTTTTTTCTGGTAATTAGTTGGGGCCCTGAGGTTTGAACCAATCACACATTAATGACCTATCCAGTAAACTTTTATTTTACCTGTAACAGAGAAACACAAGATTCTTATATCATGGAGATGTTGAATAAAGAAATTGATAAATGGGTGTTACCAGATGAGGGTGTCTCTGCACCCCCTTTGACAAGTGGAATAATTCTGGCCAGTTTTCAATTTATTCATAAATTTCTAGTAAAAAAAAAACAACAATATAACACAGAGTTCAAAGAACAGGTGCTCCAGAATTCTTATGATATGAAGGATACAAGTATTTGCTAAAACAGTCATGTGAGGAGAGCTGACATATCCTCCTGATTAGTGCTCGGGTGCTCTTGTGCTCGAGTAGAACACTTTGGGATGCTCAGGTGCTCTACAGAGCACCTGAGCACAATGGAAGTCAATGGGAGAACCAGAACATTAAACCAGGCACCCGCTGCTCTGAAGAGGGGAGGGTGTCTAGTTCACAGGAAAAAGTCAGAAATTGATGGAAACACCACCGAAATGGTTCGGGAACAGCATGGGGAGGATGTTTGGATGCATCTTGGACTCCCAGGTCGCTGCTGGGAACGATGTTGTCCAAGTAGTACGCCACTTTTACAGACTGACAATAATACGCACAAAAGATTTTAGAGGAAAAATTGTTAGGAAACATTCTTTCCTGTATATTTACTTGTATATAAAGTGCAAGTGCTGCCAAACATTACAAGGAAGAGGCACTCCGATACAACCTGTATATCACATAAAGGAGGGCCTCATTCACATTGTGGTACAATTGTTCAGGTAGTGGGACTCCTGCACTCATAAAGCCTATGCACTAAGTGAAAGGGCTGCCAAAAATTACAAGGAAGACGCCCTCCGATACAACATGTATATCACATAAAGGAGGGCCTCATTCATATTGTGGTACAATTGTTCAGGTAGTGGGACTCCTACACTCATAAAGCCTATGCACTAAGTGAAAGGACTGCCAAAAATTACAAGGAAGCGGCACTCCTATGCACCCTTTACTACACATAAAGGTGGGCATCATACACATCTTAAAAAAATTATGATTGATGGCTTGCTGGTGACCCTCAAATACATTAGGAGCAAGGGCCTGCTGGTGACCCTCTAAAACATTAGGAGCGAGAGCGTGCTGCTGATATTTACATCTAAAACATTAGGGGTGTGGGTCTGCGCTGAGTTGACCGTCTAAAACATTAGGGTTGAGGGTCTGCCCCTGAGATGACCCTCTAAAACATTAGAGGCGAAGGCCTGCTGCTGATATGACCATCTAAAACATTAGGGGTTAGGGTCATCCTCATGACTTGTTGACCTAACAAGAACCTCACTTATTGACAACTGTGTCTCATCCTCATCATCCACCTTGTGAAACACTAATTACTATTCCCAACCTTCATCTTCTTCTGACTGTGGATGCTTAGGAGTTTGGGAATCAGTGCACAAGATCTCCTCATGTATCTCTTCAAGCGGGCTTGGCGAGAGGCCCAAATCAATGGCGCTGAAAAGAGCTCCTCGGAATATCTGAGTGTTGGATCACTTGTTTGCCAATACTCTCCATAGTGGGAGGAAGGAGGATCAGGGTGAGAATTCTGTTGAGCAGACTCTCGGCTACTGAGACTGGACTTTCTAGAAGACAGGGTGGTGCTTAACCGACTGGAAGCATTATCGGCTGCAATCCAACCGACCACCTGGTCGCACTAGTGTGACTTCGAGAGTGGTGTCTTGCGCCCCCCTGCAAACTGGGTCATGAAGCTAGGTATTGTGGATGAGTGTGTTTCTTGTGCTCTGGCTGCAGGACCAGTTTCACCACGCCTGGGCCACAGGCTCTGCGTGCACCATCAGCAGAATGCCCATTTCCCTGTCCCATACTGCTCGCCTTGAGCATAATAAATGGTATATATGCTTGCAAGTATGTTACATGTACAGTAGCGCAGGTTTTGTAAGTGTATGCGCAAATAAATTACACTGAATGTCACAGATATTTAGGATGCGCAAACGTTATACAGGAGATGTAGCGCAGGCACTGTCGCTGTCACCAGCGGCTAAGAAAAAATGACACTGAATGTCACAGATATTTAGGATGTGCAAACGTTATACAGGAAATGTAGCGCAGGTAATGTCGCTGTCACCAGCGGCTAAGAAAAAAATGACACTGAATGTCACAGTGTAATGACCGGCAACACGCACAGGGAGGAAAACAGGGAAAGCCCTGCCCAAGGGAGAGGGAAAGGTGGTGACCCCTAACTCACCTTGCAGCTGGCACCTGCCTGCCCTGACGTCCCTAGACGGGTTCCTCACCCGTGCGGCGATCACGTGCCTAAACCCTGGCTTTCCCTCAAATGAGCCCTAGATAATGAACGGGCCGGTGGGATCGCTAGTCCTCACCACTGCACTAAGAGGGAAACACCAGGGAGAGGACAGACAAACACAGACAAACACAAACACCCAGGTGGACGGCAACAATTGTCCACAAAGGTCCAACAGGGATCCGGAGGGTAGCGTTCTAAGGCAACACTCAGAGAACGCAGCAACACAGCTCCAGTGGGTCAGAATAGATGTCCAGGCAGGAAGCTCTATATCTGGCAACCAGAGAAGTGTGAGAGGGGAATATAAGGAGGATTGGGAGTGCTGGACAAGGAACAGCTGAGAGAAGGAGCTACGGATCCCTGAGTGAGCCAAAAGGGTTTGTAAAGCAAACCCAGAAAGCTACAATAAGGAAACTTCCCTATCTGACATAGAGCGTGCAGCCAACCGCTGCGACCTCCTGACCCCGGGTACAACGGAGTCAGGCGTGGCTCTTGACACCCTCGTGACAGTACCCCCCTCTCTACGAGGGGCCTCCGGACACTCAGGACCAGGTCTCTCAGGATGAGAGGCATGAAAAATCCGGACTAGCCTGTCGGCGTTTACCTCAGACGCAGGAACCCACATTCTTTCCTCGGGACCGTAACCTCTCCAGTGCACCAGATATTGGAGAGAGCGGCGGACCCGACGAGAATTAACAATTTTGGATATCTGAAATTCCAAACTACCATCCACGACAACAGGAGGGGGTGGCAGCGGTGACGGTTCTAGAGGTGGAACATATTTTTTGAGTAACGACTTATGAAAGACATTATGGATTTTAAAAGTCTGAGGTAACTCCAGGCGAAAAGCCACGGGGTTGATGATGGCTACAATCTTGTAAGGACCAATAAACCTAGGACCCAGTTTCCAAGAGGGAACCTTCAACTTGATATTCCTAGTAGACAACCACACATAGTCATTCACTCCTAGGTCCGGACCTGGCGACCGTCTCTTATCAGCCATGCATTTGTATTTACCTCCCATATTTTTCAAGTTAGCTTGCACCTTCTGCCATACTGATGAAAGAGATGACGAAAACCGTTCCTCTTCGGGAACCCCAGAAGACCCCCCCTCTTTGAAAGTACAGAATTGGGGATGAAAACCATATGCACCAAGAAAAGGTGACTTGCCAGTGGATTCCTGACGGCGATTATTTATGGCAAACTCAGCTAACGGTAAATATGACGACCACAACTCTTGGTTTTCAGACACAAAACATCTTAGATATGTCTCCAGGTTTTGGTTGGTACGCTCAGTCTGTCCATTCGACTGAGGATGGAAAGCTGAGGAAAAGGACAAGTGAACCCCCAAACGGGAACAAAAAGCTTTCCAAAATTTAGAAATAAACTGGGTTCCCCGATCCGAAACAACATCGGAGGGGACCCCGTGAAGCTTCACGATCTCACTGACGAATACCTGAGCAAGAGTTTTAGCATTAGGTAGTGCGGGTAACGCAATAAAGTGTGCCATTTTGCTAAACCTGTCCACTACTACCAAAATCACTGTTTTACCCGCAGACAAAGGTAAGTCAGTGATAAAATCCATAGACAGATGTGTCCATGGTCTATTGGGAATGACGAGTGGTAATAGAGACCCTGCAGGACGTGTATGTGAAACTTTTGCGCGCGCACAGGTAGAACAAGAAGACACAAAATCCAATACATCCTGACGCAACCTTGGCCACCAAAAACGACGAGACAATAGCTCTAAGGTTGCTTTACTACCCGGGTGCCCAGCAAGTGCCGAATTATGATGTTCCTTTAATAATTCGAGACGTAGGTTCAACGGTACAAACAATTTCTCTGAGGGGCAAGAGACCGGGGCGTCCCCCTGGGCCTCTAACACCTTCCCCTCCAAAGCAGAGTGTACCGCAGAGACAACTACTCCTCTTTGTAGAATGGGTACCGGATCACTCACATTACCCCCTCCAGGGAAACAACGAGATAGTGCATCAGCCTTGGTATTCTTTACCCCAGGACGATAGGTAATCACAAAGTTAAACCTGGTAAAAAATAGCGACCACCTAGCCTGTCTAGGGGTGAGACGCTTAGCTGATTCGAGGTACAGCAGATTTTTGTGGTCCGTAAACACAGTGACGGGGTGGACTGCCCCCTCTAAAAAGTGACGCCACTCCTCAAACGCAAGTTTAATAGCTAACAGTTCCCTATTGCCAATATCGTAGTTCTGTTCTGCTGCAGATAGTTTTTTAGAAAAGAAAGCACAAGGACGCCATTTGCCAGGAGACGGACCCTGAGACAGCACAGCCCCCACTCCCACCTCTGACTGCATCGACTTCAACAATAAAAGGCTGGGAGACATCAGGTTGGACTAGTACAGGTGCTGAGGTAAACCTCTCTTTTAGAGAGGAAAAAGCAACTTTAGCGGCGTCAGACCATTTAGAAAAATCAGTCCCCTTCCTAGTCATGTCAGTAAGGGGTTTTACGATCACCGAATAATTTTTATGAATTTCCTATAGAAATTCGCGAAAGCCCAAGAACCGTTGTAGTGCTTTGAGGTTCTCAGGAAGATCCCAATCCAAAATTGCCTGGACCTTCCTAGGATCCATACGGAAACCTGACGCAGATAAATAATAACCTAGGAATTGTATCTCCTGAACGGCAAAAACACATTTTTCAATTTTAGCATATAATTCATTCGTCCGTAGGACCTGTAGTACTTGTCTGACATGCTCCTCATGTGTTCTCAGATCAGACGAATAAATTAAGATATCATCTAGGTATATTACCACAAACCTGCCGATTAGATGACTAAAAATGTCATTAACGAAATGTTGAAAGACGGCAGGAGCATTGGTCAGGCCGAAAGGCATAACTAGATTTTCATAATGCCCCTCAGGGGTGTTAAAAGCTGTTTTCCACTCATCCCCCTCTTTAATACGAATCAGATTGTAGGCCCCCCTAAGATCGAGTTTGGAGAACCACCTAGCACCCGCAATCTGGTTAAACAGGTCAGGAATGAGAGGAAGAGGGTATGGGTCTCGGATGGTTATCCGATTTAATTCACGAAAATCTAGGCAAGGACGCAGGCCCCCATCTTTCTTTTTAACAAAGAAAAACCCTGCAGCCACGGGTGAAGAAGAGGGTCTGATGTGTCCCTTAGCCAAACTCTCGGAGATATAATCCTTCATGGCTTGTCTCTCTGGACCTGAAAGATTATATAACCTGGTCTTGGGCAATTTTGCGCCGGGAATAAGGTTAACCGGGCAATCATAAGGACGATGAGGTGGTAACTTCTGACAACCCTTTTCAGAAAAAACGTCCTCAAAGTCCGAAACAAATGTAGGTAGGGTAGTTATGGAGGCGACTAAGCAATTGCTATTTAAGCAATTTTCTCTGCACGGCTCACTCCACTCCAATATCTCCCTGGCCTGCCAATCCACCACTGGATTGTGCGCTACCAACCAGGGAAGGCCCAGCACCACCGGAGTGGGAAGCCCCTCCAGAACATAACATGAGAGCATCTCGTTATGGTGGTCCCCTACCCGAAGGTGTAAATTATGAACGATGTGGGTGAGGTTTCTCTGAGACAGAGGAGCAGAATCTATAGCGAATATGGGAATAGGTCTCTGTAACGTACAGAGAGACAAACCCATAGTGCGGGCAAAATGGGCATCTATCAAATTTACCCCTGCTCCACTGTCTAGAAAGAAAGAAACAGTCTCTGTCTTATCACCAAAAACAATAACCGCTGGCAACACAAATTGCGATGTACGTATGGAGGAAACGTATACCCCCCGGCTGACATCCTCCACACAGCCTGGGGTTAGTAGTTTTCCGACGGTTTTTTTGTTTCTGAGGAAAGAAGGACAGACGTTAATGAAATGACCCCTCTCCCCACAAAAAAAACAACCCCCACGCCTACGGCGAACCTCAGGAGGACGGACCTGACGAGTAGTTCCTCCTAGCTGCATAGGCTCGTCTATGTCCGTACAGACTAACTGCTGCTTGGGAGGGGTTACCAATGGCTCCGGTTTTTTCAACCTGTCCCTAAGGCGTCTATCTATACGGATAGAAAGGGACATAACTGCATCAAGGGAAAAGGGGGTCTCATACAGCGCAAGCGCATCCTTAACCCTTTCGGATAACCCAGAGCAGAACTGACTCCTGAGAGCCGGGTCGTTCCATTGGGTATCCGTAGCCCACCTACGGAAGTCAGAGCAATACTCCTCTACCGGCCGCTCTCCTTGTAGGAGTCTCCGTAATTTTGATTCAGCCAGTGCGACTCGGTCAGGGTCGTCATATATGAGACCCAAGGCCCCGAAAAACTCATCCACTGACCGAAGAGCCTGGGAATCAGTAGGTAAAGAGAACGCCCAGGACTGCGGGTCCCCCTGCAGCAGGGAAATAACAACACCCACCCGCTGTTCTTCATTACCAGAGGAGTAAGGACGCAGTTTAAAGTATAGTTTACAGGCCTCACGGAACGTCAAAAACTTGTCCCTTCCCCCAGAAAATCTGTCAGGGAGAGGGACCTTGGGTTCCGCAACAACCTGGTTACCAGTAGCAACCGCTGGGCTTGCGGTCTGTTGTAACTGCTGCTGTTGCTGGAGGACCGACGCCTTCAATCCTGCCACCTCCAAAGACAGGCCATGAAATTGTTCGGACAGAGCAGCAATTGGATCCATACTGGATTCTAAGTAGGTAAAAAAAAAAAATTTTTTTTTTATTTTTTTATTTTTTTACCTACACAAAAATAAGGGCCAGATATAATGTAATGACCGGCAACACGCACAGGGAGGAAAACAGGGAAAGCCCTGCCCAAGGGAGAGGGAAAGGTGGTGACCCCTAACTCACCTTGCAGCTGGCACCTGCCTGCCCTGACGTCCCTAGACGGGTTCCTCACCCGTGCGGCGATCACGTGCCTAAACCCTGGCTTTCCCTCAAATGAGCCCTAGATAATGAACGGGCCGGTGGGATCGCTAGTCCTCACACTGCACTAAAAGGGAAACACCAGGGAGAGGACAGACAAACACAGACAAACACAAACACCCAGGTGGACGGCAACAATTGTCCACAAAGGTCCAACAGGGATCCGGAGGGTAGCGTTCTAAGGCAACACTCAGAGAACGCAGCAACACAGCTCCAGTGGGTCAGAATAGATGTCCAGGCAGGAAGCTCTATATCTGGCAACCAGAGAAGTGTGAGAGGGGAATATAAGGAGGATTGGGAGTGCTGGACAAGGAACAGCTGAGAGAAGGAGCTACGGATCCCTGAGTGAGCCAAAAGGGTTTGTAAAGCAAACCCAGAAAGCTACAATAAGGAAACTTCCCTATCTGACATAGAGCGTGCAGCCAACCGCTGCGACCTCCTGACCCCGGGTACAACGGAGTCAGGCGTGGCTCTTGACACCCTCGTGACACACAGATATTTAGGATGTGCAAACGTTATACAGGAGATGTTGCGCAGGTAATGTCACTGTTAGCAGCGGCGAAAAAAATTACATTGAATGCCACAGATATTTAGGATGCGCAAATGTAACACAACTGATGTAGCACAGGTTGTGTCACTGTCAGCATCGGCCAAACAATTCCACGCAATTTAGCGTATGTTGCGCTAATAATATATATTGCAGCCAGATAAAACAATTGTTTCTAATACCTTTCAACAGTAAACACTGCCTGAAAAAAAATATATAATAATCCTGTCCCTACACTATCTGTCCCTTCTGCTGCAGCTCTCCCTGACTAAGACTGAGCCGAACCACGTGTCATCGGGTGCTATATAGCACCCGATGACACGTTCCGGCCAGCCAATCACTGTAATGCCAGTAACCAACATGGCTATGGCATTACAGTGAGTGCCAGTACTCACCCACACGTTTATTGGCTGCGTAGCAGCCAACAAACATGCCCGGAGGAGACTTGAGCATCGCGCTCGAGCACACGTGGTGTTCGGCCAAACACTGCAATGTGCCGAGCTTCGTGATGCTCGAGTCAAAATGGTGTTTCATGACTTTTTAACTTTTTACGACAGCCTCGCCACTACTCCAAAAAGTGGGCAGGAAAGGGCAGCCACAGGTGAGAGCTCTGTGGCCTGACTCATTTAACAGCATGTGTGCCAGAAAATTTCCACACGTTACCACAGAAATCTTCCCCAGCTCCAAGCTGGAGTAGATTTCAGTTCTTTTACACAGACAGCAGTAGATTTTAAAAAATGTATAAAGAGCCTTGCGCTTCTTAATAAATTAGTCAAATCTTTCTTCACTGGGCTCTTTACTAAGACTGGTGTGTGTGTGAAACACAGATCTTAGTAAATGACCCCCAAATTTGCCACTAAGACATCGTAGGTTCCACAATTTTCTTAAATCCTCCTCTTGATGCTCCAACAGTCTTATATTACTGCTACCCCCAATACGGTGCCAGTTGTGTCCCCCAATGCCTCTAAATACAATTCCTACAAAATAACAATACCATTCAGTCTCCAAAGAGCTCCCAAAAGTCCTACCAATAGTAATAATGCTCCCTCAGAGTGCCATCATTATAAATAATGCCTCCTACAGTGATAATGCTCCCCAAGGGTCAGCCTTGTTATTAATGCCCCCATATTGTGCACAAAAATAATAATGCCCCATGGACCCCCCCCCCCCCAGTATTAATAATGCCCCAGAGGTCCGCAATAGTGATAAAGTTACCCAAAGTTTCCTCAGTAGTAATAAGGGCCCCTAAAGTGCCCCAATAGTAAACATGCCCCTCTGCAGAGCCCTCAGCTATTACAATGATACTTACAGTGCCCCAAGTAGTTATAATGCCCCCTATAGTACAACCAATAGATATAATGCCTCCTAAAGTACCCTAAATAATTTTAAAGGCTCCCTGTAGTTTCTCCCAGTGTTTATAATGCCACCTTAGTGCCTCCTGTAGTTATATTGCCCCCTGCAGCGCCAATAGTAATTATAATCCCCCCATAGTGCCCCCAATAAGGATAATATCCCCTCTTGGTCCCTCTGTAGTGCCATAAATATGTATAATGCCCCCTATAAGTGCCCCCAGTAATTATAATGACTTCCTTAAGAGCTCAAGGTGGTATAATGCACCAGTAAGTATAAGGTTCCCTACAGTGCCCCCACTAAGTATAATGCCTCCAGTAGCGTCACAATAGTTATAATGGCCCTCTATAATGCCCTCAGGTATAATACTCCCCTGTAGTGCCCTTAGTAGGTATGATGCCCTCTATAGTACCCATAGGTATAATGCCCTCTATAGTACAGTGCCCTAGTAGGTATAATGTCCCCTGTAGTGCCCCCAGTGCTTATAGTGTTGCTATAGTTATAATGCCTCCATATAGTGCTCCCAAAAGGTATAATTCCCCCTTTAATGCCCCCAGTACTTATAGAGCCTCCCTGTTGTTATAACCCCCCAACAGTGTCCCCAATACCATTGTCTACCAATGTCAGTTAGCAAAAAAAAAAACAACATACATGACTTCCCGCAGCAGTCTGTGATGCAGGCCACAGCCTTTTCCAACCTGCGGCCTCTGATGCCAGCTTCTGGACTCAGCTGGTCAAGTTGAAGTCAACACTGCACCTACATCTTGGCAAGGCATGCATGCTGACACCGTCTCCGACATGGTGCAGATGATTGCGAAGTTCTATTCTCTCATAGGAGAGTGAGTGGTTGGGCAGAGAACCATTGACTACTGTGTCCTGCTGCAGAAATTCAACTGTATCGCTTTCCTAAGGATGGTAATACAGTTGTATAGTGTGCAGCCACAACATTCGGGGCCCTGGAACAACATCCGTGGCTTGAGCCCGGTGATCCCAATAACACTGTCCATTTTTTGCGCCACCATTCACTACATCCTGATGCTGCACTGCATCAGGTTTGAGATCAGTGCCATCTTGATTTGAAGAAGAGCTGGTAGCGAGGAGGGTAATAACAATAGAAAGACCATTACCTAATAGATTAATCCAATAGCTAATGCAGAACTGCAGGTAGGTTTCACCAAGAGCAAAAGTTCATTTTTGTGGTTTTAGCCATGAATCTAAATACCATGGCAAAGACAAACTGACTTGGTGGGGCTCTCACTGGCACTCAATGCACTTCCTCCTGAAAATTGTATATCACCAGGTGAGGGACCCTAGAAACAGAATGACTCCTGGTAAACTGGGAGAGTAGACATGTCCGCAGTCAGTCAGTTATAACCATACCTTCTTTGAAAGTGGCATATTCATCAATGTATTTGGATTCAGACTATGCCATATTCATCAAGCCTGCCAACACTTTTTCTGACACAAATTTTCCTTACAAAAGAGGGTGTGACCTGCACAGTACACTGGTTGTACAAAAGACTTCTATCACCTTTCTGCCCAAAGTGCCAGTGTGCCAAATAGGAGAGATCAGTAACTCTATCACATTCCACAAGCTGCTTGTGTCGCATTGATACATACAGTGCGCGCTGCGCAAAAATTCCATACTAACTCTATATTACATCTGTGTTAGTAAATATGTTACAATATTTGTAGGGTCATTGAGATATCCAGTTTAAACCATATAGACTAGCTTTTAATGAAAGTGATATATTGCTTGCTTTTAATCATTTAATATTTTTTTAAACTGACAATAATGCCTAAGTATAGTATGCTTTTCTACAACATTTTGTCCGAGCATCTCTATCCACAAAACATAAGTTAGGCATAAGGAACAATCTGTGGCTCAGCTCTACTAAAAGTCATTTTCTACAAGTATCTACTCACCAAGTGCAGCCAGGATGCTCATCGCTAGAAGGATTTGCCCTCTTGTCCAGGTTCTAAGGCTGCATGGAAGCATCTTTTTGCCTGTCGGTAATAGTAGTAGAGCAGAGGAAACCAGGTCCTGGGTTGCAGTGCCCTGGAAGGTCAGAGCTGCAGAGGGAGAGAGATGTTGTGTGTGTTCCAGCCTCAAGCACAAGTGAGGTGGAGTTACAAAGGTCCCATGTTTCATATGATATGTTATGTGCCCCCCTTCAATGCTATTACGTAAAGTAGGGGGAGGATTAACCTTTCATGCAAGGCACTCTACTACTTCTCCAACAGAACAGTAAATATCACTAGAGGGTTGAACATGATGCTGTTTCTCAGAGTCTACAACAGTGAGATTTTACTCAATTTGGTTCTTTTTTTATTATAAAACCTTGTGTAGATATAGCTGAAAAGTCAGATCAGTAATATTCTCTGAGAATGCACGCTTCAGAAAATCATGGAGAATAAATGCATACTGTTGAAGCCAGATAGTTTTGATTTAAAATGTATCAATTCTTAATTTATATTTCACAATTTATTATTATATTTCTATGTATCCTCTTTTAGGTCTCAAAGCTCCACAGAGCTCCAACCACAGTTTTTTCCCTTTTTCCAGCAGCAGGGTAACAGAGGATCTCCAGGAACAAACACTGATGGTCCTCACTGATCAGCAGACACTGAGAAACTGAGCTGTAATACCATGCAGAGCTGCAGGCAAGGATGGGGTGTAAACAGGCTTAAAGGGGTTGTCCATTCTCAGGAGGAAACTGGACAACACAGGGGATTCGTCTCATAGAAGCTGATCATTGCTTACCTGCTAGATCTTGCACCACTGGTCTGGTTCCTCTGCCAGAATCTATTTACCCGACGGCATCGGTGACGTCATGTCAACAACCCATGACCTCTGCAGCCAATCACTGGCCTAGGTGCTGATACTGGAGACCCCTTTAAGGCCTCTTCATTCTACTTATGGGTAGTTGTGGGTACTTATAGTATGGGACTGATTCTCCTAATCCTACCTAATCACTGGCAGTGGTGTGTATAGTTTAAAGATCATCTGTTAGTCGGGTCAACCTTACTAATTCAGACAAACTGATAGGGTTGATCCTGCTTATTAAAATGATGCCATGTGAAAATAGCTGTGGCATTCCTGATTTTAAAAAAAGATGCTCATCCTCTATGCAAATAAGGGCCCTCATTTGCATAAATAATATATTTTTTTCCTCAGGAATGCTGCAACTGATTTTCAGAAAAACACACAAGAAATGGCTTGGAATAGTCGCTCAGCCAATCACTAGTTGAGGCGGGTCACTGTGGCAGCCAGTGATTGGATGAACGGCTATTCCAATTAATTGTTGACCCAAGATCAGGAACTGGATATCAACAGGTATGTACCAGAGTAGCATTGGAACTTCAGTGGCAGCTGCAAAGAGGTATCTGCCAATAAATAGGACCATCTCGCCAGTACCACCTATTGGTAGTGGCTCCTATAAGTCAAGATCCGACTTTTCAGCAAGCTTTGCAATTTGACAAGGGAAAACAGCCAAGTCAGATAGCCATCCATAGACGGAGTGGTTGCCCCTCATCAGTATGGAGGAAAATTCTGGCTGGTTCAGTGCAATGGCTTGGAAGCAGCTTAAGGTCCCTTTACATGGGACGACGATGTACCAGAAGATTGTCGATTTGCCGATTGCTGGTGAAGGAGACTGGTATACTTCCATGCAGCAATCACTAATGCCATTGCTGTTCTCCATACCGACTGGAGAGTGTGGCACAATCTGCTGCTGGTAAACAATCATTTTTGCATGCGCACAAACGATCAGAATACCAGATGAACAAGCATTTTACTCGTTCATTGGGTATTCAGCGGCACATTTACACCACCCGATCATCGCTGACTAGCGTTACTGTGAATGCTTGTTATCGATAATCTATGCGATTCTCAGCCCGTGTAAAGGACCCTTTAGGCAGGGTGCTGAATCTCCTTAAAGAGACCTGTCCTGAAGGGAGATTTATGGCAAGGGCTAATTAAGTCAAATACTTACTAATAGGCTTATTATGAATGTCTTGCAGTAAAAGGATGTGGTATACACATGTCAACCTACTGGCTGTTCCATCCCATAGATCGTTGTCACCCGTGTATCTGTAGAGAGAGAACTGGTAGGCGCACCGGACATGAAAAGCGATGTCACTGTAGTTTATAGCTGCTTATGAGTACATTGCTAGCTGTTGTCATGTGTACACAATGTTCTCCATGCAATATTTTTTCACAAAATAGATGTTGCATCTGCAACGCAAGACTGTTTACTTTCCACATAATTCAACGACTGGACATACAATGGTCAGTTACCCATGGATTGCTTCAAGATGCAGACTTTTTAATGACCCCTGCTATGGCCCTTTGACTGGCACATGACCTATGGCAATTTTACTTATTAGGATATGGCAGTGCTGCTAATAAAAGCTCTTGAGGAACCCTGTACATGCTGAGTCTATGTCCTCCTTGTAATACAAGCTAAATTCATTATATGGAGATAGATAAACACTGCTTAGCTTCCTGCATTTCCTCCACGATCTGGACACATTATAGGTTCACATTCTATGCACAATATTGTAGGCTAAGGGACTGCAGATTGCCTTACGCAACCCAGAGTCTACTTGTTGCTGAGCAACGTAGCTGAATGTTCTTCATTTCCTTCATAATGTATGTTTTTGTAATTGAATTTGAACCAAACAAGACGTGAACGACTATTGTAAAAATAAAATGTACTGAAAACCATATTGAAGTTGAATCTGTTCTTATTATAATTGCCTCTTTAAAATCAAAACAGCATTATTCTGTCCGTGATGGGAGCGCAACCAAACGGAGCGGAATGCATTTTAGAGCATTTTGTTTCATTCAGTTTAGTTTTGTCTCCATTGACAACGAATGGGGACAAAATGGAAGTGTTTTTACCCCGCTATTGAGATCCTATGACGGATCTCAATAGTGGAATTGAAAACGCTAATGTGAAAGTAGCCTAAGCCTCTTGTCCAGGTTAGCAGGTCCTCAGTCACATGGATAGGCGATGCTGGCCAGCAGGGTGGGGACCGACTTAGAATAGCTGGAGAACTGGATATAGACCTGATGGAGTGAACTTGAATGTAGTTGCAGTTGTGGTAAAGCAGGCTCAATACTGCAATGAGTTACAATTGAGGCTGTGATGACTTAGAGTTGATGCAGTGTAGCACAGTTGATGCTGTCATGTAGCTGCGGAGGCTGCGAATTTCAGGATAATTATACATCAACCAATAGTAAGATTTCAGTAGTAAAACAGGCATAAGCATTAGCAAACCTGGTATTTAACGTCAGAATACAAAAAGCGTCTCTGCAAGTCCTACCGTAATTCCAATCTCCACCTCTTGTGGCCCTGTTCACTTTTTTGATTGCTTGGACTCAGTCTACCGACATCACTCATATGAAGCTGTACAAAATGTCTGGCAGCAGCTGATAGATTCTGGGATGCTGGATTATTAATGTCAAGTATTATAGAAATATTCACTAATACGTTTGCTTAAAGTCTATAATGCAGCCCATATACTGTAGATGACATACTTGACAATATATCATAAATATCAATGGTAATATTAAAAAAAGATCTAATTGGATACTTTTCGAATGTGTGGATCTGAAATGTTTGGTTGTAACTGGTGCTACATCAGTATGAACTGATGGTTCTTCACCACATGGTGACCTTTCCACAAAGTTTGGGAGAGAACACCCTAAGAGAAACTGTATTGCCAATGGTGCTTGGTTTTCCAGCTACAAACTTAGAACTTGGGTCCAATATATTCTTCAAAATTGGATCCCTTAACAATTGTAATAACGGAATAATAATCCATACTGTATTGTATGTATTTGAATCACTGTGTGTAATCCTGGTCCCATAGAATAGCTCCTGTCTGGTATAGGACTTTACAGACTGTAAGGCTCTGTTCAGATCTGTCCGGCAATACCCTCTAGTGGTTAACCCATTAGTGATACACTGCTTTCTTGATCAAAATGTGCTGGATTCGTGCAACATTTTTTCACCCTGACATATTAGGTAGATTTTTATTTATATGTCTCAAGTGACGACTTGCAGCAGGTAATATAGAATTAGCAGTAATGGGTTTCCTTTACAGTACACCTAACTGATCTGCAAATAGCATTTCCTGTTAATAACACATTAAGGAAAATAATTTGATTTAGTATTCAACTCAGAAGTGAAATGAAGATTGTCATAATTGGAATTGACGGAATTTACATATTACAGTGCCCCTCCAAATGAGGATGATGTCACCTTCTGTGGCAAATATGGAAACAAAAGGAGTAGAAACAGTGTATACAAATCTCTCCTCCCACCAACATATATAGATGTTGGGGAGAGATGGGGAGAAACAAGCCCCCATGGGACAATTTAAGAAAAAAAATTGGTTGTGAAAGACAAAATAATTGTGATAGAGTAGAAAAGAAGTCACAATGAGCAGTGGCATACATAAAGTAAGGTCCCCATAGCAAGGATCAAACCAGGCCCCCCACACAGGACAGAAGAGTTCCTGCCTAAACCCTTTTCGATGACCCTTTTGCTAAAAGTTGTTCCTTTAGAGGGTAGAGTCCTAACCAAGTTTTCACCTCCAGTAGGTGATAATTCCAAAGTGCACTGGATGTCACTGATATATTAGGGATGCGCACACTTTACACAGGAGATGTGGTGCGGACAATTTAACTGTCCGCAGCGGCCTATTAGACGCTATTTAGCGCAGGATGCGCTAAAAATATATATTGCTGCTGTCACACACAATAGTCCTTAAAAGGATTTTTCGGTCTCTGCAAAGTTTTTCTAATAAAAATCCTCCAATAACACTCCCTACACTGTGCTTTATAGCACCGATGGCGCGTTCTGGCCAGCCAATCACTGTAATGCCAGTAGCCAACATGGCTACGGCATTACAGTGCATGCAAGTACCTCCCTGCATGTTTATTGGCTGAGTAGCAGCGGAGTATAGATGGCATAAACTTAGACCTGCTGTCTAGACCTGCACCAGATTTATTACAGTGGCTCAGGCTGGATGATAAATCTGGTGATTCTATACTATCGGTTGCCTTTGAGACACAGTTTTATTATTTCATTTTTTAGCCCACGCTTCTTTCCCATGAAACTGATCCTTTCTGCTAAGACCCCCCTATGTCGAGCATATGAGAAAATAGTGTAAATATGCCAATCTGCAGCATTTTTAGCCAGATGTTTAGCACAGACACATTAGTAAATCTGAGACAATGTGTCTTTAATAATTAACACAAGCATACAAGGGTTAGAATAATGTCATAATAATGTCATAAACCCCCTTCATCACGTGAAATAAGGACATAAACTTAATATAACACATGGCAGGTATATTTACACACAAATTCATAGATTATCATTATAACACAATAAAACACATACATGTAACAATGTAAATTGTTTATAAATACTTATGGTGCAGTGTAAACAAACACAGAAACACAATAAATGCTTGAATATAGAGATAGGTTCCAATATGGGCTGCCAGCGATACTGATAGGAACAAGTAATTATGTTTCAAAGAAACTAAAAACCATCGCTGACATGTAGATCTCACATAGTGAGTATGAATTCCTTTAAATCTGGATAATAATTGGTCATCAAGGACAGCCTCATCATGTGGTATCATTATATACACGAAAGCAATATTGCATGCAACCCATGTATATTGATCAATCAGTTGCATATTGTCTATAACTGTCACGGCTGTTTAAGGGTAACCAGAGCATACACAGTAAGAAGAGCTACTGACCGGACCCCAAACTAGGGAAGAGAAAGGGTGACCCCTGTCAGACCCTCAAACTCTCCCTATGCTGCTAAAGCACATGCCCGGATCCAAATGGTGGAACGAGGCATGCCCGCGTACCTTAGACTGATGAGCCCTGTAACCCCTACAATAGTGGAAGGGGCACGGCCACCGATGCCCTGCTCAGAATATGGAGGGAACCGGGGCCACCTCAGATCCAGTCAGGAAATTACCAGGTACACAACAAAGTCTGCACACTTAGCTGATGGAGCTGCAACCGCAGAGAAGACGGATCCAAGGACCGCTGGCAATATCCGGAGTGCTAGCAGCAGCAGAACACAGGTCCAGAGAACTAGTAGCTAAAGAAGAGAAGATACTCAAGGCAGAGCTACAACTGAAAAGAGAAATATAATCCACGCCCTGCAATAGGAGGAGGGGTGATTTAAAGGCAGAGAAATCAAACGCAGGAGAGGCAGCTGGGAGTAAAGACCTCATCACAGGGGCGGAGAAACAGAACAGTGAGAACACCTCCAACCCTAAGTGACATCATCACAGGGGTGGAGACACAGAGCTGTGAGAACGTCTCAAAGCTCTGGTAGTGACAATAACTTAGAATATTTCCATAGTGTTCTTTATATAACTTGCCATTCTAAGGACCAGTGGCTGAACATATGTGTCCAACCACAAACAGTCTTTCCGTGATTGAGTCACGATTGAGATGTCATGTAGCAGAGCAGGAGTAATAGCAGGACAGATGTAGCAGAGCTAGATATAATGGCAACACTTATGCGGTGGCGGATCCAGAGCCTGGTCTCGGGAGGGGCACTTCCAGATTGTTTTGTGGCAGCGGACAGAAAATAACGTGGTGCTTATAGAACAGACTATTTTATTTAACCTATCGTACAGCTCTAACACATATAACCTAATAGACTGTCTGAAGTACTGGTATGGTCTTCTATAAGGATGGCGGTGCACTGGGCCCTTGTGGATACAGAGTCCCTGGTAATAGTCTTTGACCACACAGGGCAGTAAATGATTTGTTTTCATTGGGGCCCTCACATTTGATCAGGAACACACACTGGTCTTCTGCAGGACTTCCTGGGGGTCAGGCGGCTCAGGGCCAGTCTGATCACATTCTGCACTGAGGAGACAGATCGCAGCACTCCCCCCGCACCGCAGAGACAACACAGGACCCCCACACCTTACCGCAGACTCACACACAACACCCTGCTGCAGGCGCTCACACACACTCAGGCTCCCGAGGCACAAAGTGAGAGATAGGCAGCGATGTCCCCGTCAAGCAGCGATGTCCCCGTGTGAGCAGAAGAAATGCTCTGTCTATAACTAAGGAGAATCAGGGTATATTATACAGGGGCCATATAACTGAGGAGGGGTATCAGGGTACATTATACAGGGGTAATATGACTGAGGAGGGGTATCAGGGTACATTATACAGGGGTAATATGACTGAGGAGGGGTATCAGAGTACATTATACAGGGGTAATATAACTGAGGAGGGGTATCAGGGCACATTATACAGGGGGTAATATAACTGAGGAGGGGTATCAGGGTACATTATACAGGGGGTAATATAACTGAGGAGACAGATTGCAGCACTCCCCCCCGCTCCGCAGAGACAACACAGGACCCCCACACCTTACAGCAGACTCACACACAACACCCTGCTGCAGGCGCTCACACACACTCAGGCTCCCGAGGCACAAAGAGAGAGATAGGCAGCGATGTCCCCGTCAAGTTGTCAGTGACAGTGTGAGCAGAAGAAATGCTCTGTCTATAACTGAGGAGAATCAGGGTATATTATACAGGGGTCATATAACTGAGGAGGGATATCAGGGTACATTATACAGGGGTAATATGACTGAGGAGGGGTATCAGGGTACATTATATAGGGGTAATATGACTGAGGAGGGGTATCAGGGTACATTATACAGGGGTAATATAACTGAGGAGGGGTATCAGAGTTCATTATACAGGGGTAATATGACTGAGGAGGGGTATCAGGGTACATTATACAGGGGTAATATGACTGAGGAGGGGTATCAGGGTACATTATATAGGGGTAATATGACTGAGGAGGGGTATCAGGGTACATTATACAGGGGTAATATAACTGCTGAGGAGGGCTATCAGGAGACATTATACAGGGGTAATACAGGTCCTTCTAAAAAAATTAGCATATTGTGATAAAGTTCATTATTTTCTGTAATGTACTGATAAACGTTAGACTTTCATATATTTTAGATTCATTACACACAACTGAAGTAGTTCAAGCCTTTTATTGTTTTAATATTGATGATTTTGGCATACAGCTCATGAAAACCCAAATTTCCTATCTAAAAAAATTAGCATATTTCATCCGACCAATAAAAGAAAAGTGTTTTTAATACAAAAAAAGTCAACCTTCAAATAATTATGTTCAGTTATGCACTCAATACTTGGTCGGGAATCCTTTTGCAGAAATGACTGCTTCAATGCGGCGTGGCATGGAGGCAATCAGCCTGTGGCACTGCTGAGGTGTTATGGAGGCCCAGGATGCTTCGATAGCGGCCTTAAGCTCATCCAGAGTGTTGGGTCTTGCGTCTCTCAACTTTCTCTTCCCAATATCCCACAGATTCTCTATGGGGTTCAGGTCAGGAGAGTTGGCAGGCCAATTGAGCACAGTAATACCATGGTCAGTAAACCATTTACCAGTGGTTTTGGCACTGTGAGCAGGTGCCAGGTCGTGCTGAAAAATGAAATCTTCATCTCCATAAAGCTTTTCAGCAGATGGAAGCATGAAGTGCTCCAAAATCTCCTGATAGCTAGCTGCATTGACCCTGCCCTTGATAAAACACAGTGGACCAACACCAGCAGCTGACATGGCACCCCAGACCATCACTGACTGTGGGTACTTGACACTGGACTTCAGGCATTTTGGCATTTCCCTCTCCCCAGTCTTCCTCCAGACTCTGGCACCTTGATTTCCGAATGACATGCAAAATTTGCTTTCATCCGAAAAAAGTACTTTGGACCACTGAGCAACAGTCCAGTGCTGCTTCTCTGTAGCCCAGGTCAGGCGCTTCTGCCGCTGTTTCTGGTTCAAAAGTGGCTTGACCTGGGGAATGCGGCACCTGTAGCCCATTTCCTGCACACGCCTGTACACGGTGGCTCTGGATGTTTCTACTCCAGACTCAGTCCACTGCTTCCGCAGGTCCCCCAAGGTCTGGAATCGGTCCTTCTCCACAATCTTCCTCAGGGTCCGGTCACCTCTTCTCGTTGTGCAGCGTTTTCTGCCACACTTTTTCCTTCCCACAGACTTCCCACTGAGGTGCCTTGATACAGCACTCTGGGAACAGCCTATTCGTTCAGAAATTTCTTTCTGTGTCTTACCCTCTTGCTTGAGGGTGTCAATGATGGCCTTCTGGACAGCAGTCAGGTCGGCAGTCTTACCCATGATTGCGGTTTTGAGTAATGAACCAGGCTGGGAGTTTTTAAAAGCCTCAGGAATCTTTTGCAGGTGTTTAGAGTTAATTAGTTGATTCAGATGAATAGGTTAATAGCTCGTTTAGAGAACCTTTTCATGATATGCTAATTTTTTTAGATAGGAATTTGGGGTTTTTATGAGCTGTATGCCAAAATCATCAATATTAAAACAATAAAAGGCTTGAACTACTTCAGTTGGTGTGTAATGAATCTAAAATATATGAAAGTCTAATGTTTATCAGTACATTACAGAAAATAATGAACTTTATCACAATATGCTAATTTTTTTAGAAGGACCTGTATAAGTAATATAAGTTATATTTCCCCTGTATAATGTCCCCTGATAGCCCTCCTCAGTTATATTACCCCCTGTATAATGTACCATGGTACCCCTTAGTTATATTACCCCCTGTATAATGTACCCTAATACCCCTAAGTTATATAACTGAGGGGTATCAGGCAAGGTACATTATATACAGGGGGTAATATAACTGAGGAGAGGTAGTAGGGTAGGGTACATGCTTTATATGCGTGTGTTCTTATATGCTGTAAGGGAGTAGCTGGGCACAAACACTATCACTCCGCCGCCACCCTAACCTCACTAGCAGGCGCGCAGGCCGGGCACGCAGCAGCTTCAGGGTCTTCCTTCCAACTTTGCCGCCAAGGCGGGACCACTCCTTCCCCTGGCTGTGTTCGCCTGCACGCACGGCTCTGCCTCCGTCCCCCTATGTGAACTTAGCTGCCGCCCACTGGCAGCCCGCAGGACAGGTATTGTAATTACAGTGCGGCACTGCGGTGGTGGCCAGCGTTAAAGGGGAAAATCTGCAGCAAACTGCAATTGCCCCGTTGCCCCCCCCCCCCCCCCTGTATTCGCCAATGCACTAATGTAGCAGAGCAGGATGTAGTGACAAGACTGTTATAGCAGACTAGATATAGCAGGAGGACTGGTTAGCAGGACTGGATGTAGTGGCACACAGAACAAAAGAAACAAAGGGAAAAAATTATTGGTAAGCAGCAGGAATGCCAAACTTCCCAATTAGTCAGGTAGCATGCAGCTTGCTGAGCCTAGTTTCAATTACCCAGAGTTATGATATTACAGGATGGGAGCAAGGTAGCAAGCGGTCCTAGACCTGGGGCAGTTTAGTAACAATTAGTGATCCTGAGGCCTAATGCACATGGCTGTGTGATACAGATTCATAATATGGTGGTATAATCTGCTCAGGGTATATACCGGACCTGTGTGAGCAATCTTTCGGTAACAACATTACATGCTGTATTTTGGAGGTATTTTATCCAAGAAGCATATATTCTAGTATAGGATGCCTCAAAAAGTTGCCTTATGGTGGCAAACTCAGTCCCTATGGGTAAGGCTGTGTTCACATTGCACTTGAATGCTGCATCTTGCCTATATGCTGTAAAATATGCCTGATGTATACCTCCGATAGAAGTCTTTAACCCCTTAAGGACCAGGCTCATTTTCACCTTAAGGACCAGGCCATTTTTTGCAAATCTGACCAGTGTCACTTTAAGTGCTCATAACTTTAAAACGCTTCGACTTAGATTGTTTTTCCGTCACATATTGTACTTCATGACACTGCTAAAATTGGGTCAAAAAAGTTAATTTTTTTGCATTAAAAAATACATTTTTTACCAAAAATTTTAAAAAATTAGCAAATTTCAAAGTTTCAGTTTCTCTACTTCTGTAATACATAGTAATACCCCCAGAAATTGTGATGACTTTACATTCCCCATATGTCTACTTCATGTTTGTAGCATTTTGGGAATGATATTTTATTTTTTGGGGATGTTACAAGGCTTAGAAGTTTAGAAGCAAATTTTGAAATTTTTGAGAAATCTTCAAAATCCCACTTTTTATGGACCAGTTCAGGTTTGAAGTCATATTGTGAGGCTTAGATAATAGAAACCTCCCAAAAATTCTAGAAACTACACCCCTCAAGGTATTCAAAACTGTTTTTTCAAACTTTATTAACCCTTTAGGTCTTCCACAAGAGTTAATGGCAGATGGAGAAACAATTTAGAAATTTCTATTTTTTGGAAAATTTTCCAATATAATCAATTTTTTCCAGGAGTAAAACAAGGGTTAACTGCCAAACAACACTCAAAATGGGTTGCCCTGATTCTGTAGTTTGCAGAAACACCCCATATGTGGTCGTAAACTACTGTTTGGCTGAACGGTAGCACATAGAAGGAGGGGAACACCATATGGGTTTTGGAAGGCAGATTTTGCAGGACTGGTTTTGTTTATACCATGTCCCATTTGAAGCCCCCTGTTGCACCCCTAGAATAGAAATTTCAAAAAAGTGACTCCATCTAAGAAAGTACACCCCTCAAGGTATTCAAAACTGGGTTTACAAACTTTGTTAACCCTTTAGGTGTTCCACAAGAGTTAATGGCAGATGGAGAAACAATTTTGAAATTTCTATTTTTGGGAAAATTTTCCAATATAATCAATTTTTTCCAGGAGTAAAACAAGGGTTAACTGCCAAACAACACTCAAAATGGGTTGCCCTGATTCTGTAGTTTGCAGAAACACCCCATATGTGGTTGTAAACTACTGTTTGGCCGAACGGGAGCACATAGAAGGAGGGGAACACCATATGGGTTTTGGAAGGCAGATTTTGCAGGACTGGTTTTGTTTATACCATGTCCCATTTGAAGCCCCCTGTTGCACCCCTAGAATAGAAATTTCAAAAAAGCGACTCCATCTAAGAAAGTACACCCCTCAAGGTATTCAAAACTGGGTTTACAAACTTTGTTAACCCTTTCAGGTGTTCCACAAGAGTTAATGGCAGATGGAGAAACAATTTTGAAATTTCTATTTTTTGGAAAATTTTCCAATATAATCAGTTTTTTCCAGGAGTAAAACAAGGGTTAACTGCCAAACAACACTCAAAATGGGTTGCCCTGATTCTGTAGTTTGCAAAAACACCCCATATGTGGTCGTAAACTACTGTTTGGCCGAACAGGAGCACATAGAAGGAGGGGAACACCATATTGGTTTTGGAAGGCAGATTTTGCAGGACTGGTTTTGTTTATACCATGTCCCATTTGAAGCCCCCTGTTGCACCCCTAGAATAGAAATTTCAAAAACGTGACTCCATCTAAGAAAGTACACCCCTCAAGGTATTCAAAACTGGGTTTACAAACTTTGTTAACCCTTTAGGTGTTCCACAAGAGTTAATGGCAGATGGAGAAACAATTTTGAAATTTCTATTTTTGGGAAAATTTTCCAATATAATCAATTTTTTCCAGGAGTAAAACAAGGGTTAACTGCCAAACAACACTCAAAATGGGTTGCCCTGATTCTGTAGTTTGCAAAAACACCCCATATGTGGTCGTAAACTACTGTTTGGCCGAACGGTAGCACATAGAAGGAGGGGAACACCATATGGGTTTTGGAAGGCAGATATTGCAGGACTGGTTTTGTTTATACCATGTCCCATTTGAAGCCCCCTGTTGCACCCCTAGAATAGAAATTTCAAAAAAGTGACTCCATCTAAGAAAGTACACCCCTCAAGGTATTCAAAACTGGGTTTACAAACTTTGTTAACCCTTTAGGTGTTCCACAAGAGTTAATGGCAGATGGAGAACCAATTTTGAAATTTCAATTTTTTGGAAAATTTTCCAATATAATCAGTTTTTTCCAGGAGTAAAACAAGGGTTAACTGCCAAACAACACTCAAAATGGGTTGCCCTGATTCTGTAGTTTGCAGAAACACCCCATATGTGGTGGTAAACTACTATTTGGCTAAACGGCAGGACATAGAAGAAGGGGAACGTCATATGGTTTTTGGAAGGCAGATTTTGCTGGACTGGTTTATTTACACCATGTACCCTTTCAAGCCCCATGATGCCCCCCTAGAGTAGAAACTCCATAAAAGTGACCCCATCTAGGAAACTACGGGATAAGGGGGTTGTTGTTTTGGGACTATTTTTGGGGTAAATTTGATTTTTGGTTGCTCTATATTACTCTTTTTTGAGGCAATGTAACAAAAAAATTAAATTCTAAAATTGTTTCTACATTCGCTATTTAGTTTTGTGGAACACCTAAAGGGTTAACATAGTTTGTAAAGTAACTTTTGAATACCTTGAGGGGTGTAGTTTCTTAGATGGGGTCACTTTTTTGGAGTTTCTAGTCTAGGCTACATCAGGGGGGGCTTCTAATGGGACATGGTGTAAAAAAAAAAACTGTCCATCAAAATCTGCCTTCCAGAAACCGTATGGAGTTCCCTTCGTTCTATGCCCTGCCGTGCGGCTATATAGCCATTTACGACCACATATGGGGTGTTTCTGCAAACTACAGAATTGGGGCAATAAATGTTTAGTTTTGTTTGGCTGTTAACCCTTGCTTTATTACCGGCAAAATGGATTTAAATTTAAATTTTGCCCAAAAATAGGTGTTTTGGCACCGTTTTTATTTTATATTTTTAACACCGTTCATCCGAGGCGTTTGGTAAAAAGTTATTTTTATAGCGACGACTTTTACGCACGCGACGATGCCCAATATGTATGGCTCTCAGACTTTGGAGACACTAAGCAGGCATCCTAAAACTGCGGCCCTCCAGATGTTGTAAAACTACAATTCCCACCATGCCCTGATGATGGCTGTAGGTTGTCTGGGCATGCTGGGAGTTATGGTTTTACAACATCTGGAGGGCCGCAGTTTGAGGATGCCTGCACTAAAACTAATATTTTTTGGGGAAAGAAAAATTGTTTTCGTGTCTCCAAAGTCTGAGAGCCATAGTGTTTTATGTTCTCTAGTGAACTGTTGGGGATTATAAAAATTTAGTACTCCATGGAAGTGTGATACTCCCTGAAGCAATCGATAATGCAGAGGCCCGGATGATCGGGGCACGTGTCACATTGAGTGGTGGTGTCCTTCCGTATCCCCCTCTTGTGACACACTCTGCACTTTTTTTGGGTTCGTCCCTTCTTTCCAGTATGGGGGACCACACCTGGAAAGTGTTGGCCAGGGACGATCCGGGCGCCTCCAGTTCCCGAGGTACTCCGGCCTGCTCTTTCCCGGTCCGAAAAGATCAGGTCCTTGAGGACTGCCTCATAGAATTGGAGGAATGTCCCTGTGCTGCCAGCGCTTCGGGATAGTACAAAAGAGTTGTACATGGCAACCTGCACCAAGTAGACCGCAACTTTTTTGTACCATGCCCGGGTTTTGCGCATGGCGTTATATGGCGTGAGGACTTGATCAGAGAGATCAACTCCTCCCATATACCGATTGTAGTCGACGATACAATCGGGCTTGAGGACCGCTGCCGCGGTACCTCGCACAGGGACTGGGGTGGTGCTGTTACCGTGGATTGTGGACAGCATAAGGACATCCCTCTTGTCCTTATACCTGACCAGCAACAGGTTTCCACTGGTAAGTGCACGGGTCTCACCCCTGGGGATAGGTACCTGGAGGGGGTAGGCAGGGAGGCCGCGTTGATTTTTCCGCACGGTCCCACAAGCGAACGTGGATCTGGCGGCAAGGGACCTGAACAAGGGAATGCTGGTATAAAAGTTATCCACGTACAAGTGGTAACCACTATCCAGCAGTGGGTACATAAGGTCCCACACGAGTTTCCCGCTAACACCCAGAGTGGGGGGACATTCTGGGGGTTGAATATGGGAATCTCGCCCCTCGTACACACGAAATTTGTAAGTGTACCCTGAGGTACTCTCACAAATTTTGTATAGCTTCACGCCATACCTTGCCCGCTTTGTGGGAATGTATTGGCGGAAACTGAGTCTCCCCTTGAACGCAACGAGAGACTCATCAACCGCGACCTCCCTTCCAGGTACGTAGGCCTGCTGAAATGTGGCCCCAAAGTGATCGATGACCGGCCGTATCTTATTTTCGGATGGCCTCAAACCGGTGACGTGTCATGACCATACTGTACAGTGGGGTCTGGTACAGGACGTCCCCACTCCAGTATTGCCTGACACTGGGTTTTTGGACTAGACCCATATGCAGCACGAGGCCCCAAAATGTCCTCATTTCGGCTGCACTGACCGGCGTCCAGCCACCGGGTCTAGCCAAAACTGAGCCTGGGTTTTGAGCGACGAACTGTTGGGCGTACAGATTCGTCTGCTCCACCATCAAATTCACCAGTGGGTTACTGAAAAAAAAACTAAAAAAGTCTATTTCAGTAAACCCCACTGTGGGAATCTGGATTCCAGGATTGCCAGCGAAATCCGGAATCTCAGGCTCAAAGTCCACTGGGGGACACCAGCTAAGTTCATCGGCAGGGGGCTCCGGTGGACTTATTTGGTGGGCCGGGAAACCAGTACGAACCCCAGGGCGGCTCGTACTAGCGTGGGCCACAGGATCCCTAGCATGTGCGGCCCCTGGCTCCGCCTGGCGGCGTCTCCGCCGCCTTGGTGGCTCATCGTCATCCGATGATGATGAGGAGGATGCGGATGATAAAAGGAATGTGGGGTCATCCTCATCCTCACTGGGGCTCTCAGAGTCGGAGGCAATCTGGGCGTATGCCTCCTCGGCCGAGAACACCCGGCGGGCCATGGGTGTGTGTGCGTGTAGGTGTGCGTGTGTGGCAAACTTTATTATATGTGCGTGTGTGTGGGGGCAACGGGTGTTCGCGTACTAGAAAAGGCAAGAAAAAAAGGGCAAGTGATAGGAAAAAAAAAAGTTAAAACTTGCTAATCAGCGGTACAACACTGATCAGCGGTGGGGCGGGCGATGCGCTAACAGTGGACGGACGCTAAAAAGTGCCGGCCAGTCAGCGCACGCAGAAATACAAAAAGTGGTGGTGAGGGGGGGGCTGGTGGGGGCTGGTGGGGGCTGGTGGGGGCTGGTGGGGGGTGGGGGGCTGGTGGGGGTGGGGGGGGGGAGCTGGTGGGGGGGGCAAGTGGCAGGGGGGGTCGGGGTTAGGGTTAGATGGATAGATGGAAGTTTGGAAGTTTGGAATAAAAGTACTTTTTTTTTTTTTTTTTTCCTAACTTACTTTTTCCTTCTTTCCCTGCCTAACGGTGCCTCTCCCTCACTGACCCTAACCTACCTGGGTGGCGATGGGTGCAGGAGGTTAATGGATGGCGATTAGGGGGACACAGGAGCTGGTGCTGGACGATGCTGCCGGGTGCTCGTGCAGAACAGGAAGAGGAGGGGAGAGAGGAGCGCAGGAAGTTTGAATCTCGCGCCTCTCTCCCCTGCACCAATCAGCACCCTGGACAGCAGTGTTCAGCACCAGGGCCAGCACCGCCTCCTCAAATCCTCGGACTGCGATTGGTGGTGTAAAATTACGCCACCGATCGCAGTCTTTTTCCGGTTCATCGGGTCACAGGACACCCGAATGGACCGGAAACGCAGAAAACCGCAGGTCTGAATTGACCTGCGGTTTTCTGCGATCGCCGATACGGGGGGGGGGGGGTCCAATGACCCCCCCCTGCGTTGTTACGGGATGCCGGCTGAATGATTTCAGCCGAAATCCCGTTCCGATTAACCCCTGCGGCGCCGGAATTAAATTTTTAAGTCAGGACGTACCGGTACGTCCTCGGTCCTTAAGGACTCGGGAAATAGGGCGTACCGGTACGTCCTATGTAGTAACATAGTAACATAACCTAATATAGTAACATAGTATATAAGGCCGAAAAAAGACATTTGCCCATCCAGTTCGGCCTGTTATCCTGCAAGTTGATCCAGAGGAAGGCAAAAAAAAATACTGTGAGGTAGAAGCCAATTTTCCCCACTTAAATGGAAAAAAAATCCTTCCCGACTCCAATAAGGCAATCAGAATAACTCCCTGGATCAAAGACCCCTCTCTAGTAGCTATAGCCTGTAATATTATTACACTCCAGAAATACATCCAGGCCCCTCTTGAACTCTTTTAGTGAACTCGCCATCACCACCTCCTCAGTTCCATAGTCTCACTGCTCTTACTGTAAAGAATCCTCTTCTATGTTTGTGTACAAACCTTCTTTCCTCCAGACGCAGAGGATATCCCCTCGTCACAGTCCTGATGATAAATAGATGATGGGAGAGATCTCTGCACTGTCCCCTGATATATTTATACATAGTAATTAGATCTCCCCTCAGTCGTCTTTTTTTCTAAAGTGAATAACCCTAATGTTGATAATCTTTCAGGGTACTGTAGTCCCCCCATTCCAATTACTTTAGTTGCCCTCCTCTGAACGCTCTCCAGCTCTGCTATTTTCTGCCTTGTTCACAGGAGCCCACAACTGTACATAGTACTCCATGTGTGGTCTGACTAGAGATTTGTAAAAAGTGGTAGGACTATGTTCTCATCACGGGCATCTATGCCCCTTAATACAACCCATTATCTTATTGGCCTTGGCATCAGCTGCCTGACACTGGTTTTTACAGCTTAGTTTGCTGTTCACTAAAATTCCTAGGTCCTTTTCCATGTCAGTGTTACCCAGTGTTTTACCATTTAGAATTTACGGTTGACTTACATTATTCCTTCCCATGTGCATAACCTTACAATTGTCAGTGTTAAACCTCATCTGCCACTTATCTGCCCAAGCCTCCAATCTATCCAGATCCATCTGTAGCAGTATACTGTTCCATGTGCAGCCAGCCAGTACCGCAGGGGCAACATGTGAGGTGCACGGTGGGCCGATGAGGGGCCAAACAATAACACACAGTTCATCGGTTTACTCACGGTTAGCAGAAAGCCTCCCTGGGCTGGCAGCACAGTGTTGAGGAAGACAGCACGAAATCCTCTGGGGGCACGCTCTGTGGTAGGGAATCATCAGCCAAGATGGAGGTTGAGGTGCCCTTGCTGTCAGGGGTGCTTAGGGTGCTTGTTGCGGCTGAGTCCCTTGATGGAATTTGTTGTGACGCCAGTCCTGTTAATGGTGGTACAATCAATGGTAAGAATGAAGTAGACAGTGGTAGGATACAACTCACAGCTTATACTGATGTTGGTTCCAGTTGCAGCATGTACATCAAATAGAATACAGTCCTTTGTAATTTATAGGAATCCTGTTGATCCACTGTTAATAGGTTTGGCTGGGTTTAGCTTAGCCTGAAGGTTCTGTATCAGTGTAATTTGGTGAGGTTGCCTGTAATACCTATTTGGTATGCTTAGTCCTTTTTGTTTCTGTAACCTCCAAGCCCTTAAACAGGTAGCTAATCTGTATTCTTCAAAGTATGGTGAGGCTGCCTGTAGCTAGACTGTCCTCCACCATGCGCAAAGGTGTCCATTAAGCCTTTTGTAATGGCTGTTATCACTGATGTCTTTATTTAGCTTAGTTAAATTTATCCAGGGACAAAAACGCTATCCTCTGGTTTCAGGATCTAGGATCTAAGAAGGTCACAAGAGGAAAACGCTCTCCTGCGCCTCATACCTTGGCTCTACCTCATTTCTGCATTTGGCTTCACCCACTAATATGTGGTGTGTAGCCTCAGAGTACCACTGACTCTGCTACGCTGTCACTTTACTTCTCTACTTTCTCTCCTTCTACCACCACCTACACTAGGCCTGACCTAAGTATTTATATGACCTAAGTCCTATCCCCATCTAGTGGTGGGATGTATAAATTACATCCCACTAACCTTTTATGTGGTACAGTGTCAAATGCTTTGGTGAAGTCCAGATATACGGCATCTATTGATTTGCCGCTGTCAAGTCTAGAACATACCTCCTCATAGAAACTAATTAAATTAGTTTGACATGACCAATCCCTCATAAAGCCATGATGATATGCCGTTATTTGCTTATTTTCCTTGAGGTACTCCAAGATAGCATCTCTTAGAAAACCTTCAAACAGTTTACCCACGACAGACGTTAAACTAACCGGCCTATAGTTTCCAGGCTCTGTTTTTGGACCCTTTTTGAATACTACAGCACTATATTTGCTATGCGCCAATCCTGTGGAACACTCCCTGTCAGTATAGAGTCCTTAAATATCAGAAATAAGGGTCTGGCTATGATATTACTTAATTCTCTTAGGATACGGGGGTGTATTCAATCTGGTCCTGGCGATTTGTCTATTTTAATCTTTTTAAGACGCCGCTATACTTCTTCCTGGGTCAGACAGGGCACTTTTAATGGGGAATTTACTTTTAAATTCAGCATTTTATCTGACAGTTCATTTTCTTCCGTGAATACAGTGGAGAAAAAAATATTTCATAGCTTTGCTTTCTCCTCATCGCTCTCTGTAACTCCCCCCTCATTACTCTGTAGAGGGCCACCACCTTCAGATTTATACTTTTTAGCATTTATATAATTGAAAAGCATTTTTAGGGTTAGTTTTCTTCTCTTTGGCAATTAATATCTCGGTCTCTAGTTTGGCTGCTTTTATTTGTTTTTTAAATATTCTATTACTTTCCTTATAGTTTTTCCGTGCTTCTTGACTACCCTCCTGTTTTAGTGATTTAAATGCTTTCTTTTTGTCATTTATTGCTTTCTTTGCAGTTCTATTTTTCCACATTTTCTTGTTCCTTAACCTTTTATTCCCATAAAGGTATGTACTTCTCACAATTAGATTTTTAGTTGGCTAAATTTAGCTTTTTTGAAGTTTGGTATTTTTATTCCTCCCTGAAGAAACACTCTTTTGAATGATAATTGAAGGTTATTACTTTATGGTCACTCTGCTGCTGTACCTAATCCATGTATGTGGTAATGTGATGTACATGGACCCTTATAATACCATAACATTTATCCTAGGTGTATAAAAAATTTAATTTATTGGTTCTGTTTCTGACAAGTTTGGGCTTAACCAAAATGACTGCTTATAACCGCACATTCGTTATCACTCAGTTTTCATCAAACCTTTTCTGGTGCGTAACAGGCAGATTTCCTGTCCAAGAATCTGTTAAGAGATGGCTGATAATTAAATCATCTTGACAGAAAACGACAATTCAGCAACAGTTTGCCAGTTTATTTCAATGGTGACTGTATCTGAAAGTTGTAGCAGTTAACATAATACATCATTTTCCCATTTCAGCTTCAACTGGCAAATGGACCAAAAATCTGTTTTCCTCCACCCATAAGAAAGGGAATTAATAAAAGTTATGCAGCGTCTCGTCTCACTTTTCTTCTCTCTTCATAGATTCCAAATCACATCACAACCTAAATGAATCCATATGTATGCAGCCTGAATAGAAAGCCTCTGACACACAATCTCTCCTGTCACTCAGGACTTTATTTATCTGCATGGCCACAAAACAAACTGGGGACATGTTAAAAAAATATCTGAATGTCTGGATTCTGTGATGACCATATATAACACTGACAATGGACTCCATCTGGTGGTTCTACCTAAGAAAAGGCTAAAAAGTAACACCACCCAAAATACACTGAACAAAAATATAAACGCAACACTTTCGGTTTTGCTCCTATTTTGCATGAGCTGAACGCAAAGATCTGAAACATTTTCTACATACACAAAAGACCCATTACTCACAAATATTGTTCACAAATCTGTCTAAATCTGTGTTAGTGAGCACTTCTCCTTTGATTAGAAAGCATGAATATTGCACAGGTATGCCTTAGACTTCACACAATAAAAAGACACTCAGAAATGTGCAGTTTGATCACACAGCACAATGCCACAGATGTTGCAATGTTTGAGGTAGCGTGCAATTGGAATACTGACTGCAGGAATGTCTACCAAAGCTGTTGCCCGTGCAATGAATGTTCATTTCTCTACCATAAGCCATCTCCAATGGCGTTTCAGAAAATTTGGCAGTGCATCCAACTGGCCTCACAACCGCAGACCACGTGTAACCTCACCAGCCCAGGACCTCCACATCCAGGATGTTCAGCTCCATGATCGTCTGAGAACAGCCACCCGGACAGCTTTTGGTGGCCTGCAATTTTGCCATTAAAATCCATAATTCTATGTGCGTACAACTGAAATTTGGCTGTGTTTTTACAACCAAATCTCAGCTCTAAATAAATAGTCACACTACAGCAAGTTGTAGACATGATCACAAAACTTATCTCATACTTGTTGTCACATGACACGTCGTTGTGTAGCTACAGCCTTAAAATTACCTTTAGAGACATGTCAGAGGATGTCTAAATGTGACGCATCAATCTATAAAAAATAATCACTTCAATGAACAGGAATGTTCAAGTGGGAACGAAGATGCAACTATATACTGTATGATTCTATAAAAAAGGTGCTCTGGGCAAAGGGTCACCCTGACCATTAGAAACTGCAGATAATGGCAGCTGCATGGGAGGGGCTGAGAGAGGAGGATTGTCCAGCCCAACCAGGGCCAGTCTTATGTTGGATGATATCCTATGAGACACCTTCTGCTGAACCTCCTTACGGTCTACCGTCATACAGTGCACCCATACCGTACAATGCCTGTAAAGTATACAAAGCCATAAGGTAGTCAAATAACACTTCCAGGCCGCTGCCTCAATAACAATACTATACAGTGCTACCACCGACATTGAGGTGTAGCTGATATGGGTGGAGTGTGCAGTGGGTGGCTTTTAGTAAGCAGGGGTGAATTGGCCATGGAACCTACAGGGAAATGTCCCAGTGGGCCGATGCTCCAGGGGCCACCCAAGTCCTCCTCTCTGCCTCTGACCGGTTACATAACAAGATCTCAACAGTAATTAACGCTGTGAGAATCAGGTACCCATGTACCCAGCCAGCGATCGCACATGCCCTCCTGAATTCAACTGCTGTGGCCCACACCTCATCTTCTAAGCCCCCTGCTCTATAGACAACTGGAGGAGGAAGACAGAAGATGGTAACTATTGATGGCCACCACAGAGGGCCAGATTCTGCTGGGGTGTTTTTTTTTACGATGGTATTGTTGACCCTTCTACTTGTGTTGCACCACCTTCTGTTAATTTGGACCTGTTTTTTCCAGGGCCACTTTAAGTTCCCAGTCCGCCCCTGTTAGTAAGCACTAAGCATCTGTCAACACAAAATGCAATGCAATTTGCAGGCAGCAAGTTATAGAGCAGGAGAAGCTGATAAGATTGATATCTTGTTTTATGGAAAAAGATTTAATATAACTAAAATATTTGATTCGATCTGAATTTATTTGTGTCGAATGGCTTTAAAAAACAGCTATTTCCTGGCTGCAGATAGTGGTGTAGCACACAGTATTGTTTCACTGTGGTAGTGAAACAATACTGTGAGTCAGTATGACACTCACATGACAGGCGTCGCTCTTAGAATCACTGCACACTTCACTTATTTGGTCAGTTATGGTGCCAAAACGGACCAACAAACTCAAGTGTGAACTCAGCGTTACAGGTCGATGTTAGCGTCAGGAAGAAGCGCACTCCTTTTACACCGTCGTCAGCTGATTCCACATAGATGTCTATAGAACCTGTTTTATTAAATGCTTATACAAGTAGAACTCCCCGACATAGTGGAGAGGGTGTCAGCAGTAAGTTTGTGTTGACGTCACTGATTATTTTGCCCATCCTCTGATCCGTCAGAACAATAACCCACGAAAAATGGATCCTGTCTGTTCAACATCTGCCTTCACTCAGTCAGCATTTGGTCAGTAATCTATCAGTATTGCTAAAGCTAATGCCTTCTGTGTTTTGTACCCACTCCTGCTTTTGGCTACCAAATCATAAGCCATTTCTGATGGGACCATACAGGCCTTGCAGCTGCTACATAGACAGGGTCCGTTGTGCATCTCCTTTTTCCTTCCTTCCAACAGATCAGAAGAAGGGTCAAATAAATGATTATGTCAACCAGGCCAAAAAGAATAATAGTGGCCCAGTCATGAAGTGGGGAGGGTGAGAACAGCATAAGAAGTCCACAAAGTGGTCCAGTGACAAAGATGTGATGTGGCAGCAGCATGAGGAGACCAAAGAGAGGTTATGTGGCAGCAGCATGTGGAGACCACAGAGTGGTGAAGTGACAGCAGCATGAGGAGACCACAGAGTGGCTCAGAGACATAGTCTTGAGGTGGCAGCACCATAAGGAAGACAACAGAGTATTGATGTGGCAGCAGCAGGAGGAGACCACAGAGTGGTGAAGTGGCAGCAGCATGAGGAAACCACAAAGTGGTGAATTGGCAGCAGCATGATGAGAACAAAGAGTGGTGAAGTCGCAGCAGTATGAGAAGACCACAGAGTGGCTCAGAGACATAGTGTTGAGGTGGAAGCAGCATGAGTAGACCACAAAGTATTGATGTGGCAGCAGCATGAGGAGACCACAGAGTGGTGAAGTGGCAGCAGTATGAGGAAACCACAGAGTGGAGAAGTGGCAGTAGCATGAGGAGACCACAGAGTGACCCAGTGACATAGTGGTGATGTGACAGCAGCATGAGGAGACCACAAAGTGGTGAAGTAGCAGCAGCATGAGGAGACCACAGAGTGGTGAAGTGGCAGCAGCATGAGGAGACCACAGAGTGGCCCAGTGACATAGTGGTGATGTGACAGTAGCTTGAGGAGACCAAAAAATAGTGAAGTGGCAGCAGCATGAGGAGACCACAGAGTGGTGAAGTGGCAGCAGCATGAGGAGACCACAGAGTGGTGTAGTGGCGGCAGAATGAGGAAACCACAGAGTGGAGAAGTGGCAGTAGCATGAGGAGACCACAGAGTGGCCCAGTGACATAGTGGTGATGTGACAGCAGCATGAGGAGACAACAAAGTGGTGAAGTAGCAGCAGCTTGAGGAGACCACAGAGTGGTGAAGTGGCAGCAGCACGAGGAGACCACAGAGTGGTGAAGTGGCAGCATCATGAGGAGACCACAGAGTGGCCCAGTGACATAGTGGCGATGTGACAGTAGCATGAGGAGACCAAAAAATGGTGAAGTGTCAGCAGCATGAGGAGACCACAGAGTGGTGTAGTGTCAGCAGCATGAGGAGACCACAGAGTGGTGAAGTGGCAGCATCATGAGGAGACCACAGAGTGGTGTAGTGGCGGCAGCATGAGGAAACCACAGAGTGGAGAAGTGGCAGTAGCATGAGGAGACCACAGAGTGGCCCAGTGACATAGTGGTGATGTGACAGCAGCATGAGGAGACAACAAAGTGGTGAAGTAGCAGCAGCTTGAGGAGACCACAGAGTGGTGAAGTGGCAGCAGCATGAGGAGACCACAGAGTGGTGAAGTGGCAGCATCATGAGGAGACCACAGAGTGGCCCAGTGACATAGTGGTGATGTGACAGTAGCATGAGGAGACCAAAAAATGGTGAAGTGGCAGCAGCATGAGGAGACCACAGAGTGGTGTAGTGTCAGCAGCATGAGGAGACCACAGAGTGGTGAAGTGGCAGCATCATGAGGAGACAACAGAGTGGTGAAGTGGCAGCAGCATGAGGAGATCACAGAGTGGCCCAGTGACATAGTGATGATGTGGCAGCAGCATGAGGAGACCACAGAGTGGTAATGCGTCAGCAGCATTTGGATACCGCAGAGTGGGACAGTGACATAGTGGTGATGCGACAGTGAGGAGACCACAGAGTGGTGATGTAGCAGCAGCATGAAGAGACCACAGAGTGGTGAAGTGGCAGCAGCATGAGGACACCACAGAGTGGTGAAGTGGCAGCAGAATGAGGAAACCACAGAGTGTCCCTGTCACAGAGTGGTGATGTCGCAGCAGCATGAGGAGACCACAGAGTAGTGATGCAGCAGCAGCATGAAGAGACCACAAAGTGGTGAAGTGGCAGCAGCATGAGGACACCACAGAGTGGTGAAGTGACAGCAGCATGAGGAAACCACAGAGTGTCCCTGTGACATAGTGGTGATATGGCAGCAGCATGAGGAGACCACAGAGTGGTGATGTTGCAGAAGCAAGAGGAGACCACAGAGTAGTCATGTGGCAGTAACATGATCTCACGGACGTTCCCGTGACAGGTAACAGGAGATCAGTGAGACTGGCAACATGTTTGGTTTGATGTTTTCTGTTTGAATCAAATGATGTCTGTGTTGTTTCTGGTGCTTGCCACACCTTCTTTCCCCAAGTGTGGCTATTGTGGTAATTTAATCTTCTCTATTTATTGTTGTTTCTACCACTATGCTATGCGGTTTATAGCTTCTGTTGGAGTTGTGGATACCTGGTGTGTGGATCTCAGCTGAGTTGCTGGTGCTCCATAGCCACTTGAAGTTAAGTGTTTTCTTTCCCTTTTGTATTTTGTTTCGGTTATTTTGTGTGTCGCATTTCCCTGTCATTTGTATTAAGGCCTGAGGGAGACTCCTGTTTGTCCTTCCTTTTGGAGGAACAGGTTGTCTCAGTCCTGAAATTAGTACCAGGGTCCTATAGGGTGAGTTAGGACACTAGATATTCTGGTGTATGAACTCACCTACCTCTGGGATCTGTTTAAACTGGTAGTCAGTCAGGACTTTGATTAGGGTTTTACTAGGAAGTGTCCATCTCCTTTCCCTAGTTTCAAGGCCTTATTTCCTCACTCCTTTCTCTCCTATGTTTGGTGTGGTGTTTCCTTCCCACACCCGAATGTGACACATGAAGAGACCACAGAGTGGTGAAGTGGCAGCAGCATGATGAGACCACAGAGTGATAAGGTGGCAGCAGCATGAGGAGACCATGAGGAGAGTGGCCCAATGACAGAGTGGGTAGTTGGGGGGCAATACAAGTACCAGCTGAAGAAGGTGGCTGACATTAGGAGCACCTGACAGCAGGTGTGGTATCGGGTGGGTGGCAGCATCAGAATAGTAGCTGAAGCAGGTAGCCAGAAGAAACAGGTTTCTTTTGTCAAAGTGTTGGTGGGGCACTATGGATGATCTATTCTGATGCATCAGGCATTGGTGTTTGAAAATCCTGGCTGATCCACTCCTGATTCATTTTCACAAAGGTCAGTTTCTCTATACTAAACACCTGCTCTGGTACCACACTGCTGGATGGGCAGGAAAACTTGTCCAGGGCAAACTCGGCAAGTTGCGAGTTGTCTAGTAGTGATGAGCAGCAGGGGTCATATTCGAATTCGTTAAATTTCTCAAATATTCATCGAATATTCACAAATTCGAATATTCGTTATATTCTACATTCTTTTTTTGTACTTGAAAATCGGCAAGGTAATAATCGCGTAATATGCGAATATTACACAATCAACACAGCCGTTGGTCAAAAACTAATATATAGCACTATAGGATATTCGGGATATATTCGGAAGTTGATTCCTCCCTGCTTAAGTTGCTTGTCAAGCAACTTAAGCAGGGAGGAATCATGACTTTAGATGGAAAAAATGACAAATATATAGCGAATATAGTGCTATATATTTGTTTTTTTTAGAATATTCATAATTTTTTCCATCTGAAGTCATGATTCCTCCCTGCTTAAGTTGCTTTACAGGTCTTCCTCATCACCCTGTTGTCACGGACGGTGTACTGGAAACAAGACAAAGCAACATGCATATATGACTGAGTGGATCCAAAGCTAAGGAACTAAAAGGGAGACCCCTGCACAAGACCTGAGACTTTCCCTGGCTGCTCAGCCTATGCAAAGATCCCAGAGGTGGAAGGTTGCATAGCCACGTACCTCGACTATATAACCCCTGAACACCCTACAATAGTGAGGGGACACGACCACCGTCTCCCCACACCAGACACGGAGGGAGTCAGGGTCACCTGGGATCCAGCGAACAGAAAATAACAGATAAATGTTCAGCACTTAACTTTGTAGCAGACTGGAAAACAAGATCAGCATGCACACACACTCCAGGAAGTAGTATAAGCCGCCCAGTAATGCATTATGGGGCGGAATTTAAAGGGATGCAATCAGTCCAACTCCATGACAGCTGAGAGAGGCTAACAAGATGAGGAACTGAACAGCACAACAAAGAGAACTCAAGGAGGAGGTTCTGAAAGGCCTCTGTCAGAGCTCCTCAGCTGTCTGGTTGTGACAGTACCCCTCCCTCTACGAGTGGACTCCGGACACTCAGAGCCCACCTTCTCAGGATGGGACCTATGGAAAGCCCTGATGAGACGAGAGGCCTTAATGTCCGTCACTGGGACCCACGTCCTCTCCTCAGGGCCATAACGTTCCCATCAACCATAATCGGAGGAGGAGGCAAAGGCGAGGGTACAATGGGTTGAACATAAGGTTTCAATAAGGACTTATGAAAAACATTCTGGATCTTCCAAGTCTGAGGAAGATCAAGACGGTAGGCAACAGGATTGATGACAGACAGGATTTTGTAAGGCCCAATAAATCTAGGACCCAACTTCCAGGAGGGAACCTTCAATTTGATATTCTTGGTAGACAACCACACCAGATCACCAACATTCAGGTCCGGACCAAGCACACGTCTCTTATCTGCCACACGCTTATATCTCTCACTCATGCTCTTTAGATTATCCTGAATCTTTTGCCAAATAGATGACAAAGACGAGGAGAATCTGTTCTCATCAGGTAAACCAGAAGACCCCTCTCCCGAGAAAGTCCCAAACTGCGGATGAAACCCATATGCACCAAAAAATGGTGACTTATCAGAGGACTCCTGACGACGGTTATTTAAAGCAAACTCAGCAAGGGACAAAAAAGAACACCAATCCTCTTGATTCTCCGCCACAAAACAGCGCAGATATGTCTCCAGATTCTGATTGACGCGCTCTGTCTGGCCATTCGACTGCGGGTGGAAAGCAGAAGAGAATGACAACCGAACCCCCAAGCGAGAACAAAAAGCCTTCCAGAATCTGGAAACAAACTGCGTGCCCCTATCAGAGACTATGTCTGAAGGAATACCGTGCAATTTGACAATGTGATCAATAAATGCCTGCGCCAGCATCTTAGCATTGGGCAAACCAGGAAAAGGGATGAAATGCACCATTTTGCTAAAACGGTCCACCACCACCAGAATCACAGTCTTCCCCGAGGAACGAGGCAGGTCCGTTATAAAGTCCATGGACAGATGTGTCCAAGGATGGGAAGGAATGGGTAAGGGAAGGAGAGGACCTGATGGCCGTGAATGAGGGACTTTGGCAAAGAGCGCAAGTCTCGCAGGCTGCCACAAAACCCTCAACCGACTTACGAAGCGCAGGCCACCAGAATCTCAGAGCGATGAGATCCAGTGTGGCTCTTGCCCCCGGGTGCCCAGCAAGGACCGTATCGTGGTGTTCCTTAAAAATCTTGTGTCTTAATGCAAGAGGCACAAACAACCTCCCAGGAGGACAAAGATCAGGAGCCTCTGACTGGGCTGCCTGCACCTCTGCCTCCAATTCAGAAAAAAGAGCAGAGACCACCACACCTTCAGCCAAAATGGGACCTGGGTCTTCAAAATTCCTGCCTCCCGGAAAACAACGTGACAGGGCATCTGCCTTCACATTCTTAACTTCAGGGCAGAACGTGACCACAAAATTAAACCTAGAAAAGAACAAATACCATCTGGCCTGTCTCGGGTTCAGACGCTTGGCTGACTCCAAGTAGGCCAGATTTTTATGGTCAGTAAATACGGTAATAGGGTGTCTGGCTCCCTCTAGCCAATAGCGCCATTCCTCAAAAGCCAACTTGATGGCCAACAATTCCCTATCTCCCACATCGTAATTTCTCTCTGCGGAGGAGAGTTTTTTCGAGAAAAAGGCACACGGTCGCCATTTGGCAGGAGAGGAACCCTGAGACAAGACCGCCCCCACACCCACCTCAGAAGCATCAACCTCGACTATGAAGGGTAAAGAAATATCAGGTTGCACCAAGATGGGAGCGGAAGCAAAACTCTCCTTGATATTAGAAAAAGCCTTACGCGCCTCTACTGACCAAGAAGAAAAATCTACCCCCTTTCTGGTCATATCAGTGAGTGGTTTAACAATAGAGGAATAATTCAAAATAAACTTCCTGTAATAATTGGCAAAGCCCAAAAAACGCATCAGTGCCTTTTGATTCTCAGGAAGCTCCTACTCAAGCACAGCGCGGACCTTCTCGGGGTCCATGCGAAAACCAGAAGCGGAGAGAAGAAACCCCAGAAATTGAATTTCTGGAACCGCAAACACACATTTTTCCAGTTTCGCATATAATTTATTCTCCCGCAGGATGAGCAAGACTTGACGTAAATGTTCCTTATGAGTTTTGAAATCAGGAGAAAAAATCAAAATGTCATCCAAATACACTAATACAAATTTTCCCATCAAATGATAAAAAATGCTGTTCACGAAATGCTGAAAAACGGCTGGGGCATTCATCAAACCAAAAGGCATAACCAAATTCTCAAAATGGCCCTCAGGGGTATTGAAGGCCGTCTTCCATTCGTCTCCTTCTCTGACCCTGACCAGGTTGTATGCCCATCTTAGATCTAATTTGGAAAAGACTTTAGCCCCAACAACCTGGTTAAACAGGTCCGGGATCAGAGGAAGCGGATAAGGGTCACGAATAGTGATACTGTTCAGCTCCCTGAAATCCAGACAAGGTCTTAAAGAACCATCTTTTTTCTTAACAAAGAAAAAACCAGCGGCAACAGGTGACTTCGAGGGTCGTATGTGTCCTTTTCTCAGACTCTCAGAGATATAAGCACGCATAGCGATCCTCTCAGGTTGGGAAAGATTGTATAAACGAGATTTAGGCAGTTTGGCGCCTGGGATGAGATTAATAGGGCAATCGTACTCCCTGTGCGGGGGCAAATCCTGAACTCCACTCTCAGAGAAGACATCCAAAAATTCAGAGAGAAAAGATGGTACAGTCTTAGTAGCAACCTCAGAAACAGATGTTGTGAGGCAATTCTCTCTGCAAAAGTCACTCCAACCATTTATTTGCCTCGCTTGCCAATCAATGGTGGGGTTATGTTTAGTGAGCCAGGGTAGCCCCAACACTAGAGGAGTAGGCAAACCGCTAAGGACGAAACATGACACATCCTCAACATGAGCATCACTGACAATTAAACGGATATTGTGAACTATGCCCTTTAATGATTTCTGAGAAAGTGGAGCGGAATCAATAGCAAAAACCGGAATATCCTTTCCCAAAGTGCGCACCTGGAAACCATGAGTTATCGCAAATTGATTATCAATGAGATTGACCGCTGCTCCACTATCCACAAAAATCTCACAAAAAATGTTCTTGCTCTCTAGCGCCACCCTAGCCGGCAGAACAAAACGGGAACTACAAGCAAACGGAAAACCTTCAATTTCCGCCTCAACCCTGCCAATAGTAACAGACGGAACATTTTTAAGAGATTTTTTCCTGTTTGTTTCTTTATTACTCCCAGAAAACTGCCTGAATCTCCTAGAGGGACAAATATTTGCCAAATGATTTATACCTCCACAACAAAAACAAACCCTCCCATGCGAGCTGAATCTTCTATTGTCAGAAGCAATCAACCCCAGCTGCATGGGCTCCTGCTCAGAAGGGGCTGACAGCGACTGAGACCCCTGCGCACAGAATGGGACCATTGCACTGTCCTGGGACTGAGTATGACAGGAAGGGGACATCTCTCCTCTCTCTCTCTAAGACGCCTGTCAATACGAACGGCCTGAGACATAGCAGAGTCCAAAGAAATAGGCCTCTCATGAAAGGCAAATGCATCTTTCAATCCCTCTGAAAGACCATGGCAAAATTGACTTCGGAGTGCAGCATAATTCCAACCAGTATCAACTGCCCATCTCCGAAATTCTGAGCAGTATATTTCTGCGGATTGTTTACCCTGGCATAATAGACGTAGTCTAGACTCAGCCAGAGCAATACGATCCGGATCATCATATATCTGACCCAGGGCTAAAAAGAATTCATCCACTGAACGGAGAGGCCGTGCCCCCTCCGGCAGCGAAAAGGCCCAGGACTGAGCGTTACCCCTGAGCAGCGATATAATGATCCCCACCCTCCGTTCCTCATCACCAGAGGAATGCGGAAGAAGGCAAAAATAGAGTTTGCAAGCCTCTCCAAAACGCACAAAATTCTCACTACCCCCGGAGAACGTATCCGGGAGCGAGATCTTAGGCTCAGAACAAACTCCATGAACGCAAGCTGAACCGGTCACTTGAAGCTGAGAAAAAGTCTTACGGAGATCAGCTACCTCCAATGAAAGACCCTGGAAGCGTTCAGCCAAAAGTGAAACCGGATCCATGCTTGAGACGGTTTTGGCGGCTTATAATGTCACGGACGGTGTACAGGAAACAAGACAAAGCAACATGCATATATGACTGAGTGGATCCAAAGCTAAGGAACTAAAAGGGAGACCCCTGCACAAGACCTGAGACTTTCCCTGGCTGCTCAGCCTATGCAAAGATCCCAGAGGTGGAAGGTTGCATAGCCACGTACCTCGACTATATAACCCCTGAACACCCTACAATAGTGAGGGGACACGACCACCGGCTCCCTACACCAGGCACGGAGGGAGTCAGGGTCACCTGGGATCCAGCGAACAGAAAATAACAGATAAATGTTCAGCACTTAACTTTGTAGCAGACTGGAAAACAAGATCAGCATGCACACACACTCCAGGAAGTAGTATAAGCCGCCCAGTAATGCATTATGGGGCGGAATTTAAAGGGATGCAATCAGTCCAACTCCATGACAGCTGAGAGAGGCTAACAAGATGAGGAACTGAACAGCACAACAAAGAGAACTCAAGGAGGAGGTTCTGAAAGGCCTCTGTCAGAGCTTCTCAGCTGTCTGGTTGTGACACCTGTAGCTCCTCTGGCTGCTCCTGCTCCTCCTCTCCTGTCACCTGTGTAGAAAAAACACCCATTTATCTACCCATTGCTTGTGTTCAAATGTCCTTTTCCTCCTATAGTCCAGCCCCCACAGGGTTGATGTGGCCATGAGATGTAATCACCATGTCTCCTGTCACTGGCCAGCCAGATTTAGCAGCATCTGTTCCAGGACATGAATCAGTGGAATGACGTTGATCATCCCGTAGTCCTGGCGACTGACAAATAAAGTGGCCTCCTCAAATGGCAAGTGTCAGGCATGAGCTGCCACTGGCTAACATTGAAGTTACACAGGGGAGTACCTCTGTCCGCCTGTATCATCAAGAAATCGTTTATCGTCTTTCTCTGTTCTTATAGTCTGTTCATATATGGAGGGTGGAATTTCAATGGGTGGAAACGCTGCATATCAGCCTATGTTGGGGGATGCCGTTCTGCAGCTCAAGGAGGGTGTGCTTTGTGGTGTACAAATGGCTGAAGTGCATGCAAAGTTTGGGCAGCCCTCCTTGATGCCTCACCGACACCATGTTCTTCCCGTTGTCGGTCACCATGGTTCTGATTTTGAGTTTTCGAGGAGAAAGCCAGGTTTGATTTCTTGATGAAGGACGCAGAGCAGTTGCTCCCCTGTGTGACTCCGTTCGCCCAGGAAAACGAGGTGCAGAACAGCATGACACCGCTATGCCCTGCCCATGTGGTATGCTGGTGGGGTTCCGTGAATTGTCCCTGCAGTGGAGGCTGAAGACACGGTGGAGGATGAGGAGGCAGAGGCGGACATTGTCGCAGGACCAACGGCTTGAGAACATGGAGGCGGAAGTGGCATCACCTGGTCAAGTTGCTGGTGTGGCTGGGCAGGAACCACATTTACCCAGTGAGCCATAAAGGAGATACAGGTCCTTCTCAAAAAATTAGCATATTGTGATAAAGTTCATTATTTTCTGTAATGTACTGATAAACATTAGACTTTCATATATTTTAGATTCATTACACACCAACTGAAGCACTTCAAGCCTTTTATTGTTTTAATATTGATGATTTTGGCATACAGCTCTTGAAAACCCCAAATTCCTATCTAAAAAAATTAGCATATCATGAAAAGGTTCTCTAAACGAGCTATTAACCTAATCATCTGAATCAACTAATTAACTCTAAACACCTGCAAAAGATTCCTGAGGCTTTTAAAAACTCCCAGCCTGGTTCATTACTCAAAACCGCAATCATGGGTAAGACTGCCGACCTGACTGCTGTCCAGAAGGCCATCATTGACACCCTCAAGCAAGAGGGTAAGACAAAGAAAGAAATTTCTGAACGAATAGGCTGTTCCCAGAGTGCTGTATCAAGGCACCTCAGTGGGAAGTCTGTGGGAAGGAAAAAGTGTGGCAGAAAACGCTGGACAACGAGAAGAGGTGACCGGACCCTGAGGAAGATTGTGGAGAAGGACCGATTCCAGACCTTGGGGGACCTGCGGAAGCAGTGGACTGAGTCTGGAGTAGAAACATCCAGAGCCACCGTGTACAGGCATGTGCAGGAAATGGGCTACAGGTGCCGCATTCCCCAGGTCAAGCCACTTTTGAACCAGAAACAGTGGCAGAAGCGCCTGACCTGGGCTACAGAGAAGCAGCACTGGACTGTTGCATGTCATTCGGAAATCAAGGTGCCAGAGTCTGGAGGAAGACTGGGGAGAGGGAAATGCCAAAATGCCTGAAGTCCAGTGTCAAGTACCCACAGTCAGTGGTGGTCTGGGGTGCCATGTCAGCTGCTGGTGTTGGTCCACTGTGTTTTATCAAGGGCAGGGTCAATGAAGCTAGCTATCAGGAGATTTTGGAGCACTTCATTCTTCCATCTGATGAAAAGCTTTATGGAGATGAAGATTTCATTTTTCAGCACAACCTGGCACCTGCTCACAGTGCCAAAACCACTGGTAAATGGTTTACTGACCATGGTATTACTGTGCTCAATTGGCCTGCCAACTCTCCTGACCTGAACCCCATAGAGAATCTGTGGGATATTGGGAAGAGAAAGTTGAGAGACGCAAGACCCAACACTCTGGATGAGCTTAAGGCCGCTATCGAAGCATCCTGGGCCTCCATAACACCTCAGCAGTGCCACAGGCTGATTGCCTCCATGCCACGCCGCATTGAAGCAGTGATTTCTGCAAAAGGATTCCCGACCAAGTATTGAGTGCATAACTGAGCATAATTATTTGAAGGTTGACTTTTTTTGTATTAAAAACACTTTTCTTTTATTGGTCGGATGAAATATGCTAATTTTTTTAGATAGGAAATTTGGGTTTTCATGAGCTGTATGCCAAAATCATCAATATTAAAACAATAAAAGGCTTGAACTACTTCAGTTGGTGTGTAATGAATCTAAAATATATGAAAGTCTAATGTTTATCAGTACATTACAGAAAATAATGAACTTTATCACAATATGCTAATTTTTTGAGAAGGACCTGTATATTGTCCTTGACTGTAATTTCAGCTCCACACGTCGGCGCTGCCGTCCACTTTGGCAGACACAGCCGACAGGCTCCAGGACTGGCCCACCTTCTGTTCTACATACAGTTGCAAGAAAAAGTATATGAACCCTTTGGAATGATATGGATTTCTGCACAAATTGGTCATAAAATGTGATCTGATCTTCATCTAAGTCACAACAATAGACAATCACAGTCTGCTTAAACTAATAACACAAAAATAATTAAATGTTACCATGTATTTATTGAACACACCATGTAAACATTCACAGTGCAGGGGACTTAAAAACCCATAACTTTTTTTTTTTTTTCACAAAATGTGTGACAAGCTATATTTTTTAAAGGCATCATTTAATTCACTACTGAAAAGTGAAAAAAAATATTTTTCAGGCAAAAAAAATGCATTCCTGTCATTTTTCAGGTTTTGTTTCCATGGCATTCATGATGTCCTTACAATGACATGAGTGTAACGGAACGCCTGGCACCCCGACTGAGTGCCTCCGTTGCTAGATGCTCCTAGTGCTTTCCGAGGACTCCAAGCACTCCACTTGACACCGTACGCACTGCAGACCCCACGAACCGCCGTAGCTTGGTTGGGGTCTCACCGTCCTCCACCCACGCTGGACCTACTACAAGGCTCCAGTGGGTGAACCTCTCCTACAGCCAGAGAGCAGGAACAGCTCTTACAAGAGCTAGTAGTTATGCCAGGGGAGTATAGCAAATCATCAGCGTATAGCAATCCCCCAGTTTGATCAGTTATCCAAACACCAGTCTCAACATGATGAAGGATAAAACAGGAACGCTTTGTTGAGGGCTACTCGCCCGTATTTATGCAGGTCCATATCTGGTGGACACGCCCCCAGGGGACCAGAATGGAGACTGCGACACACCGAACAGATACAGCACATCCCCACAATGCATCATGGTTTCCTCCTCTCTGCCCCAGAGACAACCGAGGGATAATCCAATTATCTCTCAGGACAAAGGGGAGATCGCCAATACACATGTGGGGACAACAGGACAGACATCACCATTTAAACACACAATGTCACACCCTCCCAGCAACCACAGACATTTAACATATTCCCAGATAGCTCAAGTCTGAGTGCATATCATTAGGTGAATGGCACTCAGACCACACGAATACAATTAAACTAGCCATCTGGGTACCCTCACATAATAAAATACAATTCCAAAGACAGATTTAAGCTGTGCGGCCGGCCTGTGTTCTTTAAAGTTAGTATGGGCCATAATCCTGAGGCAAGAGGCTAGCAACCAGCCCTCTCCAAAACACCGTGGCGAGGTTGGTTTCATCACACATCTCCCCCTTCCAGGGAAGACTAACCAGATACCTGACCTCACGGTCAGTACCTGAGTTAGTCTGGCAGTCCAACCACAACCCCATACTGGACCTGTTGAATTTTGGGGCCTGGCTCTGTTCCGTATGTCCCCAGCTGTTGAGTGGGCATCTGCGACTCCTTGCTGCCTTGTGGTTCTCCAGCTTGGAGCTGTAGGTACTTGGTGGGCAGAGGCCGACTGCGCTCTGCCCAGATGCCAGCTCTTCCGCTGGGGTCGCTTGTGGGGAGTCCGGCTCTGAAGAAGAGGATAGGGGAGGGCAGAGGCCGACTGCGCTCTTCCCAGATGCCAGCTCTTCCGCTGGGGTAGCCTGTGGGAAGTCCGGCTGTGGAGAAGAGGATAGGGGAGGGCAGAGGCCGACTGCGCTCTGCCCAGAGGCCAGCTCTTCCGCTGGGGTAGCCTGTGGGAAGTCCGGCTCTGGAGTAGAGGATAGGGGAGGGCAGAGGCCGACTGCGCTCTGCCCAGATGCCAGCTCTTCCGCTGGGATGGGATCAGGAAATCCTATCCCCAGGACCTTGTTGCAGATCGGCTGTGGAGAGGAGGAATCGCTTACCTCCTCCTCCAGGCATTCCTGCAGGGTTGGTGGGGGATCTGAACCGGCCGTCCAGTATCCTGGTAGGCCTGGTGCAGAGACCGCGGTCCCATCTGCACCATCGAAGTTAGGGGTGCTGTCCCCCTGTGGTTGGGGATAGAGACCGGTTGTCTCTTCTCTCTTTACAACACACTGCTGCTGGGGAGTCAGACCGACTGTCTGGACTCCAGGTAATGCTGGCTGTAGTTGGGGATCTGGGCCGGCTACCCAGCATCCCTGTAGGGCCGGTGGAGAGACTTCGGTCCCATCTCTACCTGCCGTCGGGACGTCTTCCCAGAACCAGTCAATGAAGTTCCCTACTTTGGGAGTTGGTAGGGAAGCAGGGGGTATCGCCGGCAAGTCTTCCCAGTTGTAGGAGGGCAGATCTGGCTCTACTTGTCGAGTAGGTTGGGGATGAACAGAGCTGAGCAGGTGTTGGTAGGTCTGCTCCAGCTCCCACTCCCTTGTTACCAGGTGGATCATGTCTTTGCTCACCTCCCTTCCGTCAGCATAATCATGCATGCCCATCCGGTAGTAGTAGATGTCCCAAAACCTAGACTCCTCCATGCTGCCAAGATCAATGTCCTCCTCCAAGGCATCCCATAGTAACCCAGGTCCATCATAATCCTCACCCTCGGGTCTGTCGTGCTCAGCCATCCAGGGGGAATGTTGAATGACATGCCACCTTAGGGCCTGGTAAGCGTCCTCTAGCCAAAGCTCCTTACATACCAGGTTCTGGAGCTCTGTTACCCAGTCATCCAGGGGCTGCTCTCCCAAGAGACCCATCCGCATCGCCACACGCTTTTGTAGCCGCTGCTCATAACTGGGGAGACTCTCACCTCGCCGCCGCTGGGCATTTTCCAGGGCATCATACCAGACTTCCTTTCTGTCTGCATCCCTCCAGTCCGGGTCATCATCCTCCTCATAGTGGAACGCTGTTCGAAGACTAGCCGATTCCATTCTGCTGTAGCCAGGGGCGCTGTACGGATACTAGCGTTGCCCTCAATATACCCCACGAACGGTGTCTCCGAGCTGCTTCTCCTCACACTAGGACGCCATCCCACCGCTGCCACCAATGTAACGGAACGCCTGGCACCCCGACTGAGTGCCTCCGTTGCTAGATGCTCCTAGTGCTTTCCGAGGACTCGAAGCACTCCACTTGACACCGTACGCACTGCAGACCCCACGAACCACCGTAGCTTGGTTGGGGTCTCACCGTCCTCCACCCACGCTGGACCTACTACAAGGCTCCAGTGGGTGAACCTCTCCTACAGCCAGAGAGCAGGAACAGCTCTTACAAGAGCTAGTAGTTATGCCAGGGGAGTATAGCAAATCTTCAGCGTATAGCAATCCCCCAGTTTGATCAGTTATCCAAACACCAGTCTCAACATGATGAAGGATAAAACAGGAACGCTTTATTGAGGGCTACTCGCCCGTATTTATGCAGGTCCATATCTGGTGGACACGCCCCCAGGGGACCAGAATGGAGACTGCGACACACCGAACAGATACAGCACATCCCCACAATGCATCATGGTTTCCTCCTCTCTGCCCCAGAGACAACCGAGGGATAATCCAATTATCTCTCAGGACAAAGGGGAGATCGCCAATACACATGTGGGGACAACAGGACAGACATCACCATTTAAACACACAATGTCACACCCTCCCAGCAACCACAGACATTTAACATATTCCCAAATAGCTCAAGTCTGAGTGCATATCATTAGATGAATGGCACTCAGACCACACGAATACAATTAAACTAGCCATCTGGGTACCCTCACATAATAAAATACAATTCCAAAGACAGATTTAAGCTGTGCGGCCGGCCTGTGTTCTTTAAAGTTAGTATGGGCCATAATCCTGAGGCAAGAGGCTAGCAACCAGCCCCCTCCAAAACACCGTGGCGAGGTTGGTTTCGTCACAATGAGATTGTCATTCAACCCACAGAATAAGCTTATCATGATGACAGCCTCATTCTGCGGGTCAGCACAATTGTGGCAATCCCAAATTTATGTAGTTTTATTGTGTTTTACTACTTAGAAAAAACAAAACCTTTGAGAAGTTTTTTTGTGGCTGGAGCTCTAATTTTTATTCTTATTTTTGGGGACTTTTTGATAAGTTTTTGCAAAAAATTTGGGGAAGGCCAAGATGACCAAAAATGGCGAATCACACATTTATATTTTTCTGTTTTGGCATTCAGTGTGCAGGAAAAACAGGTTATATTTTAATTGTTCAGACATTTTTAGACATTTTAAATTGTTCAGACTAGGCTTATAACAGCCGGTATCAAAGCCCACTTCGGACTCCTATTTTAAAATGTTTTTAAATACGCATATAGGAATACCATACTAATTCACCTAAGTCTTGCGTAATTAATCCATTGCCAATCCCTATTTATGTCCTGGCCTGACTATCCCTAATGAGATTAGTATTATTAAATGTATTAATATGGAGGATTATTAAGTGAAGTCTGCTGCACAGTAGACCTGTGGGAATTTTACTAGTATTACTGCATACTCCATCTAGGCCACCCACAATAATAATCCTCCATTATTAACCCAGGTCCTGTTCCACTTCCAATTCTTATTTAGACTCCCACTGGACCCCTTGCCCTGGTGGCAGCCCTTCCCCATCATCTGGAAAACAAACCCCTTAACTAAAAAGAAATACCTGTCCACACTGGCAGTTCAATCTCCCTGAGCACTGCTGTTTAATTTATTGAGAGTGTGCCTCCTGCTTTACTCCCTCTCACTTATATTGCTGCTTATTGTATTCTGCAGCATCTTCTTGCTCTGCAGTGGAGCGGCCTGCAATTTGGTTTTAGTGCCACTAACTGCGCTCATCCCGCCAGAAACCTTCAGTGAAATACTCTCCTTGTCTGCAGTACAACTTAGGCTACTTTCACACTTGTGCTAGGAGGGTCCAGCAGGCTGTTCTGGCAGGGGACCAACTTGCTGGATCTGTAATAACACCAGCCCAAGTGTGCCGCCAGAAGTCTGATCCGTCCCCATTCACTATAATGTGGACGGGCCGGAGGTCCAGCCTCAGCACGGCAAACATGCCAAGGGGCAGACAGAATAAAACTGCAGATAATGTCCTTATTGCAGCTGAAATATTCCCTTTAACATGTAATGATTTAGCAGGCACAGGCCCGGGGGCCATCATTCTGTATTTGTTATACTGGGAGAGATAGGGGATTTTGACAGAGGAGACGTTTTGTATTCTCCCGCCTATTACCTGAATCCCATGCTCATATAAAGTATATACTGCAGTTTGGTTAATAGGAGTATGGAGATTTCTGTATATACAATTCCCTGGTATGCAATGTCTGTACCAAAAACAAAGCTTCACTTTTATCCTTGTCTTACACTAAAGAATAAATATTTCATTTCACTTGTAAACCCCTCAAACTCTGTCTCACCCCCCGTCCATGTTTTTTTTAGATGTCTTCCTTCCATTATTATGGATTTAATTGATGCATAACTGTATTCAAGCCAAAGGATATCCGCATAGCATGTTGATAAAAATAACAGCTGCTGCTGAAAGTGGCTAAGGAAGATTATAGCCAGTCCTACAGGACACCTACATTTTCCTCACTGCCTTAGCTTCTTACACGGCCAGGGTCTATTCTAGCTCTTCTGCTGCCTGCACTGAGGCAAAAATTAAAATGGCACCCTCCTTCCATTAAAAAATAGTATGAAAACCAACTAGCCACCGAACTCCGATCTGTCCTGCCAGATCTGGGGCGGTATAGGTACTGAAAATGTTGTTGATATCACCTGCAGTCCTATGTAACACCACAGGTAACACAGTGATAAATCTCTGAGTAAAGATACTATAGTAGATGTTACCTGCAGTCCTATGAAACAGCACACATAACACTAGTGCTGATAATGTGGTAGTGTTACCTGCAGTCCTATGTAAAAACCAGACTAGTGCAGATCATGTGGTAGTGTTACATGCAGTCCTATGTAAAACCACAGATAACGCTAGTGCAGATAATGTGGTAGTGTTACTTGCAGTCCTATGCAAAATCACAGATAACAATAGTGTAAATCATGTGGTAGTGTTACCTACGCCCTTAGGCTACTTTCACACTAGTGTCACGGACCTCCGGCAGGCTGTTCCGTCGGGTGAACAGTCTGTCGGATCTGTCCTGCCGCTAGTGACCGCGTGCCAACACACTGCCGCTCCGTCCCCATTGACTATAATGGGGGCAGTGTGGAGTTCCGGCGGAGGCACGGCAGTGCACGTCGAGAGGCTGCCGGAATAAATGTCAGACATGTCGTAGTTTTATTCTGGCAGCCTCTCGCCGTGCGCTGCCATGCCTATGCTGGAACTCCACCCTCGCCCCCATTATAGTCAATGGGGACGGAACGGCAGTCCGGGGGCACAGGTTCACTGGTGGTAGGACGGATCCGACAGGCTGTTCACCCGACGGAACAGCCTGCCGGAGGTCCGTGACGCTAGTGTGAAAGTAGCCTTAGTGTGCCTCCCCGTGCCTCTCCCATGGGACATCATAATGGTGGCACTGCCTCCTTTTCCTTCTTCTTCTTCCCCACACATAATGTCCTGATGCAGCTGCGTCAAGACATAGCTGTGATGTGACACACACAGGGACAGACACACTTATAGGGACATACACACACAGGGACAAACACATCTATTCACGGTGGTAATACCCTCTTTGTGCCCCCTCACAGTATTTATGTCCTCTCTGTGCCCCCTTCACAGTAGTAATGCACTCTGTGGCCCCTTCACGGTAGTATTGCCCATTGTGCCCCCTTGACAGTTGTAATGCCCACTATGTGTCCCCATAATAGTTATGCCCCCATTACAGTAGTTATGCCCTCTTTGTGCCCCCTTCACAGTAGTAATGCACTCTGTGGCCCCTTCACAGTAGTATTGCCCATTGTTCCCCCTTGACAGTTGTAATGCCCACTCTGTGTCCCCATAATAGTTATGCCCCCATTACAGTAGTTATGCCCTCTTTGTGCCCCCTTCACATTAGTAATGCAATCTGGGTCCCCTTCACAGCAGTAATGTCCATTGTGCTTCCTTCATAGTAGTAATGCCCATTGGACCCCCTTCACAGTAGTAATGCCCATTGTGCCCCTTCACAGTAGAAGTGCCCATTGTGCCCTTTGCATAGTAATAATGTCCATTGTGCCCCTTCATAGTAGTAATGCCTACTATGCCCCCTTTACAGTAGTAATGCCCTCTGTGCCCCCTTTGTAGTAGCAATACCCTCTGTTCCCCCTTTGTAGTAGTAATGCCCTCTGTGCCCCCTTCATAGCAATAATGCTTATTGTGCCCCCTTCATAGTAGTAATGCCCACTGTGCCCCCTTCACAGTAGTAATGCCCTGTGTGCCCCTTTATAGTAGTAATGCCCTGTGTGCCCCCTTTATAGCAGCAATGCCCTCTGTGCCCTTTTATAGTAGTAAAATCCTCTGTGCCGCATTTATAGTAGCAATGCTCTCTGTACACTTTTGTTTTTTTACAGTTATTATGCAAAGTCTCATGAGACTTCCCGAAGTAATAACTAGTGATGGACGAACATCGGCCGGGATGGTTCGCAAACGTGATAGCACTAACACGATCAAATGTTCACGGCTGGCCCCATTCACTTTAATGGCAGGCGAACTTAAAAAAAAATTCAGCTCATATTTGCAGCCATCAAATACTTAGTAGAAGTGTACAAATAGTCCCACAACATGGACAGTGACATACTAGAGGGGTATCAATGACAAAAATTCTAACAAAAAATATGTATCTTAATCAGGGGACATTTTTCTGCGTCTTAAAGGGAAATTCTCTGAAATGCGCCCTGTTGTAGCCTAGAAAATGTATATTTTAGGCCACGGGCGTACGGGCCTTAAAAATTATGCATTCACCTGACATAAAAGGAATTCTGATTATGTGGCTCGAAGTACATTATGCGGTCAATGGATAAAAATGTTACTGTAGGCCACTGGACTACAGGCCCCAAATCGTGTTGAGAGAGCATGCTCAGTCGAACTGCTGTTCGGCTCGAGCATCGCTATGCTTGGCTATTCTGAGTGCTCGGCCGAATAATTCGGGTGCTCGAATACAATTGAATACAATGGAAGTCAATGGGAGAACCCCAGGCACCCCCTTCTAAGAAAAGAAGAGGGTGTCTGGTTCATAAAAAAAAGTTAGAAATTGATGGAAACCCCATCAAAATGGTTTGGCAACAGCATTAAGAGGATAGCTTGATGCGTCTTAGACTCCTATTATGTACAACATACAATAGACAACCACACAAAGGCTATATGCCAAAAGCCAGGCATGTGCAAGCCATCAATCTATCCATGAGACAGATAACAGCCAGCATACCTTACAATGGCAGCCTTGTGCTGTATGAGATATTGCAAACAAGCTCTCATCTGACTAAGAACCAGTAAACCTATGCAACTAATAGAGGGCACTGTTCATGAGACATGATTCATGAGTCATGAATCATGACTCATGAACAGCGCCCTCTATTAGTTGCATAGTGTTATGATAACTATTCGCTGTTGTGAGTAAATACTCTTGTCATAACACTATGCAACTAATAGAGGGAGCTGTTCATGAGAGATTCTGCTCATTTGCATGTCTTTCCCATATGCCCATTTTTAGGAAAATTTGTATTTACATGACAAAACTGTATAGAAAGGTTATTGAATATTATGTTTGGACAATCAGAAAACTTTTTGTCGCCCTAATGATATTGATCTAGGTGTGCAGGTCCACCCAAGACATCCAACAGATGCAAAATACCTTTGAGGTTTACTGGTTCTCAGTCAGATGAGAGCTGGTTTGGAATATCTCAAGGCTGCCATTGTAAGGTAAGCTGGCTGTTATCTTTATCATGGATAGATTGATGGCTTGCACATACCTGGCTTTTGGCATATAGCCTTTGTGTGGTTGTCTATTGTATGTCGTACATAATAGGAGTCTAAGACGCATCCAGCTATCCTCTTAATGTTTCCAAACCATTTTGATGGGGTTTCCATCAATTTATAACTTTTTTTTTTTATGAACCAGACACCCTCTTCTCTTCCGAGCAGGGGGTGCCTTGTTGTTGCCCATTGACTTCCATTATACTCGGGTGCTAATGATAATAGTTGAAATTCGATAACTTGTGGTCGTCACTGGTATTAAATTCCTCAGAGGCCACAATAAATATTCATTCAATGTACATAAAAGAACAAGTAAGTATGTGGCAGGAGTTAGATTAGACAGTCATTGGATATCAATTTTCCAGCAGGCCAGTGTACTACAGGCACCAAAAATTATGCATTTAGCGTACATAAAATAACTATAAAAGAAGTATGCGGCTGGAGGTCTATTAGATGGTCAATGGATATCAATTTTACTGAAGGCCGGTACAAATACAGGTCAAATACATTTGTTTAAAAAAACTAAAAATATAAAATTGGATTAAAAACATGGCTAACGACATCCCCCCCTCTTGAAAAAAACCCTAATGATATAGTTGAAACACGTGGTCGTCACAGGTGTTGAATTCCTCTGAGGCCCAAAACATTAGGCATTTAACGGACAGAAAGGGCATTTTATGCCACTGTATTTACCGAAGACAGGGACCAATATTTGTTATGGGTGATGGCGGATATTTGTGGGCTGGCATGAGGAAATTCAATTAAACATGGTCGTCACAGGTGTTGAATTCCTCCGAGATCCATGCCTTATTCATTTTTAGAAATGTGAGGTAGTCCACACTGTCGTGAGCTGCGCTGAACATCCTTTCGGACAGGACACTCGGCGAAAGGCAAGCCAACAGTTCCATGGCAAATTGTGTCGGCTCTGGCCACAGGTCAAGCTTGCGCACCCAGTAGTCCAGGGGTTCCTTGCTTCTCAGATCATCCACATCGGCCGTTAACACGATGTAGCTGGACACCTGTCGGTCTAGGTGTTCCCTGAGACTAGATCCGGAGGGTGGCTGTCGATGGGTTGGCTGCAAGAATGATCTCATATTCGGAGTGACCAACACATCTTCAAACTGCCCTCTTCTTGCATGCGCTGTTGGATTGGTACCCGCAACTGTTTCTCTGTGAGTGGAAATTCATCTGCCAGTGCAAGCAAAAGCAGACAGCCCTCTGTGATGGTGGTAACATGTCTGCCATTTTGTGCTTGTACCGGTAAGTTGCCACCCAGTACTGGTCCTTACCCTTTATGCTTTTTATATGGTGGTCCCTCTTCAAACATTGGAGCACGAAGGCCCCATTTGCACTAAACTGGAAGCAGTGGAGTGGCCTGGCTCCTGCTCATCATCCAGGATAATGTCGTCCTCGGTCTCCTCCCCCAGCCACGGACAACACCAGGGATTCCAGAAACGTTTAAAGCATGCTCTTCTTGCTCCTCCTCCACCCCGGCACCATCCTCCTCTGACTCCTCTTCCGACTCCTGTTGACTTGTTGACTCATCCAGCATTGCGACTTCCTCAAACATCCTGCTCCTGCTCCGAGATGGCTTGATCAATGACACAATGCAATGCACTCTTCAGAAAGAAGGCATAAGGTACGATTTTACTGATGGGATAGAGTAGAACAAGGAGAAGAAGAAGCAGGCCTGGACGCAATCTATTCCACACGGGTGCCACGGTTTGCATGCTTGACGGCCGCCAGAAGGTTCTGCCCAGTGGGCAGTAAAAGTTATGTACCTTCCCTGCCCATGTTTGCTAGACCACATGTCTGTGGTCAGATGTATCTTGGCACCGACACTGTGTGCCAGAAATACATTCACTTGCCGCTGAACGTGTCCATATAGCTCCGGGATGCCATTCCGGGTACCTTCCATTGCGGTGTGCCAATGGCCACAAATTTTCTAAAGGCCTCAGAGTCCACCAATTTATATATCAGTAGGTGGCGGGTTAGCAGTTCCAACAAGCCGGCGGTCAGCGGTTGGGCAAGAGGGTTATCCGGCGTCATCATCTTTTTTTGCTCTAATATTTGGGCCTGCCTTTTGCCAGATAAACGCGACGACGGCATGGTGGAAGGTGGAGTGGAGGACAAATGGGAGGAGAGAGGAGAAGGGGAAGGAGAAGAGGCAGGACGTGAAGCACCAGAAGTGTGTCTTTGTGGGTTCTGACGGTGTTGCTCTCACTGGGCTCGGTGATGGGAGGCCAGGTGCCTTTTTAAGGCGGTCGTCTCTAGCTGAGTGTTGGGCTTACCGCGACTTATGCGTTGACAGCACAGGCTGCAGATGGCAACACTATTGTTAGCAGCGGACACCAGGGGCGTAGCTATAGGGAAAGCTGGGGAAGCAGCTGCTTTGGGGCCCTGACCCAGAAAGGGCCCATCCAGGAGTAGGAGGACTAAAAGATTTTGTCAGGGCTCCCTCGTATTACACAATTAAATTATATACAGCGACAGTAAACGCAGTGTAGAAAACGGATGGAACAGCTGTCGGGCCTGGCCTAAGAGAGCCATCTTTACTAGTCACAGGAATGGGGGCGGCATGAAAGGAAGGGGTTGTAAAATAAATTACTGGGGGAGGGGGGCCCCAATTAAAAATTTGCTGTAGGGCCCAGTCATTTCTAGCTACGCCACTGGTGGACATAAAAAAAAAAAATCACACCAGTAGAAATGATTTGGTCCAACAGTGTTTGTCACACAACTGCTTCACAATACAAATGCACTATAATATACTTCCTATGTTAGAAAGTATTTTATAAGTATATTATACCCCTCAGTAAGTCACACCTATCGATAGCACACATATACCAGTCCTTAAAAGGACTTTTGTGGCCCTACTAGTTAGCGTTTGGTGTCCCTCATAGTCTGTCCCTGCTCTACACAGTGACCTCTCCCTAGACTGACAAAATTTTTTATTAAAAATGGCGGCCAGATTAGGTTTATTTTTAAGGTAGGGGGTATGTCCATGTGCTGAAATGGCTCAATTGGCTGTCCTGTACCACCTGATGGATGTATCATGGGTCAAAGTTCCTCACAATGTAAAAGAATATGGCGGACATCTCCATATGTTCGCCCGTTCGGCGAACCGCGAATGAACAAAGTTCGCCGCTAAACAACCGCCGGTCGAACCACAAGGCCTTCTCTAGTAATAACTTCAGCTCATAGGAGCCAATACATTATAATACTGCATGGAGCGCTTGCTCTGTATAGTATTAAAACAAAGTATTATGCGAACTGACTTCAGATGTTTCATCCAAAGTCGATTTGCTCATCCCTAATAGTAAGGCTACTTTCACACTAGCGTTCGGGTTTCCGTTCGTGAGCTCCGTTTGAAGGAGCTCACGAGCGGACCCGAACGCAGCCGTCCAGCCCTGATGCAGTCTGAATGGAGGCGGATCCGCTCAGACTGCATCAGTCTGGCGGCGTTCAGCCTCCGCTCCGCTCGCCTCCGCACGGACAGGCGGACAGCTGAACGCTGCTTGCAGCGTTCGGGTGTCCGCCTGGCCGTTCGGAGGCGTGCGGATCCGTGCGGATCCGTCCAGACTTTCAATGTAAGTCAATGGGGACGGATCCGTTTGAAGATGCCACAATGTGGCTCAATCTTCAAGCGGATCCGTCCCCCATTGACTTTACATTGAAAGTCTGAACGGATCCGCGCAGGCTACTTTCGCACTTGCGCACTTGCGAATTTTTTTAAAGTTATTAATGCAGACGGATCCGTACTGAACGGAGCCTCCGTCTGCATTAATATGAGCGGATCCGTTCAGAACGGATCCGCCCGAACGCTAGTGTGAAAGTAGCCTTATACTTAATAAAATAGTTATTAATCAACATTCACCATATGTCTAATTTATGTTGACATCAATTTTTTTTAGGAGGTTAGAAGGCTTAGAATTTTAGAAGCAATTTTTCATATTTTCAAGAAAATTTCCAAAACTATTTTTTTAAAACACCAATTCAGTTATAAAGTGATTTTGAGGGCTTAAGTAATACAAGCCACCCAGAAATGACGCCATTTCAATTTTTTGTTATTTTTTTTGCAGATTGTTTATGTTAATCTTTTTTTTCTTGCAACACAGCAAGGGGTAACAGCAAAATAAACCTCAATATGTATTATTCTGATTCTTCAGTTTACAGAAATACCCCATATGTGGTGGTAAACTGCTGAGTCAAATGGTTTTTGGAGAGCAGATTTTCCTAGTATGGTTTTTGGGTGCCATTTTGTATTTCAAGAGACCCTGAGGTACCTCTACAGTGGAATCCCTCAAAAAGTGACCCCTCAAGGAATTTATTAAGGGGTGTACTGAGAATTTTGACCTCATAGGCATTTTACGGAATTTAGAAACACTTGGCTGTGAAAATGAAACATTTCATTTTTTCCAATAAAATGTTGCTTTAGCCCCAAATTTCTCATTTTCACAAGGGGTAACAGGAGAAAAGCACCCCATACTTTGTTACCCATTTTCTCCTTAATACAGCAACACCCCATATGTGGTGGTAAACTGCTGTAGGGGCACATAGCAGTGAAGGAGCCCCATATGGTTTTTGTGGCGCAGATTTTGATGGATTGGTTTATGACCGCCATCGGGCGATTGTCTTATTTGGGGGCTCATTTTGGGGGGCTACATACGATTTTATAGTGGATGAGATAACAGTTTTATTGGTACCATTTTGGGGTACATATTACTTTTTTATCTCTTGGTATTACACTTTTTGTGAGGTAAGGTGACAAAAAGTGTTTTGCCATTTCTTTTTTTTTACGTTGTTCACCTGACATGGTGGATAAAGAGATATTTTGGTAGAGCGCGTCAACATGGATGCAGCGATAGCTAATATGTCGATTTTTCTTTTTCCTATTTTTTATAATTTTATATGATTTAATTATGGGAAAGGGGCACTTTTTTTTTACTTGGAACTTAATTTTTTTTATTAAAACATTTATTTTAAACTTTTTGTGGGGTCCGTCTGGCCACCAAAACAACCAAAATAGGACATGGTCGTTAAAAAATGTTACTTCAATTGGTTCTTTTCACATGTGAATGTGTGAAGCCTTAGGTCATAATATCTATTATAAAAAAGACCTCTGGTGCCTCATAGTCTAACCTAATCCCAGCACTGTACATAATGCACACCAAATTGTGGCCAAAATTGTTCAGTACTGGGTGCTGTATCTCAGACCATAGCAGTAAGAGACTACAGTTTTAGCAAAAGTTAACTTGACATATGACGTTAGTGAAGTTGATTAAAGTTTATAATTCCAATGCAAATTACTTTCTATAGACTGCATAGGGATACTGTAGCATAGGATATTCATTTATGCAAAATGACTTCTTCAAAGCGACAATAGAAGCTTGTTTGACTTTGCTGACCCTAGGAGGATGTGTACTTCTGCTGTATAATTATCTTTTAAGAGTAAGATTGGTGGCAAATTCCCCTTTCCATCGGAAGAGGTGTGGGCAGGAGAGAGTCTAATAGTGAATAGAAGGAAGCAGGAACTCAGAGAACAGGAATGTGAAAATATTTGCCATAGGACCCACGCCAAAAGCTCTTTTTTACATCCGACTCATATCCTACTGGTGCATGTTGAATGTGACAAGGACAGTCTGTATATAACATTTAGAATATATAACTCATTCAAAACGTATCATTAAATGATATATTAGTACACTGACCTGTTTGTAAAAGGTCATAGGAAGACAGAAATAAATCACTGGTTGACAAGCTTTAATTACAAGGCTTAGGGCTCTTTCACATCTGCATTATAGTCTTCCGGCATAGAGTTCCGTCGTCGGGGCTCTATGCCGGAAGAATACTGATCAGGATTTTCCTAATGCATTCTGAATGGACAGTCCGTCCTTCAGGATGCATCAGGATGTCTTCCGTTCCGGAACGGAACGTTTTTTGGCCGCAGCAAATAGGGCAGCATGCTGCGCTTTTTGCTCCGGCCAAAAATCCGGAACACTTGCCGCAAGGCCAGATCCGGAATGAATGCCCATTGAAAGGCATTGATCCGGATCCGGCCTTAAGCTAAACGTCGTTTCGGCGCATTGCCGGATGCGACGTTTAGCTTTTTTTCAATGGTTACCATGGCTGCCGGGACGCTAAAGTCCTGGCAGCCATGGTAAAGTGCAGTGGGGAGCGGGGAGCAGCATACTTACCATCCGTGCGGCTCCCGGGGCGCTCCAGAGTGACGTCAGGGCGCCCCAAGCGCATGGATCACGTGATCGCATGGACACGTCATCCATGCGCATGGGGCGCTCTGACGTCATCCTGGAGCGCCCCGGGAGCCGCACGGATGGTAAGTATGCTGCTCCCCCGCTCCCCACTACTACTATGGCAACCAGGACTTTAATAGCGTCCTGGGTGCCATAGTAACACTGAAAGCATTTTGAAGACGGATCCGTCTTCAAATGCTTTCAGTACACTTGCGTTTTTCCGGATCCGGGGTGTAATTCCGGCAAGTGGAGTACACGCCGGATCCGGACAACGCAAGTGTGAAAGAGGCCTTAGACTGTGGTTCAAACATGATTAGTATTTCTTTTATTTTTGTAGTGTATCATAAAACGTATTTAAAGATTGCTAACTAGCACGTCACCTTCCCTATTATGTTCTGTATACATAGCAACAAAAATGTGTTTGAGTTCTCCTGAAAGAAGCTCACTTCTGCGGTACTTTGTTGGCCTCCATGTGAGATGAAATTGATTAAATTAAAATGAATTACCTGCTAGCTGTGCTATCAAAGCCCCCCTTCAGGCCCCTAACAGTGCCTTCAGTAATAGTAATGCCCCCCATAATTCCCCCAGTAAAAAGGCCCCTATAGTTCCTGCTCTTTTCCCTAATAATAATAATGCCCATATAGTGCCCCCCGGTAATAATATTGACCACATAGTCACTCAGTATTAAAAATGCACCGTTAGTGACACCGATAACCCCTGTGGTGCCCCAGTAATAGTAATGATCCCACAGTGCACTCAGAAATCATATCTCCTATTGTGCCTCCAGTAATATTAATGCCCCCTATAGTGTCTCTGGTAATAATAATGTCCCCACAGCCACCCCCCCAATAATATCCTCCCACTACCCCAGTAATGTCCCTATAGCACCCACAATAATGTCCCCTACTGCCCCCAGTAATGTCCTTCCACTGCCTCCAGTTAATATCACTATAGTGCCCCCAGTATTGTCCTTCCACTGCCTCCAGTTAGTATCACTATAGTGCCCCCAGTAATGTCCTTCCACTGCCTCCAGTTAATATCACTATAGTGCCCCCAGTAATGTTTATCCCCCCACTGCCGCCAGTAATCTCCTTATAGTGACCACAATAACTTTCTCCCAGTCTTCACTCACTGATAACGGGGCCTGGCACTGTCACTGTACTCCACTCTTGGACCCCGTCAGAGGGCTCATCACAGTAGCATTCCATCCACTCGGTCCGGCTTCTATCAGGCCCCAGCACTGCCCTACTAGTAGCATTCATGTAGGAAGTGGGTGGGCGGAGCCAGAACAATGTTAGTTAGGCTCTGCCCACCTGCTCAGTTTGTGAATACTACAAGTTGATGGAACACTGCTGTGATGAGTGCTCTGTCGTGGTTGAACCCTCTGCGAGCCAATTGCTCCTGCCTGTTACATGCTGCAGTAATATTGATAATGACTATCACTAGAGAGGAATCTAATATATTTCTCACAGATAGAGAGGGTTTCTTTTGACTGTTAGAAAATATTTTTTTTCTCACTGACACTGTCATCATATGCCATTATTTTCAATTAGTTTTACAAAACAAACCAGTATGACAAACCAGGTCAAACTGGGCTCCTGCACAGGGCTGCATGGTTCAGGGGCAGCAGTGAAGGGTATAAGTCCCAATCACGAGAACTGGGACCCGTGTTTCTCTGTTTCAATGGAGCTGTGGATGAGCAGATGCAATATCTCAGAATAGGATACTTGCAAATTGTTATCGTTATGCTATGTTATTTAATGTTGTTTAATATGTTAAGGCCCTGGAATGCACCAGACGAGTTTTGTATGAATTAGGGTCCATTCACATGTCTGTAGTGCATTGCGGATCCGCAATACACCCGGCCGGCACCCCCAAAGAAATGCCATTTCTTGTCCGCAATTGAGGACAAGAATAGGACATGCTTTATTTTCTTGCGGAGCTGCGGACCAGAAGATCGGGGAAATGCGGATGCGGAGAGCACATAGTGTGCTCTACACGTCTCTTCTGGCCTCATAGAGAATAAATGCACCCGTATTGGATAATTGCGGAATGGATGTGGACCCATTCTACGGACGTGTGAATGGACCCTTAGTCGCGGTTAATTATTCCAGTAGAAAGTAGATACAGCTAGGAAGTGAGAGAGCTACATGTGCTCACTCCTCTGAGTACTAGACCTGAACTCCACAAAACCACTATCTCTGAGAGATCCACAGAGAGAAATCCATCTCTACTTCACAAGAAAAGAGAAAATGTAGAACTTAAAGGTCCTTAAACTGCATGGCCTGAGCATTAGAGTCAGTCAATATGTGCTGTTTAAGCCTAACAGAGAATTTGCGGCAGGGAGAGGGGCATTGCTAAAACACCCATCTTATTCTGTTTTGCAAGAATCTTATTTCTCTCTCTGCAGAGAGAGACTTTGTTGAGATACAAAGGAGTACTACAATACCCATCCTGGCCTATATCCATACATTGATATCTAGGAATATTTGCATTGTGAATTTTTTGGAACTGTGTTTTGATACCATTGGATCTGCTACTGTACAACTCCCATCAAGCATTTTAGTAACGAGAGAGCCTGTTTACTGACTGGCACCACACACTGGCCACTGCACCTACATCTCCTGCCTTACACCCATACAACACTCATAACACCAAGAGCACCTCAACTACTATCAAGCAGGAGCTCCAACATTAGGGTTTTGCTCTAAGGGAAGAAAGGGTGCGCCCACCTGTCACTGTCATGGCCCTAGGGAGCATCAGTGTTGCCACTGTGAATAACTATTGCAGCCATGTCCGCTACCACTCCCATCCTCTATGCCTGCTCCTCTGGGACTTTCAAGCTTACCGATATTGGCATATCGGCATTTATTTCTATTGAGCTGCAGTGAACATTTTTAAAGAAAAAAATGGTAGTGAAAAAAAATGTTCAAATGATTTTTGAAAACTTGGGGAAGTGCCTTATATTTCTTGGTGATTTTTAAAATTTTAACAAGAAAATGCCTTTACCTGGCTCTTCTCCAGGACATTCACATAAATATGAAATCTGGAAACATATGTTGTATTGGCAATCACAAATTCTTTTGGCTCCAGATTGTAATATGAGGGGTGTACCGTATGTGTTGACAATTATTTAAATAATAGGGATCGTGCTGGTCATTTACAGTGTAATACAATTCATATACACATTATTATATAAATGTTAAAAAGTATAAATCTGATGGTGTCGGCCCTTTAAAGAGTAATGGGGGGGGGGGGGGGTCGCAGAGAGCGACGAGGAGAAAGCAAAGCTGTTAAATATTTTTTTCTCCAATGTATTCACTGGGGAAAATAAACTGTCAGATGACATGCAGAATGTAAAAATAAATTCCCCATTAAAAGTGTCCTGTCTGACCCAGGAAGAAGTGCAGCAGCGACTTAAAAAGATTAAAATAGACAAATTGCCAGGACCGGATGTCATACACCCCCGTATCCTAAGGGAATTAAGTAATGTCATAGCCAGACCCTTATTTCTGATATTTGCAGACTCTATACTGACAGGGAATGTCCCACAGGATTGGCGCATGGTAAATGTGGTGCCAATATTCAAAAAGGGTCCAAAAACAGAGCCTGGAAACTATAGGCCGGTAAGTTTAACATCTGTTGTGGGTAAACGGTTTGAAGGTTTTCTGAGAGATGCTATGCTAGAGCATCTCAACGGAAATAAGCAAATAACGCCATATCAGCATGGCTTTGTGAGGGATCGGTCATGTCAGACTAATTTAATCAGTTTCAATAAGGAGGTAAGTTCTAGACTTGACAGCGGCGAATCAATGGATGTCGTATATCTGGACTTCTCCAAAGCATTTGACACTGTACCACATAAAAGGTTAGTATATAAAATGAGAATGCTCGGACTGGGAGAACACGTCTGTATGTGGGTAAGTAACTGGCTCAGTGATAGAAAAAAGAGGGTGGTTATTAACGGTACACACTCAGATTGGGTCACTGTCACTAGTGGGGTACCCCAGGGGTCAGTATTGGGCCCTATTCTCTTCAATATATTTATTAATGATCTTGTAGAAGGCTTGCATAGTAAAGTATCAATTTTCGCAGATGACACTAAACTGTGTAAAATAATTTACACTGATGAGGACAGTATACTACTACAGAGGGATCTGGATAGATTGGAGGCTTGGGCAGATAAGTGGCAGATGAGGTTTAACACTGATAAATGTAAAGTTATGCACATGGGAAGGAAAAATGCAAATCACCCGTACATACTAAATGGTAAAACACTTGGTAACACTGACATGGAAAAAGATCTAGGAATTTTAATAAACAGCAAACTAAGCTGCAAAAAAACAGTGTCAGGCAGCCGCTGCCAAGGCCAATAAAATAATGGGTTGCATCAGAAGGGGCATAGATGCCCGTTATAGGAACATAGTCCTACCACTTTACAAATCGCTAGTCAGACCACACATGGAGTACTGTGTACAGTTCTGGGCTCCTGTAAACAAGGCAGACATAGCAAAGCTGGAGAAGGTCCAGAGGAGGGAAACTAAAGTAATAACTGGAATGGGGCAACTACAGTACCCTGAAAGACTATCAAAATTAGGGTTATTCACTTTAGAAAAAAGACGACAAGGGGAGATCTAATTAATATGTATAAATATATCAGGGATCAGTACAGAGATCTCTCCCATCATCTATTTATCCCCAGGACTGTGACTGTGACGAGGGGACATCCTCTGCGTCTGGAGGAAAGAAGGTTAGTACACAAACATAGAAGAGGATTCTTTACGGTAAGAGCAGTGAGACTATGGAACTCTCTGCCTGAGGAGGTGGTGATGGTGAGTACAATAAAGGAATTCAGGAGGGGCCTGGATGTATTTCTGGAGAATAGTAATATTACAGGCTATAGCTACTAGAGAGGGGTCGTTGATCCAGGGAGTGAGGCCCCATGCACACGGCCGTGTTTCACAGCCGTGTGCGGGCCGTGGAACCGCGGCCTGGATCCCTCCTGAGAGCAGGAGCGCACGGCGGCACTGGTTGCTATGACGCTGTGCGCTCCCTGCTGCCGCCGCAATACAGTGATACACTGGTATGATCTATACCAGTGTATTACTGTACTGTGCCGGCAGCAGGGAGCGCACGGCGTCATAGCAACCAGTGACGCTGTGCGCTCCTGCTCTCAGGAGGGATCCAGGCCGCGGTTCCACGGCCCGCACACGGCCATGAAACACGGCCGTGTGCATGGGGCCTTATTCTGATTGCCTGATTGGAGTCGGGATGGAATTTTTATTCCCCTAAAGTGGGGAAAATTGGCTTCTACCTCACAGGTTTTTTTTTTTTGCCTTCCTCTGGATCAACTTGCAGGATAACAGGCCGAACTGGATGGACAAATGTCTTTTTTCGGCCTTATGTACTATGTCATTATGTTACTATGTATTACATTCCCAGAGATTTCAGCTTACACCTAACATAAATTAGAGGAAGTTAAATTTCCAAGTTAAACCAAAATGCTATAAAGTTTGACAGCACAGCAGCTCCTTCATTTTTGTAATCAGTGTATCCATCGAATATTAGAAGATATTTAAAGGACCACATACAGTTTAATGGTATCTTATATAAAATCATGTTTTGTAAATAGCTAGACAACCTGTGCAGTTAGTCCCAATTAGGGTAAAATTGTAATAATATGGTAAAAGGTTAAAGGGGATGTGTCATCCGGAAATTAATTATTGTTTAAATTACATAATGATGTTATTTTTTATTTTTCATGTCACTGTTTACATGCAGAATGGTAGTGGTACACTGCATTTGAAAATGTGCTTTTATGTTTTGTATGCATTATATGTATTTTGGGGTGTATAAGGCATTATTAGGCCTTAGCTACCATCACTGGTGGGACTGTTGTCACACTCCCTATAGGGAGTGATTAGAACTCAGAGTCTAGACCAGGCATCCTCAAACTGCGGCCCTCCAGCTGTTGTAAAACTGCAACTCCCACAATGCCCTGCTGTAGGCTGATACCTGTAGGCTGTTCAGGCATGCTGGGAGTTGTAGTTTTGCAACAGCTGGAGGGCCACAATTTGAGGATGCCTGGTCTAGACAGTGAAAAGAGAAGATGAAAAGTGAGAACAGAGAGAAGAAAAGAGTAAAATATATATTTGAGATACCAGTGTCAAGAGGAGGTGCGTGTAGAAGCACTGTGGAGAAAAGATGTCTGAAAGACTCTACAGGAAACTTGTTCAGGAGATTTAAGCCTTAGGCCCCTTTCACACGGGCGACTTTTCCGTGCGGGTGTGATCCGTGCGGCGAACGTATGGCACCCGCACTAAATCCTGACCCATTCATTTCTATGGGGCTGTGCACATGAGCGATGTTTTTAACGCATCACTTGTGCGTTCAGTTGAAATCGCAGCATGCTCTATATTTTCCGATTTTGACGTGACGCAGGCCCCATAGAAGTGAATGGGGTGTGTGAAAATCGGATGGCATCCGCAAGCAAGTACGGATGCCGTGCGATTTGCACGCATGGTTGCTAGGAGACCATTGGGATGGAGACCCGATCATTATTATTTTCCCTTATAACATGGTTATAAGGGAAAATAATAGCATTCTGAATACAGAATGCATAGTAAACCAGCGCTAGAGGGGTTAAAAAAAAATAAAAAATAATTTAACTCACCTTAGTCCACTTGCTCGCGAAGCTGGCATCTCCTTGTGTCTCCGCTGCTGATGAACAGGACCTGGGGTGAGCTACTCCATTAAATAGAGCTTAAGGACCTTCGATGACGTCACTCCGGTCATCACATGATCTTTTACCATGGTGAATCACCATGGTAAAAGATCATGTGACGTACCATGTGATGACCAGAGTGACGTCATCGAAGGTCCTTAACCTGTATTTAATGGAGCAGCTCACCCCAGGTCCTGTTCATCAGCAGCGGAGACACAAGGAGATGCCGGGCTTCGCGAGCAAGTGGACTAAGGTGAGTTAAATTTTTATTTTATTTTTTAACCCCTCTAGCGCTGGTTTACTAAGCATTCTGTATTCAGAATGCTATTATTTTCCCTTATAACCATGTTATAAGGGAAAATAATACAATCTTCAGAACATCAATCCCAAGCCCGAACTTCTATGAAGAAGTTCGGGTTTGGGTACCAAACATGCGCGATTTTTCTCACGCGAGTGCAACGCATGACAATGTTTTGCACTTGCGCAGAAAAAATTGCGCATTTTCCCGCAACGCACCCGGCTCTTATCCGGGCAAAAAAACTCACGCCCGTGTGAAAGAGGCCTTACTGTGCCTGGACATACTTTAGAAACAGTCTGGCCAGCTGTAAGAAGGCTACCACATCCTACTGAGGACATTGTGAAAATCATAACTGTGAAAAAGGTAAAGAACTTAGGGTACTTTCACTCTTTTATTAAACTTTTCCGGTATTGAGTTCCGTCCTAGGGGCTCATTACTGGAAAAAAACTGATCAGTTTTAGGCCGAATGCACACGGGCATGTTCCATATATTACTGTAGTTCAGCGGTGGCATGAAGCGCACGGCGTCATAGCAACCAATGACGCCGTGCACTCCTGCTTTCAACAGGTTTCCAGGCCATGATACCACGGACCACTCTCAGCTGCGGAACACAGCCGTGTGCATTCGGCCTTATCCTAATGAAATCGGAATGGAGAGCGATCTGTATGCATCAGGATGTCTTCATTTCAGTCACTGTACGGTTTTTAGAAAATTTCCGGAACACTTGCCGGAATGCCGGATCCGGCATTATTTTCCATTGAAATGCATTAATGCTGGATCAGGCCCCAAGTGTTCTGGAAAAACGGCATGCGCAGACCTTAAAAAATGTGAAAAAGATAAATACCGGATCCGTTTTTCCGGATGACAACCGGAGAGTCGGATCCGGCATTGCAATGCATTTGTGAGATGGATCCGCATCAAATGGTATCCGTTTGCATACAGTTTGCCAGATCCGGCAGGCAGTTCCAGCGACGGAACTGCCTGCCGGAATCTAAAACGCAAGTGTGAAAGTACCCTTAGTCTGACATTGGGGGCCTCCCTGTAGTCGTATAGCATATTTCTGGATTCTCAAGTGTAAAACAGAGTGAGAGATTTCCATTGTGTGAAAAAATTGCTTGGATATCTTGGCCAAGAAACTACTTTTGCAGCTCTAACCTGTGAGATATGTGGAAATTGCATGTTGTGTAAAGTTCATGTATGCTGAGAAGTGTGACTAATGTACCTGAACTTCATTCTTCAGTAAAGAACATTTCTACTGCAAAACTGTCTCATCATTGCCTTCAGCGCTGCATTGGAGCCTGCCTTGCACTTCATAATTTCTCACGACTAAGGATACCTGACCCACCATAAGGCAGAAGAACCCCAAGACCAGAGTATGCTCTATACCCAGTGTGTGCTGCTGGGCTGATTTGCAGCCAGGTGGGGTCAAACATCGGACTGGATTTTAAGTGCCGGTTTTGGCAGCTGGGCTCAGCAACAAGTTGTCTCTGGTTTGGGATCTGAGGCATGGTGCCGTGCTAAAGGGCTGAGAGCCGCATGCTGGGAAACAGGCCCCCTAAAGCCTGCTGTGGACCGCTGGGGATAAAACGGCCAACAAGGTGATAGTTTTGTTCTTTGGACTTTGCATTGTGTGAACTAACACCAAGACTGTACAGAGTTGTTTTACTTTTGCCTCTTATATCTATCTATTTATCTATCTCTTATATCTATCTACTGTATCACTCATATCTATCTATCTCTTCTATCTATCCATCTATCTAAGGCCTCATGCACACGACCGTTGTGTGCATCCGTGGCCGTTGTGCCGTCTTCAGTTTTTTTCGCGGACCCATTGACTTTCAATGGGTCCGTGGAAAAATCTGAGAATGCACCGTTTTGCAGCCAAGACCGTGATCCGTGTATCCTGTCCGTCAAAAAAATATGACCTGTCCTATTTTTTTGATGGACAACGGTTCACGGACCCATTCAAGTCAATGGGTCCGTGAAAGAACACGGATGCACACAAGATTGGCATCCGTGTCCGTGATCCGTGGCCGTAGGTTACTTTCATACAGACGGATCCAAAGATCCGTCTGCATAAAAGCTTTTTTAGATCTAAGTTTTCACTTCGTGAAAACTCATATCTGACAGTATATTCTAACACAGAAGCGTTCCCATGGTGATGGGGACGCTTCTAGTTAGAATACACTACAAACTGTGTACAAGACTGCCGATCTCTTACAGGGGGCCGTGATCAGCACAATTAACCCCTTCAGGTGCGGCACCTGAAGGGGTTAATTGTACTATCATATCCCCCTGTAAGAGCTCAGGGCTGCCAGGCAGCAGGGGGCAGACCCCCCCCCCCCAGTTTGAATATCATTGGTGGCCAGTGCGGCCCCCCCTCCCTCCCTCTATTGTAATAATTCGTTGGTTCGTTGGTGGCACAGTGTGCCCGCCCCCCCCTTCCTCCCTCTATTGTAATAATTCGTTGGTGGCACAGTGTGTGCCCCCCGCCCCCCCTTCCTCCCTCTATTGTAATAATTCGTTGGTGGCACAGTGTGCCACCAACGAATTATTACAATAGAGGGAGGAAGGGGGGTGGGGCCGATGGGGGGCGCATACTGTGCCACCAACCTATTATTACAATAGAGGGAGGGAGGGGGGGGCCGCACTGGCCACCAATGATATTCAAACTGGGAAGGGGGGGGGTCTGCCCCCTGCTGCCTGGCAGCCCTGATCTCTTACAGGGGGATATGATAGTACAATTAACCCCTTCAGGTGCGGCACCTGAGGGGTTAATTGTGCTGATCATGGCCCCCTGTAAGAGATCAGGTGCTGCCAGGCAGCAGGGGGCAGTCATGTACACAGTTTGTAGTATATTCTAACTAGAAGCGTCCCCATCACCATGGGAACGCCTCTGTGTTAGAATATACTGTTGGAAATGAGTTTTCACGATCTAACTCATATCTGACAGTATATTCCAACATAGAGGCGTTCCCATGGTGATGGGGACGCTTCAAGTTAAAATATACCATCGGATTGGAGAAAACTCTGATCCGATGGTATAAAAGGGACTCCTGACTTTACATTGAAAGTCAATGGGGACGGATCCGTTTGAAATGGCACCATATTGTGTCAACGTCAAACGGATCCGTCCCCATTGACTTGCATTGTAATTCAGGACGGATCCGTTTTGCTCCGCACGGCCAGGCGGACACCAAAACGACTTATTTTTTCATGTCCATGGATCCTCCAAAAATCAAGGAAGACCCACAGACGAAAAAACGGTCATGGATCACGGACCTACGGACCCCGTTTTTGCGGACTGTGAAAAAATACTGTCGTGTGCATGAGGCCTAAGGCTAATATGGGGAGGACCTGTCTAAGTATTATCACAATTGCAGAGGGTAGCATAGTTTAATCCTCTCCAACAGACTGCTGATGTGGGAGAGGTATGTTTTTTCTTATGATTTCAGACACCATTTCTAACAATCTGTGGGTGTCCCCAGCTCTGGCTTCTGTCAAGTTCAGCAGTTATTCTAACCACAAAATGTAAATCTCAGAAGCATTCCTGCAATGTTGGGGTGTTAGTAGACTTCTAGTTTTTAGGGATATGGTTCCTAGCTGATGAGAGGTGGTGTTTAGCCAGGAAATGGGAAAAGTAAATATCGATAGCCGAGAATCCTCTGGAGAGGTTTCCCATTGAGACAGAGGAAACTGGAGATATTTCTAATTACTTTCCTCTAGAACAAATGAATAAGGGACACTCCCACCTGATAGATATCAGTGTACATTGGGATACGTTTTATGAAGCAGTTAAGAATATCATCTGGAAACTATCTTCAAATTGGTTTCCTGTGACTGATTTGTAATGGAGGCTTTATGTGTTTATTGAAAGCATTTCCCCATGTATTTTTCTATGAAGCAAGTCTCTTTCCCAGGACTGAATATAGTAAGATAATAGTTTGAAGAGACTGGGACAACTCCATATCATTTTGTAGTGTGGTAGAGATACAGAAAGTTTTAACTAATACAGGATCCTGTGCAGAAAGTTTATTTGTGATGAGATACAAGGAATTATAGGTTCCCATAACAGAAATTGTTTGTTGCGTTAAGGCCTCATGCACACGACTGTTCAGTTTTTAGCGGTCCGCAATTTGCGGAACGGAACTGGCGGACCATTGTAGAAATGCCTATACTTGTCCGCAAAACGGACAAGAATAGGACATGCTATATTTTTATTGTGGGGCCACGGAACGGAGCAACGGATGCGGACAGCACACGGAGTACTGTCCGCATCTTTTGCGGCCCCATTGAAATGAATGGGTCCGTACCCGAGCCCGAGCAATGTGGCTCAGATGCAGACCACAATAACGGTCATGTGCATGAGGCCTAAATGTGTTGTCTGTGATTTTTGTATTGATGGCCTATTGTCAATATAGGCAGGGGTGTAGCGTGGGGGGGGCCGGAGGGGCCGTTGCCCTGGGCGCAAAATTGCAGGGGGCGCCAGGCAGCCGAAATTTCAATGAGGGCTACGGGAGCCTATGGCTCCCGTCCCCTCCGTTATGCCCCATAGGCTTCAGGCCTAGTGGCCTGAAGCCTATAAGGCAGTAGAGCGATGCAGGACTCGGTCACGATAACCTCACTGTGACCTCCTGCGTCGGGTCTCGCGAGATGACGCGATGACGTGGCGCAGGAAGGCACAGTGAGGCGTTTGTGACCGCCTGCGGCGGGAACAAGCAGGGATGGAGATAGGTAAGTATTTTTTTTTATGTTACCTTACCTAATTGCAGAGGCTCTGGGGGCAATTTTTGGCTTGCCCCGGGTGCTGGCAACCCACGCTACGCCACTGAATATAGGTCATCAATATCAAATCAGTGAGGGGTAACCCTGCTGCTCAGCTCTTTGAAGAGCCTGTAGCACTTCAGTGAGCTCCTGCAGCCTCCTTACAGCTTACTAAGCACAGTGCCATATAAGCAGCTGTGCTTGGTATAGCAGCATATCATAAAGACAGTGAACGCCTGTGAGTTTTGCTCTCCCCCACCTGTCCTGAGTGATTGACATCTTGTCTTATATGATTTAGTCTCTTTGTGAGGGCTGGGTATGCAGGACTAATGCGATTTCTCTGTCAGTCCTGACAATAATTAATTAGTGTTTTACATAAAAATACTGAAACTGAATATTATATAATTATAACATTAAATATCCCCAAGTTCTATAGGAGGTAAAAGCAGCCAAAATCAAAATTTATGTCAAACTGTAAATAAAATACACAAATTTGCAATTTTATTTTCACCCCTAAATATAGGTAATATGTGACAAAAAAAAAAAGCCCTTTGTCTTACTTTTCCTTTTTTCATTTAATATACTGGTATTTTATGGTCAGAATTTAAAAATAAAATGGAAAATGAATAAATAAAAGCCAAAACTACAGTTTGAGATTCAGTTTTCATCTCTGCAGGCATTTTCTGTGCCAAAATGAAAATTAAAGCACCACCTACTGCCTATTTAATTTTCATTTCACATTTTTAATTTTAATTTTCCACTTTTAATTTTAATATACTTGTCCGGTATTCAAATGCATGCAAATTAGTAGTAGTGGGTGTGAGTCAACATATAAAAGATGCTAATTGCCTCCGGACTGAACATAGTGCATCCTCTATGGGAAGTACACACATCTGAGCCAAGAACGAGCTGCTGCAGACCTTGAGTCTGTAATTTTAATAGAGGGCGCTCTACACAACAACTTTAATAGGTCACACAGCTGCACCTCTTGCTTCCCCTGGCTCCGCCGCACAGGCTGCTCATCACCTACTCAGTTGGGAAAATATATCAATAGTTGAGTTATTTGTGCCTAATAAAATATCATCTCCCATTCTTTCTGATGTTGGATATCAAGGCTGTACAGAGTGTTGTGAATAAGACAATGATTTGGCGACATAATTTCCAGACAAGTCTGTTCGGGGGGTCTGTTGATTTTTTTTGTTTTCCTTGCTAAATAGTCTGTTTATTAAAATTGTCATGCGGCATAATTGTTTCATAAAGTACCAATTTTGAAATTGATCAGTTGGTGACATTTATCAATAATGGCCTAATTTGCACAAAAAAATCTCATGTTCATTAGAACTCAACTGTGCCCATGCCACTAACTACACCGGGACTATTTCAAGAGGTAGCAGTCTGTTGGCTCCTCTGCAGCAAAGGCCAGATCCCTGTATAGGAGTTAAAGAATGAAAACCAGAGGACCGCCAGGATAACACTTATAGGGCTTGGCCAAAAGCCAAACCAGTTAGTTGGTCCCGTGGATCCACATCCACTGTCCTTTACAGACCTGGTGCTACTGCTGCCTCTTTGGTCAGATCTGAGGGTCTGTACAAGGTGAAGAGCATTCTGCATATGAAGAAGAGGTGAGATCCTGGGAGCCTTTCGAGAGCATTCATACCCTTGCTCTCCTGAATAAGTTCCTGAAAAAGCTTTGGGCCAAAGAGGAGAGGGTGTAAGGAAGTGGGTTATTGTTACGGCAGAACTCCACATCACTCACCCTGCTGCCCAGCCGCCAAAGTTCTGTGTACCCGCTTGAGTCTGCAGCCGGCGCCTAGCTACTAGGCTTATCCCCTGTTCCTGTAGGGTACATATCCACATGCTCCCTGTCCATTAAAGGGGCAGAGCTTGCATGCACCAGTCAGCCAATGACTGGACACAAATTTACTTTGACTACCTTTTTCTAGGGAGAGAGTGCCTGAACAATAGGTTGTCTAGATTGCTAGTTCATGCAAAGGTGTGATGTTCTATTTGTCTGCCCATACACCGACCTCTGCCTGTTTACCATTTTTAACTCGCCGCTGCCTGATCTGAGCCTGAATACCATGTTAACTCTTTGCTGTCTGCACTGACCTTATACTTGCTTTATGGATTTGCTTGTAATTTGCCTCCTCTGACCTTAGCCTGTCACTGAATATGGATTTGCCTGATCCCTCAGTTCTCCACACTGGCGTCTCTGGCTTCAGTGGGTCAGCTGTCAGCGCATTCCTTTGCATGTAGCGGGTGCCATGACGGGGAACGGTGATCACGCCGCCTACCGTCATTGACCCCTGAGATGCCCCTTTCATCACTGATCTCAGAATCTCAGGCTACAATTTAGGCCTTTCAGGGGTTAATCAGAGTAAAAGAAAGAAAAATACTCACCTTATCCACTTGCTTCCATAGAGGCTGTCACGGCCATTTTGATGGAAGACACTGCACAAGATTTTGTGTGGTTTCTACAATCAAGATGGCTGCGATGGCCTCTTCGTGCGCAAATGGAGGGAAGAATGTTTTTTTTTCCATTTCAGGAAAAATAAATTTGTTACCTTGAAGCACGAGGAAATTCGCCTTCGTTGCAAATCTAATTTTTCATGAATTTAGGATCGAAGTCAATTTGTTTGGCTTCGATTCGCTCAACACTAATTATCATCTATTTATAAACAAACATAGGTAACAGTACTGTGGATAGCAATACAATAAAGTAAATGAACAGTGTGAAGAATGCAACACTAGTGGCTATGTGCAGAAATGTCTGTTTTTCATCAATCGCTTAGATGCAAACGTGTTCCTGTAGTTATTTCATATTGGAAAGAATGTTACGAGTTTACAACTCCTAACACCTCATATTGTTCCATATATATATATATCCTCTTATTATTCCTATTGTTCTACACATCCTGCCACTAAAACTCTCATGATGTTCTCTTTTTTCTTTACTTTGTAGCATCCCTCTATAAATCTTACATCTTCAGAACACAATTTGATATTCCTGCCTTTGTTTTATGAATAAACCTTACCATATCTGTTGTTACAGATACAAATGCAATCACTTATTTGCATCTATAGATGTGTATTAGGGCCTGCTTCACATCTGCATCTAAGGCTCTGTTACATCTTCCATCTTATTATTCAGGAAAAATAGTGCTGTATGGGCTGATAGTTTTCCTGTCAAAGCAAGTGACACCTTGGTGGAAACATGACCATAACCAAGTCAATTGGGTCCATCGAGAACTGCTGATATTCATGAGGCGACGGATATGGCAGAGTGGTATGGCTTCCTTTACGAACACAAGCCACAAAGCCATGTGAACATTGACAGTAGTGCAGACTGCACATTTTGGAACTCTTTCCCTCCATTTGTATAGCATATATTAATACACAGTATTAACACTTTCTGAGTGGACAAGCTCTTCCTAAAGTAGTGTTTGTCCTTACCTTGATATAGTTTCCATTTGCCCACCTTTCCCATAGTACTCTGCACTGTACATATTTTAGGGGATAGAGGAGGTATCTAAACATTGTGACACAGTGAGGGATTGTGTCTGGCAAGGCAGGTATTTTCCTCCTAGCATGTGCAGCTGGGCTGGTTTACAGCCAGGTGAGGTCAAATACCGGACTGGAGTTTAATTGCTGGTCCGGGTTTTGGCAGCACCTTGCTGTCCTTAAATAGGCAGCTTGGCTCAGCAGAGAGAGCCGCATGCTGGGGAAACAGGCCCCCTAAAGTCTGCTGTGGACTACTGGAGGCAGAACTGCCAGTAAGGTTACTTGTGTTATATGAACTTTCCATTGTGTGTTAATTTAACACCAAGACTGCAAAGTTACTTGCTGTTTTGATCAATTGCCTGAAGTGTGAATAAACACTGACGTTTTGAGTTAAGAACTTATATTTTGCCTCTGTACTGCACCCACTTACCCTATCTACCAGAGCGAAACCCCACAATTGGTGGAGGATGCGGGCAAGAGCAGAAATACTGCCATGAACGCCAATATTTTTGGTTTCTGCATTTTTCAGGCATGGTTGTATGTCGTACATTAAACCAGCTGTATCAGAACTAGTGCCCCACGACAAAATGGAGGCTGTTGTGAAGGCCTTAATGGAGGCTAATCTGCAGCAGCAAGAGACAAACCTGCAGCAATGTGAGGCTAATAAGCAGCACGAGATTAACCATTTGCTGCTACAACACGTGATGGCTTTGCAGACAGCAGGAGCAACCCCGAGCGTCCACGATGCTCGGAAAGCACTCTGTGCCACGATTCCTAAGATGTCTCCCGCAGATGACATCGAAACCTACCTGGCAATGTACGAGAAAGTGGCCATCAGGGAAAAGCTACCCTGTGACCAGTGGGCTGAGGTCGTCCCTCCTTTCCTGGCATCCGATTCCCAGCGGGTGTATTTCGACTTGCCAGACGATCAAGCGGCCGACTACCAAAAATTAAAGGGTGAGATTTTGGCAAGACTGGGAGTGAATGTGTTGGCCCGGGCCCAGCGGGTACATCAGTGGGTGTTTAAGCCGGCTGAGCCTGCAAGGACCCAGTATTATGACTTAGTTCACCTCTTGCAAAAGTGGCTACAGCCTTATGTGCTGAGTCCCACGTCTATGCTAGATGGACTATTGGCTGATATGTTCTGGAGGGCTCTGCCACCCCCTCTCCAGCACTAGATCGGCCAGGGGTCTCCTGGCAACATCCTAAAAATGGTGGACCTGGTGGAGAGCTACGAGGCAACTAAGAATGTTACAGGGGATTATTTTTGGAGGGGGGCAGTCAAACCCTGTAAATCTCCATCCCAGACCCGGCGGGTCAGCAGTAGGGGTGACCGCCACTTCGGTGGAAAAGGGGGAGACAACCCCGCTAAGTGTGATGGTGGGATACGTGGAGAACTTGTCGCCGCGTCCTGAATTGGCAGACCTCAATGTCTCTGGGGATAATTTTGGTACCGCCCAACGTCGGGACCCAACACTATCCCGTGCCTGGGAAAATGTGTTAATAGTAGATGGTGAACCACAACAACCTGGGACAGAGTCAATGTTTCCCCGTTTTGTGGTTCATCAAAATATGTTCTATCGGGTAAACCAACTACAGGGTGAGCCTATTGAACAGTTGGTGGTCCCCAAGGCTTATTGCAAGCTTCTGTTAGATATAGCCCACCGACACGTTCTCGGGGTCACCTGGGGCTGCAGAAAACTCAGGATCGCATTCTATAGTGATTTTACTGGCCCAGCATATTCAAAGAAGTGAAAGAGTTTTGCAAGTCTTTGCCGACCTGCCAGATAACTAGCCCCCAGACATATTTCTGTAGTACCCTAGTACCTCTCCTGAATATCGAAGTACTGTTTGACCGAATAACTATGGACCTCATAGGCCCAGTACCGAAGTCCACCAGAGGGCATCAACACATCTTAGTCATCCTAGACTATGCCACTCGGTACCCGGGGGCGGTGCCAGTGCGTCATACCTTGGCCAAACTCATAGCTATGGAGTTAATGGAGATGTTTTCCCGAGTAGGACTACCTAAGGAGGTTCTGACCGACCAAGGGACCCCTTTTATGTCCAAGGTGATGAGGGAACTCTGTAAGTTGCTGCGCATAAAACAATTACGAACGTCCGTTTACCATCCGCAAATGAACGGTCTGGTAGAACTGTTTAACCAAACATAAAAAATATGTTGTAAAAGGTAGTGTCTAAAGATGGGAAGGACTTGACCTCCTTCGGCCCTATCTAATGTTCGCAGTACGAGAGGTACCCCAGGCCTCTACTGGGTTCTTGCCCTTCTAACTGCAGACACCCTCGCAGTCTCTTGGACGTGGCCACAGAGGCATGTGAACAACAACCCACTCCACATAAAAGTGTCATTGAGTAGGTTACACAGATGCAAGATCGTATACAGTGTTGCCTCTTGTTAAGGAGCATATGGAGGTAGCTCAGCGAGCCCGGAGTAGGGTCTATAATCGGCAGGTCCGGGTCCGGATCTTTAACCCGGGTAATCGGGTTTTGTTTCTGGTGCCGACCGTGGACAGTAAGTTCCTGGCTAGGTGGCAGGTGCCCTACGAGGTACTCGAGAAAACTGGAGATGTAAACTACAAGGTACACCAGCCAGGGAGGCGAAAGCCAGAGCAGGTTTACCATGTGAATTTACTCAAACCATGGAAAAATAGGGAAACCTGTATAGAAGACAGCCCATGGCCGGGTTTTCTAGGAAAAGAGGTACCGGCCCCTCTGTCTGATGCAAGAGAGGCGGCTGCCACAGTAAAACTTGCTGACAGCCTCACCTCTAAACAGGCTCAGGAGGCCAGGGAGTTCGTTAGTCGGAACACAGATGTGTTCTCGGACCTCCCTGGACGCACTTCCATAATCCAGCATGACATTGTCACTGATCCTCAAGCAAAAGTCTGATTAAAACCATACCGGGTACCCGAGGCTTGGCAACAAGCCATATCAGAGGAGGTGCAGCTAATGTTGCAGCCAGATGTCATTGGGGAGTCAAAAAGTGAATTGGCCAGTCCTATAGTATTGATACCCAAGCCGGTCGGGACTTTGCAGTTTTGTAATGACTTTCGAAAACTTAACGAGGTTTCCAAATTCGATGCGTATCCCATGCCCCGGGTGAATGAGCTCATCGAGAGGTTGGGACAAGCCTGGTATTTTTCTGTTTTGGACCTCACCAAAGGGTACTGGCAGGTACCCTTAACGGAGGCTGCCAAAGACAAAACTGCCTTCATCACGCCTGAGGTGCTGTATCAATATAAGGTCTTACCCTTTGGTCTGCATGACGGCACTTTTCAGGACTAATGGACATTGTGCTTCGTCCACATTGTCGGTACGCTTCAGCTTACTTGGACAATATTGTCATCCACAGTACTGACTAGGAAAGTCACCTACCCAAAGTGTTGGCTGTAGTGGACTCCCTTCGGAAGGTGGCCTAACCGCTAACCCCAAAAAATGTGCGATAACACTAGGCAGCATTTAAGTATGGCATGTCAAGTTTGGGGTCCCACTCTTCCCACCTGATAATATGGTTACTCACAACCAACATCCAGGAGGTGGAATAATATAGAAATGGCTGCACATCTGTGGCTCACTCTGTTCTGTTCTATGGGAGCTAAAGTAACAGCCAATCAAGGGGACTTCCCAGGATGGCCATCTTTATGTGTTTTTCTAATCTGGCTGTTAAAGGAGCAGCCAGTTTGGGAAACTGGGAGAAAAAGGATGCTAGTGCCAACCCGAATCCCCTTAACTGTCATTCTCAGGATGCTGATAAACCATTGTTGTTTTTTTATGGCAGATCGCCATAGAATCCCAGCAGTACCATTCTATCTTTCAAGTTGCCTGTGGCCTAGAGGATTGTAGAACTGTACTCAGGATATCAGCGTCCCAGCACAGGTTGTGCCATGATATCACTGCATCACACCACGGCCAGAGTCTGGAAGGTAGCCTGAGCCACACAAAAGATTGGGATAAGAAGAGTAAATATTTATTGTTTTCTGTTGGGCATTATCAAGAATTAGGGGGTACTATCAAGGATGATGGGGCACTATCACATATAAGGCCCACTATAAAGGATGAGATGACACTATTAATGATTTGGGGGTGCTATCATGGCTGAGAGGGCGCACCATCCCATATGAGGGGGCATTATAACGAATGAAGACTTGAAGAGCAGTATAAAGGATGAGGGGGCACTAGCAAGGATGATAGTTCCCCGTCATCCTTGGTATTGCCATATCATATATGGGAGAGCACTATCAAATATGAGGGAGCACCATCAAGAACTATCAAGGCCTCAGTGGTCACAGTTGCTTGAACAATGCATCACAACAGTGATGTACCATTCAGGCAGATATGACTGCTGAGGACAATGAATGGCCGCAGTAGTCACAGGATCAAGCCTTTTCCATTGTACTGCAGGGACCTGGGCAGCATGGTGGGACTGTGGATACATAAATGTCTTTTTTGGGGGGCACAGGTTAGGACTACCACTAGGCTGAAGAACCCCTTTAAATGACTTTCAAGCTATAAATTAACTATGACTTATTTATCACTGGGTGGGAATTCAGTTTGTTGAATTCCTGTTCCATCCCCTACGTCCAATGTTGTGTACATGTGTCTGATATGATGAAGTAGGTGGAGGCGGCAATGGAGGAAGTGTTACAAGTAACAAGAAGTGAGTCCTGAGATGTTTCCTTATCTGCACATCCCAGAAGAATAAGGGGTTTCCTGTATGTGTGAAACTCTTAACTCTGCTGCAGATCGGTTCAGTCAGTTCCCAGCTCCACCCAGTGGATTTCTCCCACTAAGTTCCTGGGGCTCCATCAGTGTGACTCGAAGGAAGCTTAGAATAAATACAGACTAACATACATCATAGCATCCTCAGATTTATTTACTGCAGATCCACGGATTCTCAGATCCATTCTCACTTCTAACATATGATTACTAGATACTGACTGAGAAGAAAAGGCACTTTTGCTGTAAAGAGTCAGCTTGTACTTTACAAATAACTAATGGAATTCTTGATTCAAATAACTAAAAGAGCTAATATATTAACATTTTGGAAAGATTTTCATGAGATTTTCATTACGCAAAATTGTTAATGGTGTCTTCTTGTACAGAGAACTGTTCTAGAATCAAATGTTTGGCTTTCATTTTAAAACACCAAGGAAGACATTTATTAAAGGGGTTCTCCAGGAATTAAAAAAATGAAAATACTTAAATATTATTTTATAATAAATATATTCACAAATACCTTTCATTACTTAGAATGGCCTGTTTTGTCTAGGGAGCAATCATTAGGAGAAATAAAATGGCCGCCGTCCTATCACTACACACAGAACCTGTCCTAATCACACAGGAGGACAAGTTACTTCACCACAATGAGCAAAAGTGCTGCCTCATCATCCTCTCTGCTCTGCTTGTCAGGAATCATGATCTTGAATACAGGTGACTCTGAGGGAATGGAGAAGATGAGGAGACATGAGAGGAGGGTGAGGTGTGGCTGATGAGCAGCAGCACTTGTTTACAGTCTCCATTACCACAGCAACACATTACCACAGCCTGTCCATGCTCTCTGTACTTCATGTCTCTTTATGAACTAAATTCCTCAGAGATTCAGCTAAAGTTTTTATTACATGTATTCGGGATCATAATCCCTGACAAGTGGAGGAGGAGGATGAGGCAGCGGATCCTCTACCACTTCTAAAAATAAGACAGCTTCCTTGCTGTCTTATATTCTGATTATTTTCTATGCCTAAAGCAGGCATAGAAAATGATGAATAAGACAGGCCTGCCTACCTGTTCCCTTCCCCACCATGCCCACTTTTTTGGAACAGAATGTGAAATATGTGTAATAGTCCTAATACTTTCCGAAAGCACTAAATATATGGAATATACAGTATTTTTCACCCTATAACATGCACCGGCCCAAAAGATGCACATAGGTTTTAGAGAAGGACAATAAGAAAAAAAATAGTCAGACCCCCAATGTTAATCAGACCTCAGACCTCAGATACCACCCCTAATCAGACCCCAATGTTAATAAGACCCCAATAAGACCTCAGATTAGACCCAATCAGACCTCAGCTCAGACCCCAATGTGAATGACCCCCAATCAGACCTCAGATAAGAGCCCCATGCCTCTCATGAGCCCCCATGCCTCTCATGAGCGCCCATATCAGCCCCCATTGCCATATTTCATCCGCTATGGCCATATTTCAGCCCTGTTGGGATTTGCTCTGGTAGTTAGGACTAGCGGATGCAGTATATAGGCAAAGTACACAGTTCTTGAATCAAACAGCGGTGTTTATTCACACATTGGTGTATAACAAAATGCAGATAAGGTGCATGACAAAATGCAGGTGGCTTGGTACTTGTTCACACACAAGGAAAGTCCATAAACAATAAAAGTCACCTTTTCTCCTGGGTGTTAATTCACACCCTGTTAGCAGTTCAGCCTCATTAAGTCCAAAGGCGGTCTTTTTGCCTTTAGAGGGGCCTTAGTCCTCCAGCCCGGCTCAAACCTCAAATCCCAGCACAGCTCTCACTTCACAGCACACAGACTCCTGAGCTCCACTGTCAGAGGGAGATAAATCCACCACACCTGGCAGTGCTGGCTGTTTTTTATGCCTGGCAAAACCCGGCCTGGAACATGGGGAGTAGTCACCCACCCAGCACTTTGACAACTCCCAGTAAGAGCCGTCCCGGATCAGCTACGATAGCCATGCTAAATCTCACGGTGTCAATTAGCAATAGCTGCTGCTGACACATAAAATACCAGCTCTTACTTCACCGAGGCCAGGAACCTCGGTGACACATACCTTCCATCCACGATGATTCCAACTTCCCCTTTGTTCAACGCTGAGGAGGTGAACACCTGCCATACCGTATACCCAGGACAGGGCATCCGCGTTTCCCTGCAACCATACTGCCCTGTGTTCCACGGAGAACTTAAAGTTCTGTAAGGACAGAAACCACCTGGTGACTCGGGCATTTCTCTCTTTGACCTGGCTCATCCACTTGAGAGGGGAGTGGTCAGTCACCAGGGGAACTCTCTCCCCAACAAATAGTAGAGGAGAGACTCAAGTGCCCCCTTGATAGCCAGGATGCTCCTCCCTGTTGACTTCCTGAGTACAGCACCGAGGCCTACTTCAGAGGCAACTGTCTGTACCACAAACTCCCTATTGAAGTCGGGCGTCACTAAAACCGGTGACGCGCACAGGGCTGACTTCAAAATGGAAAAAGCCTCTTCCGTCCGGTCATCCCAGCGAACCATTACCGATTTTCATCCCTTCAAGAGCTCTGTCAAGGGTGCTGCTATAGTGGCAAAGTGGGGAACAAATCTCATGTAATAGCCTATTATTCCTAGGAACAACTTTACTTGTTTAGTGGTGACAGGTCGGGGACAATTTCTTATCGCCTCTATTTTGTTTACTTGGGGTTTGATCACTCCGTGCCCAATGACATACTCCAGGTATTTTGTCTCTCCAAACTCTATTGCAGATTTTTTGGGGTTAGTGGTTAGTCCAACTTTTTGCAGCGAGTCTACTAGAGCCTGCGCACCGACGATGTGGTCGCAGCACAATGTCCATTAGCCTTTGAAAAGTGGCGGGGGCACCATGCAGACCAAAGGGTAACACCTTATACTGGTACAGCCCCTACAGTGTGATGAAGGCTGTTTTCTCTTTGGCAGCCTCCATTAAGGGCACCTGCCAGTACCCTTTGGTGAGGTACAAAACAGAAAAACACCGGGCTTGTCCTAACCTCTCAATCAGCTCGTCTACCCGGAGCATGGGATACATGTCGAACTTAGATACCTCGTTTAACTTTTGAAAGTTGTTACAATTTGAGTATCAGTACTATAGGGCTGGCCCACTTACTTCTAGACTCCTTGATGACGTCTAGTTGCAGCATTAGTTGTACTTCCTTAGAGATGGCCTGTCGCAGAACATCGGGTACCCGGTATGGTTTCAACTGGATTTTGGCCTGAGGCTCAGTGACAATGTCATGCTGGATTAGGGAAGTGCATCCAGGGAGGTCTGACAAACTCCCTGGCCTCCTGAGTCTGTTTATAGGAGAGGCTGTCAGCAATAGTCACTGTGGCAACTTCTTCCCTTACATCAGACTTAGGGGCCCTAACCTCTCCCTCTAGAAAAATCGGCCGCGGGCTATCGTCAGTACTGGTCTCCCTATCCTTCCATGGTTTGAGTAAATTCACATGTTACACCTGCTCCGACTTCCGCAGCCCTGGCTGGTATACATTGTAGTTTACTTCTTCCAAATCTAGAGAGGACCCTGTCCAGGAAGGGTTTTATAATATATCAAAACACTACTGCCTGCACGGCTACTGACCACTCTTGTCCCAGACACTAAAAAGAAACTTTTACTTCTTTATTAAAACACTTAGAAAGCGGTAAACACATGTGAGCTAACTGAAAGATTAAAGCTAGCTATACCTCACTAGGTGTTCTTCAAGATTGTTATACACCGTAGGAGCGCAGGCGTGGGTACACTGACCCACGCTGCCTTCCCTAGATTCCTACTATATTAGCTGAGGTATTACACTGTGCATTATTGCTCTTAACCCCCACAATTGAGGTGTAAGTTGTAAGGCAAAACCTGTTCACACTGAACGATTAGCACAGTGCACAGAGTTCGGTCTAGCACCGGTGAGATACAGCAATGTAAAACCTAATTCTTGCCCCCCTGGCTTCATCAGGGATAGTGGGCAGACTTGAAGTAGTTGTAGTTTACATCTCCAACCTTTTCGAGTACCTCGCAGGGTCCCTGCCACCTAGCTAGTAACTTACTGTCTACTGTCGGTACCAGAACCAAAACCTGATCTTCCGGGTTAAAGATACGGACTTGCGCCTGTTGATTATACACCCAACTTTGAGCTTGCTGAGCTGCCTCCATATATTCCTTTACCAGCGGCAACGCGGTTTCCTGCATCTGGGTGACGTATTCAACAACACTTTTATCTGGTGTGGGTTGTTGCTCCCACGCCTCTTTGTCTATGTCCAACAGACCATGTGGATGTCTGCCATATAGTAGTTCGAAGGGCCAGAACCCAGTAGAGGCCTGGGGCACTTCTCGCTCTGCGAACATAAGATAGGGCAGAAGGAGGTCCCAGTCCTTTTCATCCAGGTACTACTCATTTTAACATAGTTTTTAACGTTTGATTAAACTTTTCTACTAGGCCGTCAGTGTGCAAGTGATAGACGGATTTCCATATCTGTTTGATATTCAGCAACTTACAGAGCTCACGCATGACCTTGGGCATAAAAGGAGTCCCCTGGTCAGTCAGAACCTCTTTGGGTATCCTGACTCAGGAAAACATCTCCATTAGCTCTTTTGCTATGAGTTTGGCCGATGTATGTCGCAGTGGCACCGCCTCCGGGTACCGAGTGGCACCTGCGTCGTCCAGGACAACCAAGGTGAGCCTACGAGATCCATAGTGATTCTCTAAAATGGTACCTTGATAATTGGGAGGGGCACTAAGGGACTGCGGAACAGGTGTTGGGGGCTAGTGGTTTGGCAGGTCGGGCAAGATTTACAAAAGTCATCCACCTCTCCAAATACTCTGGGCCAGTAAAACCGTTGTAGTATCCGGTCCTGTGTCTTCTGCAGTCCCAGATGACCCCGAGAACATGTTGGTGGGCTAACTCTAACACAAGTTTTCGATAGGCCCTGGACACCACCAACTGTTCAACAGGTCCCCCCCCCCCCCCCCCCCCCCGCAGCTGGTTTATTTGATATAGCAAATTCTGGTGGACCACAAAACGGGGAAACATCGACTCGGGGTACACCATCAAGTATTGCCACATTTTCCCAGGGTCTTGGCGTTGGCTGTTCTGAAATTGTCCCCGGAGATGTTGAGGTCTGCCAACCCAGGACCCGGTGGCAACTCCTCCACGTCTCCCACCATTACCCTACGTGGAGTTGTCTCCCACTCTTCCACCGAAGTGGCGGTCACCCCGACTGCTGGCCCTTCAGCCTCAGGTTCCCAGGGTTCTGGCCGTCCCCCTGAACAAGGCCAATCTCCTGGGCTTATTCCTGCCTCAGGGGTATCCTTAACTCTCACAACCGGTCATAGACCAAGGAAACCTGGAAAGTCTCTGCCTATTATGAGTTCATAGTGGAGATTTGTGGCAAATGCCACTTCATGGGTCACAGTGGTTAGAGACACCAGCGAGGTGGGGTAGTCTTTCAAGTCTCCATGAATGCACATCACCCCAACTTTCCGGCCAGTATACTCAGCGGACCGCACCAGGATAGCCCTTACCAGGGTCACCAAGCTCCCTGAGTATAGCGGCGCCTCCGCTTGAGTGCCTCTCACTTCTACCTGGCACAAGTGGTCTAGAGCCTCCTGGTTACCTGTGGCACACAGTTTCCTAGCATATAGCGATTGTCGGTAACCACAATTAGTGTCCATGAACTCAACCCAATGAGGACACTCAGCCCTGCTGTGGCCAGGTTCCTGACACCGCCAGCAGATTAACAGGGTCTGGCCCGGGGGCGTTTCATTGGCTCATACCGGTGGGCCTGGAGTGAGGAGTTCTGAAGTTTGCCTGCCCTTCTCCTAAAAGAACCCCCCTTGAGATTCTTATAGCATTCCACCAGGTCCACCATTTCCAGGAGATACCTGGCCGATCCAGTGTAGAGATGTCTCGAACATAAAATTTTCTGTTCGCGAGCGGCGAACGTGAATTTCTGCAAATGTTCGCGAACGGGCGAACCGGGCGAACCGCCATTGACTTCTATAGGCAGGCGAATTTTAAAACCCACAGGGACTCTTTCTGGCCACAATATTGATGGAAAAGTTGTTTCAAGGGGACTAACACCTGGACTGTGGCATGCCGGAGGGGGATCCACGGCAAAACTCCCATGGAAAATTACATAGTTGACACAGAGTTGGATTTTAATCCATAAAGGGCATAAATTACCTAACAATCCAAATTTTTTTTTTGAACAACGTGGTTTAAAACATCCAGTGTGTGTATACGATGAGGTATGATGTTGTATCGATCAGGTAGTGTAAGGGTTACGCTCGCGTCACAGACATTGACAGACCAAACTCCCCTTTTAATGCACCGCAAACAACCGCAAACAGTCTATTTGCCCAACCGCAAACTTCCCATTTGCACAAGGTTGGATACCAAGCTAGCCATGTCCCGTTGATGTCATTGAAGGTTTCTTCCTCCACCCAGCCACGTACAACACCAAGGGTCCCGGAAAGGTGAATTGAATAGATTTTCCGAATGGGGAGATGGTTAAAAAAACGCTGGCTCCCTCCCCTTTGTTTTAATCCACGGTCACTGCATCTGTGCCGTGCAATTTACTGTCCCACCCGATATTAGTGCTATTTTCTATAGTTCTCTCTTCTCATCAGTTTAATCACTGTTACGTCCCCAATCTGGGGTCCATTTATTAAATAAATTTTTCGAACGTAGAGATGGTTAAAAAAATGCTGGCTCCCTCCCCTTTGTTTGAATCCACGCCACGGTCACTGCGTCTGTGCCGTGCAATTTACTGTCCCACCCGATATGAGTGGTATTTCCTGTAGTTCTCTCTTCTCATCAGTTTAATCCCTGTTACGTCCCCAATCTGGGGTCCATTTATTAAATAGATTTTTCGAACGGGGAGATGGTTAAAAAATTGCTGGCTCCCTCCCCTTTGTTTGAATCCACGCCACGGTCACTGCGTCTGCGCCGTGCAATTTACTGTCACACCCGTTATGAGTGCTATTTTCTGTAGTACTATTCTCATCAGTTTAATCCCTGTTACGTGATATCCCCAATCTGGGGTCCATTTATTAAATTGATTTTTCGAACGGGGAGATGGTTAAAAAAACGCTGGCTCCCTCCCCTTTGAATCCACGCCACGGTCACTGCGTCTGCGCCGTGCAATTTACTGTCACACCCGATATGAGTGCTATTTTCTGTAGTACTATTCTCATCAGTTTAATCCCTGTTACGCCCCATATCAGGGTGGGATTGCCTTTTGTGAAAAAAATTTAGGCTGGGTACCTTCGACTGCCTTCACAGAGAAAGACCAAACTCTGATACACCAAACTGAATTGATTTTAGGAACCGGGAGATGGAAAAAGCAGCTTGGTCGGTCCTCTTACTCCCAAGTTGGGGCACTGCGCGTGCACGGAGCAATGTGCTGTGACACCCTATATGAGTGGTGTCTTAACTAGTACTATTCCTATCAGTTTAATCCCTGTTGTGTCCCCTATCCGGGGACGTGTGTCGAATTGATTAACCATTGTCGAATTAATGAACCATTACGACATCCTGGAATAATTTTGTTCTGAGCTCTGTACTTGATTTGTATTGGAATTGATGGGGATTTTTTTAAATTGTCTGCATTATTTCTAATAAACTATTAAGAGACTCTATTATGATTTTTTTATTTTCTGTATTAACCACCTCCCGACCGCCAAACGCACGGATGCGTCCGGGAGGTGGTTGATTTACTCCTCCTGGACGCATCCGTGCTTCATCTCGCGATAGCCGAGATTTCCTGTGAATGCGTGCACACAGGCGCGCACGCTCACAGGAACGGAAGGTAAGCGAGTGGATCTCCAGCCTGCCAGCGGCGATCACTCGCTGGCAGGCTGGAGATGTGATTTTTTTAACCCCTAACAGGTATATTAGACGCTGTTTTGATAACAGCGTCTAATATACCTGCTACCTGGTCCTCTGGTGGTCCCTTTTGTTTGGATCGACCACCAGAGGATACAGGTAGCTCAGTAAAGTAGCACCAAACACCACACTACACTACACCCCCCCCTGTCACTTATTAACCCTTTATGAACCACTGATCACCCCTGATCACCCCATATAGACTCCCTGATCACCCCCCTGTCATTGAACAACCCCCCTGTCATTGATCTACCCCCTGTAAGGCTCCATTCAGACGTCCGTATGATTTTTACGGATACATGGATCGGATCCGCAAAACGCATACGGACGTCTGAATGAAGCCTTACAGGGGGGTGATCAATGACAAGGGGGTGATCACCTATATAGACTTCCTGATCACTTCCCTGTCATTGATCACCCCCCTGTCATTGATCACCCCCCTGTAAGGCTCCATTCAGACGTCTGTATGATTTTTACGGATCCACTGATACATGGATCGGATCCGCAAAACACATACAGACGTCTGAATGGAGCCTTACAGGGGGGTGATCAATGACAAGGGGGTGATCACGCATATAGACTTCCTGATCACTTCCCTGTCATTGATCACCCCCCTGTCATTGATCACCCCCCTGTAAGGCTCCATTCAGACGTCCGTATGATTTTTACGGATCCACTGATACATGGATCGGATCCGCAAAACGCATACGGACGTTTGAATGGAGCCTTACAGGGGGGTGATCAATGACAAGGGGGTGATCACGCATATAGACTTCCTGATCACTTCCCTGTCATTGATCACTCCCCTGTCATTGATCACCCCCCTGTAAGGCTCCATTCAGACGTCCGTATGATTTTTACGGATCCACTGATACATGGATCGGATCCGCAAAACACATACAGACGTCTGAATGGAGCCTTAGAGGGGGGTGATCAATGACAAGGGGGTGATCGCGCATATAGACTTCCTGATCACTTCCCTGTCATTGATCCCCCCCCTGTCATTGATCACCCCCTTGTAAGGCTCCATTCAGACGTCCGTATGATTTTTACGGATCCACTGATACATGGATCGGATCCGCAAAACGCATACGGACGTCTGAATGGAGCCTTACAGGGGGGTGATCAATGACAAGGGGGTGATCACGCATATAGACTTCCTGATCACCCCCCTGTCATTGATCACCCCCCTGTAAGGCTCCATTCAGAGGTCCGTATGATTTTTTTACGGATCCACTGATACATGGATCGGATCCGCAAAACACATACAGACGTCTGAATGGAGCCTTACAGGGGGGTGATCAATGACAAGGGGGTGATCACGCATATAGACTTCCTGATCACTTCCCTGTCATTGATCACCCCCCTGTCATTGATCACCCCCCTGTAAGGCTCCATTCAGAGGTCCGTATGATTTTTACGGATCCACTGATACATGGATCGGATCCGCAAAACACATACGGACGTCTGAATGGAGCCTTACAGGGGGGTGATCAATGACAAGGGGGTGATCACGCATATAGACTTCCTGATCACTTCCCTGTCATTGATCACCCCCCTGTCATTGATCACCCCCCTGTACGGCTCCATTCAGACGTCCGTATGTGTTTTGCGGATCCGATCCATGTATCAGTGGATCCGTAAAAATCATACGGACGTCTGAATGGAGCCTTACAGGGGGGTGATCAATGACAGGGGGGTGATCAGGGAGTCTATATGGGTGATCACCCCTCTGTCATTGATCACCCCCCTGTCATTGATCACCCCCCCTGTAAGGCTCCATTCAGACATTTTTTTGGCCCAAGTTAGCGGAAATATATATTTTTTTTTCTTACAAAGTCTCATATTCCACTAACTTGTGTCAAAAAGTAAAAAATCTTACATGAACTCACCATACCCCTCACGGAATCCAAATGCGTAACATTTTTTAGACATTTATATTCCAGACTTCTTCTCACGCTTTAGGGCCCCTAAAATGCCAGGGCAGTATAAATACCCCACATGTGACCCCATTTCGGAAAGAAGACACCCCAAGGTATTCCGTGAGGGGCATATTGAGTCCATGAAAGATTTAAATTTTTGTCCCAAGTTAGCGGAAAGGGAGACTTTGTGAGAAAAAACAAAAAAAAAAATCAATTTCCGCTAACTTGTGCCCCCCAAAAAAATGTCTATGAACTCGCCATGCCCCTCATTGAATACCTTGGGGTGTCTTCTTTCCAAAATGGGGTCACATGTGGGTTATTTATACTGCCCTGGCTTTTTAGGGGCCCTAAAGCGTGAGAAGAAGTCTGGGATCCAAATGTCTAAAAATGCCCTCCTAAAAGGAATTTGGGCACCTTTGCGCATCTAGGCTGCAAAAAAGTGTCACACATGTGGTATCGCCGTACTCAGGAAAAGTTGGGGAATGTGTTTTGGGGTGTCATTTTACATATACCCATGCTGGGTGAGAGAAATATCTTGGTCAAATGCCAACTTTGTATAAAAAAATGGAAAAAGTTGTCTTTTGCCAAGATATTTCTCTCACCCAGCATGGGTATATGTAAAATGACACCCCAAAACACATTCCCCAACTTCTCCTGAGTACGGCGATACCACATGTGTGACACTTTTTTGCAGCCTAGGTGGGCAAAGGGGCACACATTCCAAAGAGCACCTTTAGGATTTCACCGGCCATTTTTTGCACATTTTGATTTCAAACTACTTACCACACATTAGGGCCCCTAGAATGCCAGAGCAGTATAACTACCCTACAAGTGACCCCATTTTGGAAAGAAGACACCCCAAGGTATTCCATGAGGGGCATGGCGAGTTCCTAGAATTTTTTATTTTTTGTCGCAAGTTAGTGGAATATGAGACTTTGTAAGGAAAAAAGAAAAAAAAAATCATCATTTTCCGCTAACTTGTGACAAAAAAAAAATAATTCTAGGAACTCGCCATGCCCCTCACGGAATACCTTGGGGTGTCTTCTTTCCAAAATGGGGTCACTTGTGGCATAGTTATACTGCCCTGGCATTCTAGGGGCCCTAATATGTGAGAAGTACTTTGCAATCAAAATGTGTAAAAAATGGCCTGCGAAATCCGAAAGGTGCACTTTGGAATATGTGCCCCTTTGCCCACCTTGGCTGCAAAAAAGTGTCACACATCTGGTATCGCCGTACTCGGGAGAAGTTGAGGAATGTGTTTTGGGGTGTCATTTTACATATTCCCATGCTGGGTGAGAAAAATATCTTGGTCAAATGCCAACTTTGTATAAAAAAATTGGAAAAGTTGTCTTTTGCCAAGATATTTCTCTCACCCAGCATGGTTATATGTAAAATGAAACCCCAAAACACATTCCCCAACTTCTCCTGAGTACGGCGATACCAGATGTGTGACACTTTTTTGCACCCAAGGTGGGCAAAGGGGCACATATTCCAAAATGCACCTTTCGGATTTTGCAGGCCATTTTTTACACATTTTGATTGCAAAGTACTTCTCACACATTTGGGCCCCTAAATTGCCAGGGCAGTATAACTACCCCACAAGTGACCCCATTTTGGAAAGAAGACACCCCAAGGTATTCCGTGAGGGACATGGCGAGTTCCTAGAATTTTTTATTTTTTGTCGCAAGTTAGTGGAATATGAGACTTTGTAAGAAAAAGAAAAAGAAAAAAAACATCATTTTCCGCTAACTTGTGACAAAAAAAAATTCTAGGAACTCGCCGTGCCCCTCACGGAATACCTTGGGGTGTCTTCTTTCCAAAATGGGGTCACTTGTGGGGTAGTTATACTGCCCTGGCAATTTAGGGGCCCAAATGTGTGAGAAGTACTTTGCAATCAAAATGTGTAAAAAATGGCCTGCAAAATCCGAAAGGTGCATTTTGGAATATGTGCCCCTTTGCCCACCTTGGCTGCAAAAAAGTGTCACACATCTGGTATCGCCGTACTCAGGAGAAGTTGGGGAATGTGTTTTGGGGTTTCATTTTACATATAACCATGCTGGGTGAGAGAAATATCTTGGCAAAAGACAACTTTTCCAATTTTTTTATACAAAGTTGGCATTTGACCAAGATATTTTTCTCACCCAGCATGGGAATATGTAAAATGACACCCCAAAACACATTCCTCAACTTCTCCCGAGTACGGCGATACCAGATGTGTGACACTTTTTTGCAGCCAAGGTGGGCAAAGGGGCACATATTCCAAAATGCACCTTTCGGATTTTGCAGGCCATTTTTTACACATTTTGATTGCAAAGTACTTCTCACACATTTGGGCCCCTAAATTGCCAGGGCAGTATAACTACCCCACAAGTGACCCCATTTTGGAAAGAAGACACCCCAAGGTATTCCGTGAGGGACATGGCGAGTTCCTAGAATTTTTTATTTTTTGTCGCAAGTTAGTGGAATATGAGACTTTGTAAGAAAAAGAAAAAGAAAAAAAACATCATTTTCCGCTAACTTGTGACAAAAAAAAATTCTAGGAACTCGCCGTGCCCCTCACGGAATACCTTGGGGTGTCTTCTTTCCAAAATGGGGTCACTTGTGGCGTAGTTATACTGCCCTGGCATTCTAGGGGCCCTAATGTGTGAGAAGTACTTTGCAATCAAAATGTGTAAAAAATGGCCTGCGAAATCCGAAAGGTGCACTTTGGAATATGTGCCCCTTTGCCCACCTTGGCTGCAAAAAAGTGTCACACATCTGGTATCACCGTACTCGGGAGAAGTTGGGGAATGTGTTTTGGGGTGTCATTTTACATATACCCATGCTGGGTGAGAAAAATATCTTGGTCAAATGCCAACTTTGTATAAAAAAATTGGAAAAGTTGTCTTTTGCCAAGATATTTCTCTCACCCAGCATGGTTATATGTAAAATGACACCCCAAAACACATTCCCCAACTTCTCCTGAGTACGGCGATACCAGATGTGTGACACTTTTTTGCAGCCAAGGTGGGCAAAGGGGCACATATTCCAAAATGCACCTTTCGGATTTTGCAGGCCATTTTTTACACATTTTGATTGCAAAGTACTTCTCACACATTTGGGCCCCTAAATTGCCAGGGCAGTATAACTACCCTCAAGTGACCCCATTTTGGAAAGAAGACACCCCAAGGTATTCCGTGAGGGGCATGGCGAATTCCTAGAATTTTTTATTTTTTGTCGCAAGTTAGTGGAATATGTGACTTTGGAAGAAAAAAAAAAATCTTCATTTTCCACTAACTTGTGACAAAAAATAAAAAGTTCTATGAACTCACTATGCCCATCAGCGAATACCTTAGGGTGTCTACTTTCCGAAATGTGGTCATTTGTGGGGGGTTTCTACTGTCTGGGCATTGTAGAACCTCAGGAAACATGACAGGTGCTCAGAAAGTCAGAGCTGCTTCAAAAAGCGGAAATTCACATTTTTGTACCATAGTTTGTAAACGCTATAACTTTTAGCCAAACAATTTTTTTTTTTTGCCAAAACATTTTTTTTTTATCAAAGACATGTAGAACAATAAATTTAGCGAAAAATTTATATATGGATGTCATTTTTTTTGCAAAATTTTACAGCTGAAAGTGAAAAATGTCATTTTTTTGCAAAAAAATCGTTAAATTTCGATTAATAACAAAAAAAAGTAAAAATGTCAGCAGCAATGAAATACCACCAAATGAAAGCTCTATTAGTGAGAAGAAAAGGAGGTAAAATTCATTTGGGTGGTAAGTTGCATGACCGAGCGATAAACGGTGAAAATAGTGTAGTGCAGAAGTGTAAAAAGTGGCCTGGTCATTAAGGGGGTTTCAGCTAGCGGGGTTGAAGTGGTTAAAAACCCACCCATACAACTTAAAAAAATAAAATAAAAAAATTATATGAAAAAACATCCAGCCGTCCCGATCGCTTTTGGTCTTATCATAATGAAGCAACGGCCTTATCATCTGGGGTGTGGCAACATTGCCAGCACACTCATAGAGCTGATGATCGCTTCATTGTGATATGCAAGCCCCTTCACCACAACAAGGTAACGATCACGAAAGTGTCACTTGTATGTGCCTTTTTTTTTGTTTTGTTTTTGCAGCCACAGTGCAGCACCAGAGGCCAGAAAAATTAGGCATGTACACATGCCTGAAAAACAATGTTATTGTTGCAGCCGCTGTTGTAGCAGCGGCCGGAAAAATTGATGTTTTCAAGGCAGAAAGGTGACTAAAACATTGCGGCTTGAACCCTAGTTGGTGGCGGAGAATTCACGAAAGTCATCCAGTATGCAGACATTAAATACAGCAGCGTGGGGACCATTTTGAGGCCAAGGCATGTCATCAGGCCTTTTGTTAGTTAAACGTATCCCCTACTGTCAGTCCCTTCGGGATCCATGCCTCATTCATCTTAATGAAGGTGAGGTAATCAACACTTTTTTGACCGAGGCGACTTCTTTTGTCAGTGACAATGCCTCCTGCTGCAATGAAGGTCCTTTCTGACAGGACACTTGAAGCGGGGCAGGCCAGAAGTTCTATCGCAAACCAGGATAGCTCAGGCCACAGGTCAAGCCTGCACACCCAGTAGTCAAGAGGTTCATCGCTCCTCAGAGTGTTGATATCTGCAGTTAAGGCGAGGTAGTCTGCCACCTGTCGGTCGAGTCGTTCTCTAAGGCTGGATCCCGAAGGGCTGTGGCGATGTGTAGGACTGAAAAAGCTCCGCATGTCCTCCATCAACAACACATCTGTAAAGCGTCCTGTCCTTGCCGCCGTGGTCGTGGTAGGAGGAGGATTACTTTCACCTCTTCCCCAGTTAGATTCCCGTTGTGCTGTGACATCCCCCTTATAAGCTGTGTAAGGCCGAATGCACACGGCCGTTGTTCACGGCCGTGAGCGGTCCGTGGAGCTGCAGCCTGGATTCCTCGTGAGAGCAGGAGTGCACGGCGTCATTGGTTGCTATGACGCCGTGCGCTCCCTGCTGCTGCCGCAATACAGTAATTCACTGGTATGATCAATACCAGTGTATTACTGTACTGTGGCGGTAGCAGGGAGCGCACAGCGTCATAGCAACCCATGAAGCCATGCACTCCTGCTCTCAGGAGGAATCCAGGCCGCGGCTCCACGGACCGCTCACGGCCGTGAACAACGGCCGTGTGCATTCGGCCTAAAGCATATTTTTTTGTTTGGTTTTGAACTGCTGCATCCTTTCTGACTTCCGGTAATTTGGTAACATTTCCACCACTTTCTGCTTATACCGGGGGTCTAGTAGCGTGGCCACCCAGTACAGGTCGTTCTCCTTCATCCTTTTTATACGAGGGTCCCTCAACAGACATGACAGCAAGAAAAAGACCCCATTTGCACAAGGTTGGATGCCGAGCTACTCATTTCCCGTTCCTCCTCCTCACTGATGTCATTGACGGTCTGTTCTTCCCCCCAGCCACGTACAAGACCACAGGTCCCAGATAGGTGACAACAACGAGCACCCAGGGATGCCTGCTGTGATTGGTCTTCCTCCTCCTCAAAGCCACATTCCTCCTCTTACTCCTCTTCCTCATACTCATACTCATACTCCTCTTGCAGCGTTGCCGCAGGTCCGGCAAGCGATGATGACAAGGCTGTTTCTGGTGGTGATGGTGACCACAACTCTTCCTCTTCACGCTCATCTACAGCCTGATCCAGCACTCTTCGCAGGGCACGCTCCAGGAAGAAAACAAATGGGATGAGGTCGCTGATGGTGCCTTCGGTGCGACTGACTAGGTTTGTCACCTCCTCAAAAGGACGCATGAGCCTACAAGCATTGCGCATGAGCGTCCAGTAACGTGGTAAAAAAATTCCCAGCTCCGCAGAGGCTGTCCTAGCACCCCAGTCATACAAATACTCATTGATGGCTTTTTCTTGTTGGAAAGAAAGTGGATTTAAGATATGTCATACTAATAAAATGCGTTGAGACACGCTTACATATCATTAGACACGCACTCTATTTTGTGCGTTTTATTTTTCACCTTATTGATTCTTGAGATATATGCAACATAATACAATTATTTCTCCACCTGCCTTGAGATATAGGACTCTGCCCTTAGTCACCCTGTGATAGGGTCACCTAGGGATTCCGCATCAGGGCAAGGTTCCGGACGGGGCCACCCCTTGGGGGGCACGGACCCCGTGTTAGGTTACTAGGGCCGGATAGGTCAAGCAGGGAGGTACTAGGGTGAGTTTCTTTTCTGAGGCCACTCTAATACCAGGTTGTATGAACACTTCGGATATCCTTTTTCCCCCCCTATGGACATCCGATGAAGTACCTACCTGCTGCATCTGACCACCTCCTGTACTAACCCATAACACACGGTTACTAAGTAAGGCCCTCTTAAGAACTGGTAAGACCTTTCCATTACTTATCCATTTGATCCTTATACTACCTTAAGGGATCTAGATATTAGGGATCATATGGTCCTTCCACATAGGCCCCTGTGATAATCACCATAGGCCTAGGAAGGGCGACACCTGTGTTGGTGCACAGCGCTACCTACGCTGCGCAAACCCCCTTAGGGGTTATGTCTGTCTTTTTGTGTGTTTTTTTGTTTGTAAGGGGTCTTTTACTCCCTATCTTGGGATAATAGACATATTAAAAGCTAAGTTTTTAATTGTTACTGCCCCCCTTCTTTATATTTATTTTTCTTGTTGGAGCAGGCGGTCGAACATTAGGAGTGTTGAATTCCAACGTGTCGGGCTGTCGCAAATCAAGCGCCTCACTGGCATGTTGTTTCGGCGCTGAATGTCTGAAAAGTGCGCCATGGCCGTGTAGGAACGCCTGAAATGGCCACACACCTTCCTGGCCTGCTTGAGGACGTCCTGTAAGCCTGGGTACTGGACACAAAGCGTTGTACGATGAGATTCAACACATGTGCCATGAACGGCACATGTGACAACTTGCCCAAATTCAATGCCGCCAACAAATTGCTTCCATTGTCACACACCACTTTCCTGATCTCCAGTTGGTGCGGGGTCAGCCACTGATCCACCTGTGCGTTCAGGGCAGACAGGAGTGCTGGTCCGGTGTGGCTCTCTGCTTTCAGGCAAGTCAACCCCAAGACTGCGTGGCACTGTCGTATCCGGGATGTGGAATAGCCCCTGGGGAGCTGGGGGGATTCAGTTGATGTGCAGCCAGATGACGCAGCAGAAGAGGACTCAGCCGAGGAGGTTATGGAAGAGGATGGAGTAGGAGGAGTAGAGGAGGTGGCAGTAGGCCTGCCTGCAAGTCGTGGAGGTGTCACCAACTCTGCTGCAGAGCCACGCATTCCATGCTTGGCAGCCGTCAGCAGGTTGACACAATGCGCAGTGTAGATGATATACCTGCCCTGACCGTGCTTTGCAGACCAGGTATCAGTGGTCAGATGGACCCTTGCCCCAACACTGTATGCCAGAGATGCCATGACTTCCTTTTCAATCAATGAGTAGAGGTTTGGGATTGCCTTATTAGAAAAAAAAAATCGTCCGGGTACCTTCCACTGTGGTGTCCCAATAGCGACACATTTTTTGAAGACCTCAGACTCCACCAGCTGGTATGGTAAAAGCTGGCGGGCTAAGAGTTCCGTCAAGCCAGCTGTCAGACGCCGGGCAAGGGGGTGACTCTGTGACATTGGCTTCTTCCGCTCAAACATTTCCTTTACAGACACCTGACTGTGGGCAGATGAGATGGAACTGCTCAAGGTGAGAGGCGGAGTGGCGGGTGGTTGAGAGGGGGCAAGGAGGACAGCAGTGGTTGACGTGGCTGAAGATGCTGGACCAGGAGGAGGATGGTGGATTTGAGCTTGTGTGCTGCTTCTACTCGTCATAATGTGTTGATCCCATAGGCGTTTCTGATGTGCAATCATGTGCCTTCGCAAAGCAGTTGTACCTAGGTGGGTGTTGGATTTCCCACGACTCAGTTTCTTTTGGCACAGGTTGCAGATGGCATCGCTGTTGTCAGAGGCAGACACACAAAAAAAAATACCACACTGCTGAGCTTTGCAATGACGGCATTCTGGTGGTGGCAACAGCATGTGTTGATTGGCGTGCTGTCTGGCTGACCCCGGGTGCCGATACATGCTGTCTGACTGTGCCACTAGCTCCTTGCGACAACATCGTCCTGCTTTCAACTCGTCTCCTCCTTCTCTCTGTCTCCCCTTCTGAACTTTCCCCCTCTTCTTCTCTTCGAGCAGGCAGGACACATCGTCATCATCAACCACTTCACTTGTATCTGACACCTCAGCAAAGGAAGCAGCAGCGGGTACAACATCATCATCATCACCACACTGTACGTCCATGTGTGTAATGCTGCCTGACTGAGGCATATCACTGTTATCTACATCCCCTGGCAATAATGGTTGCGCATCACTAATTTCATCCAACTGATGTGTAAATAACTCCTCTGAGGGATCAAGTGAAGCGGCTGTGGTGGTAGTGGTGGTGGTGGCGGCGGGCGGGAGAGTGGTAACTTGAGAGCAGGTGACCAAAGCTGAGCTGGAGGAAGATGGTGCGTCAAGGTTCTTAGCAGAAGCTGTTGAAGATTGGGTCAACTATTTTCTCTATTTTTTGGGTTCAGGGTACGTGGCCTCTGAACACTGGGCATTATTCCAGGGCCAGTGGAAATCACAGCACCACGAACACGACAGCCCCTGCGCCGTGGCCTGCCTCTGCCTGTCATTTTTATTAGATAAGTGTTACTATGCATGCAAGGTATTGTGCCACCCTATATAAGTGGTGGGCAGTGGGCACAATACAGTATGTGTGGGCCTGACGCACATGGGCTTGCAAATGTGATTATGTCACAGAAAAATTTTCAATTGAATTTTTTTTATCTGCAAGGTATTTGAGTGAATGACACCCTGTAACGGTATGAGTGCAAGCCTAGCCACTAGCCAGTGGGCACAATACAGTATGTATGTGTTGGCCTGACGCACACGGGCTTGCAAATGTGATTAGATGACAGAAAAATGTTAAATAGAATTTTTTTTTCCTGCAAGGTATTTGAGTGAATGACATCCTGTAACGGTATGAGTGCAGGCCTAGCCACTAGCAGTATACAGTATGTGTGGGCCTGACACACACGAGCTTGCAAATGTGATTATATTAAATATAATTTTTTTTTATCTGCAAGGTATTTTCTGTCACACCCTGTATGAATGGTGTGCACTGTGCACACAGTGCTGTCTATGACTGAGCCTGCAGCCTCTCACACACGGGCAGCCAGGCAACTGCAATATATATATATATATATATATATATATATATAAATAAAATGAAAAAAGCACACTGATGTACCAGCCCTGAAAAGGGCTTTTTGGGGTGCTGTCAGGACGCTGTCCTTACAGCAGATGAGTCTGTGGACACAGAACAATGCCCTAGCTAACGCTTTCCCTATTGAATCAGCAGCAGCAGCTATACTCTCCCTCCTCTCACTGTGAATGCAGCTTCCGAATGAATCTAAAATGGCTGCTGTCCAGGAGGTGGGAGGGTCTGGGAGGGAGGGTCTGCTGCTGATTGGCTGGAATGTGTCTGCTGACTGTGAGGTACAGGGTCAAAGTTTACTCAATGATGATGTATAGGGGGCGGACCGAACATCGCATATGTTCGCCCGCAGCAGCGAACGCGAACAAGCTATGTTCCCCGGCGAATAGTTCGGGACATCACTAATCCAGTGCTGGAGAGGGGGTGGCAGCGCCCTCCAGAATATGTCAGAAAATAGTCTATTCAGCATAGCCGTGGAACTCACCACATCAGGCTGCAACCACTTTTGCAAAAGGTGGAGTAAGTCATAATACTGGGGTCTCGCGGGCTCAGCCGGCTTAAACACCCACTGATGTACCCGCTGGGCCCAGAAGTGCTCATTAATATTTACCCCATAAGACGCAGGGACATTTTCCCCCCACTTTTGGGGAAAAAAAGATGTGCCTTATGGGGCAAAAAATACGGTATTTACTATAGTGGTTTATATTTATTGCACAGGTTGTGGGGTGTACTAGTGACACCATGTGGCCATTGCTGCAAGTTACAGTATGCTTTTAACAGCAGAATTCTGGCATACGTTGCACCTTTTAATTTTTTTAGTGCAAAACAATTTAGACAAATTAGTGGCCTGTGCTAAAAAGAATAAATGTTAGCACCTATCTAGAAAAGCAAGTTTGGATTTGTTGATTTTTAAAATATTTATCTAAAATAATGCATTAGTGTAGTCACTGCGGTAAACACTGCCTGCTATGTAAATGTTGGACAGTAAATTAGTAAATGTGGGCCTTTTACTTGAAAAATGATTTCATATAAATTAGGGCACGACCACAATGCACAGGTATTGCAGTCGAATCACAACGAGCTTTAATTAAACTACAGTAATTAGGACTTCACTAGTCCATCTGCACTGTTATGGCCAGGCAGTGCTTTCCCCACGTACATGCTTGGTGTTTAAATGGAGATGTAAAATGTTGCTTAACCGTCTTTTTGTGACCATAAGTCTGCTCAATGATTAGAATTCTAGTTTTAAATAGATGACCTATACTCCTATTGAAAACCAAGAGGCTCCTCTGCCGACTGCCTATCATGCACAGCTCAGTGTTTTGAAGTGTTTTGAAGTCCCATCACCAAATTCATGGTCTGTAGAGTTAGGGCTCACGCACACGACCGTTGTTCTGTATCTGAGTTTTTTTTTCTCTGATTAAAGACCTCTTCTGTTCCGTTATTGCACAAAACATATCCGTATGGTTTCCGTATTTGATCAGTTTTTTTTTGCAGATCGGAAACGGAAACAGTAAGGCCCCTTTTACACGGGCGAGATTTCCGCGCGGGTGCAATGCGTGAGGTGAACGCATTGCACCCGCACTAAATCGGGACCCATTCATTTCTATGGGGCTGTGCACATGAGTGGTGATTTTCACGCATCACTTGTGCGTTGCGTGAAAATCGCAGCATGCTCCTCTTTGTGCGTTTTTCGCGTAACGCAGGCCCCATAGAAATGAATGGGGTTGCGTGAAAATCGCAAGCATCCGCAAGCAAGTGCAGATGAGGCGCGATTTTCACACACGGTTGCTAGGTGGCGATCGGGATGGGGACCCGTTCATTATTATTTCCCCTTATAACATGGTTATAAGGGACAATAATAGCATTCTGAATACATAATGCTAAGTAAAATAGGGCTGGAGGGGGTTAAAAAAAATAATAATAATTTAACTCACCTTAATCCACTTGTACGCGCAGCCGGCACCTCTTCTGTCTTTTCATCTGTGAGGAATAGGACCTTTGATGACGTCACTATGCTCATCACATGGTCCATCACATGATCCATCACCATGGTGATGGATCATGTGATGGACCATGTGATGAACGCAGTGAAGTCATTAAAGGTCCTATTCCTCACAGATGAAGACAGAAGAGGTGCCGGCTCATCACATGGTCCATCACATGATCCATCACTATGGTGATGGATCATGTGATGGACCATGTGATGAACGCAGTGACGTCATCAAAGGTCCTATTTCTCACAGATTAAGACAGAAGAGGTGCCGGCTGCGAAAACAAGTGGATTAAGGTGAGTTAAATTATTTTTTATTATTTTTTTTACCCCTCTAGCCCTATTTCACTATGCATTCTGTATTCAGAATGCTATTATTTTCCCTTATAACCATGTTATAAGGGGAAATAATACAATCTACACTACAACTAACCCAAACCTGAACTTCTGTGAAGAAGTCTGGGTTCGGGTCTGGGTACCACATTCAGTTTTTTTTCGCACGCATGCAAAACACATTGCACCCGCGCAAAAAAAACTGAACATTGGAACGCAATCGCAGTGAAAACTGACTGCAATTGCATACCTACTCGCGCGGGTTTGCAGCAATGCACTGGGACGTATCCGGACCTAATCCGGACACGCTCGTGTGAAAGAGGCCTAACTTATTAATCACCAAACACGTGAGCAATATGGGCTGGGCATAGCATTTGTACAGTATGGATCTGCAAAAAGCTGATGAAATACAAATGACATACGGATGTGTTCTGTGTGCATTCCGTATTTTTTGCGGACACATTGACTTGAATGGGGCCTCGGACCGTTATTTGCAGACAATAATAAGACATGCACTACTTTTTTGCAGAACGGCCATGCAGACAAACGGAAACGGAATGCACACGGAGTAACTTCCGTATTTTCTACAGCTCCATTGAAGTGAATGGTTCTGCATGCAGTCTGCAAAAAAGGGAACGGAAGCGGAAAGAAAATACGTTTGTGTGCATGAGGCCTTAGTCTCCTGTTTGCTCTGTATGATATAAAGGTCTTTTATCTGCTCACTACATTAGGTTACATGAACCATGTTTCCAAATGTTTCTCTTTCATATTTGGATTGAAATATGAACATTTTTGAAAGAAGTGTAAATTTGGGTCTTAGCTTCAGCGGATAAGTCTATGAAATTAAAAAAAAGAATTATGAAATAAAGTGATAAGAAGTATGTGTATCATTCAAAAGAAAACTGTAACCAAAGTATCTGAAGAAATTCTCAGCTAGAAGGGGAAGCCGAATTCTTGTGTAGCACTGCCCTCCAGTGGACATATAAAGGCATTGCATTCTTTTGTGAGGCACGTTTTAGAGCATTAAAATAAAAAGGGCAAGTGTGTAATACTGCATAGACAAATGTATACCTTGCAGAGAAGCAGGGTTAGGGTTCATGTTACGCTTTTATTAACACTAAAGACCTATAAAGGGGTTAAAATGTTAATGCCTGTTAAGGCCGTATGTCTGCTACTATTGATTTTGTTTATTTTTTTGTGTTCTTCAGTTGTCACTGATTTGGGGGGTTCTGTGGCTGTAATCAGAGTTCCTTTAGGATTTAAGAAAAGTTTCATGGTTTTGATGCATCGTAATAAATTAGTAACATGGTAGGTCCATTCATTTCGATCATCCACCATTTATCATTGACATACACTCCAATGAGCTTTTCTTCTGCCATTGTAAAATATCAGATTTTGCATTTCAATTGATGTTTTGGATTAGTAATATCCAAATAAAGATTAAAGTAGACACCTAAGTCGGGACTATAGGGATGAAGCCATACACAACCGAACATACCCTTTACATCTGGCCAGCATTTGTTAGTTAAAAAGGTGGCAATTCTATACCCATATAGAGGCGGTCAGCATTTACCTGAATATCAAATTAGCATCTATGCCAGATGCCTTATTCCTCTCCAGAAATTCTGAGGAGTAAAATGAAGTTTTATATAGACTGAAAACATTAAAACAATACTATTATCAATATATTTCTAACTTTCCAGCATAACTACTTTACTGGAATGGTCCACCACCATACCTCCCAATTTTTGAATAGCCCTAGGAGGGGACAACTTCACCCAGTTCATATTTATACATGGTCAATCCTGCCCAGTCCCTTTTCTGCTCCTACACAGTAGCTATGCACTGTTGGCGCCCCACACATTAGTAATGCTTTTTTTTTAGCGCCCCCTTCTACCTTAGTGACCCCACATACTAGCTATGCCCCCTCAGTGTACTTAACAGTTGAATGCTTTCTTAGTGCCCCCACACAGCAGTTATGTCCCCTGAGTGCACCTCCAGGACAGTTGGGAGGTATGCACCACCATCCTCTGTGGTCACACAGACAATATGCAGTCGACCATTGTTAGCCCTAGTTGCTGTGATGTCACTATGGATGACACATCACTGCTAGAAGGTTGCAGAGAACAGACAGATTCAACAACATCGTACATACTTTGGCTTACCAGAAATCCTGCTCTATCATGACAATAACTAATGCATTTTCTTGGATCATTAGGAGAAAAAAGTTAATGCAATCTTTGCAGGGAGCAACTTGGAAATGACATATACATGCAAATGTTTCTCTTGTTGTTCAGTACCTACAGTAGTAGAAACCACAATCTCTAATTGTTCCTTGGGACCCTTTTATACAGGCCAAAGATCGGAAACACTCATTTATGATCACTGTGCTGGTAAAGATGCCACCAATCACCTGACAAATATTTGTCTGGTGATCCTTTCTTTTATGCGGTGCTAAGTGATGCGATCACCATCACAGCTTGATAGGCTGTGAGGAGGCAGCAGCCCTTACCAGAGCGCCACAGGCTGCTCAACCAGCTGTGGGAGTGCCGTGCTTCAGGCCCCCACTGAGCCAATACAGATGAACTATCATGTGATTGGCTGCAGAAGGCATTCCGCCCTATCATTTCTTCTGTTCCATGGCCCCGCAAAAAAATAAAACATGCCCTATACTTGTCAGCGAAAATCGGGACAAAAATGCAGAATGCAATCTTTTTTTTTTGCGGACATGCTGAACTGACCGCAAAAAAATAGATCCCCATTTTTTGCAGCCTGTAAAAAACATATGGCAGTCTGAATTTGCCTTAATAGTGATTCACTACTGAATTCTTATTAAGCAGATTAGTAAAGATTTCCAGAATCACTTTTGCCTCTGCAGTCCAGGACTCGGGTAAAGCCGAGTTCACATCATCATGTAGCTTTCCATTCTTCTGCTCCGTCTGAAGAACAGAAAAATAAATACAAAAAATAGAAATATTATGATCAGTTATGATCAGTTATTTTTGATCAGAGAAAAAGTCCTGTATGCAGTAAAATAACTTATTTTTGAGGTAAGTGACACAAAATGATGCAAACTGATCATAACTAGAGTTGAAACATAGAAACATAGAATGTGTTGGCAGATAAGAACCATTTGGCCCATCTAGTCTGCCCAATATACTGAAAACTATGAATAGCCCCGGCCCTATCTTATATGAAGGATAGCCTTATGCCTATCCCATGCATGCTTAAACTTCTCTACTGTATTTGCAGCTACCACTTCTGCAAGAAGGCTATTCTATGCATCCACTACTCTCTCAGTAAAGTAATACTTCCTGATATTACTTTTAAACCTTTGCCCCTCTAATTTAAAACAATGTCCTCTTGTAGCAGTTTTTCTTCTTTTAAATATTCTCTCCTCTTTTACCTTGTTGATTCCCTTTATGTATTTAAAAGTTTCTATCATATCCCCTGTAACGGATCTCCTGGCACCCCAACCGGGTACCTCCATCGATAGATGCTCCTAGTGCTTTCCGAGGACTCCAAGCAGTCCACTTGACAACGTACGCACTGCAGACCCCAAGAACCGACGAAGCTTGGTTGAGGTCTCACTGTCTCCTACCCACCCTGGACCTACGACAAGGCTCCAGTGGGTGAACCTCTCCTAAATCCCGAGAGCAGAACAGCTCTTACAAGAACTAGTAGTTATGCCAGGGGAGTATAGCAAATCTTCAGCGTATAGCAATCCCCCAGTGTCGATCAGTTACCCAAACACCAGCCTCAACATGATGAAGGGTAAAACAGGAACTCTTTATTGAGAGCTACCCCCCCCCCCCCCCCGTATTTATGCAGGTCCCCATCTGGTGGACACTCCCCTAGGGGACCAGATGGAAGACTGTGACACAGGATAGATATGCAGCAATTCAGGATACACAGACACAATACATCCCCACAATGCATCATGGTTTTCTCCTCTCTGCCCTGGAGACACCCGAGGAGTAATTCAATTATCTCTCAGGACAAAGGGAAATCGCCAATACACATGTGGAGACAACAGGACAGAAATCACCATTTAAACATACAATGTCACAACCCTTACAGTAAACACAGACATTTAACATATCCCAAAATGGCACGAATTAGACCAGGAATTCAAAAGTTAGTACAAGTCTCTTGGGCCTGGCTGCACTCATGGCTTTTCTGTCCAAAACCAGTTCTACACAGTCTTTTGTCCTGGAGACAATTGAGAAGTGATCCACTTATCTCCCAAGGCCAGAGGCCAGACTCCATTAGCCACATGGTAGCAAAAGACAGCAAAATACATGAACTTATATAACTATGCCGCTATTGCATAAAACCGGTGCATACAACATGGGACCGCAATCACATGGTAAGAGGCTGGCAAGTAGTCCTCTCCAAGCACTCGTGGCAACCTCAAAAGAGGGGAGTTCATCACATCCCCTCTGTCTCGTCTTTCTTCCAAGCTATACATGTTAAGGTCCGTTTTATCCTGCAATGCATGTACTAGTTTAGTAGCTCTTCTCTGAACTCTCTCCAAAGTATCAATAAAAGTTGAGCGAATCAAAGTTGACGAAGTGGAATTCAATCAGAATTTCATGAAAAATTAGATTTGTACAAAATCTGAATTGCCTCACGCTTCGTGGTAACAAATCAAATTTTTTCCTAAAATGGCTGCTGCACATGTTAGGACATGGAGCAAAGAACTTTGGGATTGCATGCCCACGTACCTAAGACTGTGTGACACCTGAAAACCCTATAACAGTGAGGGGACACGACCACCGGCTCCCTGCACTTAATACGGTCGGAGTCAGGGTCACCTAGAATCAATCCAGCAAGGAAACACAAATAAGGGAAAGGACTTACCTGAGCAAGCAGCAGCAGCAGCCTCCAGTAGTGAAAACCTCAACCAGGAAGTAGTATAAACCGCAAAGTGAGGCAGTATGGGAGGGAATATAAAGGGAGACAATTAATCTAAATAGGTGACACCTGGGAGAAGGAAAGGAGATGAGAAAGTGAAACCAAAACAAAGAACGTCATGCAAGAGGTAAAGAAGAACGTCTGCCAGACCTTCTCACAGAACTGGCGGTGACACTTAATTGCCATTCAGCGGTGAACAAACATTGTACTACAGCCTTTTTTTGGGGGGTATTATTTTAATTTAATTCTTTTATCATACAGTATGTCAGACAGACAGGTGACAGGCCCTTCAAAGGGAACGGGCAGTGGCCAAAAGGTTTCTGCCGCAGGAAGCAGAAGTAGGGGGAGGAGGGGTGGCAGTAGGAGTCGCAGCGAGAGGCCTGACCTCCCGGTGTTATCTAGCGGTCGTGTCTTGACCAGCAACTCAGCAGTGCTTGAATAATTGACTCGGTCTTTGACTTCGTCGCAAGTGACATCAGAAAACCCCCAGCCAAGATTCGGTGGGTTTCTCTGACACGACCCTTAGTTGGCATGGCCTGGGAGCAGGCCCTGTGCCCCCACCTGTCCTGAACCTTCCTCTGTCATTTTCAGTTCCCTCAGCATGAGAGAGAAGTATTATATGCCGTAGGCTCAGCTCCACTTTTCAGCGAGGACGAGCTGCTAGAAGACAGTCATCAGCTACTGCCCAACCAAGATCTGGAGGAGACATCCATCGCTTCCTCCGGTAGGCGGTTAAGTAGTGATGAGGAGAGTTGTGTTGGGGCAGGTGTTGCGAGCGGTCAGGCTCCTGGCCCTGAGACTGCTGAGGGGGACATCAGTGATGTGCAGACAGTAGCGGATGATGATGATGTAGCCGATAGCACTTGGGAGCCGAGTGAAGTAGGGGCTTCATCATCAGGAGAAGAGGGTGGCAGCTTGCGCGTGAGGCAGCGGCTAAGCTAGCAGGGTGGCAGCAGTGGGAGGTCGGGAGCCAAAAGTGTCCTGGGTAGACCACCCCACAGTGGCCCGGAAAGTATCGGTGCAGGGGTTCACAGAGGCAGCGGTAGCAGGCAGTCAGCGCAGAGTGTTGGTGGAAAAATGCCATACTCGGCAGTGTGGCAATTTTTTGTTAGGCTGCTGGAGGAGGTGAACATGGCCATTTGCCGGATTTGTGGGCAGAAGGTTAAGTGTGGCCAGGGTGCCCTGCGTCAACACATGCAGCGTCACCATAAAGTGGCCTAGGAGAACCGTGGCTCCGATGTGGTGGTCCAGTCTGCCGCAGCAACTGCTGCATCACCCAGTGGCACGCGCCCAATTTCATGCAGCCAAGGCTCCACCATCTCAGCCGAAGGGAGCTGTGTGTCTGTCCCATCATCTACTGGTCCTGATGCTTCTGCTCCTCCTCCTCCGATTTATCCCTCCTCGATGACATTGCCCCTTCAATATCAGCGAAGACGAGAAATTTAAAACTTTTACTGGAGGCCTTAAGAGCACAGAATCTCCAGTAATTTCCCTTTGAGATCTCCATCTTGAAAGAGGGCTGCAGGATCACAATCAACACGCCCAGAAGACCGGGATAGAGTGTGTAATCTCCCAGGCATTTCTACAGTTGAGCTACCATCTTGGCTGTAGGTTCAGGATTACAATCCCAACTCTGTCACAACTGGAACCATGGAGGATAGTTGCAAAATCCACTAGTGATGAACGAAGCATTTCAAAATTCGATTCAGCTGCTTTGCCCAAAAAAAATAATAATAATCTGCTTCTTCATCACAAAGTGCATTTCTTTGTAAGTAGTGGGTGCAATTGGGTGAAATTGCACTGCCCCTCGTCATTGTAACCCTCAGATGCCACATTCAAACATGATCTCAGCATCTGATATTAACAACAGAGTGTACAATAAAGAAAATAATACTTACCCGATCGATTTGCTCTCAACGGCCGGCCACTGTCATCTTGCTTGAAGGTCTGGCGCGAAATCTTGCACGGCCTGAGACTACATCATCAAGCCAGCTGGCGTGGTGACACTGCACACGTGATTTTGGCTGAGATCTTCAAGCAAGATGGCAATGGCAGGCCTGTCGCGAACAAATGGATCAGGTAAGTATTGTTTTTGTTTTTTATACTATTTCAGATTAAATCAATTTGCTACCACAAAGCACGAGGAAATTTGGCTTTGCGGCGAATCAAATTTATTCTGATATTTGGATCGAAGTCCACTTTGTGGACTTCAATTTGCTCATCACTGCTCAGGATAGTTCATCAATATCATATCGTCAGAGGCCCGACACTCAGCACCCCCTGCCGATCAGCTGGTTGAAGAGCGCAGTCTTCCCTTCATTGTTTACATGCCACGGACAGCACATTCACTTCAATGGGATGGCTCAATCCTATTAAAGCGTTTTGTAAAAATGCAACATTATGGTATTTATTTATATCTATCTATCTATCTCAGGTTTAGTCATGCAACTGCAATACGCCAGTCCTGCAGGGTGAACGAATGTGAGATCACAGGGGACAGTTAACAGACCGAGGGTTGCTATTGGTACTCACAGTTTTTAATATACCCTGGGCAGGCGTACAGCAGTGATGGAGAGGCTGGCACATAGATCCTCTGGGGCACTCTCTGGGTATAGGGACCAGGCCTGGTGGTAGGTGAGGTGCCCTGGGTGTTGTAGGTTTAGTGTGCCGGTGGCAAGATCCCTTATAGTTCATGACGCCAGTGCCGGTAACGGTGGCACACCGATTTATTGTAGGAATAATTGAGGTACACACAGTTGTAGTGAACCAGAACTTCTGTTTACTGAACAGTTCAACTATATACAGGTTTCAGTAAGTTCCATATGCAGGGTCTTGATAACAGACAGGCTTCACATAAATGGCAGGCAAAGTCTTTGCAAGATACTCAGAGGGGAAATAAACAATCACAGATCAGCATGTACTTTCTTCAGATCCTGTCTGGCTTTCTCCAAGGCCCGTATGCCCTATAGCTGGCTTTATCCTTGGGTAGGGAGACCTTCCTCTGGTATAAATTCTCTTACTGTAAATATCCTTCTGCCCTTCAGCTTTCTACTTGGCTGGATAAAAGTGGCTCTGCTCTGTGCTCTGCAAGGTGCTAGATATCTTCAGGAGGCAACTTCTCCTGGATGCAAGCTAGGAACCTAGGCTATGTAGCTGCATGTTAGAAGCTGATCTTCAGCTCCTCTCTAGCTAAAATGCACACTGGCTTCCAACTAGACACTCTCCAACATCCCCTCTCCTGAACTGGACCTGACTATATATACTAAGGGGTTCCCTAGCTCCCTCTACTGCCTAGGAGGAGGAACTACACCCCTAACAGGCCTGGTACACAGGAGATAATATGACAACATACATTAAAATGCAATACAAAATACCATGACCATGTTCCACAGGAGGTGGAGAACAACGTGACCCAATTGACCCTTGAGTAGTGCACACATTTACGTAGTGGGACACTACACAACTTCCACCCATTTTGATTGTAATCTACCTGATGTTTTCTTTTTTTATCTGTATATCTTTACTCAGTTTGTTAAGCTGCACTGACAACCACTGTGACCCTATTTAGGTCATTCAAAGGCGGACTGGGAACTTAAAGTGGCCCTGGAAACAAACTTAAGTGGATCTAATGTTGTAGGTGGGTCCAAATTGACAGAAGGCAGAGCAACACAAGTAGATGGGGCGAATACAAGTTGTCAGGGTCAGCAATACCATAGTGAACCACAGAATGCCATCCCACAGAACCAAATACCACAGTGCAGCACAAAATACCTCCCAGAAGCTGTCCCTCTGTGATGCCATTGATAACTGCTACATTCTGTCCTCCTCCTCCAAATAATATATAGAGCAAGAGGCTTACGAAGTAGGCCACAGCACCAAGCCAGACCTACTTTTACATGCTGCCTAGACTTCCTCTAATAATGACCCCTATAGTGCCCCCAGTAGTAGCCAACAGCAGTAAGTGTAGTGTCCCACTAGGTAAAGGTGGCCACTACACAAGGGTTAATATGTCTATTGTACTACTGTGATGTTTCTGTTCATTTTCCCTGTGTTATCTGGGTAGTAGGCCGATTGGAGTGTAGTTTAGCCTCCTATACACTAGGGAGCTAGTAAGCCCTTAGTATATATAGCTAAGCCCAGACAGGGAAGGGCAGTGCAGTCCAGGTGGCTAGAAGTGAAGCCCAGTCAGCCTGAAGTTAATGAGCCTATGTTAGCTCAGAAGAATCAACCCCAGTAGAAGGGATGTGCCTCCTGGGAGAAACCTGCAGTACCCTCAAGCCAAGCAGCGCCAGTGTATCCAGCTAGAAGCAAGTAAGCTGAAGGGCAGAAGGATTACAAATATAGTGCAAGGATAAATATTGGAGGAAGATTATTTGCCAAGGATAAAAGCCAGCATTTAGGCAGACGGACCTTGGAATAGAGCCAGCCAGTATAACTGTGAAATAGTGCAGCCTGGGCTGGGAAGTGTGGATCTATTACCCTCCGAGTATCTTGCCAAGATTATACCTGCCAGTATCGAAATTAAGCCTGCTTGTGAAGTATTTGATGCAAGGGACTGTATTACCATCTTATTGTATAAAGTTGGACTGTTCCAAGTAAAGCAAAGTTTGGTTCACCGCAACTTGTGTTCCTCACTTATAACTGCTAGAAACCGGCGTGCCACCGTTACAGGCACTGGCATCACGATCCTTAAAGGGACCTTGCCCTAGGCACATTAAACACCTGCAACATCCAGGGCACCTCATCCACCATCAGGCCTGGTCCCTAAATACAGAGTGTGCCCCAGAGGTCTCCTGTGCCAGCCTCTCCTTCACTGCCGCATGCCTGCCCAGGGTTCTCCTACAAACAGTGAGTAACCCTCGATTGCCCATAACCGTGACCTCACTTCTCAATACCCTGCAGGTCTGGCGTGCTGCATAAGGAGGGCTCAGGTGGCCCTGTGTGAAAATTCTCTGTAGTGTCTATGGCCGTCCGCCCCTGAGGTCATTCCCCTCTACCATTCATTATAGTTAGCCTTCTTAGACGCTATAAGTCTGATCTGTTTATACTATCTGTGACATTTATAAAACATTATCATTCGTCATGAAGTGGAACTCTTGTTGCATTCGCCCATTCAGGAGTGTATTTGTTATTTCCATCTAATCCTTTCTCCTGTCCAGATTCACATGTCTAGCATATCATTTACACTGCATTTATATTGATCACACTGTGCTGAAACACAAGGAGGAAAAGCAGTGCTCTGGTTGATGGGCTAACCCATATTTATTTGTTTTTGTCAATTACCACCTTGTGTGCGACTTACTTTTACCCTGGTCACCCCTCTTTCCTATTTCTGTCTGACCTTCCACTTCCTGTATACAATGCTGTGTTGTTGGCTCAGCCCCTTAGATCCCTTAGGCTACTTTCACTGACTGCCCTGACGTCCCTAGACGGGTTCCTCACCCGTACGCCGATCACGTGCCTAAACCCTGGCTTTCCCTAAGATGAGCCCTAGGTAGTGAACGGGGCGGTGGGATCACTAGTCCGCACCACTGACACTAAGAGGAAAACACCAAGGAGAGGACAGACAATACAGACAAACACATAAACCCAGGTGGGCGACAACAGCAGACCACAAAGGCCCAACAGGGATCCGGAGGGTAACGTTCTGGAACAACAACCAGAGAACGCAGCAACACAGCTCCAGTGGGTCAGTATAGAAGTACAGGCAGGAAGCTCTATATCTGGCAACCAGAGAAGTGGGAGAGGGGAATATAAGGAGTTTGGGAGTGCTGGACAAGGAACAGCTGAGGAGAAGGAGCTACGGATCCCTGAGTGAGCCAAAGAGGGTTGGAAAGCAAACCCAGAAAGCTACCATAAAGAAACAGCCCTATCTTTCTACATAGAGCGCGCAGCCACCTGCTGCGACTTCCTGACCCCGGGTATAACGGAGTCAGGCTAGGTTCTTGACACCCTCGTGACACATAGCCAAGACGGATCCGTCATCAACTCCATTGAAAGTCAATGGAGGATGGATCCGTTTTCTATTGTGCCAGACTGTGTCATAGAAAATGGATCCGTCCCCATTGACTTACATTGTGTGTCAAAACTGATCCGTTTGTCTCAGTTTTGTAAAATGGACACCAAAACGTTGCAAGCAGCGTTTTGGTGTCGCCTCCAAAGCGGAATAGAGACTGAGCGGAGGCAAACTGATGCATTCTGAGCGGATCCTTTTCCATTCAGAATGCATTAAGGCAAAACTGATCTGTTTTTGACCACTTTTGAAAGCCCTGAACGGATCTCATGAACTGAAAGCCAAAACACCAGTAAAGTAGCCTTATACGTGGCTAAGGTCAAATTCTCGACTTTTGATGTAAAGGGAATCAATACATAGTAACATAGTACATAAGGCCGAAAAAAGACATTTGTCCATCCAGTTCGGCCTGTCATCCTGCAAGTTGATCCAGAGGAAGGCAAAAAAAAATAAAAAAATATTAGAATAAACCATATTTTCCTACTCTTACTCAAGTTAGAAATACATATAGATTTTCTCCAAAAAACTCATTTTACACAAAGCAAGATACCTAAGACTTGAGATGAACGAATCAATTCTAAACTAATTGGATTTGACTCAAATTTTGTAATAATCCAATTTGAATCCGTAACCAAACAGACAAAATTACAGGGACTGCAGGGACTTTTTTATGCCTGGAGACATCTGAACCTGATTTTTCCTTTTATCCCGTGGCACATAGCTTCTTTCAAAGATAATTCCATATCCCTAATCCTTACTGTTCTCTTTTACAACTAAAATGAAAAGCAACAAGGAAGCACAGTATTGTGGTTCCCAGGACACTCCCAAATAGAAATTAGAAAAATTGAAGGGTAAGATTGAGGCGGCTCTCTATTGACAAAAGGATGGAGTAGGTGCTCTATCCAAACAAGGCGTACCCAACGCTTGTGGTGAGGAAATATAAGTGAAAGTAGAGGGATGGCACTCAACACCTGAGGTGTATGGAAAAATAGTGTTTAATAAAGAATAGCTGATGTTAAAAATATATTAAATATAATGGCTGTATATGTACATAATTAGATAAATAAGTACATGATGGTAATAGAGATTAAAAGATAAAAAACACAAATATAAAAAATACAATAAAAAATATGAGTGAAAAATATGAGGGTGGTTAAATGTCAATTCAATTAGATCCTGCTGGAAAAAAAGGATGAATCCTGCTGGAAAAAGAAACAGATAATCTGCTGAAAAAAAGAAGTATTTTTCTTATATTGTAATGACCAGTGATATGGTGGCCAATATTATCCTGGTACAGTGTCAATGGTGTGGAATGACCAGTGGATTCCACACCATTGACACTGTACCAGGATAATATTGGCCACCATATCACTGGTCATTACAATATAAGAAAAAGACTTCTTTTTTTCAGCAGATTATCTTTTTCCAGCAGGATTCATCCTTTTTTTCCAGCAGGATCTAATTGAATTGACATTTAACCACCCTCATATTTTTCACTCATATTTTTTATTGTATTTTTTATATTTGTGTTTTTTATCTTTTAATCTCTATTACCATCATGTACTTATTTATCTAATTATGTACATATACAGCCATTATATTTAATATATTTTTAACATCAGCTATTCTTTATTAAACACTATTTTTCCATACACCTCAGGTGTTGAGTGCCATCCCTCTACTTTCACAGAAATTAGAAAAATGCCTTCACAATGTGGAGGGGGAATGTATAATAACTCTTAACTTTTACTAGGTATGCAATAAAACATCAAATGACAAAACACCACTAATACAAAGACACATCTAAAATGAGGGTTATTCTAGAAGATGCACAGGGGGGTGCATCTTCTAGAATAACCCTCATTTTAGATGTGTCTTTGTATTAGTGGTGTTTTGTCATTTGATCTTTCACCTAATGATAAACAGGTGTCAGGGATTCATAATATATTAATATATAACTGAAGGGCCTTACCGGATCCTGTAGAAACCATTGGTGTGAGTCCTGTTTTTGACAAGGGACCATGTTCTGCAGGGCTCCTGGTGACTATGCAGCAGTAGAATGTTTGGAACTGGGAGGATTCTATGCCTAGTTTCACCCTAAAAATAAGGGAGGGAAACAGCTAATTGAACCCTGCCTAATCTAAACAGAGCACCCGCCCCAAAAAAGCTACCCTGTCTGGATACCTGCCCCTGTACATGGCCTATTCCCTAACTGTAGTCCCTAATACTCACTCCCACGTGACACATTTCTGTCCAAATGACTCATCAGGGGAAAAAATGAGTCAGAGACTAAAACGTTGATTGTTAATCAGACTACATCAACAAAAGGATATTTGGGAAATTGCAAAAAATAGAAACAAATATGAAATATGCCCCTTAGGTTAGGGGGTCCACTTACCAGGTGTTGTCAATTGTGGCATTTAAATGCCTGTTGTGTTCATGTCTCCCAATTAAGTCCGCCTCCTCCAGCTGCATCGCAGGCATGTGACGTCATACGCACGTCCTGCGATCACATGAGGCGGAGCAATAAAAAAAAAATAGAGGGAGGTGGCACATGTAATGTAGAGTATCCATTAGACCAAAAGGCATCCTGGATACCTAAGTGACGCGACTGATACTGCGTGTCCATAGCAACAAACTCCTGCATTAAAGGTATAAATGAGAAGAGGCAATTGCGGACAAGAATAGGACATGTTCTATAGGCTCTACAAAAAACGCAGTGTTCGCCCGATCAGGCCTGATCTTGTGCGCATACTTGCATTCAATCCGCCCTACCGCAGTGACAGAAATTTTTTCTTTATGATCACTGCAAAAACACCATAAAAAAACGCTGCAGCGCTATAAAAAGATCACTTTTGAGGGGCATGGCGAGTTCATAGAAGAATTGTTTTTTTTGCCACAAGTTAGCGGAAATTGATTTTTCTTTTTTTTTTTTTTTTTCTTACAAAGTCTCATATTCCACTAACTTGTGACAAAAATTAAAATCTCACATGAACTCACCATACCCCTCACGGAATCCAAATGCATAAACATTTTTTGACATTTATATTCCAGACTTCTTCTCACGCTTTAGGGCCCCTAAAATGCCAGGGCAGTATAAATACCCCACAAGTGACCCCATTTTGGAAAGAAGACACCCCAAGGTATTCCGTGAGGGGCATGGCGAGTTCCTAGAATTATTTTTTTTTTGGGCACAAGTTAGCGGAAAATGATTTAATGTTATTTTTTTTCTCTTACAAAATCATTTTCCCCTAACTTGTGCCAAAAAAATATATTCTAGGAACTCGCCATGCCCCTCACGGAATACCTTGGGGTGTCTTCTTTCCAAAATGGGTTCACATGTGGGATATTTATACTGCCCTGGCATTTTAGGGGCCCTAAAGCGTGAGAAGAAGTCTGGAATACAAATGCCTAAAAATGCCTCCTAAAAGGTACTCATTGGAATTTGGGCTCCTTTGCGCACCTAGGCTGCAAAAAAGTGTCACACATGTGGTTTCGCCGTACTCGGGAGAAGTAGGGCAATGTGTTTTGGGGCGTATTTTTACATTTACCCATGCTGGGTGAGAGAAATATCTCTGTCAAATGACAACTTTGTATTAAAAAATGGGAAAAGTTGTCTTTTAGAGAGTACGGTGATACCACATGTGTGACACTTTTTTGCAGCCTAGGTGCGCAAAGGAGCCCAAATTCCAATGAGTACCTTTTAGGAGGGCATTTTTAGGCACGCTTTAGGGCCCCTAAAATGCCATGTAATATGTTTTTTTTATATATATATTTTTTTTTTTTCTGTGTAATTAATGTGGAGCAAAAAATCTGTATATTTTTTCAGTATCTAATTTTTGGGGATAACATGAACTTTGTATGTACCTGTTTGTAATTTTGTATTGTATTTTTGTGACAGATGTATATATTATTATTTGTAATAGGTGATTAATTGTGGACATATACAGTTAGGTCCATATATATTTGGACACTGACACACATTTTGTTTTTAATACCTGTTTACTAACACATATCCACGTTATAGTTATATAATGGACATGGACACAAAGTCCAAACTGTTAACTTTCATTTGAGGGCATCCACATTAAAATCGGATGAAGGGTTTAGAAGTTTCAGCAACTTTACATGTGGCACCCTATTTTTAAAGGGACCAAAAGTAATCGGACAATTGACTCAAAGTTAGTTTCGTGGGCAATTCTTTCATAGTTGTATTCTTAATTAAGCACATAAAAGGCCTGGAGTTGATTTGGGGTGTGGTGCTTGCATTTTGAAGATTTTGCTGAGAAGTAAACATGCGGTCAAAGGAGCTCTCCATGCAGGTGACACAAGCCACCTTTCATCTGCGAAAACAGAAAAAAACATCCGAGAAATTGCTACACTATGAGGAGTGGCAAAATCTACAGTTTGGTATATCATGAGAAAGAAAGAAAGCACTGGTGACCTCAACAATGCAAAAAGACCTGGACGCCCACAGAAGACAACAGGGGTGGATGATCACAGAATACTTACCATGGTGAAGAGAAATCCCTTCACAGCAGCCAACCAAGTAAACAACACTCTCCAGGATATAGGCTTATCAATATCCAAATCTACTATAAAGAGGAGACTTCATGAAAGCAAATACAGAGTGTTCACTGCACAGTGTGAGCCACTCATAAGTCTCAAGAATAAAAAGGCTAGATTGGACTTTGCTAACAAACATCTTAAAAAACCCACAACAATTCAGGAAGAACATTCTTTGGACAGATGAAACCAAGATCAACCTCTACCAGAATGATGGGGGGGAAAAAACATGGCGAAGGCATGGTACAGCTCATGATCCGAAGAATACCCCATCATCTGTAAAACACGGCGGAGGCAGTGTGATGGCTTGGGCATGCATGGCTGCCAGTGGCACTGGGTCCCTAGTGTTTATTGATGATGTGACACAGGATAGAAGCAGCCAGATGAATTCTGGGGTTTTCTGAGACATACTGTGTGCTCAAATCCAGCCAAATGCAACCAAACGTATTGGTCGGCGTTTCATAATACAGATGGACAATGACCCAAAACATGAAGCCAAAGCAACTCAGGAGTTTATTAAAGCAAAGAAGTGGAATATTGAATGGCCAAGTCAGTAACCTGATCTGAACCCAATAGAGCATGCATTTCACTTGTTAAAGACTAAACTTCAGACAGAATGGCCCACAAACAAACAAACAAACGTTTTTGCGTTTTCATTTTTCTTCTCTATTTTCCATGAGCCATAACTTTTTTATTTTTTCAGTCACATAGCTGTAGGAGGGCTTATTTTTTGTAGGACAAGTTGTACTTTATAATTCCACCATTAATTATGGCATAAAATGTTGTGGGAAGCGGTAATACAAATTCCAATTGGGGTGGAATTGGAAAAAAATGCAATCCCTCCACAGTTTTACGGGTTTTGTTCCCACGCCATTTTATTTATGGTAAAACTGACCCATGCCCTTCTCGTTCTCTGAGTCAGGGACAATTGCAACGATACCCCATATGTATAGTTTTTTTATGTCTAAATAGTGTAAAAATAGATTTAAACTTTGAGAAAAATTTATATTTGTTAGATCACCGTATTCTGACCCCCATAACTTTTTTATACTTATGTCTACTGAGCTGTTTAGGGGCTCATTTTTTGCGGAACAATCTGTTGGAGTATGCGTGACTTTGACATTTCATAAAAAAAATTGGGCAAGAGAAGCAATGAAAAAATGGCTAATCGGCCATTTTGACCCTTTTTTCCATTACACCATTCGCCGTATCGGAATATTTTTTTTTCTATTTTAATAGTATGGGCATCTTCGGACGCGGTTATACCCATGATGTTTATATTTATTGTTATTTACGTATTTAAACTTTTATATATATATATTTTTTTTGTGATTATTATGCGCCTCATATATGAACATTTTTTATTTTTATTTTAATTTTGGTTTATCAGGAATTTACTATTAGCTTATTTTGCTCACTTTTACTTATTTCTTATCCTGGCCTGCCATCTGGTGGCCAAAATAAGAATTGCAGTTTGAATACTGTTAGCCTACTCAGTAAGGCTACCAGTATTCAGCGCAACTACCTATGCCCGGGTTGGACACACAGGACATAGGTGGGAAGCCCGGAAGCGTGAGCTACATGTACAGCGTTGGTAGCCTAATAGTTAAAAAGGAGGAGACACAGCGTCTGGTGATGTCCATGAGTTCCAGACTTCAGGCAGTCATTGCCAACAAAGGGTTTTCAACCAAGTATTAGAAATTAACATTTTATTTGAAATTATTTAATTTGTCCAATTACTTTTGAGCCCAGGAAATGAAATGATTGAGTTTAAAAAATGCTTTAGTTCCTCACATTTTTATGCAATAATTTTATTCAACCCACTGAATTAAAGCTGAAAGTCTGAACTTCAACTGCATCTGAATGGTTTTGTTCAAAATCCATTGTGGTAATGTACAGGCCAAACATTTGAAAAATGTTGTCTCTGTCCAAATATATATGGACCTATCTGTATTCACACTTGAAAGTTTCCTGCAGATGCATGATGAAGGGGAATGCCCCTAAAACTTTGCGTTAGTGCGGTCAGCACTCTGTTCTGTTTTTTTTTAGTTGTGCCCTATTGAATGTGTCCTATGGACTTTTCTTCATCGACATTTGCATATACAGTACAGACCAAAAGTTTGGACACACCTTCTCATTCAAAGAGTTTTCTTTATTTTCATGACTATGAAAATTGTAGATTCACACTGAAGGCATCAAAACTATGAATTAACACATATGGAATTATATACATAACAAAAAAGTGTGAACCAACTGAAAATATGTCATATTCTAGGTTCTTCAAAGTAGCCACCTTTTGCTTTGATTACTGCTTTGCACACTCTTGACATTCTCTTGATGAGCTTCAAGAGGTAGCCACCTGAAATGGTTTTTACTTCACAGGTGTGCCCTGTCAGGTTTAATAAGTGGAATTTCTTGCCTTATAAATGGGGTTGGGACCATCAGTTGCGTTGTGAAGAAGTCAAGTGGATACACAGCTGATATTCCTACTGAATAGACTGTGAGAATTTGTATTATGGCAAGAAAAAAGCAGCTAAGTAAAGAAAAACGAGTGGCCATCATTACTTTAAGAAATGAAGGTCAGTCAGTCCGAAAAATTGGGAAAACTTTGAAAGTGTCCCCAAGTGCAGTCACAAAAACCATCAAGCGCTACAAAGAAACTGGCTCACATGCGGACCGCCCCAGGAAAGGAAGACCAAGAGTCACTTTTGCTGCGGAGGATAAGTTCATCCGAGTCACCAGCCTCAAAAATCGCAGGTTAACAGCAGCTCAGATTAGAGACCAGGTCAATGCCACACAGAGTTCTAGCAGCAGACACATCTCTAGAACAACTGTTAAGAGGAGACTGTGTGAATCAGGCCTTCATGGTAGAATATCGGCTAGGAAACCACTGCTAAGGACAGGCAACAAGCAGAAGAGACTTGTTTGGGCTAAAGAACACAAGGAATGGACATTAGACCAGTGGAAATCTGAGCTTTGGTCTGATGAGTCCAAATTTGAGATCTTTGGTTCCAACCACCGTGTCTTTGTGCGACGCAGAAAAGGTGAACGGATGGACTCTACATGCCTGGTTCCCACCGTGAAGCATGGAGGAGGAGGTGTGATGGTGTGGGGGTGCTTTGCTGGTGACACTGTTGGGGATTTATTCAAAATTGAAGGCATACTGAACCAGCATGGCTACCACAGCATCTTGCAGTGGCATGCTATTCCATCTGGTTTGCGTTTAGTTGGAACATCATTTATTTTTCAACAGGACAATTACCCCAAACACACCTACAGGCTGTGTAAGGGCTATTTGACCATGAAGGAGAGTGATGGGGTGCTGCGCCAGTTGACCTGGCTTCCACAGTCACCGGACCTGAACCCAATTGAGATGGTTTGGGGTGAGCTGTACCGCAGAGTGAAGGCAAACGGGCCAACAAGTGCTAAGCATCTCTGGGAACTCCTTCATGACTGTTGGAAGACCATTTCAGGTGACTACCTCTTGAAGCTCATCAATAGAATGCCAAGAGTGTGCAAAGCAGTAATCAAAGCAAAAGGTGGATACTTTGAAGAAACTAGAATATGACATATTTTCAGTTGTTTCACACTTTTTTGTTATGTATATAATTCCACATGTGTTAATTCATAGTTTTGATGCCTTCAGTGTGAATCTACAATTTTCATAGTCATGAAAATAAAGAAAACTCTTTGAATTAGAAGGTGTGTCCAAACTTTTGGTCTGTACTGTATATATATATATATATGTTTGCATTGATGGGATAAAGAAGAATATTAAAATATTTGGTGGCATGCCGTGTATTTCTGTGATTGTCTCAATGAAACCCTCCTCTCTGAGTCTAATTGCTCTTATATCAAGCATCTTTAATCATTCTTCGAAATCAACAATACTGTAATCACCTTCTAGTCTGAGAAACACATATATCTTTATGAGGCTTTTTTTCATGTCCTTAGGATAAAAGTAAAAAAAGAACAGCAGAAGAAGGTAGATTCTCTTCTGCTGCAAATTGCTGCAAATTTTTTCCATAAATATACAAAAAAATATTGACTCAAGCCGATCTGATTGTACTTAGAAATCAGCTCAAGGATGTGCTAAATGGCAGGTCTACAAAGCAACACTTTCCAACATAAAATCTATGCTCATGGGAACAAGGAATGGAGATTTTTGACTGTTTTGATAAAAAAAAGCAAGCAAGAGAAAAAGCTCATATCCATTCCATTATGAATAAACAAGGATCTACCCCCTTTCAACCACACCTGAAATTGTCCAAGCTTCTTAAAACTGTACAGTTAAGAAATTAATTTACAAACTCTTTGGTCACAGATTTAAAGACAAGATTGCCATTTTTCTACACTCTTTAAAACTGCCCTCATTAGACCTCCAGAAGGCCTTGGATTCCATCTCACCGATATCTTTAAAAGAGCTTAAATTTATTCTACAGTTTTTCAACTGTGTCCTATGCCAGATGAGTTCCCCCTAACTTACTATAAGAAATGTTAGGATGTTCTCCTGCTATTCATTACTCTTTCTTGCATCTCTCTTCTGTCAGGAGGGACAGTCTGTAAGCAATAATTGCAAGTAGAAAATTATTTATTTATTAATTTATTTATTAAACTATATAAACCAAAACATAATTGTGATCTTGGAGGAAAACTTCAGCCTGTAATAATATAGTGTCCCTATAGATGATAGAAAGTGCCATCTGGAATGAAGAATACATGCGAAACCTATTACAGAGGATGTAGTGAGGGCAGTAAGTATGCACATTCTTATCTATGCCATAAAAAATATAGTGGCCAAAACCAATACTGTACTTGATCAGTCCTAAAATGTCACCTCTATTTTACTCTGTGAGTTCGATCTCACATTCCACCCTACTAACAAAGTTGGATAGAAGTGACATTTCAGAACCAAACAGCTGTTCCAGGGCAGATCAGTTCTCCTGCACATACGATTTGCAATAGCGATCTGCCCTGGAACAGCTGACAAAGCGTTGGAATGCTTGACCTAGTTGCGGTCACACATTCCACCGCTAAAAAACTAGGCAGGATTACAGTAAAATGTGTGACCACGTCAAGGAATAAAATTGTTTAATCTGAAATCCATGAAACTTCCAGGATAGGTTTGGGAAGTTGAGATCTTAGGTTTTGCAAAGTTTCAAGGCAATTGATTGAGGTTTAGGCACATTATGGTACATTAAGCTCTTTTTACATTAAGCTAAATGTTTTCAAAAAGGAATAAAATAGTTTAATGTGAATAACTTTTGGTATGTTTTATCAAATGACCCAAAATCTTCAGAATATGTTGGCATATAGAGAATCTAGTAGGATGGGAAGTTTGGGGGAAATTGGTTAACATGTGAGGTTTTTTTTGTACGTTAAGCCACGTTAAGCTCCCCAAAAACAAGCTTAATGTTACTCATTTGCCTTGTGGGTAGCCAAAATCCATGAAACTTACAGGATAGGTTTGGGAAGCTGAGATCTTAGGTTTCAAGGCAATTGATTGAGGTTTAGGCCCATTATGGTACAATAAGCTACATTAAGTCATTTTCACATTAAATGTTTTAGGATGTCCTCGTGCCTACCTTGGAGGCAGACTATGAGGCTCCTATGAAGTACCCAGCTTTGAACTTCTCCTCTCTCCCGACATAGATTTATCATATTTTCTAGGCTTGAGTGAATCGAATTTCAGATCATAGGTCTGAAGTCGATTCTTTCAAGTACTTTGATTTTAATGTTTCCATACAGCATTAAAATGTATTGGCTACATGGAGCGAAAGTTAATTTCTGCCGAAGTCGCTCAAGACTTCATTACTACTGTATTCATATATGTGTATTTAAAAAAAAAATAATAATTGCAATCCGAGTTGGCTTTGGTACTAGCTGATACCTCAGTACCAAAGCCCACTAGAACTTTCTAGACAGAAGGGTGGAGAAACACAGACTAAACAGACACAATTTTGTAATTTCAGTCTGTATTAGACCTGTATAGAGTTTCAACATAAGTCTATGGGGATAACTAAGCAGTTTTTTCAGACATAAACAGGTCTTCAGACATCAGAGCTAAACCAGTCAGAAAGTGTCTGTTTTTTTCCCTTCAAAACTCTCTATAGTCTCTTATAATAACTGTGGTTCAGTGCATAGTTAGAATGTCCCAAAATCTCTCAGTATCGGCTGGCTGTGCATTAACCTTTTTCCCAGTGCAGTACAGACATAGTGCAATAACAGTGCAAATGGTCGAGATATTTTACTTATCTATAAATATAAAAAATGGAGTTCAACAATATAAAACAGTAGTGCACACAACGACACAAATCATTGTGCAAGTATACACATATGATAGGTTTATCAATGTTTGGTCACCATTGTTGGTCTCCCATTGTCAGTTGAGTGAATTATCTTGTTTCACACATGTATGAGATTTCATTGTACTGTTTATATCCAATAAATAATTAATACAGAAAATAAAACACAACATGATGGATACATGACATCACCAAGGAGCTTAGGAGCCTACTTTTCAGCCTGGGCAACACTGGGACCTTAAGTGCTACAGACTGGCTTTAACTGTTGAGTGACCTTTGCAGTCCACAAGATTGCATACAACTCTAAGTTCTACTTTGGACTGCAGCTGTGGCTGTATATCAGGGACACTAATCCTTGATCTATAGTACATTAGTGTTGAGCTTGAATATTCGATTTTAATTGCGAATATCACCACTTCGAGAATTTGTGAATAATTAGACTATAGTGCTATATATTCATATTCGGGAATAGTGTTGAATATTCTAATCGCAAATTTATTGCAAATATATTACATTGCCGATTTTTGCAATCAAGTAAACAATGACTAGAGATCACAAATTCTCAAATTTGCTAATTTATAGCAAATATTCGACCAAAAATTTGAGAAATATCTTGAATTTGAATATTGCCTATGCTGCTCATCACTATAATACATATATGCGCACTGTAAATGGTTCAATTCAATTACAATTAAATTGTAGTAAAACATTCTATGTAGGCATGTGCACTTTAAAGACTGAGGGGGTCATTTATTAAGAAAAGTCACAAATTGTGGCGTAAATTACCTCTGCGCCTGTATTTCAGGAATGGTAAATGACCCCTTGAGGGTTTGCATTTCTGATGTCCGGGAAATGGAGCACACATACTCTGCACTCCACATACTCTGAGCAGTTGTAGATGACATCACTAACCATCTTGATAAAACACTGCCTTGGACATTTTATCTATGCACTTGGCCCGAGTGCTACACTGCCTGGCCAATAAAAAGGTCACACACTCTAATATTTTTTTGGAATGCCTTTAGCTTTGATTATGGCACACATTTGCTGTGACATCGTTCCCACAAGCTTCTGCAATGTCACAACATTTATATCTGTCCAGCGTTGCATTTATTTTTCTCCAAGATCTTGTATTGGGAGATTTGATCTACTGCATAAAGTCTTCACCAGTATATCCCAAAGATTCTCAATGGGGTTCAGGTCTGGACTCTGTGGTGGCCAATCCATGTGTGAAAATTATGTCTCTTTCTTCCAGAACCACTCTTTCACAATTTTAGCCTGATGAATCCTGGCATTGTCATCTTGGCATATGCCCGTGCCATGACAGAAGAAAAATTCCTTTAACCACCTCAGCGCCCCTAGCTTAAACCCCCTTAATGACCAGACCACTTTTTACAATTCTGCACTACACTACTTTCACGGTTTATTGCTCGGTCATACAACTTACCACCCAAATGAATTTTACCTCCTTTTCTTCTCACTAATAGAGCCTTCATTTGGTGATATTTCATTGCTGCTGACATTTTTACTTTTTTGGATATTAATCAAAATTGACTCAATTTTTTTATTAAAACCACTTTTCTATATAAATTTTTTCTCTAAATGTATTGTTCTACATGTCTTTAATTAAAAAAATGCAATAAGTGTATATTTATTGGTTTGGGTAAAAGTTATAGCGTTTACAAACTCTGGTGCAAAAATGTGAATTTATGCACTTTGACTTTTTGAGCACCTCTCATGTTTCCTGAGGTTCTACAATGCCCAGACAGTAGAAACACCCCACAAATGACCCCATTTCGGAAAGTAGACACCCTAAGGTATTCGCTGATGGGCATAGTGAGTTCATGGAAGTTTTTATTTTTTTGTCAAAAGTTAGCAGATTTATTTATTTTTTCTTACAAAGTCTCATATTCCATTAACTTGTGACAAAAAATAAAATTTTACATTAACTCACCATACGCCTCACGGAATACCTTGGGGTGTCTTCTTTCCAAAATGGGGTCACTTGTGCAGTATTTATACTGCCCTGGCAATTTAGGGGACCTAAAGCGTGAAAAGTAGTTTGGAATCCAAATGCATAAAAAATGCCCTGTGAAATCCTGAAAGTACTCATTGGAATTTAGGCCCCTTTGCGCATCTTGGCTGCAAAAAAGTGTCACACATGTGGTAGCACCATTCTCAGGAGAAGTAGGGAAATGTGTTTTTGGTGTCTTTTTACATATACCCATGCTGGGTGAGAGAAATATCTCTCTAAAAGACAACTTTTCCCATTTTTTTTATACAAAGTTGTCATTTGACAGAGATATATGTAAAAATATACCCCAAAACACATTGACCTACTTCTCCTAAGTACGGCGATACCACATGTGTGACACTTTTTTGCAGCCAAGATGCGCAAAGGGGACCAAATTCCGAATGAGTATCTTTTAGGAGGGTATTTTTAGGCATTTGGATTCTCACGCTTTAGGGCCCCTAAAATGCCAGGGCAGTATAAATACCCCACATATGACCCCATTTTGGAAAGAAGACACCCCAAGGTATTCCGTGAGGGGCATGGCGAGTTCCTAGAATAATTATTTTTTTAGGCACAAGTTAGCGGAAATAGATTTTTTTTTGTTTTTTCTCACAAAGTCTCCCTTTCCGCTAACTTGTGACAAAAAGTTCAATCTTTCATGGACTTAATATTCCCCTCAGCGAATACCTTGGGGTGTCTACTTTCCGAAATGGGGTCATTTGTGGGGTGTGTTTACTGTTCTGGCATTTTGGGCGGGGCTAAATTGTGAGCAACCCTGTAAAGCCTAAAGGTACTCGTTGGACTTTCGGCCCCTTTACGCACCTAGGCTGCAAAAATGTGTCACACATGTGGTATCGCCGTACTCAGGAGAAGTAGGGCAATGTGTTTTGGAGTGTATTTTTACATATACCCATGCTGGGTGAGAGAAATATCTTTGTCAAATGACAACTTTGTATAAAAAAATGGTAAAAGTTGTCTTTTAGAGAGATATTTCTCTCACCCAGCATGAGTATATGTAAAAAAACACGCCAAAACACATTGCCCTACTTCTCCTGAGTACGGCGATACCACATGCGTGACACTTTTTTGCAGACTAGGTGCGCAAAGGGGCCCAAATTCCAATGAGTACCTTTTAGGAGGGCATTTTTAGGCATTTGGATTCCAGACTTCTTCCCACGCTTTAGGGCCCCTAAAATGCTAGGGCAGTATAAATACCCCACAAGTGACCCCATTTTGGAAAGAAGACACCCCAAGGTATTCCGTGAGGGGCATGGCGAGTTCCTAGAATATTAAAAAATTTTTGCACAAGTTAGCCGAAAATGATTTTGTAAAAGAAAAAAAAACATTTTCCGCTAACTTGTGCCCCAAAAAAAATATTCTAGGAACTCGCCAAGCCCCTCACAGAATACATTGGGTTGTCTTCTTTCCAAAATGTGGTCACTTATGGGGTATTTATACTGCCCTGGCATTTTAGGGGCCCTAAAGCGTGAGAAGAAGTCTGGAATATAAATGTCAAAAACATTTTACGCGGACAAGATCAGGCCTGATCGGGTGAACACTGCGTTTTTTGTAGAGCCTATAGAACTTGTCCTTTTCTTGTCCGAAAAGGCATTTTCTATATATTTCTGGCAATGTGCGGATCCGCAAAATGCGGAAAGCACATTGCCGGTGTCCGTGTTTTGCAGATCCGCGGTGTCCATGTTTTGCGAATTTGCGGATCCGCAAAACACATACGGAAGTCTGAATGGAGCCTTACAGGGGGGTGATCAATGACAGGGGGGTGATCAGGGGTTAATAAGTGACGGGGGGGTGTAGTGTAGTGTAGTATGGTGCTTGGTGCTACTTATTACAGAGCTGCCTGTGTCCTCTGGTGGTCGATCCAAGCAAAAGGGACCACCAGAGGACCAGGTAGCAGGTATATCAGACGCTGTTAATAAAACGTTTGATATACCTTTCAAGGGTTAAAAAAATCACATCTACAGCCTGCCAGCGAATGATCGCCGCTGGCAGGCTGTAGATGCACTCCTGTGTGCGCGCGTTCACAGGAAATCTCGCCTCTCGCGAGATGACGCGCCGGCACGTCTACGAGGAATAACAGGGCCGCCGTCAGGACGCAATCCTGCGTGCGGCGGTCCTGACGCGGTTACTGTAATAACCTGGTCATTCAGTATAGTCAGGTAGTCAGCTGACCTCTATGGGCACATAACGTTGCTAACCCTAGACCTGACCAACTGGGAGGCTCTTACCTATCTGCTTATTTAAATCCAGTTGGTGACCTTTTTTTTTCTGCACAAATTGGTCATAAAATGTGATCTGATCTTCATTGAAGTCACAACAATAGACAATCACAGTCTGCTTAAACTAATAACACACAAAGAATTAAATGTTACCATGTTTTTATTGAACACATCATGTAAACATTCACAGTGCAGGAGGTAAAAATATGTGAACCCCTAGACTAATGACATCTCCAAGAGCTAATTGGAGTGAGGTGTCAGCCAACTGGAGTCCAATCAATGAGATGAGATTGGAGGTGTTGATTACAGCTACCCTGCCCTATAAAAATCACACACCAGTTCTGGGTTTGTTTTTCACAAGAAGCATTGCCTGATGTGATTGATGCCTCGCACAAAAGAGCTCTCAGCAGACCTACGATTAAGAATTGTTGACTTGCATAAGCACAGCGCAGACTGTTCAATGAGGTGAAGAAGAATCCTAGAGTGTCAGCTAATGACTTACAAAAGTCTCTGGCATATGCTAACATCCCTGTTAGCGAATCTATGATATGTAAAACACTAAACAAGAATGGATTTCATGGGAGGATACCACAGAGGAAGCCACTGCTGTCCCCCAAAAAAATGCTGCACGTTTACAGTTTGCACAATAGCACCTGGATGTTCCACAGCAGTACTGGCAAAATATTCTGTGGACAGATGAAACCAAAGTTCAGTTGTTTGGAAGAAACACACAACACTATATGTGGAGAAAAAGAGGCACAGCACAACAACATCAAAACCTCATTCCAACTGTGAAGTATGGTGGTGGGGGCATCATGGTTTGGGGCTGCTTTGCTGCATCAGGGCCTGGACGGATTGCTATCATCGAAAGAATAAATTAATTCCCAAGTTTATCAAGACATTTTGTAGGAGAACTTAAGGCCATCTGTCCACCAGCTGAAGCTCAACAGAAGATGGGTGTTGCAACAGGACAACGACCCAAAGCATAGAAGTAAATCAACAACAGAATGGCTTAAACAGAAGAAAATACGCCTTCTGGAGTGGCCCAGTCAGAGTCCTGACCTCAACCCGATTTAGATGCTGTGGCATGACCTCAAGAAAGCGATTCACACCAGATATCCCAAGAATATTGCTGAACTGAAACAGTTCTGTAAAGAGGAATGGTCAAGAATTACTCCTGACCGTTGTGCACATCTGATCTGCAACTACAGGAAATGTTTGGCTGAAGTTATTGCTGCCAAAGGAGGTTCACCCAGTTATTAAATCCAAGGGTTCAGATACTTTTTCCACCTGCACTGTGAATGTTTACATGGTGTGTTCAATAAAAACATGGTAACATTTTTTTTTTTTTTTATGTGTTATTAGTTTAAGCAGACTGTGATTGTCTATTGTTGTGACTTAGATGAAGATTAGATTTTATGACCAATTTGTGCAGAAATCCATATCAATCCAAATGGTTCACATACTTTTTCTTGCAACTGTATATGTCAATAAGGGGACATATCCCCAAAAGTGTTACATTTAGGTTATATCATTAAAATAACCTTGAACCTACAGAGCTCATGTGCCTGGGTGTTTGATGCTTTTTGTCCATTGTTCCAGCATCTATGTCCTTATGTCCAGATTACCATAGGGCAATTATATGCTTGCAGCCTAGCACAAAATTCCATATTTTACATGCCCATAACGTTGTTGTGACTCTTCCAGTGCTGATACAATTTTACCCTATGTGGCACTCAATCTTTTTCTTTTTTCCATTTATACTAAGCATGTATTACATTGTTGTCTACTCATTTTGAGCTGCTGGCATGTAACCAGGGCTGTCTTTAATATTGGGCAAAAATTTACTTGGGCCCCCTGGATCCCGCCTTCCCACACCTTAGCAGGCAATCACGCCCTCCACCACAACACACACACAAAAAAATCCACACATCTGGTAGAGTCCAGTGAAAGACTAAATACTTCCAGTTCTGAAGACTCCAGCGGCTCAGGATCAGTGTTCTGGGCAGCTGGGCTCAGGCTGGAAGTGGGCACCGCTCTGCAGGAAGGCGACCAGGGCTTGGCTCACCCTAGTGTTACAGTGCACACCAGCACCCCACAGTATGCAGTATAGCACCCTATAGTATACAGCACCACACAGTATGCAGTATAGCACCCCACACTATACAGTACCCCACAGTATATAGTAGAGCAGTATAGCAGCCCACAGTATACAGAACCCCACAGTATACAACACCTCACAGTATACAAGACCTCACTGTATACAGCACCCCAAACTATACAGTACAGCAGTAGAGCACTCCACACTATACCGCACCCACAGTATACAGACCCCCACAGTATACAGTACAGCAGTATAGCACTCCACAATATACAGCCCCCCACACTATACAGGCCCCCCACACTATACAGGCCCCCCACACACTATACAGGCCCCCCCACACTATACAGGGCCCCCCACAGTATACAGGCCCCCACACAGTATACAGGCCCCCACACAGTATACATGCCCCCACACAGTATACAGCCCCCCACACAGTATACCGCCCCCCCTCACACACAGTATACAGCCCCCCCACACACAGTATACAGCCCACCACACAGTATACAGCCCACCACACAGTATACAGGCCCTCACACAGTATACAGGCCCCCCACACAGTATACAGCCCCCCCACACAGTATACAGCCCACCACACAGTATAAGGCCCCCCCACAGTATACAGGCCCCCACACAGTATACAGCCCACCACACAGTATACAGCCCACCACACAGTATACAGGCCCCCCCACAGTATACAGCCCCACACAGTATACAGCCCACCACACAGTATACAGTCCCACACAATATACAACCCGGCACAGTATACAGGCCCCCACACAATATACAGCACCCCACTATACATTAGTTTACAGTATATTAACATAACAGCCCCTGTCACCTTTTTCTGATGTAAACTTCACACAAAAAAGCTCTACAGTTAACTTCTGTAACACTCCTGCTAGGACCTGTGATGACCTCATAGCCATGTGACCAGTAATTTCTAGGTTACTGGTCACATGGTGATGATGTCATCTAAGGTCCTAGATCACAACGTTAAAGTACACAGACAGCTTGACACCCGTGGCAGTAGCTAGCAGGGCTCAAGAGGCAGCTGCCTTGGGCCCCCCAGGAGCAACTGGGCCCGGGGCAGCTGCCCCTTTTGCCCCTTGGTAAAGACAGCCCTGTATGTAACAGTACATTTTCAGCAGTTTCCATGGTATGGTCGTTGTAACAACACATATTTCTGAAAAAGGGCAGATCCATAACAAAGACAAGCAAAAGATGGTTGTAGGATCCCATGTGCTGCTACAGTGTCAGTCAAGGACGGGGGATAATATCTGTATAGCATGGTCAGCTGTAATTCGGTTAACTGCCTCTGAATTGGAACAGGATGAATGTGAGATTATTTCCTTGTCTAACTTCATCTGGTTATTTTAGATCCTAATCCCTTTATTCTTCTACTTCCATCTAATACTAGATAGAGGACCCAGAGTGACTCTTCATTTCTCATTTCTGGTCTTTCTACATCTCCCTTTCCTTCTGTCAGCATTTTGCTTGGCAGGTGTAAAATATTAATTGCTTCCGAAGGGACCCATCACATCTTGTCTCCTCTTATGGGGGATATAATTCTCCTCTGTAAATAAAATGAATGCCAATTGCCTTTTTCTTTTTTTTTAAGAACCTCCTTGCCCCTGACAATTAGATCTTCCTAATTAAATTCAGACTTTGGGATCTTTCACTTAATTGCTTAAAACAAAAGACAAAATTTGTCTTGTCTTTTGTTTTTCATTACGCTGTGTCTCCCTGTGACAGCAGGATGACGGACAGACAGACTGTTGTGAAGCGGCAGGCACATAGACACAGGGAAAGCTGGCTGTAAGCACTTAAAGATTGATGAGTGCCTATTCATTCTAATTAAGACACTGGAAATTTTAACACATACAAATTATAGAATCTTGCTACCTACAGGGAATATAGAACTGCGCCGAATGTATCACAGGGAAGTGATTTTTCTAGCTGTGGTATTGCCTGATCTTTTGGCAAGCAGCACAGAGTTGTTTACATGACTACAACTATGAAAGGTGACATATATTGCAGTGAACTGGTTTTGGCTCACAATCACTGACCAAACATTGACCAAATGTAACAGCAGTTGCTGTCTGCCGATGTCCCCCTGCTTACCGCCGTGGTCCCAGGCTCAGTGTTCAGCAGTGAACCTGCTCCACAGTTTTCTTCCAGCCCTGGGCACATCATTCTTTCAGCTTGTTCCCTGTAACACTTCCTTAAGGGCCGTAGCATGTGATTTATTTTACTGTGTTGACCAATCCTAGCCCTCCTGCACCTATATAAGTGGCTCAGCCTCTTCCCATGAGCCTGAGCATCAAGGCCCTTGTGTATTGCAAAGGTTGCTGTTATCTCTGCTTGTGTTCCTGTTGACCTGACCAATGCTTCTGTTTCTGGACTCCACTACCTGTTTGATCCCTGCCTGCTTGCTAGACTTTCCTGTTGCGGATCTGGATTTCATGACCTGTACCTGTGCTGCCTGCCCTGGCCTATTGCTTGTTTGACTTCCCCTCTGGCTCATCCTTTGGTCCTACACTGTTGTTCCTGGTTATGAATCAGCCTGCTGACTACGTCTGTACCTCTGGTAATTTTCTCTGGTAGCCCCGGTCCGCCTAGACCAGCTGTCTCATGTGCCAATCCTCCTCAAGAGGTAGCGAACTGGTGTTCCCCTCAGAAAAGTCTATCCCCACCATCAGTGGTATTGTGAAGAATGAGGGGTTTACTTAGACAACGCCCTTAGAGGAGGTTGGTCACTTGGCACAGTGGGTGCACACCTGCTGGTTAGTGACACCAAATCACTAATGTGTAAACTATGCCTTAGAGTAATATACAAGGCCAATAAATTCATTTACTCATGTTTAACAGCAAATAGGTCAATAGTGACTGCGGCGTCTAAGCGGTTACATAGGGAGCGGCCTCCCTCTGTCTCCCATCAGCATCCCCATGAGTGAGATCACAGGGTGTCAATGTCTGTGCACAGCAGGCTGGGACATAATAAAGGCCTCAGCCATGCCTGCAGTATATCCTAGAAGGCTACACCTCTGTGGCGCAACCTGCTGCTGGCTGTCAGTATAACACTTACAGTATAATTCTCTGCAGTGCATAAGCAATACAGAGAATTATAGGAGTGATCAAAAGGTTGCCTATTAAAGTCCCCTTGTGAGACTATAACAGGGTTAGACAAAAAGTTTAAAAAGTTTTATTAAAAAAAGTAATTCCAAGTAAAAAAATGACCGTACCTTTTTTCATTGAAGAACCACTTTTCAATGGAAAAATTGCAAAATTGAAATCCCCTCCACATATTTAAACACTACTACATAATTTGTTATGCTGAGTCCGATTATGTCAATTTTATATTCATACTCACTTCTACACATTCATACACATTATGACACTGTCCCTACATGCCAGCAGTAAAATGCATTGAGAGGACTCCTGAGCTCATGCACATAATGGAGAGGACTCAAAGAGGACTCCTCTTAATTCATTTTCCTACTCAGAATGAAAATGAGTATGTATGAAGATAAAAATTACCTAACCGGTCTCAGCATCACACTATACACCGCTTACTTTACGGAATGTTTCAGAGCTGACTGATTCCCTTTGATGCCACAATAAATAACATAATTTTGTATGCTATTCTTGGTTCATGTATTTAATAAATGCGATCCCTCATTCTCATGATCAGTCAGGGTCCCAATGGGTGGGCTCCCAGCAATCATACATTTATCCTGTGAAAAATTCCTTTAATGTAGAGGTCTGGTTCAGGGTCTGGATCTGGTACACGATCTGAATTCATTTAGGGGTCTGTGTGGGGTGTGTAAACTGTGTGTGTATGTAGAGCTACAAATAATTAAAACAAGGCTCCATGTGGAGTTATTATTTCACTACTCGGCATTATTATTTTGAAAATATACAGTATGTTGGTTTTAAGTACATTATATTAGTACTTATTAGGTTACCATATGGAAACACAGGGCACAGCTGTTTAGCAGTGTTGTTTGGATGTGCTGTATAGATGTGCTTTTATAATAAAGCACTAAGGGTATGGCCACATGTTTAGATTTATCAACCCCTATTGCCCCTACATCTTTCATCCTGCCTTTGCCCATCTACCTAATATCAAGTGCACCCCACCTAACACCAGGCAGGAGCCCCAGCAAGCCCATGGTGTGACCCTAGGGAAGAAAGGATGTGCCCTCCACTCACTCTACTAGGGAGCCTTGGAGTGAAGACAGCCACCTTGAACCACCCTCACTCTTATCAGTGCCACAACTATACTCCGCTCCCCCTCCTTCCAGTTCTCTCCCTCACCATACTACATGTCTGTTTATCACGATTTTGTGGTCTTGCTGTATAATCAGGTAAATGGACACTCCCCATTATAAATAAAATACAGAGGGTTGAATTGGATCTTGCAATTTACCTGCAGATGTACACAAGCCACAAGTACTGCAAATCTGCTTAAAGGAAACATATCACTGAAAAGTTTTTTTCTGCCTGTTAAAACCAGAGAGCAACGCATATCCTTTTTTCTAATCTGTTTTTATTTTATGATTGCAGAATTTTTTATTCTATTTTCAAAAAATGATTATGGGAGATACCATCTTGCCTGAGGTGTTCGTAACAGCATTTAGAGAACTGCTTTACAGCTGTCTTATGGGCTATACACACAATCAGGGCCAGTGCAAGGATTTTTGCTGCCCTAAACAAGATAAAAATTGCCGCCCCCCCTTTATCAGATGATCTGCCCATATCATGACATCACATATGTTCCACCCCTTTCTCAGCATTTAAATTAAAAGTAGAATAAAATGTCCCTGAGGCTCACCAGTCGGTCAATATGGATAGAGGTGCTCCATCACCGGTACACCTAAAAACCGTAAGGGTACTGTATGTAAAATTAGAAAGAAGAATTGCGATGGCACACTCACATTTGGTTTAAACTAAAAGGTATTTAATGTTCTTAGTTAAAATATTTGGTTAAGATGTTATTTGTTTAGGAATAGATCATTATAAAATAAGAAGAAATAAAAAATAATGAATGATAAAAAAAATCAAAAATAAATAAAGAATATATACAAATATACAGTAGGGTGGAGTAACAACTAGTGATGTTGTTTGGGATGAAGTCTAATTGGACTAAGATGTAAATTCCAATGAACAGTAGTAGACGGGATCAAGGTGTCCCTAGGATTGGGGCTGGTATCCAAATGTTTAAAAAGTTCATTCAATAGGTTCTGGAATATAAAGTCACACAGGTCGTACAGGATACGTTGATTCACTTCTGTAAAGTGGTGATCTTCTTGAAAGGTGTACAGTTATATTTGCATAAAAAATCCAATATAATATAGGTGAAATAGTCGTGCAAAAAAAGAGGTGTGGAAAGTGCTCAATCGAGTAAAAATATGTTGTGCAAAACAAAAAATATTGATTAGCATAAAAGTGCTCTTAAAATATTGTAAACCATATACCATATAGGCAGTGTTCCTATATTGAAACACTATAGAATAGCTTCTGGTGTGGACGTGACAGTGTTAAGTCCTGTATTCACCGGCTTCTCAAGTGTTAGAACACCCGCCTTTTAAAGAGAGAGCGACTCTCCTGACAGGTTTCTAATTCACTCAAATTTACATGAAGGTTTTCCAGATAGTCTTACTGGTTGTAGCCGTTATCATTGGGAGAGTACATACATTAAAATGTGAATGAACAGTAAAGGGTGTGATTTACTTTACCCATCTTCAGTCTGTTACAGTGTCTTCCGTCCTGCAAGGACTTGCGTGGCGTACCACGTGATCACTTGCCTCATGCCACTGCTGCGACCTGTCGACCATAATCTTCTATATGGCTGGTGCTGCCTCCTTAATGCTGCTGTAGAACCCCTTTACGGTGAAGTAAAAACCAGGCCATCTGGAACAAGAACCAGAATAAAGTAACTAAACTCTACATGTTGTCATATGGATAAGTGCCTCTGTAATGTCCTGGAGTGCTATTACCACTCCTTGGCACCTTGCTACCACTTCTTATAGGCTAATATAAAGTGTCATCTAATGCAGTAGTGTATTTATCTTCACTGTGCATATTTATTCATGTAAAGCAGTTATGTTCATGGATCTGCCTGATCTACCAACAGGTGGAAGCAACAATTGGCAGTACTAGTTCCAGGGAATAGACTGGATTGTCCATTCTCTCTCTCCTCCTAGAGGGAGAAGAAGGAGAGGAGGAGTTAGCTAGTGAGGAGGAAGTCTAGCTCTTCTCCTCCTGGGGAGAGGTTATGTGAGAGAGACTAGACATACCCCCTCATGGGGAAGGTAGCAGATCTGGTCCCTGCTGGACAGGTTCTGTTAGTCCTACACCAGCCTTATCACTACAGGTTGTGCAACACTAAGCAAAAAAAAGCTTGAGGTACTCTAAGCCAGGACAAGAAGTTCCTAGGATGATCTACAGTAAGAAACTGACTACTAACATAGCTGAGCTGAGAGAGCTACAGAGAGGATATAGCAAAGAGGAGTTTGTTGCAGAGAGAAGTATTTGCCTGCCATTTTCCTGATGAAACCTATTGATGGCCAAGATAAAGTCTGGAAACTATATGGAATACCATTTATGCCAAGTAATGCAACTGTTCTACAGTTTACCACCATCTAAGTTCACCTACCCCTTTTTGCACTGCTTTGGACCACACCACGTCCGGGATCCACAAATATCCAGGTAGGAACACAGTAACACTGTGACACGTGTATATAACATCTACAGAGACTGTAGACCACCCTGCAAAAATCTGGTAATCCTACCGTGGGTACCAACATTACCATCTACAAAAGGGAGCTGTGTGCTTCTGCTGCTTAACCACAGCTGGCGTCACGTTTACTTGCTTTATAAGAGGGACATATTTCGCAGCCTCCTAAGGGGCAAGGGATACCCCAGGCGCAGCCTAGTGGAATGTCACATCCAAGTTGCGTCACGAACAGGATTCATGAAGCATTAGAAAAAGTGTGTGCCGCATACTGTTATACTAAAGAACAGGAGTGAACAACAATATTGTGTGCCTACCAACTTTATTTGCTTGTTGAAACTTTAATAACTAGTGATGAGCAGCATAGGCAATATTTGAATTTGTGATATTTTGCGAATTTTGGGCTGAATATTCGCCATAAATTAGCAAATTTGAGAATTTGTGATCTCCAGTCATTGCTTACTTGATTGCAAAAATCTGCAATGTAATATATTTGCGATAAATTTGCAATTAGAACATTCAACACTATTTACGAATATATAGCAGTATATTCTAAATATTCGCAAATTCTCGAAGTAGCGATATTTACTATTAAAGTTTGCGATTCAAATATTCGTGCTCAACACTATTAATGACTTTGTTGCGGAGACACCAGTGCAAAACGCTGCGTTCTGGCGCCCGAACAGTTAAATTGCCAATTTTTATATGCTATGGGGCAGTTTCTTCATGCCCCACAGAGGTGTGAAACTAAAGGAACGCCCCTTGCTGAAGCGCGAAAAATAAGCCCTGCTCACAGGGAACTACTTTCCATTATGGAGGGAGGAAGTGCCGACTCCACCCCTATTGCCCCACCTTCACTTCCAGTCTGTGCCCGCGATGAGAGAGACAACATGGCAGCACCTCACCCGAGCTGGAAGGATGAGCGTTCTGAAGCAAGAGCCCCTCCATCATCTCCGTGCTTGCTAGAGCGGAGGAGAATAATAAGCTGGCACCTAAGCCTCCGTCATACCAACCAGTTTGTCACTGGTCCCCTTGGGGCATGAAGAAGATGATAATCTTGTTTGGGAGGCCTGGAATGAGCATGTGTCGTGCCATGGTGCTTATTGGCCTCAGACTCCACCCCCAATCCCAGAGGAGATCCTCGCGGAGCTGAGCCAAAGTTCTGATCAGGTCGTGCCAAATCTAGCAGAACCACCTGGAGATCTTCCCATGTATCAGGACCCGCCTCTGCAAGAACCCCGTCATGGTCCTGATGGAGTACGGAACTGTCCGTAGGAGCTGGACTATCTCCATAACCATCTCTGCAAAGAAAAAAAAACTGACTTTGGGAGCCACGGCGTGGACTGTTCCTGAAGAGTGAGGACCTGTTGGCATTACTTAATATGTTCTATTTCACAGGTTGCCCTTGTTTTTAGTCCTCACCCGGATGGTCATGTTTGTAAGGACTCCCCCCAGTGGTCATTGTCGCCAAGTTGCGCTCAACAGCGCCACCTACCTTTTTTTTTCCTTCCCTTTTCAGGTTATTTGGGAGCCTGACCTGTGCTGCTACATTATTGGCTTGTGGATTACAACTCATGGCATTGTTCCCATGGATTACAATTATTTTCCTTGTATTACAAAAATAACTTTTATTGCACTTAAAGTGACAGTGCAATGCACTTTGTCCTCAAGAACAGAAGAAAGAGACTCCAAGGCCTCATGCACACGAATGTATTTTGTGCTCCTCAAACTGTGGACCCGCAAAATATGGATATCGGCTATGTGCATCTGTCACGGAATGTGTACAGGTAACAAGGCAAAACAACATGCATAAATGACTCGCTGGATCCAACAGCTAAGGAACAAAAGGGAGACCCCTGTAGAAGACCTGGCACTTTCCCTGGCTGCTTAGCCTATGCATAGATCCGAATGGTGGAGGTATGCATATCCACGTACCTTGACTATATAACCCCTGAGCACCCTACAATAGTGAGGGGACACGACCACCAGCTCCCTACACCAGACACGGAGGGAGTCAGGGTCACCTGGGATCCAGCAAACAGAAAATAACAGATAACAGTATAACACTTAACTTTGTAGAGGAGAGGAGAACCAGATGGGCATGCACACACACTCCAGGAAGAAATATAAGCCGCCCAGAAAAGCCTTCTGGGGAAGAATTTAAAGGGAAGCAATTAGTCCAACACATGACAGCTGAGAGAGGCTAAGGAGAGGAGGAGCTGAATACCACAACACAGAAACTCAAAGAGGAGGTTCTGAAAGGCCTCTGTCAGAGCTTCTCAGCTGTCTGGTTGTGACAGTACCCCTCCCTCTACGAGTGGACTCCGGACACTCAGAACCCACCTTCTCAGGATGGGACCTATGGAAAGCCCTGATGAGACGAGAGGCTTTAATGTCCGTCACTGGGACCCACATCCTCTCCTCAGGACCATACCCCTCCCAGTGAACAAGGTACTGAAGAGAACCGTGGACAAGACGAGAATCCACAATCCCAGAGACCTGAAATTCAAGATTCCCATCAACCATAATCGGAGGAAGAGGGAAAGGCGAGGGTACAATGGGTTGAACATAAGGTTTCAATAAGGACTTATGAAAAACATTATGGATCTTCCAAGTCTGAGGAAGATCAAGACGGTATGCAACAGGATTGATGACAGACAGGATTTTGTAAGGCCCAATAAACCTAGGACCCAACTTCCAGGAGGGAACCTTCAATTTGATATTCTTGGTAGACAACCACACCAGATCACCAACATTCGGGTCCGGACCAAGCACACGTCTCTTATCAGCCACACGCTTATATCTCTCACTCATGCTCTTTAGATTATCTTGAATCTTTTGCCAAATAGATGACAAAGACGAGGAGAATCTGTCCTCATCAGGTAAACCAGAAGACCCCTCTCCCGAGAAAGTCCCAAACTGTGGATGAAACCCATATGCACCAAAAAATGGTGACTTATCAGAGGACTCCTGACGACGGTTATTTAAAGCAAACTCAGCAAGGGACAAAAAAGAACACCAATCCTCTTGATTCTCCGCCACAAAACAACGCAGATATGTCTCCAGATTCTGATTGACGCGCTCTGTCTGACCATTCGACTGCGGGTGGAAAGCAGAAGAGAATGACAACCGAACCCCCAAGCGAGAACAGAAAGCCTTCCAGAATCTGGAAACAAACTGCGTGCCCCTATCAGAGACTATGTCTGAAGGAATACCGTGCAGTTTGACAATGTGATCAACAAATGCCTGCGCCAGCGTCTTAGCATTGGGCAAACCAGGAAAAGGGATGAAATGCACCATTTTGCTAAAACGGTCCACCACCACCAGAATCACAGTCTTCCCCGAGGAACGAGGCAGGTCCGTTATGAAGTCCATGGACAGATGTGTCCAAGGACGGGAAGGAATGGGTAAGGGAAGGAGAGGACCTGATGGCCGTGAATGAGGGACTTTGGCACGAGCGCAAGTCTCGCAGGCTGCCACAAAACCCTCAACCAACTTACGAAGCGCAGGCCACCAGAATCTCAGAGCGATGAGATCCAGTGTGGCTCTTACCCCCGGGTGCCCAGCAAGGACTGTATCGTGGTGTTCTTTAAAAATCTTGTGTCTTAAAGCGAGAGGCACAAACAACCTCCCAGGAGGACAAAGATCAGGAGCCTCTGACTGGGCTGCCTGCACCTCTGCCTCCAATTCAGGAAAAAGAGCAGAGACCACCACACCTTCAGCCAAAATGGGACCCGGGTCTTCAAAATTCCCGCCTCCCGGAAAACAACGTGACAGGGCATCTGCCTTCACATTCTTAACTCCAGGGCGGAACGTGACAACAAAATTAAACCTAGAAAAGAACAACGACCATCTGGCCTGTCTCGGGTTCAGACGCTTGGCTGACTCCAAGTAGGCCAGATTTTTATGGTCAGTAAATACGGTAGTAGGGTGTCTGGCTCCCTCTAGCCAATGGCGCCATTCCTCAAAAGCCAACTTGATGGCCAACAATTCCCTATCTCCCACATCGTAATTTCTCTTTGCGGAGGAGAGTTTTCTTGAGAAAAAGGCACACGGTCGCCAATTGGCAGGAGAGGAACCCTGAGACAAGACCGCCCCCACACCCACCTCAGAAGCATCAACCTTAACTATGAAGGGTAACGAAACATCAGGTTGCACCAAGATGGGAGCGGAAGCAAAACTCTCCTTGATATCAGAAAAAGCCTTACGCGCCTCCACTGACCAAGAAGAAAAATCTACCCACTTTCTGGTCATATCAGTGAGTGGTTTAACAATAGAAGAATAATTCAAAATGAACTTCCTGTAATAATTGGCAAAGCCCAAAAAACGCATCAGCGCCTTTTGATTCTCAGGAAGCTCCCACTCAAGCACAGCGCGGACCTTCTCGGGGTCCATGCGAAAACCAGAAGCGGAGAGAAGAAACCCCAGAAATTGAATTTCTGGAACCGCAAACACACATTTTTCCAGTTTCGCATATAATTTATTCTCCCGCAGAATGAGCAAGACCTGACGTAAATGTTCCTTATGAGTTTTGAAATCGGGAGAAAAAATCAAAATGTCATCCAAATACACCAATACAAATTTTCCCATCAAATGATAAAAAATGCTGTTCACGAAATGCTGAAAAACGGCTGGGGCATTCATCAAACCAAAAGGCATAACCAAGTTTTCAAAATGGCCCTCAGGGGTATTGAAGGCCGTCTTCCATTCGTCCCCTTCTCTGACCCTGACCAGGTTGTATGCCCCTCTTAAATCTAATTTGGAAAAGACTTTAGCCCCAACAACCTGGTTAAATAGGTCCGGGATCAGAGGAAGCGGATAAGGGTCACGAATTGTGATATTGTTCAGCTCCCTGAAATCCAGACAAGGTCTTAAAGAACCATCTTTTTTCTTAACAAAGAAAAAACCAGCGGCAACAGGTGACTTCGAGGGTCGTATGTGTCCCTTTCTCAGACTCTCAGAGATATAAGCACGCATAGCGATCCTCTCAGGTTGGGAAAGATTGTATAAACGAGATTTAGGCAGCTTGGCATCTGGGATGAGATTAATAGGGCAATCGTACTCCCTGTGCGGGGGCAAATCCTGAACTCCACTCTCAGAGAAGACATCCGAAAATTCAGAGAGAAAAGATGGTATAGTCTTAGTAGCAACCTCAGAAACAGATGTCATGAGGCAATTCTCTCTGCAAAAGTCACTCCAACCATTTATTTGCTTCGCTTGCCAATCAATGGTGGGGTTATGCTTAGTGAGCCAGGGCAGCCCCAACACCAGAGGGGTGGGCAAACCGCTAAGGACGAAACATGACACATCCTCAACATGAGCATCACTCACAATCAAACGGATATTGTGAACTATGCCCTTTAATGATTTCTGAGAAAGTGGAGCGGAATCAATAGCAAAAACAGGGATATCCTTTCTCAAAGCGCACACCTGGAAACCATGAGTTATCGCAAATTGATTATCAATGAGATTGACCGCTGCTCCACTATCCACAAAAATCTCACAAAAAATGTTCTTGCTCTCTAGCGCCACCCTAGCCGGCAGGACAAAACGGGAACTACAAGCAAACGGAAAACCTTCAATTTCCGCCTCAACCCTGCCAATAGTAACAGACGGAACATTTTTCAAAGATTTTTTCCTCTTTGTTTCTTTATTATACCCAGAGAACTGCCTGAATCTCCTAGAGGGACAAATATTTGCCAAATGATTAATACCTCCACAACAAAAACAAACCGTCCCATGCGGGCTGAATCTTCTATTGTCAGAAGCAATCAACCCCAGCTGCATGGGCTCCTGCTCAGAAGGGGCTGACAGCGACTGAGACCCCTGCGCAGAGAATGGGACCGCTGCACAGTCCTGGGACCGAGTATGACAGGAAGGAGAGATCTCTCCTCTCTCTCTAAGACGCCTGTCAATACGAACGGCCTGAGACATAGCAGAGTCCAAAGAAATAGGCCTTTCATGAAAGGCAAATGCATCTTTCAATCCCTCTGAAAGACCATGGCAAAATTGACTTCGGAGTGCAGCATCATTCCAACCAGTATCAGCTGCCCATTTCCGAAATTCTGAGCAGTATATTTCTGCGGATTGTTTACCCTGGCATAAGAGACGTAGTCTAGACTAGACTGCCAGAGCAATACGATCCGGATCATCATATATCTGACCCAGGGCTAAAAAGAATTCATCCACTGAATGGAGAGGCCGTGCCCCCTCCGGCAGCGAAAAGGCCCAGGACTGAGCGTTACCTCTGAGCAGCGATATAATGATCCCCACCCTCCGTTCCTCATCTCCAGAGGAAAGGGGAAGAAGGCGAAAATGGAGTTTGCAAGCCTCTCTAAAACGCACAAAATTCTCACTACCCCCGGAGAACGTATCCGGGAGCGAGATCTTAGGCTCAGAACAAGCTCCATGAACGCAAGCTGAACCGGTCACTTGAAGCTGAGAAAAAGTCTTACGGAGGTCAGCTACCTCCAATGAAAGATCCTGGAGGCGTTCAGCCAAAAGGGAAACCGGATCCATGCTTAAGACGGTTTTGGCGGCTTATAATGTCACGGAATGTGTACAGGTAACAAGGCAAAACAACATGCATAAATGACTCGCTGGATCCAACAGCTAAGGAACAAAAGGGAGACCCCTGTAGAAGACCTGGCACTTTCCCTGGCTGCTTAGCCTATGCATAGATCCGAATGGTGGAGGTATGCATATCCACGTACCTTGACTATATAACCCCTGAGCACCCTACAATAGTGAGGGGACACGACCACCGGCTCCCTACACCAGACACGGAGGGAGTCAGGGTCACCTGGGATCCAGCAAACAGAAAATAACAGATAACAGTATAACACTTAACTTTGTAGAGGAGAGGAGAACCAGATGGGCATGCACACACACTCCAGGAAGAAATATAAGCCGCCCAGAAAAGCCTTCTGGGGAAGAATTTAAAGGGAAGCAATTAGTCCAACACATGACAGCTGAGAGAGGCTAAGGAGAGGAGGAGCTGAATACCACAACACAGAAACTCAAAGAGGAGGTTCTGAAAGGCCTCTGTCAGAGCTTCTCAGCTGTCTGGTTGTGACAGCATCCCATAGTTTCCGCTGACTCTATTAACAAAATGCCTATTCTTTCTGCAAAATGGACAAGAATTGGATATTTTCTATTTTATTGGACATGTGGACATACAGACATGTGCTTTGTAAATTTTTTGGGCCTCTTTAACATGAATGCATCCAATCCACAAAAAATGTGTACGCATGAGGCCTAACAGAGACATTTTAATTGTGATGTAATATTGTTGCACAAAGTTTTCCCTATGGGGCTATGTTAAAATGTTTTTGTTTTTTTTGTTTGTTTTTTATAAAGTTGGTCACTATAGCTCCTGTCTCTCTGTCTACTGTTTTTCCCCTGTGACTACAGTGACTTCTAAAAAGAAAAAAGTCATTGTTATTCAGATTATGTTTTTAGAGCATTAACTGTGTGCTAAAAATGACATGTTAACCATATTCTGTGGGTCAATGTGATTATAGTAAGTATGGGTCAGTGCAGGGGTGTAGCTAAAGGCTCATGGGCCCTAGAGCAAGAGTTCAGCTTGGGCCCCCCTTCACTCTGCTTTAATGCAACTAGCTTTTCTGCTGCCTGAGGCAAATATTGAAACTGTCCCCCATGCCAAATTCTCAACCTAACCCCTTCCCTCCAGTCCTACTGTCAAAGGGGTTGTACTCTTGTACTCTTTTTACTACTTATGACCTATCCTCAAAATAGGTTATCAATATTAGATCGGCCAGGGTCCTTCAGCACCCCCAACGATCAGCTGTTTGAAGAGAGGGCAGCGCTCATATGAGAGCTGCTTTCTCTATTCTGTTCAACTGCTCACCGTAGCATTTGCAGTGATGAACATGTATACAGAGCAGAGAATGCAGCGCTCATACAAAAAAAAAATGGACAACTCCTTTAAAGACATACTTGGAAAACATTACATACAGCGCTACAGAACATACAGGGTCATACAGCGCCTGGTCCTGTTAGACCAGACCGCCATGGTGACTTCTTTCATCCACTCCTCGTCTCTGCAGAGTTTAACAAACATAATCTTATTTTCCTACTTTTCCATCATCCTCCCACCTTCTTAACACCTCATTCTGTTACCCTCCGATACTGCGTCCACTATGTTCCCCAATACTTTCCTGCACCACACATATAGTGCGTCAGTACAAAAACACCCCTTTATATTGTGCGCTAGTACAAAAAAATCCCCCCTTCCTTTCATATCAGACCCCCATATAAAACCCAGACCAAATCTCAGACCAAACCCCCTTTAGACCTCTATGTTAGACCCCATATAAGACCCCAGTTTTAGACCTCAGACCATTAGACCTCCATATAAGACCCCGACCCAATATTAGACCTCAGATAAGACCCCCATTAGACCTCCAGACTCCCATATCAAACGCCCATTAGACCTCCAGACCCCCATATCAGACCTCCAGACCCACCTATCAGATCACAGACCAGACCCCCATATCAGACCTCCAGACCCCCATTAGACCTCCAGACTCCCACTAGACCTCCAGACCCCCATATCTGACCACCATTAGACCTCCAGACCCCATGTCTGACCCCTATTAGACCTCCAGACCCCCACTCAGACCTCCAGACCCCCATTAGACCTCTCCAGACCACCAGTCACACCTCCAGGCCCCCATTAGACCTCTCCAGACCCCCAGTCAGACCTCCAGACTCCCTGTCAGACCTCCAAACTACCCAGTCACACCTCCAGACTCCCCAGTCACACCTCCAGAATCCCCATTAGAGCACTCCAGACCCCCAGTCAGACCTCCAGCCCCCCCAGTCAGACCTCCTGACCCCCCAGTCAGACCTCCTGACCCCCCAGTCAGACCTCCAGACCCCCATTAGACCTCCATATCAGACCTCAGATCAGACTGTAAAATAATAAAGTAACTTACTGCTGCTTACTCTCCTGCCGCCACTCTCCCTGTCCTGGCTGTCTTCTCTTCATAGGGCCCTGCAGTCACCTGACCTGCACTGCATCTCATAATGGGAAAAGTACAGTACCACTGGCAAGGGGGGCCCCCCTGGCTTAAGGGCCCGATCACAACTGCAACTGCTGCGACCCCTATAGTTACGCCAGTGGGTCAGTGGTATATTTTATAAATTAAAAACCTTTTTTAAAAAAGTGTCTGTTTTTCGGTCAAAAATGACAAGCAGCAATATTGTGTATTTTAATTTTTTTGTTTATATTTTTACATAAAAAAACAGGGAAAGGGTTTATGTTTTATTTTTATTTTTGAAAATGTAAACATGTTTTAGAACCCTACCCAACGATATTAGAAACTTCAATCAGCTGAACAGCCAGTATGAAATTGATATGAGGTACGTTATCTACTAAACAAATAAGAGAAAATGATATATAAGGAAAGTCTGGAGAGGACACTGACTGACTGGAATGTTAATTGGTGATCTTCCACCGATGCACTTTCCTAGCCTCTTGCATTACTTTATAACAGAGATATGGTCACCCTGCTATATTTAATATGTCATCCTAATCAAAGATGATGAAATATGAAACTATCCGCCAAAGCTTCACTCATTTGCATGATTAGCATAATTGATTTTTTATGTAACTCACAGGTCACATGCTTATGAAACATGTGATGACTGTTAAACATTTTGTGTGGCAGATATATTTCTGCTCTTCTACACACAAGAATGGCAGCAGTAGATGAGATGCTGTCATTCCAATTCTTCTACTTTACTAGATTGACAATGAATTGAGTAAACAAATATAGTGCTAACTGTGAACTAGAGAATAACACTAACTATGTGATGATTATTGTAATATTGACTGTGTGTAGTACATACATAAAATCTCATACATACCTGGACAGTACAAGCAAAATGTCTGGCCCTGTCAAACACATGAGATGATAACAGGGCAGTGGCTCCAGAAGAAATCTCTACATTTAGAGAAACCATCCCGAGAAAGGCAACCCCAAGCGAGAGACTAACCCTCAACAAGAACTTGCTAAAGGTAAGTCAATAAAAAAAGAGCTGCCCAACCCAACACAGTTCACAGGAAAAATATTCAGTCTAAAAAACACATCAGTAAAAGTCTGGGCTCCAGCGGCGACATCTCCAGCTTCAGCAGGACTGCGTTGGGAGAGACACGCTGCTAAGTCATGCGCCCCCTGGTGACACGACAGCATCATTAGCAACAGGAGGCAATGCTCTTTCTCCCCACAGCGAACGTGTGCTGCAGGAGACTAGCAGTGGGCTGATTGCTCAGATGCTCTATCCCAGTGTGCTAGTGTTCTGACTAATGGAGTGCCGAGTTATAACCTATCAGGCTCTGATCCTGGAACTCAGTGCTCTATTTAAACCCCTTAATGGCCATATACTAGTGCCACTGAGAGTCATTGACTCCCTAGATGTGCTCATGGTTGCTTTTCTGGTGCATTTGGATTGATTCTATTATTGACCGTGGCTTGCCTTTGACCACTCTCGTGTTTTGGTACTGTATTTCTCATCTGGTTCTGACTTTGGCTTGGCTATTTGACTACCCCCTCTCTTTCGGATCAGTACTGTATTGTCCACTCTGTCCTGACCCATTTCCATGCGACTCCATCTCTGTGTTTTTCTTTCTGTGTCTGTGTATGTCTAGCACTGTAGCATAGTAGGGAACGCCGACTAGTCGCAGACTTGCCGCCTAGGGCTTGCACTGCAAGTAGGTAGGGAAAGTGAACAAGATTCCAGTTAGGGCTCACTGTCTCTGTTTACCTGCCTACTGTGTACATAGGATAGAATGAGTGTCCAGAAGAAGGAACCTAAATATTGTTATTACTATTAAAGCTTTCACTACCTGCTTAACCCCTCCACATAGGATGACGTACATGTACGTCATCGGGTCGGTCTTTAAACATGGTGCCTGATTGTGTGCGCTGCGGCCACCATAGCCATGGGTGGCCACTTGCTTCTTATAGCAGACACCCGTGGCTCACGTCCGCAACTGGCAGTAATGCCGATCGGGGACATTTAACCCCTCAGATGCTGTGGTCAATCCTGACCATGGCATCTGAGCATGCTGAAAAATGAAAAGTGCACTCTTTCGGTTATGCTTCGGCTCCCCCGTGTGGCGATTGGAGGAGCGTGTGTGCAGCATCCCCTGTCTTTGTGAATGACAGGAGGCTGCTGCATAGTATTTCCTATGGAGCCTTTGCCTCTAATAGGGCTCCTGTCATGATCAGTTTGGGGGAAAACTCCACACTGAACACAAGAGGGAAGGGGAACAGTAACTGGGCCTGGAAACTAGGGAATAAACAGGTCACCTCCTAGACAACCCTAATCTGGGCCCTATCTATGAATATAAATAGACCTTGAAGGTAGGAATATTCATATGCAGGATGCCTAGGCCTTTATATCCCTATAAGGCCCTGGAAAAGGATACTCCCCAGATGGACGAATGGACGCTCAGCCAAACCCAAATGAAGCTATCCACCACATAGTCAGAAGGGTGGGGTCAGAATATAAAGGGTAGAAGTGATGACCACTGAGCAACAGCTGAGAACAGGGAAGTGGTCATTAACCCTATCAAGCCTGAATCAAGAGACATCATGGAGACTGTTAGATTCCTCCACACTCAGCCGATTTCCGGACGTCAGTCACCTGAGCGACCGTGACAGCTCCATAGGAAGAATGATAAATACTCCAGCATTTATGATGCAAAAGAATAGGTATTTTTTGGATAGTGCAGCTGTATAGGGTTGAGCGAAACCGAACTTTAGGATTTTTGGACCCCGGACCCGAATCGGAACTTTTCAGTAAAAGTTCAGGTTCGAGTTAGGTGAGTTAATGGCGCTTTTTCAAAGGCTGCAGAGCAGTCAATCAACAAGCGTTTAACTATGTGCCCTTTGAAGCCATCACAGCCAAGCCTACTAATGGCATGGCTGTGATTGGCCAGTGCAGCATGTGACCTAGCCTCTATATAAGCTGGAGTCACGTAGAGCTGCACGTCACTCTACTCTTACTAGTGTAGGGATAGGATGCTGCTGCTGTGAGGGAGAGAATAGGAAAGAATCTAGCTGTTATCAGAAGTGCTTGTTGTTAACTCTGTGATCCACAGCGATTTTGTTTTGTGGGTGCAGTGCAATATTTTTTTACCCTGGCCTGAGCCCAGTGACACATAAAAATAAGTTTTATCCACCTGTTAGTCAGGTGGGCGTTGGTGGACATTTTGTGCAAGTTTAGTGCACCAGCATATGTGCCAGGGACAATAATTTAACCCTGTTCTTTTAGTTCAGTGGGCAACATATACCCATTTTTCAAGTGCACCTGCACTGCATATGTGCTAGGGGAAGGCCAAATAACATAGGGAATCGGTCTGTGAGTTCAGGGATTCAGGGGGTGACAAATTCAGATTTTTTTCTGTAAAGTACAATCCAAGTAAATCCATCTGTTAGATTCTGTGGGGACAAATTATTATTTTTTTGCTAAAAAGTACATTTGCGCCCTGCACTGCATTTGTGACAGTCCAATACAAGCGTTAAATACTGCTGTTATATTCTGGTTTTAAAAAAACACCCATTTTGTGCAAGACACTACATTTGCGGTCTTTGCTGCATTTGTGACAGTCCAATACAAGCGCTAAATACTGCTGTTATTTTCTGGTTTTAAGAAATCACCCATTTTGTGCTAGATACTACATTTGCGCCCATTGCTGCATTTGTGACAGTCCAATACAAGCTTTAAATACTGCAGTTATAATCAGGTTTTAAAAAACACCCATTTTGTCCTAGATACTACATTTGGGGCCTTTGCTGCATTTGTGACAGTCAAATACAAGCTTTAAATACTGCAGTTATATTCTGGTTTTAAAAAAACACCCATTTTGTGCAAGACACCACAATTGCGGCCTTTGCTGCATTTCTGACAGTCCAATACAAGCGTTAAAGACTGCTGTTATATTCTGGTTTTAAAAAGACACCCATTCTGTGCAAGATACTACATTTGCTGCATTTGTGACAGTCCAATACAAGCTTTAAATATTGCAGTTATTTTCTGGTTTAAAAAAAACACCCATTTTGTCCTAGATACTACATTTGGGGCCTTTGCTGCTGGGCCACAATAGTGGTGAGGTCCGCTAGGCTTGGCTGGGGAACATCAGCGGGATCCATGGCCGGATCTTACTGTCACGTACCGGCAGGACAGGTAATGGATCCTCTGGACCAGAGAGGCGATGGTGCGGGTTGTACTAAAGGACCGGTTCTAAGCAGTTACTGGTCTTCACCAGAGCCCGCCGCAAAGCGGGATGGATTTGCTGCGGCGGTAACTACCAGGTCGTGTCCCCTAGTAACAACTCGACCTCTCTGGCAGCTGATAAGGCGTGGTACACAGGGAGAAGGCAAGAGCGTAGTCGGACGTAGCAGAGGTCAGGGCAGGCGGCAAAGGTTCAAAGGCGAGTAGACGGTAGCAACGGGTTCGGCAACAGGCAAGGCAAACTAACACAGTGGAACGCTTTCTCTGAGGCACAAGGCACAAAGATCCGGCAGAAAGCTGTGGGAGGAGAAGGTATAAATGGGCAGTGCACAGGTGCAGCCTAATTAAGTCAGCACTGCCTCTCACAAACCTTAACCCTTAATAACCCCTTTGGACCAGGCACCAATCACTGGTGCACTGGCCCTTTGAATCTAAGAGTCCCGGCGCGCGCGCGCCCTAGAGAGCGAGGACGCACACGCCAAGACACTGGAGTGCTGCCTGGGGGCATACGCTGTGAGCGCTCCGAGGCCAGCAGGGGACCCGGAGCGCTCAGCGTAACAGTACCCCCCCTTTGGTCTCCCTCCCTTTTTGATACCGAAGAACTTGCGGATGAGACTGCAGTCCAGGATGTTCTCCTCCGGCTCCCATGACCTCTCCTCAGGACCGCAGCCCTCCCAGGCAACCCAAAAAAATATTTTCCCCCGGGAGATCTTGGTCGCCAAGATCTCCTTGACAGAGAATATATCGGAGGTACCGGCGACAGGGGTGGGAGAAACAAGCTTGGGAGAAAAACGGTTAAAGACAGCAGGTTTAAGAAGGGAGACATGGAAGGAGTTATGGATTCGGAGGGAGGGAGGAAGATGGAGCTGATAAGAAACTTGATTGATACGACTCTTGATTTTATAGGGTCCCAAGAAACGAGGGCCCAACTTGTAACTTGGGACCCTAAATCAGATGTACCTAGAGGAGAGCCACACCTTGTCACCCGGGCGAAATTCCGGAGGAGATCTGCGTCTCTTGTCAGCTTGAACCTTCATATGGGCGGAAGCCTTGAGGAGAGCAGCGTGGGTTTCTCGCCAGATGGAGGAAAAATCCTGTACAAGACTTACAACGGCAGGTACAGAAGAAGGAGTGGGAGACTGCGGCAGAGGTGGAAGAGGATGACGGCCAAAAACTACAAAGAAAGGAGACTTGTTAGAGGCAGAGGATTGTTTGTAGTTGTAGGAGAACTCCGCCCAGGGAAGTAGATCAGCCCAGTCGTCATGGCGTGAGGATACAAAGTGATGCAGATAGTCACCCAAAATTTGGTTCACCCGTTCTACTTGGCCGTTAGAATGAGGATGGTACGAAGAAGAAAAGTCCAATTTGATCCCGAGCTGAGCACATAGAGCCCTCCAGAATTTGGAGACGAATTGTTCCCCACAATCCGAAACAATATGTTTGGGAAGGCCATGGAGACGGAAGATGTGTTGGAAAAATTGTTTGGCAAACATGGGTGCAGAGGTTAGACCGGGCAGGGGTACAAAGTGAGCCATCTTGGAGAAGCGATCCACCACGACCCAAATAACGGACTTGCCATGGGAGGAGGGAAGATCTGTAATAAAGTCCATGGCGATGTGAGACCAGGGAACTTCAGGAACAGGTAGAGGCAAGAGGAGACCCGCTGGTTTCTGGCGAGGCGATTTATCCCGGGCGCAAATCATACAGGCCTGGACGAAGTCCGAGACATCTTTCTCCAGAGAAGACCACCAGTACCTTTTGGAGATTAGTTGGAGAGACTTTTGCACCCCTGGATGACCGGCAAAAGGGGAGGCGTGGCCCCACTTGAGAATTCGCAGCCGCTGACGTGGAGGTACGTAGGATTTGCCAGGAGAAAGAAGGCGCAGGTCCACGGGAGCGACTGTAATAAGGCGTTCTGGAGGGATAATATATCGAGGTGTTAACTCGTCGCCCACCACATCAGAGGAGCGAGACAGAGAATCTGCCCTAATGTTCTTACAAGCCGGACGGAAATGGATCTCAAAATTAAAGAGGGCGAAGAACAGAGACCAACGAGCCTGACGGGGATTTAATCTCTGAGCAGACTGGAGATAAGCCAGGTTCTTGTGGTCCGTGAAGATGTACACAGGATGTGTGGCGCCCTCGAGTAAATGTCTCCATTCCTCCAGTGCCAATTTAATAGCCAGCAGTTCCCTGTCCCCAATGGAGTAATTTCTCTCTGCGGAAGAGAATGTTTTTGAAAAGAAGCCACAAGTAGAAGTCTTGCCCCGGGAAGACTTCTGGGTGAGGACAGCTCCGGCTCCCACGAGGAGGCATCCACTTCAAGAGAGAAAGGCTTGGTGGAATCTGGTCTAGAGAGAACGGGTGCAGATTCAAAGGTGGATTTCAGGGACTGGAAGGCTTCCTCGGCTTGGGAAGGCCAGGATTTGGGGTTAGCTCCTTTTCTTGTGAGGCCCACGATAGGAGCTACCAGAGTGGAATAGTGAGGGATGAATTGCCTGTAGTAATTCGCAAAGCCCAGAAATCTTTGTATGGCTCGGAGACCAGAGGGGCGTGGCCAATCCAGAACCGCCGAGAGCTTGGCTGGGTCCATTTGAAGTCCTTGGGCTGAGATAATGTATCCCAGGAAAGGCAGGGAGGTCCATTCAAAAAGACATTTTTCAAGTTTAGCGTACAGGCGATTTCTCCTAAGACGAGTAAGAACATGGACCCTGTGTTGATCCAAATTGGAGGAAAAGATGAGGATATCATCCAGGTATACGACCACGCAAGTGTAAAGTAAGTCCCTGAAAATATCATTGACGAATTCCTGGAAGACAGCAGGTGCGTTGCAGAGGCCGAAGGGCATCACCAAATACTCAAAATGGCCGTCCCTTGTGTTAAAGGCGGTCTTCCATTCGTCTCCCTCACGGATACGGATCAGATTATAGGCCCCTCGAAGGTCCAATTTAGTGAAGATCTTAGCCCCTCGGAGACGATCAAATAGCTCAGAGATTAGAGGCAGAGGGTAACGGTTCTTGATGGTAATTTTATTAAGACCTCTGTAGTCAATGCAGGGGCGGAGGAAGCCGTCTTTTTTTGTCACGAAGAAAAAACCGGCCCTAGCAGGAGAAGAAGATTTTCTTATGAATCCTCTCTGTAGGTTCTCACGTATATAGTCGGACATGGCAAGAGTCTCAGGAGGTGAGAGACGATAAATTCTGCCCCGAGGTAGAGTAGAACCGGGTATCAGGTCGATCAGGCAATCATAGGATCGGTGAGGAGGAAGGACCTCAGCTTGTTTCTTGCAGAAGACATCCGCGAAGGAATGGTATGGCTTGGGCAGCCCAGAAGGCGGAGAAACTTGCGGGTTCTGTTTGACCAGAGCAGGCTTGAGACAGCGGTCCGAACAGGAGGAACCCCAACGCAGGATCTCACCGGTGGACCAATTCAGGACAGGACTATGACATTGAAGCCACGGCAGACCCAGGAGGAGTTCGGAGGAACAGAAGGGAAGGACAAAGAACTCTATAGTCTCGGTATGAAATATTCCGATGTCCATCTGCAGAGGCTAGGTACGGAACTGCACGGTGGCAGAGAGTCTCTCACCGTTAACAGTAGAGATTAAAAACGGCTTGGGTAGACGGATTACTGGAATATGGTACTTGTCAACCAAGGAGGCGTGAATGAAGTTGCCAGCTGAACCGGAATCCAAGAAGACGGCTGCGGAGAAAGAGGACTTGGAAGAGATGATCAACTGCACGGGTATGATGAGACGTGGAGAGGAAGAATCCACACCTAGCAACGCTTCTCCCACGTTTACTAGGTGCGAGCGTTTCCCGAACGCGGTGGACGGAGAGGACAATCTCTAAGGAAGTGCTCGGTACTGGCACAGTACAGACACAGGTTCTCGTTTCTGCGGCGGCTTCATTCTTGCGGAGTCAGGCGTGACCAATCCACCTGCATGGCTTCCACGGCGGAAAACCCAGTAGCGGGTTGAGGTGGACGCAGAAAAACGTGAGCCAGACGAGGAAAGCGTCTAGGATGAGCTTTTTCCTTTTCAAGGAGGAGTTCCTCTTGTCTTTTGGCGAAACGTTTGTCTATCCTAGTGGCCAGCAAGATGAGGTCACTAAGAGTGGAAGGAAGCTCACGTGCAGCCGGAACGTCCTTTACTTCACTGTTAAGTCCCTTCTTGAAGGTGGTGCAAAGGGCTTCATTGTTCCAGTTCAGCTCAGAGGCCAGGGTTCGGAACTGAATGGCATAGTCACCCACGGAAGAACCTTTCTTTGGGTCAAATTTAGTAAGGCAGTCTCTGCGGAGGTAACCCGGGCAGGCTCCTGAAAAACATTCCGGAACTCTAGGCAGAAGCTCTGAACGGAAGCGGTGGCAGGATCTGCGCAGTCCCATAGTGGTGTAGCCCAGGCCAGGGCCTTCCCGGACAGTAAACTGAGAATAAAGGCTACCTTGGTTCGCTCAGAAGGAAACTGGTCGGACAGAAGCTCAAGGTGGAGAGAGCACTGCGACAAGAACCCACAGCACTGCTTAGGATCTCCGTCATATTTGTCTGGTAGGGACATACGGATTCTGGAACCGGTGGCAACTGCAGGCGGAGGTGATGCAGCAGGAGCAGACGGAGGAGCTGGCTGTTGCTGAGAAGGCAGGAGCTGCTGCAACATAGCGGTCAACTGGGCCAGCTGTTGACCCTGCTGGGCCACAATAGTGGTGAGGTCCGCTAGGCTTGGCTGGGGAACATCAGCGGGATCCATGGCCGGATCTTACTGTCACGTACCGGCAGGACAGGTAGTGGATCCTCTGGACCAGAGAGGCGATGGCGTGGGTTGTACTAAAGGACCGGTTCTAAGCAGTTACTGGTCTTCACCAGAACCCGCCGCAAAGCGGGATGGATTTGCTGCGGCGGTAACTACCAGGTCGTGTCCCCTAGTAACAACTCGACCTCTCTGGCAGCTGATAAGGCGTGGTACACAGGGAGAAGGCAAGAGCATAGTCGGGCGTAGCAGAGGTCAGGGCAGGCGGCAAAGGTTCAAAGGCGAGTAGACGGTAGCAACGGGTTCGGCAACAGGCAAGGCAAACTAACACAGTAGGGAATGCTTTCTCTGAGGCACAAGGCACAAAGATCCGGCAGGAAGCTGTGGGAGGAGAAGGTATAAATGGGCAGTGCACAGGTGAAGCCTAATTAAGTCAGCACTGCCTCTCACAAACCTTAACCCTTAATAACCCCTTTGGACCAGGCGCCAATCACTGGTGCACTGGCCCTTTGAATCTAAGAGTCCCGGCGCGCGCGCGCGCGCCCTAGAGAGCGAGGACGCACACGCCGAGACACTGGAGTGCTGCCTGGGGGCATACGCTGTGAGCACTCCGAGGCCAGCAGGGGACCCGGAGCGCTCAGCGTAACAGCTGCATTTGTGAATCCAATACAAGCTTTAAATACTGCAGTTATAGTCTGGTTTTACAAAAACACCCATTTTGTGCAAGACCCTACATTTGGGGCCTTTGCTGCATTTGTGACAGTCCAATACATGCTTCTCCCTAGATGTTCGCGCGCCTATATACGTACACACCTGGGGATGAGTAAGTGTCGATCCTCCTATTGGCTTTTTATACCCGATTCACAGTGACGGCGCTACCCCCTGACGAAGGTACGCCGGAACGCGCGTTGGGGTAGTGCCACCCTGGGTCCTTTCACACACGGTTCACCTCCGGTGAGTTCCTGTTCTCCACCACCCTCCTTGGACCTTGTTTTTTACTTACTTGGTTAATTTTTTACTGGTCTGCAATATATTTTCACTTTCTTTATATACATTTGTATACCATCTATTGCCCATTTGAGATATTTGTGGTAGCGGGAACCTCACCGGCGACCCTTATACTCCATTTGTGCATGGGTTTGGTTTTTTCCATTTTGTACTTTACTCCCATGCTGCATGTATACGATACCTTACCATTTTGATGATCCGTGTGTTTTCCTCCCAGGGTGGCGCTTTCTGCTTTTTTGTCCTCCACTCCTGTTTTATCATGTTCATGGCATCATACCTCTTGATTATTTAATCATGCTTTAATAAAAAATTTTATACTTTTTGGCATTATGAGCTCCTTTTTCCTCTGTTTCTAATGCTTTAAATAATGCAGTTATATTCTGGTTTTAAAAAACACAAATTTTGTCCTGCATACTACATTTGGGGCCTTTGCTGCATTTGTGACAGTCCAATGCAAGCTTTAAATACTGCAGTTATATTCTGGTTTTAAGAAAACACCCATTTTGTGCAAGACCCTACATCTGTGGCCTTTGCTGCATTTGTGACAGTCCAATACATGCTTTAAATAATGCAGTTATATTCTGGTTTTAAAAAAAAAACACCAATTTTGTCCTACATACTACATTTGGGGCCTTTGCTGCATTTGTGACAGTCCAATACAAGCTTTAAATACTGCAGTTATATTCTGGTTTAAAAAAAAACACCCATGTTGTGCAAGACCCTACATTTGGGGCCTTTGCTACATTTGTGACAGTCCAATACAAGCTTTAAATAATGCAGTTATATTCTGGTTTTAAAAAAACACCCATTTTGTCCTAGATACTACATTTGGGGCTTTTGCTGCATTTGTGACAGTCCAATACAAGCTTTAACCTGTTACGGACAGGTACACCCTGATGTCCTGGTACTTAAGGACGGGCGGTAATTGGAACAAGGTGCCTGCTCAAATCATTGAGCAGGCACCTTGGGTCAATGCCCAGGGGGGCCCTGTGACCCCCCCGTCTCGGCGATCGCAGCAAACTGCAGGTCAATTCATACCTGCGGTTTGCTGCGTTTCCGGGTTATTTGGGTCTCTGGAGACCCAATAACCCAGAATAGGACGGTGATTGGTAGTGTGATAATACACCACCAATCCCTGTTCTGCGATCCTGAGAGGTGGCAATCGCTGCTGATTGGTCGGCTGGGCACGTGGGCGGAGCGGCAGTTTTGAATTGCCGGAGCTCCTCTCCCCGCTCATACCGGTCCGTGGAGCGGCAGAGAGAGGAGCCCGGCTGTTGTGTGAGGTTTTTTTTGTGCCATCAGGCACAAATCTGTGTTTTTTGGGGAGGTAGGGAGAGGTAGATTAGGCACGGATAGTGAGGGAGAGTTAGTGGGGGGAAAAAGTTTTTTTTCCTGTGGTGTAGCCCCCCTGCCCCCCTCCCCCACACATTTTTTTGGGGCGCAAGTTTTTTTGTGCATTTTTTGGCATGCGCTGACTGTGGCCAGTACTCGTCCGGCCACTGTTAGCGCATCGCCCACCCCACCGCTGATCAGCTTTGTACAGCACGTTTGAATATTTTTTTTTTTTACATTTTTTGAGATATTCTATTTTTTGGGGTTAGTTTTTTTTTATTCTGTTAGGTGTAGGGCAAAGTCCGTGAACACCCGTCCCCCACACACACGCACACCAGATAAGTCCACCTGAGCCCCCTACCGGTGAACTTATCTGGTGCAACTCAGAGCATTTTGAGCCTGTGATTCCTGATTTTGTTGGCCAAGCAGGAATCCAGATTCCCACAGTGGGCTTCACTGAATATGACTATTTTAGTCTTTTTTTCAATGACCACTTTGTAAACCTGATGGTGGAGCAAACAAACCTGTATGCCCAACAGTTCATTGCTCAACACCCGGGCTCCTTTTTGGCTAGGGCCGGTGGCTGGACTCTGGTCAGTGCAGCCGAGATGAGGACGTTTTGGGGCCTCGTGCTGCACATGTCAAAAAAACTAGTGTCAGGAATTACTGGAGTGGGGACGTCCTCTACCAGACCCCACTTTACAGTACGGCCATGACACGTACCTGGTTTGAGGCCATCCGGAAATGCCTGCATTATGCAGATAATGCAGCATGTCCCCCCCCCCCCAAGGTGATCCTGCCTATGACTGCCTGTACAAAATCAGGCCAGTCATCGATCACTTTGGGGCCAAATTTTAGGAGGCCTATGTACCTGGAAGGGAGGTCGCGGTTGATAAGTCTCTCATTGCTTTCAAGGGGAGACTCGTTTTCCACCAGTATGTTCCCTCTAAGCAGGCAAGGTATGGCGTGAAGCTGTGCAAACTTTGTGAGAGTACCTCAGGGTACACTTACAAGTTTTGTGTGTACGAGGGGCGAGATTCCCATATTCAACCCCCGGAATGTCCCCCCACTCTGGGTGTTAGTGGGAAACTTGTGTGGGACCTTATGCACCCACTGCTAGATAAAGGTTACCACCTGTACGTGGATAACTTTTATACTAGTATCCCCTTGTTCCTGTCCCTCGCCGCCAGATCCACGTCCGCTTGTGGGACCGTGCGGAAAAATCAACGCGGCCTCCCTACACACCCCCTCCAGGTACCTATCCCCAGGGGTGAGACCCGTGCCCTTACCAGTGGGAACTTGTTGCTGGTCAGATATAAGGACAAGAGGGATGTCCTTGTACTATCCACAATTCACAGTAACGGCATCATGCCTGTCCCTGTGTATCGTCGACTACAATCGGTATATGGGAGGAGTTGAGCTCTCTGATCAAGTCCTCAAGCCATATAATGCCATGCGCAAAACCCGGGCATGGTACAAAAAACAACTCTTTTGTGCTGTCCCGGAGCACTGGCGACACAGGGAAATTCCTGCAGTTGTATGGGGCAGTCCTCAAGGCCCTGATCTTTTCTGACCAGGAAAGAGCAGGTCGGAGTACACTCGGGGACACTTTCGAGGTGTGGTCCTCAATACTGGAAAGAAGGGAAGGTCCCCAAAAAAGTGCAGAGTGTGTCACAGGAGGGGGATACAGAAGGACACCACTACTCAGTGTGACATGTGCCCCGATCATCCAGGCCTCTGCATTATTGGTTGCTTCAGGGAGTACCACACTTCCATGGAGTACTAAATTTATATTCCCCTTCCCCAATTTTAATTCCATTTAGCCACTCGGAAAAAATTCTCAGACTTGAGACACTAAAACAAAACAATTTTTGTTTTCAAAAATATTATTTTGTAAAACTAAAATAAATAAAAAAGTTGACATATTAGGTATCTCCGCGTCCGTAAGAATCTGCTATAAAAATACCCCATGACCTAACCCCTCAGATGAACACGGTCAAAAAAAGGTATTTTTTGGTCAAATTACATCACAAAAAGTGTAATAGCAAGCGACCAAAAAGTCATATGCCCCCCAAAATAGTGCCAATAAAACCGTCCTCTCATCCTGCAAAAAACGAGCCCCTACCTAAGATAATCGGCTAAAAACAAAAAAAAAACGGACTCTTAGACTATGGAGATACTAAAATTTTTTTTTTTTTTGTTTATAAATGGATAATATAGTGTAAAACCTAAATACATTTTAAAAAAGTAGACATATTAGGTATTGCCATGTCCGTAAGAATCTGCTCTATAAAAATACCCCATGACCTAACCCCTCAGATGAACACGGTCATAAAATAAAAACGGTGCTAAAATAGCAAGCTTTTCTGGAAGGCAGGTTTTGATGGCCTTTTTTGGGGCCACCATGTCCCAATTGAAGAACCCCTGATGCACCCCTAGAGTAGAAACTCTATAAAAGTGACCCCCATCTAAGAAACTGCACCCCTCAAGGTATTTAAAACTGATTTTACAAACTTTATTAACCCTTTAGGTGTTCCTCAACAGTTTATGGCAAATGGAGATAAAATTTCTGAATTTCTATTTTTGGTAACCTTGCCTCACAAAAATGTAATATAGAGCAACCAAAAATCATATGTATCCTAAAAATAGTCCCAACAAAACTGCCACCTTATCCCGTAGTTTCCAAAATGGGGTCAGTTTTATGGAGTTTTTACTCTAGGGGTGCATCAGGGGGGCTTCAAATGGGACATGGTGTAAATAAACCAGTCCAGTAAAATCTGCCTTCCAAAAACCACACGGCGCACCTTTCCCTCTATGCCCTACCGTGTACACGTACAGTAGTTTACGGCCACTTATGGGGTGTTTCTGAAAACTAAAGAATCAGGGCAATAAATATTGAGTTTTGTTTGGCTTTTAACCCTTGCTTTGTTACTGTAAAAAATGGATTAAAATGGAAAATTTGCCCCAAAATTTTAATTCTGAAATTTCATCTCCATTTGCCAATAACTCTTGTGGAACACCTAAAGGGTTAACAAAGTTTGTAAAACCAATTTTGAAAACCTTGAGGGGTGCAGTTTCTTAGACGGGGTCAGTTTTATGGAGTTCCTACTCTAGGGGTGCATCAGGGGGGCTTCAAATGGGACATGGTGTAAATAAACCAGTCCAGCAAAATCTGCCTTCCAAAAATCACACGGCGCACCTTTCCCTCTACGGCCTATCGTGTGCCCGTACAGTAGTTTACGGCCACATATGGGGTGTTTCTGCAAACTACAGAATCAGGGCAATAAATATTGAGTTTTGTTTGGCTGTTAACACTTGGGTGTTAGTACGCCTGCTACTGCCCACCGCACAAAGGGACCGAGCACACCAAAGCAAGCTCCAAGGAGTTCCCTGGCGTGGCAGTTCTTCAGACAATGTGCTGACGACAAGACACGAGTAGTTTGCACGCTGTGCAATCAGAGCCTGCAGTGAGCACAACCTTTGGCGTTCTCACCCTACTGCTGCTCGCCTGTCAGCGCTGCAGCGTAACTTCGGCTGATGACGCCGTTCTCAGCGTTACTTTCCCACTTCTATGCCTCCTTGAAAAAACGCTTCGGGCGATGATGGAAGAGCATGTGGCACAGGAGGAGGAGGAGGAAGAGGGATTATTTACAAGGGTTTCAGGCCAGTCATTCACAAGTGGCTCCGAGGGTGGGTTCCTGCACCAACATACGCCAGGTACACAATTGTCCAGCCAGGGAACATTGGTGCGTGGCTGGGGGGATACAGAGGACACAGATGATACACCTCCCACAGAGGACAGCTTGTTGTTTCCTCTGGGCAGCCTGGCACACATGAGCGATTACATGCTTCAGTGTCTCCGCTACGACCGACGAGTTGGCCACATTCTAACTTGTGCTGATTACTCGGTGGCCATGCTGCTGGATCCCTGTTACAAGTACAACGTACCGTCCTTAATTCCGTCACTGGAGCGTATTTCGTAAGATGCGCAAGTATAAGCGGACGCTGGTAGAAGTGCTGCTGATGGCATTCACACCTGACAGCGGGGGAACAGTGGAAGCACAAGGCAAAGGCAGAGGAGGAGGAAGAGGTCGCCAACGCAGCTGGGGCACCGCCAGCACCTCAGAAGGCAGGGTTAGCATGGCCAAATGTGGAAAAGCTTTGTCATCACGCCACAACAATCAGCACCACCAGCTGCTATGGAACGTCCTAGCAGGAGGCAGCATTTCAGCAACATGGTGGAGCAGTATATGTGCACACGCCTACACGTACTGAATGTTGGATCTGCCCCTTCAACTTCTGGGTCTCTAAATTGGGCACATGGCCTGAGCTTGCCCTTTACACCTTGGAGGTGCTGACCTGCCCTGCAGCCAGTGTATTGTCTGAGCGTGTGTTTAACACGGCAGTGGGTGTTATCATAGACAAGCGCAGCCGCCTGCCCACAGCCAATTATAATGAACCAGGCATGGATCCCACAGGAATTGTCCGTACCTTGTGCAGAATAGACATGTATACCGGCCTTACCCAGCCATTGTTATACTCCAGCGCACTTTCTCACCGTTGTATTTTTTATATTTCCCAATGTTTTGGGGTGTACCCTAATTTAAAAATAAATAAAAAATAAATATTAAAACAAAAAAACTGTGTTCCTCCTCCTCCACCGCAGCTTCCACCTACACCGCTACATCCACTGCCTCCTCAACCTCCTACTCCATATGAACCTCCACTTCCTTAATCAAGATTATTATTTTTTATTTTTAAGTATCTTATGTTATTTTGTCATTTCACTAATTTGTCTGATACATTGTTGGGTGACATATCCCAAATTTTTGGATGTGATATTCCCCTGCTCTACCAAGTGGACAGGGAAATACATATCAATAATTTGTCTGTTACATTGTCGGGTGAAATTCACCAATTTTGGGCTGTGATATACCCCCTGCTATGCCTAGTGGACAGAGATATACATTTCACAAATTTGTCTGTTACATTGTTGGGTGAAATTCACCAATTTTTGGCTGTGATATACCCCTGCTCTACCTAGTGGACAGGGAAATAAATTTCACTAATTTGTCTGTTACATTGTCGGGTGACATTCACCAATTTTTGGCTGTAATATATCCCTGCTCTACCTAGTGGACAGGGAAATACATATCAATAATTTGTCTGTTACATTGTCGGGTGAAATTCACCAGTTTTTGGCTGTGCTATATCCCTGCTCTACCTAGTTGACAGGGAAATACATTTCAGCAATTCGTCTGTTACATTATTGGGTGATATTCACCAATTTTTTGCTGTGATATACCCCTGCTCTACCTAATAGACAGGGGAATATATTTTACTAATTCATCTGTTACATTGTCGGGTGACATTCACCAATTTTTGGCTGTAATATATCCCTGCTCTACCTAGTGGACAGGGAAATACATTTCACCAATTTTTGGCTGTGATATACCCCTCTACATAGTGGACAGGGAAATACATTGCACTAATTCGTCTGTTACATTGTCGGGTGGAAGTCACCAATTTTTGGCTGTGATATACCCCTGCTCTACCTAGTGACAGGGAAATACATTTCACAAATTCACCTGTTACATTGTTGGGTGACATTTACCATTTTTTGGCTGTGATATACCCCTGCTCTACCTAGTGGACAGGGAAATACATTTCACAAATTTGTCTGTTAAATTGTTGGGTGAAATTCACCAATTTTTGGCTGTGATATACCCCAGCTTTACCTAGTGGACAGGGAAATACATTTGACTAATTTGTCTTCCCATGGCCATCTTTCTTTCAACTCACCCCCTTGTAAATCAGGCAATCAGTCTGAGCCCCAAGTCATGCAGCAGTCTGTTATGCTTTTTGATGATTCTGCTGGCAGGGTTTCCGTGGGCCATCCACATAGCCCTGCACCAGAAGTGGAAGAGATTGAGTGCACTGATGCCCAACCACTTATGTTTCAGGATGAGGACATTGGAAGACCACCGCAGCACGTCTGTGATGACGAAACACAGGTGCCAACTGCTGCGGCTTTCTGCAGTCTGCAGACCGACAAGGAGGGCAGGGGTAAAGAGTGGGTGGAAGATGATGTGGAGGATGATGAGGTACTAGACCCCACATTAAATCAAGGTCATGCAAGCGACGTGCGCAGGTTGGAGGAAGAGGCGGTGGTCGCACAGAGGCACCAGCACAGCAAAAGAGGGAGCGGGGTGCAAAAGCGTCTGTTACATTCTTGGGTGACATTTTACCAGTTTTGCCTTGAATAAACCTCTGCTCTCCATAGATAACAGGGACCAAAATTTTAAAAAATCGGCTGTTACATTCTCAGGTGACATTTTACCATTTTTACTGTATACAAACCCCTGCTCTGCATAGCTGACAGGGATCGAAATTTTCAAAAATCGTCTGTTCCATTGGTGGGTGACATTAACCTATTTTTGCCGATGAAAACCCCCTGCTCTGCATAGGTGACTGGGACCAGGGGAGCACCCAGGAAATCTAGGGGGGGTCCGAAACGCAAAAAAAGTGGCATGTGTAGTGCGCTGTGCTAATTCAATTTTGTTAAGCCCCCTTTATAATTAAAACTGCAGGGACGGGGTGTAGTGTGTTGTGCTGATTCTTTTACTTGGCGATTCTAAAAGCTCTGCAGGAAAACAAATTTTTTGGGCCCCGCCCATTATTAAAAGCCCCTCCTACATATAATAGGCCACTCCCAGCAAACACTGTACAGCTGACATTCTATAGTTGCGGCCTGTCTCTACACATCATACTGAGAGAGTTCCTCCGCTCTCCTCCCTCCCCAGATCCTGCTCAAGGCCTGTGGTTCCCCCCACCATCTGCCTGCTGCCCCCTTTGGCTGTCCTCACCCAGCTCTGAATCCTCCTTCTGCAAATGGCAGGGGGAGAAGCCGGAGCATCTCCTCTCCTACATAGCGCCCCCTACCTCTTACATCCAGTGATGTCACCTTTGTTGTAGACGTTCTCTTTCCTCATCTTCTCCATTCAGACCAGACCGCCATGATGATTTTTCAGCCATCTCCCGTCTCTGCAGAGATTAACAAACAGACATTAGTTTCCCACATTTCCATCATCTTCACATCTTCTGAACACCCTTTCCTGCCACCCCCAATACTGTGCCCGCTGTGCCCCCAATACTATACTGCAGAAACAGTCCCCCTGGAAATACTGCTACCACACAGATAGTGCCCCCCTCAACAATTATTGGCACACAAAAAAATAACTGTGCCCAGACACTAATAGTATAAAGATAATGTCCCCCAAAAATTATTGTACCCCCGCTTAGTACCCGCTGTTGAGCTAATGTCCCCATAATGTATGCCAGTAAAAAAGACACCCTGAAGACTTCCGGTTCCGGCGCCAGCGTGTGAGCAGCATTAGCTGAGAGCTCCGGCGCTTGGGAGCACATCGGACATAAAATCATTGCGTTACTGGCTGCTGATTAGACCCAGGCTGCCAGGACTATCACCCAGAAAGAGAGGAGTCCTCGTTTATGGACCGTTTTCTCATTCACATGGGGAATAAATCAAAGAAGACCCCAGCTAAGTCTAGCGCGGCACCTATGGAGGAGAAAATGGCGCCGGTGACTGCTGATATGCAGGAATCTCAGTCCTCTTCTTGTGAGGATCGGTCGGAGTCTTGCAGTGCTCAGGATTTGGAAGCACCAGAGCTGGACTACAAACATCTGGCGATTGAGGTAGCATCCCGCATTCTTCCAGATCTGCAAGAAGCCCTATCAACTACCATCGGGCAATCGTTTGCGGCATTGCAGACGGAGGTAGCATTGCATTCGACCAAGCTAGATGACTTAGAGCTTAAAGTACAAGAGGTGGAAGCTCGTACTGTATCTTTGCAAGCACAACTACAAAAATCCCAAGCAGAGAATAATAGGCTCTGGGACAAGCTAGACGATCTCGAGAATCGATCGAGACGTAGCAATTTAAGAATTGTGGGATTGCCTGACTCCATCCCGGCTAAGGAACTGATCGAGATATGCGAGTCAGAAATACCTGAAGCGCTGGGTATAACTTACCGCTGCAAAGTGGAGAGAGCTCACAGGGTGGGCCCGAACTCGTCCCTTAAGCCGGAGTCTAAAAGATCATACAGTGCCGTGCTACAAGCATCCAAAAAAAGCAGACCGAGACAAGGTCATCGTCAAGTTTTTGGACTATACAGACAAGGCGGCCATACTGAGAGCCTACAAACAAAATGGCGGCCAGGCAACTGTAAGAAATCAACGCATCTTAATTTTTGGGGACTACTCTGCAGAAGTTGCTCGTCGCAGAAGAGCTTTTGTGCCTATCTGTTCAGCCCTGATCAAGCAGGGGACTCGTTTTGCTCTCCTGTTCCCAGCTATTCTGAAGATTTTCAACCACGACGGGTCCACCGCTACTTACCTGGATCCAGATTCAGCATCTAAAGAGTTAAAGATCTTCTATCAACCAGTACCGAGTCTACCGGCGATCACCTTCATGGACGTTCCGGAAGCGTCGAGAGAAGCCCTACCACAGCGGAGAGGTCCAGATCTACGCCCGCGCCCACCTAGGTCACCTCGCCCTGCGGACAAACCCAACGCGACTACTCTGGACCTTGAAGTGGGATGAGATACTCGCGGAATGACACCGCTGTGTCAGATAAGTTCTCAGCTACTTAGGCTGCCATTTGGGAGATGGAGAGGGTGATCCCCTTTGCTCTCGGCGTCTCCCTTATAGTTTTACAAAGTTAACTGCCATGGGGGATTATTGTTTTATGTTCTGTTATTTTACTTTTTCTCTCCATGTTTAGTTCAGTACGGCTAGACGTCTTACTGTGAATTTAAAGGACTCGCAATGTTTAGTCACATGTAGGTGATGAGGGGGAAAGGGGGGGCAATTTGGCGCCGGCGGGAATTTCAGATCGCTCTCATGCTTCTCGCCTCACCCTCTTACTAAAAATCCCGCGCTTTCAGGGTCAAACTTCATATCTTATGCTGATATTATGTACAGGGTCTGCTGATTTGACACTGATATGTGGAGACTGAGCGGGTTTAAGGATTTGCATTGATCACTTGCTTTGCCAATTGCTGATTGTTGCGGGGGTTCTGAGACATGCGGTCACGCCTAGTCTGCACTCCTTTTACTTTAAAACTGGGTGAGATATGCGTGTCCCGGATCCCCCGGAAGAAGTTAAGCGTGAAGGGGAGAGGGGAAAAAAAAAAAAAAAAAAGGGGGACTCCCTCATCTGGCGTTATGACATGAAAATTGATGTCCGATGCCCATTGGGGAATCCATACTTTTGAATAACTTATGTGCTCAACGATGGAAAAAAGTGAAGCGCGAATTCATGGTATGTTTTCTGTGTTCTTGTATACGAAGGCAGGGGAACTGATATCCTTTACCTTCGCACAGTTGTTTTCAGAGGTTTATGTTCAGGGGTTTATGTTCAGGGGAAGGGGGGGGGAGGGGGGGGTGGAATTCCCTTCAGTATACCGGATGGTTATATTACTTAACCTTGTGTAATACAAATGGCTGATCATATCAAAGTTGTTTCGTGGAACGTTAAGGGCCTTAGATCTCCATGCAAAAGAATGATGATTCTGAAGCATCTGAAACGCCTTCATACGGATATAGCCTTACTGCAGGAGACGCATCTGACTTTTGATGACTTTCCTCGTATGAAGCGCTTGTGGGTAGGAGAGGTGCTAGGTTCTCCTGCAGAGGGTAAGAAAGCAGGGGTACTCGTTTTACTGAAAAAAGGTCTCCCTTACAAAGTGGTGAGTCATGATAATGATGAGAAGGGTAGAGTATTGCATGTTCATCTGTCATCTCCGGCGGGCGATTTGAGCCTATACAATATATATGGTCCTAATACCACTGATGCTACCTTCTTTAAGTCTCTAACACACCAAATTTTGCAGGATCCGGTTAGTGTTAAGGTCATTGGTGGCGATATGAATACGGTCCTCAATAACCTGGAAGATAGACAGCGTGGAACCGCGACTCGAGGTAGACCGCCTCAAGGGGATGACAGATTAAATGCCTTATTAAGGGATGCTGGGTTGAAGGATTTGTGGAGGTCTTTTAATCCTGAAGGTAGGGAATATACCCACTATTCCCATGCGCATGGGTCTTGGTCGCGCATCGATTATATTTTAACCAATAGGGACAACATTAGCCTTTGCTCCAAACCCACCATAGAGGAGATGGTAATCTCCGACCATGCACCAGTCTCACTTTTATTACACCGGAAATCTCCGAAGGGTTCCGATTTTCTGTGGAGATTCCCCTCTGCCTTAATCAAAGATGAGAATTTTAGAGATTTACTCAGGGGTTGGTGGCTTGAATATAAGTCTGACAATGAGTCCTCCACTAGTCATCAGTTATTATGGGACGCGGGAAAGGCAGTTGTCAGGGGTCGTATCATGGCTTATGTATTCAGTAAGAAAGCTGCACTAAAAAAACAGATTAGTCAACTAAGTGACAACCTTGGTGCCATGTATACACTTTTTAAGAATACTCCCTCACAATCTCTATTACATAAATGGCAAACAGCCAAACGAGAATATGAAAGCGCTCTTAGAGGTTGGGAACACATGGCTCAGTCCAAATGGGAGGCACATCTCTTTAGACATGGCAATAAGGCTGGCAAGCTGTTAGCGGCTTTGGCGAAGGGCCACAGATTAGTGTCTAATATCTCCAACCTTAAAGACAGTTCGGGAACCCTTTGCTCCGATCCCAAAGGAATAAACAACATATTAAAGGACTTTTATGCCACATTATATAAATGTCCAGAGCAGCAAAACTGTAGAATAGGTGACTGGTTAGAAGGGACTCAACTCCCCAAGCTTTCAGATTCAGATAGAGAAGCACTTAATGCGCCAGTATCAGTAGGAGGAAGTCACAAATACTATTAACAACCTAGCATTAGGAAAAGCCCCGGGTCCTGATGGGTATACGGGGGAGTTCTTCCGTACTCTAGTACAAGATATTGCACCAACTTTGTCACTGGTTTACACGGGGTATATGCAAGGGTCGGAAATCCCTCCACAGACCAATACCGCCCACATAAAGGTTCTCCCGAAACCAGGAAAGGATCCCCTGTTGGCGACTTCATACCGGCCAATATCGTTAATTAATGTGGACTTAAAAATAATCTCAAAGATTTTAGCTGACAGACTAGCACGTATATTGCCTTCTTTAATCTCACCATCCCAAGTGGGTTTTGTAAAAGGGAGAGCGGCAGTAACTAACCTACGAAAGGTTCTGACAGTATTAGATGAAGTGAAAATGCACCCCCTAGCGCACCCTTCTGCGGCCATAATGTCAATAGATGCGGAAAAAGCATTTGATAATGTGAACTGGGGGTGGCTTGAGGCTGTGCTAGACCGTATGGGTTTCAATGGATCTTTTCGTAGGTATATCACAGCTTTATGCACTGACCCACAAGCCAGGGTATTCACTCCAGGTTTTCTTTCACCCTCTTTTAGGTTATTTAAAGGAACTAGACAGGGTTGTCCGCTTTCTCCCCTGCTGTTCAATCTTGCAATTGAACCACTGTCGCGCAAGCTCACTGCTAGTCAAGACATAGAGGGCATTAAAATAGGCAAAACCTCCATTAAACATGCGCTTTTTGCTGACGATTTATTAATCTTCCGAGAAAATCCCAAGAGAGATCTAACTAAAGTATTTAACCTATTGGAAGATTTTGGGAAAGTATCCGGATATAAAGTCAACGTCACTAAATCTGAAATCCTTTTTTTGAGAAACAACCCTTGCAGAAAAAATCTCCATAATCTTAGTGTCCCTGTTCAGATAGCCCCAGTATCCATCAAGTACTTAGGAATACATGTGGGCAAACAGCCAGGGTCACTCTATTACTTGAATTATCCACCACTTTTAAAAAAAATACTTTCGGATATTGAGAGATGGACGAACCTCCCCCTTTCCCTGGGAGGCAGGTGTCAACTTCTGAAAATGATAGCCATCCCAAAACTCCTCTACCCTATGCAGACAATACCACTTCTCCTCAAGCACTCTGACATTAGGATATTAGAAAGAGCTTTCAGTACATTCATTTGGGCAGGGAAAAGGGCTAGGGTGGCGATGTCAAAATTACAGCTGCCTAAAATAAAGGGAGGTATGGCGTTCCCTAGTCTAAGACTATACAATCTGGCGAGTCTCATGAGACACTGTATTGATTGGGTCTTTAATACCAATTTTTATACTAATAGGTCACTGGAGTCGCAGCTTGTGCATCCTTGGAGCCTGGGAGCCCTGTTACATACCAAATATTCGGATCAACCCACTCTAATAAGATCAAGTCTACTAATAAGGGATACTATTGCCACTTGGAAGGAGATTCGTAAAATCTTTAAATTGCCCTTTTCTCTTTCCAAATATATGCCGTTATGGGGTCATCCGGAATTCCCAGGGGGCACCCAACTTAAGCACTTTAAGGCCTGGAGGGATGCGGGCGTCATGAAGGCTTCGGATTTATGGCATACAGGAAATCAGCGTTTTTATACATTTGTTGAGCTAAGTGAGAAGCTCCCCTTGAGAGGCCCTCAGCATATTTTTGCCTTTCTCCAAGTAAAGAGCTTTCTATACACTAGAATACAAGACCCCAGGGCGCTGTTCGCTATGAGTGATTTTGATCATGTTATTGGGCGGGGAACAACAAAGAAATCGTTATCTGAGCTGTATCAGGGGATCAGCGAAACCAAGCAAAAACCTATTGAAGAGACGCTCTTCTCATCTTGGAATAAAGTTTTCCCTGATATAGGGGCACAGAAAAAAATACTACATGGGTGGGAAAAAATTAGAAAAGTAGTCTTTAACGAGGGGTGGAGGGAAACACAGTTCCGATTAATTCACAAAGCAATATACGGTTTTCGCTTTTCCGCTCAGTCTCAAAAGCAGGACAGATTGACATGCTGCCCAAAATGCCACTTAGAGGGGATCAGATATGGTACATGGGATCTGGTCATGCCCCCAGACAGTGGGATTCTGGAAGTCCGTGAAAGCAGCAAATTAAAAATTACTTGCAAGTAAATATTCCTATTACTCCTGAGTTTGTTCTGTTTCATGCTCTCCCAGAACACAGACACGTACAGCCAATTATACACGTCATTGTTCTAGCAGCCAAGAGATGTATATTAAACAACTGGCTTCGGCCACAAATGCCTACAATGAATGAAGTGCTACAGCATGTCAAAAAATGTTTTGATATGGAGCGATTAGAGGCGAACTCCCTCAGAGGGAAAAGCATTGAGGTTTTTTTCAGAAGATGGGAAAGTTTCATGCTGGTTGTCTATTCCAATTTGGAGCTGAAGAAACTAATGTCACATTATGTGTCCTCTGAATGGTACCTGAAACGTAAGGTAGCGGGAACCCTGGGGAGGTTGCTAGCTGATTAAAAAGGATAAAAAAAAAAAAAAGCTTAATGTAATCCGGTATACTGGGGGGAACCATTCTAGGTGGGCGGGAAGGGAGGGGGGGGGGGGGGGCATGGAGTTTGATTTGTCTCAGGGTCTTAAACGTCACAATTCAAATGCACTGAGCATCTTATTGGTATGTAATTGTTACTATTGCTTTGTAATTACATGCACATTTATGCTTATGTCTGTCTGACCTCAGATGTAATGTACCGCATGTATTGACACCTGTCAATTTGCCATAATATTGTGACATGTTATTATTGTTACGGGGAAGAAAATTATTAAAATCTAATAAAGATTATATAAAAAAAAAAAAAAGAACTGCTGCAAAACCCTGGAAAAAAAAAAAAAAAAAAAAAAAGACACCCTATATAGTGCCCCAGTAAATGCCCTCATAGTGCTCCTCTCCCCTTCCCCATAGTGTCACCCATAATATGCCAGTAAAAAAATGCCCCTTCTTAGTGCCACCAAATGCCCCAATAGTGCTCCTCTCCCCCATAGTGCCTACCATAATGTGCCAGTAAAAAAATGCCCCCTTAGTGCCACCAGATGCCATAATGCCCCCATAATGTGCCAATAAGAATAAAGGCCCCTTTAGAGCCCCCAATTCCCCTTAGTGCCCCCAAATAATGCCCCTATAGTGCCACCAGATGCCCCATAGTGCCATTCTCCCCTATAGTGCCCCCATAATGTGTCAATTAAAAAAAAGCCCCTTTAGACCCCCCAGATGCCCCTATAGTGCTCCTCTCCCCCATGGTGCCGCCCCATAATGTGCCAGTAAAAAATGCCACTTCAAAGTGCCACCATATGCCCCAATAGTGCTCCACTCCTCCATAGTGCCGCCCTCCCCTATAGTGCCTCCCATAATGTGCCAGTAAAAAATGCCCCCTTAGTGCCACCAGATGCCATAATGCCCCATGTGCCAATAAGAAAAAAAGGCCCCTTTAGAACCCCCACTTCCCCATAGTGCCCCCAAATAATGCCCCTATAGTGCCACCAGATGCCCCATAGTGCCGTTCTCCCCTATAGTGCCCCCCATAATGTGTAAAAAAAAAGCCCCTTTAGAGCCCCCATAGTGCTCCTCTCCCCCATGGTGCCCCCCAAATAATGCCCCTATAGTGCCACCAGATGCTCCCTAGTGCTGTTCTCCCCTATAGTGCCCCCCATGATGTGTAAAAAAAAAAAAGCCCCTTTAGAGCCCCCATAGTGCTCTTCTCTCCCATGGTGCCCCCCAAATAATGCCCCCATAGTGCCGTTCTCCCCTTTAGTGCCCCCATAGTGCCGTTCTCCCCTTTACTTCCCCCCATAGTACCATTCTCCCCTTTAGTGCCCCCATAGTGCCGTTCTCCCCTTTAGTGCCCCCATAGTGCCGTTCTCCCCTTTAGTGCCCCCATAGTGCATTTCTCCCCTTTAGTGCCCCCATAGTGCCGTTCTCCCCTTTAGTGCCCCCATAGTGCCAGCTCCCCCCCCCCCCTCAAAAAAAAAAATACACTGATACTTACCAGCAGCGATGCGATGGCCTGTGTCCCTGCTGTGTGCTGCCCGGCTCAGGCGGCGCGATGATGACGTCATCGCGCCGCCTGAGCCGGCCTCTGATAGGCTGCAGGCATTAGTGCCTGCGGCCTATCAGAAGAACAGGGGAGGGACACACCTCTCCCTCCCCTCCTAAGGACAGCGATACAGATGTATTAGATATAGAGATGAGCGCTTCCACAATGGAAGCGCTCATCTCCTACTGCCCCCCACCACCACCACCGCCGCCGCGGCAATTACATCCAGGGCCGCGCCGCCTGTGGTGATCGGCGGTGCGGCCCTGAAGGATTAAGAAAAAAAAAATATTTGGGCTGGTTGACCCGCTGGACCCCCCTTGTAGGTGCGCCACTGACTGGGACTTAAATTTCTAAAATTCATCTTTAATTGATGCGCGCCCCCTCCTTTCATTCAATCCTTCCGCTTTAACAACTTGTCCCACATTACCGCTCAATCACATTTCAGCCATTGACCCTCTTGGATGTGGTATCCCTTTCTCAGGCTCCCTCTCTTGTATGGAACCCTGATTCTCCGTTACCCGTGATCACCATGGTAGGTGCATAAAAGAATATCGAAAGTTGATAGGGAAGATATCCAATTGGATCGTGGACATCACAGGGATGTTCAATCAGGCAGAAGTTATCTAGAAAACCAATCAAAGATGAATGGGTCACTCAATGAACAAGAACACATATGGAAACAAAGCAATCGCAAAATTACATTATTTTTATTGACATGATTAGCACAAGCCACAAGACATTTAAAAACATTAAAAACCAAAAGGACCGATGGTGGGTGGTCGGTGTACAATAAGAAAGTGCAAGTGCAATATTAATGGTCAGCCTCTGATAGTAAAAGTTGGTGTAACCAAACAGTTCAAGCTCAATAATAAATAATGTCAAAATTCATATCTCAGTACATCAAAAACACATTGCCATGTTAGTGATGTCACATAACACACACCACATAATATATATAAGGCATAAGAGCAGCAAAATATCATGAGCACATAACAGATATTGACTAACCAAACTCAGACACCGCGCACAAACACCACCAGTCCACTCCCCAACGAGCGTTTTGCGTTAGCTTTTTGAAGGGGGTAATGGCTGGTGTGGTGGGACTGGCCTTTTAAATGAATCAAGGTACTACGTCATGTTTGCTGATAGGTTAAGCTTCATAAACCTCATTGGCTTGGTACTGCTATTGGTGGCCTGTCACGCCTCCAGTGCATCTCACCTGAACCAAATAAGATCAGGCAGAAGTTATCTAGAGTCAAAAAAGCAGCAGCAGGGCCTCTCCTGTCTAACGTTTCCAAATCCAAAATACCCCAGTGACATTCCCTGTAATTTTTTATTAATCATTACAATAACTGGGCATCTTAAGAGTCCTGTATTGTTATTTATCGTCACTACCTCCCAGAGGCGGGAGTGAGTAATTGCCGCGCACCCACTCCTTTACTTGGATGCTTCTGCTTCAACAACTTGTCCCACATTTCCACTCAATCACATTTCATCCATTGACCTCCCTTGGATGTGGTATCCCTTTCTCAGGCTCCCTCTCTGGCATGGAACCCTGATTCCCCGTTACCCGTGATCACCATGGTAGGCGCATAAAAGAACATCGAAAGTTGATAGGGGAAGTTTCCAATTGGATTGTGAACATCACAGGGACATGCAATCAGGCAGAAGTTATCTAGAGTCAACAAAGCGTCAGCAGGGCCTCTCCTGTATAACGTTTCCTCATCCAAAATACTGTAGTGACATTCTCTGTAATTTTTTATTACTCATTCCAATAACAGGGCATCTTAAGAGTCCTGTATTTTATTTATCTTCACTACCTCCCCGAGTCGGGAGTGGGTAATTGCTGTGCGGCCCCTCGATTCCTTCAATTCTTCCGCTTTAATAACTTGTCCCACATTTCCGCCCGATCATATTTCAGCCATTGACCTCCCTTGGATGTGGTATCCCTTTCTCAGGCTCCCTCTCCAGCATGGAACCCTGATTCCCCGTTACCCGTGATCACCATGGTAGGTGCATAAAAGAACATTGAAAGTTGATAGAGCAAAAGGATCGTGGAGGTCACCGGGACGTGCAACATGGTTGAGCAGTATGTGTGCACACGCCTGCACGTACTGACTGATTGGTCTGCCCCCTTCAACTTCTGGGTCCCCAAATTGGGCACATGGCCTGAGCTTGCCCCTTACACCTTGGAGGTGCTGGCCTGCCCTGCAGCCAGTGTATTGTCTGAACATTTGTTTAGCACGGCAGGAGGGGGTTATCACAGACAAGCGCAGCCGCCTGTCCACATTAAAATGAACCAGGCAGGGATCCCACAGGACTTGTCCGTACATTCTGCAGAATAGACATGTATACCGGCCTCAACTAGCCATTGTTGTACTCCAGCGCACTTTCTCTTTGTTTTAGTTTTTATATTTCCGAATGTTTTGGGGTCTACCCAAATTTGAACAAAAATAAAATAAAATAATAAATAAAAAACAAAAACCAGTGTTGGCTACCTCCTCCTCCTCCACCGCCACTTCCACTTACAGCGCCACATCCATCACCTGCTCAACCTCCTACTCCATATGGACCAATTTTAAGTCATTTCCCTATCCACATTTGTTTGCAGAGCACTTACCATGCTCTTAACCAAATTTCCATGACATTTTTAGAGCCATTACCATGCTCTAGTCCTTTCCATGACTTTTTTAGAGCCATTTTAGTGCTCCAAAGTTTGGGTCCCCATTGACTTCAATAGGGTTCGGGTTCGTGGTCAAGTTCGGGTCAAGTTCGGGTCCCGAACTCGAACTTTTTTATGAGGTTCTGCCAAACCCGTTGAACCCGAACATCCAGGTGTCCACTCAACTCTACGGCTGTATAAGGCTACTTTCACACTGCCGTTTAGGGTTCCGCCTGTGAGATCCATTTCAAGGCTCTCACAAGCGGCCCCAAACGGAACAGTTTAGCCCCAATGCATTCTGAATGGATAAGGATCCATTCAGAATGCATCAGTTTGGCTCCGTTCCGCCTCCATTCCGCTCTGGAGGTGGACACCAAAACGCTGCTTGCAGCGTTTTGATGTCTGCCTGGCGGTGCGGAGCCGAACGGATCCGTCCTGGGTTATAATGGAAGTCAATGGGGATGGATCCGTTTACATTGACACAATATTGGTGCAATTGTAAACGGATCCGTCCCCCATTGACTTTCAATGTAAATTCAGGACGGATCTGTCTGCATACACTTAGACTTAGAATTTCTTTTAACTAAGATAAGTGTATGCAGACGGATCCGTACTGAACGGATCCATCTTTTGCATTTATAGGTGCGAATCCGTCTGTGCAGATACCAGACGGATCCGCACCGAACGCATATGTGAAAGTAGCCTAAGGCTAGGTCTACACGACGACATTTGTCGCGCGACAAACAGGGCGCAACAGTTGTCGCGCGACATTTTGTTGCACCAATGTCGCGCGACAATTTTTATAATGGCAGTCTATGGTGTCGCACTGCAACATGCGACATGTTGCGACTGCGACACGACAGTCGCAGAAAAATCCAGTATAGCTCAGTGGTAGAGCATTTTGACTGCAGATCAAGAGGTCCTTGGTTCAAATCCGAGTTACATTGGTGGCAAGCAGCGGGATCGTTCCTACAGCCAGAAGGATAGCTACAGGGGACACCATTTCTGTGGATTCTACAATTTAAGGGAAACGCATGTCCCAGTACAGAAACCCTAAAAGCAACAGGATGGAACCAGCAGTGTTATACGAGGAGGAGGACCTGGATGGCCGGGATGCATTAAGGAAAGGCGTCTGGTACCAGGCCCTGGATAATGTACAATACCAGCGAGGTGAGAGTCTCCCCAGTGAAGAGCAGAGGTTGCAGAAGCAAGTGGCCCTGCGGATGCCCTTCCTGGGAGAGCAGCCCCTGGAGGAATGGGTGAATGAACTAGAGCACCGGGTATGGCAGGAGCTATGGTTGGAGGATGCCTACCAGGCGCTTTGGTGGTATGTGGCACAATTTATACCCTGGACAGCTGAGCATGACAAGCCAGAGGGAGAGGAGTTTGATGGTCCTGGCTTGTTATGGGAGTCCTTTGCAGAGCCTGACTTCGGGAGCCCTGCACAGTCCAGACTTCAGGACATTTTCTATGAGAGGGAGGCTAGGCATGAGTGGGATGACCCCCATGAGGTAGAGCAAGACCTGGCTCACCTAGCAACCCTGGAGTGGGAACTGGAGCAGGACTACCGAGATCTCTTCCACTCCATTGGGAAGGCTCAGCAGGACAGCAAGAAGTCAGACCCAGGTCCAGAGCCCTTCAGCTGGGAGGATATTGTGGATGTTTACTGGGAAGAACCCCAGGTGGCCGGTGGAGATGGGACCGAGGTCTCTCCACCGGTCCTGCAGGGAATTGGGAGCCTAGTCTCCATTCCCCAGTGGCAGGCTGAGTTACAGGGAGCAGAGGTAGTTGTTCCTGCCCCCCAGCAGCAGCATGATTTTTTGGGAATTGGGAGCCGAGTCTCCATTCCCCAGCGGCAGATGGAGTTACAGGGGGCAGAGACAGTCGGTCCTGTCCCCCAGCGGCAGAGTGTCCTACAGGAAATGGAGAGCCCAGTCTCCTTTCCCCAGCAGCAGGACACTGTATTGGGAGCGGAGGCGGTCGGTCGCCCTCCCCAGCGGCTGGAAGTATGTATGGGAGAGGAGCTCGTTACTCCCTCTCCCCAGCGGCAGCTTAACGCACCAGGGGGAGACAGTAAGCCCCACAACTGTGCAGATGGGACCGTGGTCTCTGCACTTACAGCACAGGGGGTAGGGACAGTTGTTCCTGTCCCCCAGCAACAGGGCAGTTTAGCCAAAGGGGAGACAGTCGGTTTCCCCCTCCAACAACCAGACTCCAACCAGGCTTCTTCCATGGTAACGCTGGTACCAGGGCAGAGTCCCGCTGATCCCTGCCCACAAAGCAACCTCCACTCCAAGCCAGGGAGCAACTCAGAGACCGGGAGTACCAGCTACAAATATAATGTTGGTGGATTCACTGGACAGAGACAGGCTACAAAATTCAGCAGGTCCAGTATTAGGTTGTGGGTTGGCTGCCAGACTAACTCAGGTACCGACCGGCGTGAGGTCAGGTATCTGGTTAGTCTTCCCTGGGGGGGGGGGAGATGTATGGCGAAACCAACCTCGCCAGGGTGTTTTGGAGGGGGCTGTTTACCAGCCTCCTGCCCTGGGATTATGGTCCCTTAAGTTATTGGGTCTTAAGGCACTTGGGACTGAGCCCTCTGTCCCTGGATTGCATCATTTGCCTTACTTGCTTGGATTTTACTATTCCCATGGTGAGAACAATAGATAGCGGCCATTTTAGCTCACAGACACTGTTCTGACTTTTCAACACGGTGCTATCTTGCCTGTATTTGGTGCACAGAGACATCATTCAGTAGTTTGAAACTACCAAACAGGGGACACATTTATTAGTGACTATTTTCTGTATAACTTGTATATTTTCAGTGTAACTGCATCTTCCAAACTACTGAACGGATATGGGTGAATTTTGGATATGTGGTTCACCCAGATCCCCCGGTTCCGAGGATATATTGGTTATGGGGTTATTGCATGTTTTGGGGTTCCTGTGATATGTTTTATAAAACTGTATTTCTCTGCCTTTGATAATTATATTCGCCATTGTGTTCAATAATCATCATCGGCAGAGGGGAGGATTTTGTGTGGGTGTGTTTCTATTGTCCCATTGTGTGTTTAAATGGTGATGTCTGTCTTGTTGTCTCCACATGTGTATTGGCGATCTCCCTTTTGTCCTGAGAGATAATTGGATTGTCTTCGGTCGTCTCCGGGACAGAGGGGAGGAAACCATGATGCATTGTGGGGATGTGTTGTATCTGCAACAAACTGTAATAAAAACCAGGCTGGGTGTGCCAGCACTTCAGATCACTGCTGACCCTCAAGACGGAGCCTTGTCTCGTTATTGGGGGGATTCCCTGTATGCTGTTGGAGACTGATTGCCAGGAGTGTAAGCTGACTGATACACTTTTCCTGTTCGTCTGCTGACAGCTATTCGCGAGGTTCCAGTTTGGAGTGCTATTTTGTATCCAGTTCGGGAGGTTGGTGTTCTGCAGTAGCTGTGCCTGTCTCTCGGAAAGGGGTATATCGCCTAAACGGATTTTGGCCCCTTGTCTGCGGAAACGGTGCTGTTACAAATGGATTTTTTGCGACTGTCGCGTCGCAGTCGCAGCATGTCGCATGTTGCAGTGCGACACCATAGACTGCCATTATAATAATTGTTGCGCGACATTGGTGCAACAAAATGTCGCGCAACAAATGTCGTCGTGTAGACCTAGCCTAATACATGTGACGTTTCGGCCACACTCTGGCCTTCATCATACTACAGCAAGACAAGAAAAAAGAAAAAAAACTAAATAAATATACAGTGATATACCAGGAAAGTGGTGTCAGTATCAATAAGGTAAAAACATAATATATAATATATATCAATAAAGATGAAAACATAATATTCAACATATGAGACCCAGAACATGGTGTTAAAGTATATATCCATGTATCAGTCAGTAGTCAGTTAATTACTTACTGATACATGGATATATACTTTAACACCATGTTCTTGGTCTCATATGTTGAATATTATGTTTTCATCTTTATTGATATATATTATATATTAGGTTTTTACCTTATTGATATTGACACCACTTTCCTAGTATATCACTGTATAGTTATTTTTTATTTTTTTTCTTGTCTTGCTGTAGTTTGATGAAGGCCAGAGTGTGGCAGAAAAGTCACATTTATTATACAGCCGCGGTATCCAATAAATACCTATTCTTTTGCATCATAAACGATGGAGTATTTATCATTATTTCAAGACGGGATAGGAACCTGACTTCCAGCAGCAAGCAGACGGCAGAGTGCCATAAAGTTTTATTAATATATATAGCTCCATAGGAAAGTAGTCAAATCATCATAGATTCCAATGCAGGTGAATTGGAGTCTAGGATAATAACAATCAGATGATAGATTGTTATAGTTCCCCATGGGAACGATAAAATAGTGTAAAAACAAAAAAAGTTATAAAAAAATAATAATATTGTTTTTTTTTAAATCCCCCTTTTCCCAAAATAAAAATAAAAGAACTTAAAAAAAAAATTAAAATACACATCATTGGTATCGCGATGTGTGAAAATGCCCATAGTATAAAAATATATTCCCCACACGGCAAACAACAAAAGCTGTTTTTGGTCGCTTCATTTTCTACAAAAAGTTCAGATCGCCCTGCAAAAAATGAGCCCCCATACAGCTCCGTACACAAAAAAATTATAGGAGTCAAAATATGGCGGAAAAATAATAAACTAATCCTGCAATGGACCACATCTGCAGGATTTGCTCCCCTGGTCATAAAGGCACAACTGCATATGGGGTTGAGCATTTCCTGCTTTTTGAGACCATGTTATAATATGTAGTTTGTATATGTATGTCTGGAGGTGTATATACTCCAAATTTGAATGTGCCTGATTTTTATCTATGGTCAGAATTCGGTGCACCTGTGAGGCCTGCGTCATATCAGTCAGCTCTGGGTGGTACTCACAGCCTCCTCCCATTGCATGTGTGGTTTCATGTGTGGAGCTGTTTGCTGTGAGTCGGCCCTTATGCTTCTGTAATTCGCCCACTGGCCCCTGGTACTGCCAGTATGGCACAGGTAGGTTAGCGTTAGGTCCCTTGACGTGGTGCGCAGGCTTCAGTATGTCCTATCCTATAAGGATATATTGGCTAAAGTCTCATTTTAACATCAATGTGAGGGTTTAGTCAGATTTTTTTTTATCACTATCAAAACACAAGAAAAATTATACATATAAGGTGTCGCCAGATTTGTACTGACCTGTAGAATAGAAGTAACCAGTCATTTTTATCGCACATCAAAGATAGTAAATAAAACATCTGTAAAACTGTGGTGGAATTGCTTTTTTTATCGCAATTTCACCCCATTTCGAAATTTTTCCCCGCTTCCCACTACATCACATGCAATATTAAATGATAGCATTGGAAAGTACCTAAAAAAACAAGCCCTCATATGGTTATGTGAACAGAAAAATAAAAAAGGTATGGTTCTGGGAAGACAGGGAGTGCAAAACGCAAAAATAAAAATAAAAACCTCTGGGGTTGAAAGGGTTAATATTTTGATTGCCTTTTTACATTTTCCCACTGGTTCCATGATATGGTTGCTTATCCTACTGGCTTAGCCTTTATTAATGACCTGTATTTGCAGTGAGCCCCTGTATGAGCTGGTGTAGAGGATGGGAGTGGTAGTAGCCCTGATCTAGTGATCTGGTTGTGGCCCGGTGTCCCTACCTCAGGCTGTCGCTCCCTGGGGTTCAATGCACTGAAAAAGGTGAGTATGAAAGGAGACAGGCAGAGATGGTTGAACAAATAACATCTTCCTTTGCTGAGTGCAAAAATGGAAAGCAGCACATTCATCAGCAGTTTAGTCCAAAACTCTGTCTCTCTCTTCCCAGATGACGGGGTATGATGGCTGGCAATGTGGCAAAAGATGACACTCAGAAACTTGCTAGCTGACGTCACTCTCTGGATTCCTTTTCCTACAGCTTTTGCAGCAGGCCCCCATTGGAGCCACTGTCGAGGATGGGAGTGGTAGTACGAATGGGAATTGTAGTGGTCGCGGTGTCATACCTCAGACCAACGCTCCGTGGGGTCTGTTGCAGTGACAGGAAGGGCGCAGCAGTTCTTCCCTTCGGTCACCCTTCTGTAGAGATGGCCTTGCGGTTTGCCCAACGGTCGGTTCGAAGCGAACTTTGCTCGTTTGCGATTCGCCGAACATGCAAACATATGGCGATATTTGCGCCCGCCATATTCTTTTACATTGTGAAGAACTTTGACCCATGACACATCCATCAAATGGGACAGGACAGCCAATTGAAAAGTTTCAGCACATGGACATACCCCCTACCTTATAAATAGACCCGATCTGGCTGCCATTTTACATTCTGTCTTTTGTTAGTGTAGGGAGAGGTTGCTGTGTGGAGCAAGGGCAGGCTGTTAGGGTCCATTCACACATCCGTAAGTGTTTTGCGGATCCGCAAAACACAGACACTGGCAATGTGCATTCCGCAATTTGCGGACCGCACATCGCCGGCACTATAATAGAAAATGCCTAATCTACAAGAATAGGACATGTTCTATTTTTTTGCGGAAACGAAAGCACTGATGCGATAGTGCGGATCCACAAATGCAGAAAGCACATTCCGCCCCCATTGAAAATAAATGGGTTTGCACCCGTTCCGCAAAATTGCGGAACGGATGCGGACACATTTTGCGGACATGTGAATGGACCCTTAGGGACACAAATCGCTAGCTAATAGATCCACAAAAGTCCTTTTAAGGACTGGTATAGGTGTGCTTTTGATTGGTGTGCAGTATATAAAGGTGTAATACACTTATAATATACTTTCTAACATAGAAAGCATATTATAGTGGATTTGTATAGTGCAGCAGTGTGACTGGTGAGCGGTTCTGCAGCGATACTACAACTACATAGAGTGACAAAAGAAATTGGAAAAAATTATTACAACTGGTGTGATATACTAGTCACCCCCCAGACTGCCGGTATTCAGGGAAACATGGGAAGGGGGAAAACACCTTTGATCATCTCTGGCCCCTTTTCCCCACCTTGACCCATAACAAACAACACAGACAACTGTATCATTTTATTGCTGGATGGTGATCGGCCACAGCTTCTTTATTAAAGCGGCAAACCTTAATAAACCATAATATCAGAGCAGTATGCCAAACGCTGGACTCCCAGCGGGCAAGTTAAACCGTAATCATCAGAGCGATATGCCCACCGCTGGACTCCCAGCAGGCAAGTTAAACCGTAACCATCAGAGCAGTATGCCCACCGCTGGACTCCCAGCAGGCAAGTTAAACCGTAACCATCAGAGCAGTATGCCCACAGCTGGACTCCCAGCGGGCAAGCACGCCATCTGCTCCCACCATATCTCCGCTGTACTCAAATGCCGCCAGCTGTGACTTCATAAATTCAACCAGAATTTGCAGCTCTCCAAAGCCAAAATCATCGGAGCGATATCCAAACTGCTGGACTCCCAGCGGGGGATCTGAAGAAATAGAAAAACAACACAGAATAACCAAGTATCCATGACTGATCATAACCGCGCACCTCGACCCGCCTCTCAATGATAACCGCAAAAAGGGAGGGAGGGAGGGACAATCTTTGCTTCCACTTGCAAGAGGAAGTGCTGGAGCAGGGGGAGGGGTATATGTACCTTCAGGATTCCTGCACCGCCCCCATCCTGTCTAAGGAGATTCCACCAGAGAATTAACCCCTTAATGGCCGTCCTAATCCACCACTACTTAAACCTTAAATAACGGGGCCAGCTCCCAGAATGTCCTAAAGGGGGGAATGGGGGGGAGGAGGACCATCAGTCCCTAAGCACCCTCCCTATACAGTCGGGCGCTTGCCAGACTGCCGGTATTCAGGGAAACATGGGAAGGGGGAAAACACCTTTGATCATCTCTGGCCCCTTTACCCCACCTTGACCAATAACAAACAACACAGACAACTGTACCATTTTATTGCTGGATGGTGATCGGCCACAGCTTCTTTATTAAAGCGGCAAACCTTAATAAACCATAATATCAGAGCAGTATGCCAAACGCTGGACTCCCAGCGGGCAAGTTAAACCGTAATCATCAGAGCGATATGCCCACCGCTGGACTCCCAACAGGCAAGTTAAACCGTAATCATCAGAGCAGTATGCCCACAGCTGGACTCCCAGCGGGCAAGCACGCCATCTGCTCCCACCATATCTCCGCTGTACTCAAATGCCGCCACGGAGGAGACCCGTTCTCCAAGCGGGGCTCCGACCACCACCCAGCGGAACAGGGTCTGTTTAAAAACCTTCATACAGCCGGAAAAGGAATTACCAACTAAAATACAAAACGCCAACATGTACCATCAAAAACCAATGCCAATAAGAAAACCGGTTGATGAAACGGGGGATAGAAACCCGTGAGGAGAACATAAACCAACCCCTATATAAAATACTAGTCAAACCACCATGAAGGACAGTGTACAGTTCTGGTGTCCCGTAAACAATCAGACATACCGAAGCTGGAGAGGGATCAGAAGAAGCAACACAACTCCCATAAATCTACCCACAGGACTGAGCCACTAAAAGAGGCGATCCCCTGCGTGCGGAAAAAAGAAGGCTAGAGAGGTCGTTGATCCAGCTGTAAGCACTACACTATATAGCTGCAACATCTGAAACGGTGACAACCACCACCCCATGATCGATACCTTTGAATTGTATCCCTAGCGCATTCCCAAATATACCCACCTGGGAGATTATCACCAACCTCCTAAAAATGACCAAGATAAACGTACGTGAGAACCAATGACGTCCAAAGCTACGGAATAGGCCAGGGAAATATCTCAACTGGGTCTCCAGCATCACCGCGCCCCTGGCACAACTCTATACCAACCACCTGGAATCCCGGATCCCGTTCCAGAAACTTCCACCTCTCGATAACCAAAAACGCCCACCGGGCCGAGGTCCTCTCTCCGAACCCACGGAAGATAACCGAAAGGCCAACCAGCAAACCGCCGAACACCACGACCTGAAAGAAAAAACAATTAGCCTGAGCAGCCACCACTCAGAGGATCGAACATATAACTAGCCACAGAATACCTCTATCCCATACAAATGATTTATTTTTTATTTTTTTTATTCTCACCTTCTAATTATGTATCAATTAGTTATATATTTTCATTTTCCTCATTTATTTATTTTTTGAAATGTAAAAACACAGAGGAAAAAACCACGCTGAGGAAAAGGAATTGAAGCCTCACCATAGTAAAGTCACAACCGAATAACCAACAAACCGTCGAAACCGGGCGGGAGAGGAGGTACACACCACCTAGATTCACTGGATCGTACTGTATAGACGGGCCCGAAGCCCAATAAAACTATTACCCCATAAAAACCAGGGATAAACCAAACGCTGTGCGGCCTAGAATGAAAAGACAAATATCTTGAATGAAATAGCAATAAGGCAAAACAAAGGCTGAAGGAGGCGAAACATGACCTACCAAAGTAAATACTCACTTATGACAACCGCATCGCCAGCCGTAAATTGGAACGATGCATGAAAATTATATTTTGGAGGGTCAGCATGCCGCCTGTGAAGGCCATAAGAGGACCAATCAGCGTGTCTGATCCGCTCCAAAACCGACAAGAACGGGGATACGAAAGACTGCAGATAAAAAGGAAATTTCAAGAATTGCGTTCGCACCCCTCTTAATGCTCTACCCTGAGCGACGAACAAACGGACCCGGATATACGCTGCCGTCTAACTTCCAATTATACCTGAGACCCGGCTCCTGCAATATACACCCAAATAGAGGCAGCGGAGCCGCGTACAAACCCTGAATCGCTGCGCCCAATACCGCCGAGCCACACAACACAGCTGCACTAGAATAAGGCCTCCTGTACCGCACACATCGCGGGTATCCCCCTTGGATTCGCCCCTACTGAAACCCACCGAACTGCAACTCCTATAACACTGGACCTGAGGCAATTGAAATACAAGCAAGCAAAAATTTGTGAGAGAGTCCGAACTCATCATAGCCCAGAGCTTAGAAAATAGTAAATATACAAAGTCATCTCTATTACTGAATGTTTCTGCCAGGATTCAAACACCACCCTGGGATACCAGCAGCAATTATGGCAACCACTACACAAGAGGGACAATTTTCCATTCCTTTCATTTATTTATTTATTTATTTTTTTGCCCCAGTATATATGAATAACCATGCCACATATGACAGTATTGAAAGCACAACTAGAACAGATTAAATAATTATTATTAGTATCATATATTTAATTTTTAATTTCCATTTTTTTTTTTTTTAATACACACGGCATAGTGCCAAAGGTAGGAGCCCAACAGGAAGTACTACTTACACAGGAAAGGAACCAAATATACTATTTTCATTACATTATTACGGAATATGCGAAATACCACCGCATATTATGTCATCCCTTGTATATCTATACCATACTCATTCCAATTTATTCATCATTCTTATTATTATTAATATTATTTTTTTATTTTTCTTTACATTTTTTTTTTTAATTATCATCATTTATTTTATTATTATTATTATTATATATATAAATTATTATTATTATATATATATATTTTTATATATATATATATATATATATATATATATACCCATCTACCGGGAATGGACCAGTGGGAGCTATACTCAAGGAGGGTCACTATACCGATGGCTAAAGAAGTACCTAGCCATAATCAGCTAAAATAAAACCCTTTGTATCGTGGGTAAACAAATAACCGGAAATGAACCCCAGCCAATAGTAAAAACCTACACACCACAGTATAGAATAACTCCCCGTATATAAAAAGTAACCGCTGGTGAACCAACGTGAAAACAAGTAAAAAAATTTTTTTATCATTTATTCATTTTTTTATTTTTATTTTTTGAGGCTGAAAGCAGTTTGAATTAAGAAAACCTGAATGTTTGAGCTACCAGCTTGCCAAATATAACCTTTATTAATAGCCTATATGGGGTATTGAACCCAAGAACACTGCATGCAAAACAGGTGAAGCTACCCTAAGCATTTACCCACACAGCCAGAAGAGCGCCTAGAGTACAAACATACGCGACACTATATATCACAAATTAAAACCCATAGCACACCATCTATAGAATGAGCATACGGCGTACGAGATACGCGAGCGGATACAGAACTAAAGTTCCTAAACTCCCAACCCCATCCCTTAGGTAACTAACTAATTTAACTATATTTTATTTAACTAATTTCTTTCTTTTTTTTTTTTTTTTTCGTATCGCTATATACTGTAACGCTATAAAGTAGGAAGCTAAAAGGAATACAAGAGTTATAAACCTCAAAACGTCCACATGAAATTACGTAATGCTGATATTAAAGAATGACTCGGGGAAATTTTTTTTAATTTTTTTTATTTATTTATTTATTTTATTTATTGTATTTTATTTTATTTTTTAATTTATTTATTTTTATTTTTTGAAATTTATTTTTATTTTTTTATAGGGTGCACGCATCCAAGCGTGCACCGGTACTCACCAGGCGTAGTGTAATCAGGGACGGCGCCACCGAAGTAGCATGTACAGGAACTGCAACCCAAAGGGCCACTACAGTGACCAGGCCGAATAGATGGTAGGCACCTGCCTCTTACGGTTCCGAATGCAAAATCAGACCAGACTCCTCAGACGCACCCGACATACAATCAGAAGACGACGGTGAGCGCCGCCTGAAGGAACTGGGGCGCCTACTTCCACCAGAAGCGGCGACAGGCCTGGCGCTTGCGGGACCCACGTTGTCCTTGACGTCTGACACCTGCGAAGGAGGAAAAAACACAAAGCAACCCCTGCTCCTGGGGTTGGGAGGGGGGGGGGGGGGGCGGGAGATACAAACAGGCAAAACCTGAGACCCATAGTGCCCCATGGTTTAGGAGGGCACTAATTAATAAATCCGCATCAGTAATCCGCTGTACAGGCAATATGAAATATGTGGCACAATTATGAATGGAAAGGGAGAAGCTACACAGCAACCCTGGCTACAGTAAGGGGCGGTGCTAGGGCCACTGTGGTGCTGGAGCCGGTCCTTGGTCCTAGGGGGCCACATAAAAAACAGTTCATGTGTACAGAACCCCATGAGCCCCACTAGTGGGAGGGAAAGGGGCAGGGGGCGGTAAGGGATGCTCAGGTGTTGGGGGCGAAAAAACTCCCTATGCCCCCACCACCGATCATAATAGTCAGCCAAAGGCGATGTGTAGGCGATAAAAGGGGGGGGGGGAGGGATACAGTGCGGCGATGCGAGACCCTACAGGTCGATCCATAGAGGGATGCAGGTCAGATCAGGACTGCAATGTAGAGGGGGGAAGGAATGGGGGTGCCATGCGGATTGCAGGTCCCTCGCTTAGGCGGTGAGGCTGCTCGCATAGTGCGGCAGCTACTGGCCATGCCTGTTAAATGGAGCGGGGAGGGGGGGGGGCGGAAGTCACCGACGGCACCACTGCCTAAGCGCCGGGGCTGCTCGCATGATGCGGCAGCTCCCGGCAAGTTCAGTAAAATGGACGCAGAGCAGGGAGCGGGGAGGGGGCGGGGATCACCGCCGACCCCATCGCTTAAGTGCCGGGGCTGCACGCGCGATGCGGCAGCTCCCGGCCAGAACCATGAATAGGAGCAGGGGGGGGAGGGTGCCAGGGAAGGCCGGTAACGCTCACAAATGAGCCGGCCAACCCTCACCCCCCACATGCAACTCGCCGGGAGGCCAAGAGGCCGCAACTCCTGCGGAAACTCGGAGTGGACAGAGCAAAGAGGGAGCATACCTCTACAATCTTTGCTTCCACTTGCAAGAGGAAGTGCTGGAGCAGGGGGAGGGGTATATGTACCTTCAGGATTCCTGCACCGCCCCCATCCTGTCTAAGGAGATTCCACAAGAGAATTAACCCCTTAATGGCCGTCCTAATCCACCACTACTTAAACCTTAAATAACGGGGCCAGCTCCCAGAATGTCCTAAAGGGGGGAATGGGGGGGGGGAGGACCATCAGTCCCTAAGCACCCTCCCTATACAGTCGGGCGCTTGCCAAAACGACAGATTGAAGCGGGGTGTTATATACCAATATACTTTCTATATAGTGTATTTGGTTACTGCAGCATTTGATTGCTGCGCTACCACAGCTACACACAGTGACAAACGGTACTGGAAAAAATTATTATAACTGGTGTGATATACCAGTCGCCCCCCAAAACGACTGACGCGGGGTGTTATATCCTGCGCTTCTCTAGAAACTTTTGTCACAGGGTCATTTAAAAAATGACAAGCAGAGGAAGAGGCAGGCCCTTCCGCAGGGGTGGTAGGGGTCGGGCAGGAGCACAAGGCCGCAGCCTAAGTGGGAAGTTGCAGAAGGTGCGTGCGATTACGTCCAATGACACACCAGACTTGGTTGAGTGGCTCACTCAGCCTTCCACTTCTGCACCCTCCTTATCCTTTCTATCTGCACCATCTTCACTCTCTGCTGTGTGCACCCCCAAAGACACCACCACCAACATCACCACCACCATATACCCTCCCCTCCGCTTGAGTCACAGGAATTATTTTCTGATCCATTACAAGACATTTCCGATGCACAGCCCGTCTTGGTATCGGATCAGGAAGAGCAGGTAGCAACGGCCGCCACTCAGCAGTCTGACGACAGTACCCAGATCAGCAGAAGGAGGTTGGTCCCTACTGTTGCTGCCTACTCCGAGATCTCTAATAATAGTGGTGGGGAAGGTGACGTCGATGATGACGTGTCTATGGATGTCACGTGGATGCCCACAAGAGGAAGAGGAGGGGAGTTCAGAGGGAGTGATGGGCCAGCAGATAGGGAGGAGAAGCAGGCAGAACTTACATTGCACAGGAGGCAAAAAGCAGACCGCTAATGTATCAGGAGCAAGCCATCTCCCAAGCACAGTCACATCTGGCCCTCCCAGGACGCCGGCACAAAGCTCCGCAGTGTCTGCTTTTTTTAACGTGTCCATTGCTGACAATAGTGTTGCCATCTGCAGCCTTTGCTGTCAATGCATAAGTCGCGGCAAGCCAAACACTCACCTAGGGATGACCGCATTAAGAATGCACCTGGCCTCCCATCACCGAGCCCAGTGGGAGCAACGCCGACATAACAAAGCCACACTCTAGGGGCTCACCATCCAACCTCTTCTCCTTCTCCTCTCTCCTCCCAATTGTTCTCCACTCCACCTCCCATCGTGCCATCCTCACGTTTATCTGGCAAAAGGCAGGCTTTCGTGGCCCAAATGTTCAAGCGCAAAAAGATGATGACGCCGGATAACCCTCTTGCCCAACGGCTGACCGCTGGCTTGTCGGAACTGCTAGCCCGCCAACTACTGCCATATAACTACTAAGTAGTGAGCCACCACAACCCACCATAATTACTGCCATATAAACTGGTGGACTCGGAGGCCTTTAGAAAATTTGTGACCATTGGAACACTGCAATGGAAGGTCCCAGGAAGGAACTATTTCTCCCAGAAGGGCACCCCAGAGCTATATGGCCATGTTCAGCGGCAAGTGAATGTATCTCTGGCACACAGTGTCGGTGCCAAGATACATCTGACCACAGACACGTGGTCTAGCAAACACGGGCAGGGAAGGAACATAACTTTTACTGCCCACTGTGTGAACCTTCTGACGGCCGTCAAACATGCAACTCGTGACACCCGTGTAGATTTGGTGTTACCGCCACGGATTGCATGCATGCCTGCCTCTTCTTCTCCTCTTCCTCCTCCTACTCCATCCTCCCTCTCCTCCTTGGCTGACTCCTCCTTTTCCTGCTATTGTCTCTTCCGCTGTGCCCCCCAAGATCCCCAGAACCTATTTGACATGCCACGTTGCCATGCGGTGCTGCGTCTGTTGTGCCTGGAAGCCAAGAGCCACACTGGTCCTGCACTCCTTTCAGCTTTGGGTTCATAGGCCGATCAGTGGATAACCCCGCTCAATGATTCTTGATAGTTGGTAAAGTGGTGTGCGACAACAGTGTCAATCTACTAAACGCGCTGAAACAGGGCAAAATGAAACACGTGCCGTGCATGGCACGTCCTGAACTAAGTCGTGCAGCGATTTGTTGCCAAATACCCAGGGGTCCAGGACGTCTTGTGGCAGCCCAGGAAAATCTCTGACCATTTCGGAAGATCTTACAAGGCCATGGCTCGCCTTGCTGACATTCAGCGGCGACGCAACCTGTCCATCAGATGTCTGATTTGTGACTGCCCGACGCGATGGAGCTCCACCTTTTATATGCTTGATAGGCTGCTCCAGCAGAAACGTGCAGTTAATGACTACCTGTACGAACTCTGAGGCAGGACAGGTTCTGGGGAGCTTGTTTTTTTTTCACCGCGCCAGTGGCTGCTCATGAGCGACGCATGCAGACTTCTGTGGCCATTTGGTGAGATCACCAAACTGGTCAGTCGCAGCCAGGGCGCCATGAGTGAAATTGTACCTTACGCCTTCTTTCTGGAGCATGAATTGCGTTGTGTCATTGATCAAGCCGTCGAGGAGCAAGAGCAGGAAGTTGAGAAAGTCGCAATGCTGGGCTACTCCATCTGAGACAAGTCAACAACAGGAGTCTGAAGAGGAGTCAGAGGAGGATGGTGCCGGGGCGGATGAGGAGGAGTAAGAAGAGCATGCTTTAAACCTTTCTGGGATCCCTGGTGTTGTCTGTGGATAGGGGAGGAGAACAAGGATGACATTATACTGGATGATGAGCAGGAGCCAGGCCACAACACCGCTTCCAGTATAGTGCAAATGGGGGCCTTCATGCTCCAGTGTTTTAAGAGGGACCCCTGTATAAAAAGCATAAAGTGTAAGGACCAGTACTGGGTGGCAATGTACTTAGACCCCCGGTACAAACAACAAATGGCAGAAATGTTACCACCATCACAGAGGGCTGTCAGAATGCAGCACTTCCAGGCCTTGCTTCGAGAAATGCTGCATTCTGCTTTTGCAGGCACTGGCAGAGGAATTTCCACTCCCAGAGAAATTGTTGCGGGTACCAATCCAGCAGCGCCTGTATGAAGAGGGTGGTTTGAAGATGTGTTGGTCACTTCTGATATGAGATCATTCTTTCAGCTGACCCATCGACATCTATCCTCCAGATCCAGCCTCAGGGAACGCCTAGACCGACAGGTGTCCAACTGCATCGGGTTAACGGTCGATGTGGACGCTCTGAGAAGCGATGAACCCCAGGACTACTGGGTGTGCAGGCTTGACCTGTGGCCAGAGCTGGCACAATTTGCCATGGAACTGTTGGCTTTCCCCTCATCCAGTGTTGTGCGCGAAAGGACGTTCAGCGCAGCAGGGGGGATTGTGACCAATAAGCGCACTCGCCCTAGCTCACGAAAGTGTGGACTACCTCATATTTCTAAAAATTAATGAGGCATGGATCTCGGAGGAATTCAATACATGTGACAAGTAGACCATGTTTGATTCAAATTCCTCATGACAGCCCACAAATATCCGTCACCACCCAGAACAATTCATGGTCCCTGTCTTAGGTAAATACATCGGCATAAAAGGCATTTTATGTCCGTTGAATGCCTAATTTTTGGGGCCTGTACTAGTGGCCGACACTTACTTATTTATCCTGTGAATGCCTAATGTACCTCCAGCCACAGAATACAAAGTTCTTTGCTGTCAGGTGAACGCCTGTTGGCTAATTTTTGGGGCCTGTACTGGCCAACACTTACTTATTTATCCTGTGAATGCCTAATGTACTTCCAGCCACAGAATACAAAGTTCTTTGCTGTTAGGTGAACGCCCGTTGGCTTATTTTTGCACCCTCTTCATGGCCTGGCGGTGCCTCTCCTCCATGGCCTTCATCCGCTCCTGAATGGCCCGCATAGCGGTGCTACTTCTGCATTTTTGCCACTTTGGCTTTCAATGTCTTCAGTACTGTTGGCAAAAAAAAGATATGAACATTATTTGCAATTCTTATTAAACCTTTAAACCTTTATTTTGGGGTGCATATCACTTTTTGATTGCTTGCTATTACACCTTAGGGGTGTATCCACCTTGGTATCCACCTTAGGGGTTACTTCGTATGATATTTTTATACAGCTGGTTGTTATAGATGCGGCAAGACCTAATATGTTTCCTTATTTTTTAGTTATTTCTGTTTTAATAAAGGCATTGTTGAACCAAAAACAATTCATGTTTTAGTGTCTCCATAGTTTCAGAGCCATATTATTATTTTTATTCGGCGATTGTCTAATGGTAGGGACTCATTTTTTGCCAAATGAAATGACAGGTTGGTACTATTTGGGGGGGCACATGCCTTTTTTGATAGCTTGGTGTTGCACCTTTAGTGATGTTAGATGACAATTTTTTTTAATTTTTTTATTGTTTCAATTTTCTTATTTTTACAGTGTTCACCTAAGGGGTTAGGTCATAGGACAAAATATGTCTGTTTGTCTATTTTTTACCTTTACCTTGTGTGTTTAAATAAATATATATATATATATATATATATATATATATACAATACAACCACAGCTAGGTTGAGATGTTGGATGTAATTTGGTTAATTTGAGGCGTGTCCCACCAGGTACTAATTAATCACTTGTAAAGGGATAAAATACTTATTTGCATTACTGCATATACAGTACCTTCCAAATGTATTCACCCCCTTGACTTTTTGCTTATTTTGGTACATTACAGCCTTCTGTTAAAGATTTTGTTATTCAGAATTTTATGTGATGGATCAGAACACAATAGTCTAAGTCGGTGAAATGAGAAAAATATCTAAATTAAATTATTGTTTAGAAATGGAAAACCGAAAATTGCCATGTGTGTATGTATTCAACCCCTTTGTTCGGAAGCCCATAAATAGCTCTGGTGCTACCTATAACTTTCATAAGTCACATAATTAGTAAAATGATGTCCACCTGTGTGCAATCTAAGTGTCACATGATCTGTCATTACATATACACGCCAATTTTGAAAGGCCCCAATGGCTGCAACACGTAAGCAAGAGGCATCACTAACCAAACACTGCCATGAAGACCAAGGAACTCTCCAAACAAGTAAGGGACAATGTTCTTGACAAGTACAACTCAGGGTTAGGTTATATAAAATACCCAAATCTTTGATGATCCTCAGGAGCACCATCAAATATATCATAACCAAATGGAAAGAACATGGCACAACAGAAAACCTGCCAAGAGACGGCCGCCCACCAAAACTCACAGACCGGTAAAGGAGGGCATTAATCAGAGAGGCAGCACAGAGACCTAAGGTAACCCTGGAGGTGATGCAGAGTTCCACAGCAGAGACTGGAGTATCTGTACATATGACGACAATAAACCGTAGCTCCATAGAGTTGGGCTTTATGGCAGAGTGGCCAGAAGAAAACAATTACTTTCAGCTAAAAACAAAAAAGCACATTGAGAGTTTGCGAAAGGGCCTGTGGGAGACTCCCAAAATTTATGGAGGAAGGTGCCCTGGTCTGATGAAACTAAAATTATACTTTTCGACACTCAAAGTAAATGCTATGTCTCGTGCAAAACCAACACATCACCAAAAGAACACCATCCCCACAATGAAACACGGTGGTTGGCAGCATCATGCTGTGGGGATGTTTTTCAGCAGCCGGGATCGGGAAACTGGTCAGAGTTAAGGTAAAGATGGATGGTGCTAAATACAGGGATATTCTTGAGTAAAACCTGTAGCACTCTGTGCGTGATTTGAGGCTAGGATGGAGGTTCACCTTCCAGCAGGACAATGCCCCAAAACACACTGCTAAAGCAAAATTTGAGTGGTTTAAGGGGAAACATGGAAATGTGTTGGAATGGCCTAGTCAAAGTCCATATCTCAATCCAATAAAAAATCTCAGACTTAAAAATTGCTGTTCACAAGCGCAAAACATCCAACTTGAAGATGCTGGATCAGTTTTGCAAGGAGGAATGGTCAAAAATCTCAATGGTAGGGTGTGGCAAGCTCATAGAGACTTATCCAAAGCCACTTGGAGCTGTGATTGAAGCAAAAGGTGGCTCTACAAATTATTGACTTTAGGGGGTAAATAGTTATGCACATTGACCTTTTCTGTTATTTTGTCCTATTTGTTGTATGCTTTACAATTAGCCAATTTAAACAAATATCTAAGTGGTGGGCATGTTCTACAAATTAAATTATGCAAATCCTCAAACGAATCCATGTTAATTCCAGGATTTGAGACAACAAAAAAAGTCAAGGGGGGTGAATACTTTTGATTAGCACTGTATACATTACAGAGTGTTGGCAAAACATACAAAAGTTATTTACGCATCTACCTGGGCATTTTTCAACCCGGATTCTTTTTATAAACCAGGGGTGTCTGCGCTTTATGTTTGACCATTTTTTTATGATGGCCAGACGTCGGTGTTTGAGACTCATTTTGCGCCAGATCTCAAATGCCAGCTCCCGCACAATCCACTGCTTCTCGGCGTGGGACCAGGTGCGGTTGTATCCCCGCCCCAACATCCGCTGCAAGATAAAAATGCAAACAAATAATCCCAATTTTACATTATGATTGATGGCCTGCTGGTGACCCTCAAAAACATTTGGAGCAAGGGCCTGCTGATCTGAACATCTAAAACATTAGGGGCAAGGGCCTGCTGCCAAATTGGTGACTCTAGATAACCTCTGGGCGATTGCACGTCCCCGTGACGGAGACGATCAATTTGGATGTCTGCCCTATCAACTTTTCTGTGCCTACCATGGAAGTCAATGGGTAACGGGAAATTGGTAGAAAAACAGCTCAACGGAAAAAGGGTAAATACCGTTCCTTAATGTGGCAGTCAGTCAGACTGTGTTGGCAGTCAGTCCAGAGCTCCCCAAAAAGTAGATACACTTGTGAAGAAACCGCAGCACTCTCTTGTCTTCAATGTTTAAAGGTTTATTCACCCTTGGTCTTTTCCAAGGGGAATCAGGGTTCGATGCCGGAGAGGAAGCTTGAGAAAGGGATACTACATACAAGAGAAGAGAAGATACCACATACAAGAGAAGTCAATGGCTGAAATCTGATTGGCTGTTGTTGCCTTGCACCTTTTTTTTTTCCTAATTGTGAACCACTTGAACTTGCCCCTTTTTTTCCTAATTGTGAACCACCCAGAGAGGGTGGGTCAAGTTATTAAAGCACAAGCATCCAAGGAAGGCAGCAGGCGCGCAGCAATTACCCACTCCCGACTTGGGGAGGTAGTGACGTTAAATAACAATACAGCACTCCTAAGCGGCTCGGTTATTGGAATAAGTACACTTTTCGTTACAGAGGATCTATTGGAGGACAAGTCTGGTGCCAGCAGCCAACTTGCTCCCAGCCTCCACAACGGTCACCCAGTGTGCCATCATGGTGAGTATTGTGGTGACTAGAGTCTTGGCTACTGAGACTGGACTTGTAGGTGAGGGCCTGCTGCCACTTCGTTGACTCTAGATAACTTCAAGGCAATCGCACATCCCCGTGATGGCGATGATCCATTTGGATGTCTGCCCTATCAACTTTGGAGCAATTTTTAACAAGGACCTTCTGGTATAGCACCGTTCTGCTTGTCCTCTCCACCAGAGGAATGAGAGATGAGAAGTTCTCTTTGTAGCGGGGGTCGAGAAGGGCGAACAACCAGTAATCCGTGTTGTCTAAAATGCATATAACGTGCGGGTGTCACAGCCTTTGGTTTGCGCTGACACTGTTGCCACACTTGCGGTTGCCCGCGGCAACATGTTGCTGTGAGAGCATGCGGGGGCAGTGTCTCGGCCTTCTGGGTGATTGCCGTGACATGGTTGCCAGACATGCTGTTGCCGGTGGTAACGTGTGGTTTGGGATGCTTGTGTGTGCACTTCCCCTTTAAGTGGCTTACTTCCTCTGTCTGGTGTTGGAAGGGTTAACTCCCTTCCTAGTGTTTTGTGAACAATGGGTTTATGTGTGTGTGGGTGTGGCTGCTTGGGCTATTTAGCCTCTGCTGGATGCCTGAAGCTCAGTGTTCCTCCAGCCTTGGTGTATGCTGGTGGTTCACTGTTCCTGGCTTTTACCATCTGTCCAATGAGTGCCACCCTTGTGGTCATTGATGTTATTATGGTGTCTCTTTCCCTTCTTATCTTTTGGTTTGTGTGGGTTATGTTCAGGGTGTTGTATGTCTTGTGTTACATGGCTGTTTGGTGTCCAGCATGTTTGCTAGACATTCCCCTGTCTCACGTTTATTGAAGCTATGGCTATCCTGGGTTACTGTGTGGTTGTGGTTTGTGCTGTGTCCTTTAATGTTGGTGTGGACAGCAGCACTTGTGCATGGGTTCCAGTCAGTGCGTCTGTGGCAAGTAAGTGTGTTATGGGTTTTGCTTACCTGCCAACTCCATATGCTGTACAGGACCTTCTAAAAAAATTAGCATATTGTGATAAAGTTCATTATTTTCTGTAATGAACTGATAAACATTAGACTTACATATATTTTAGATTCATTACACACAACTGAAGTAGTTCAAGCCTTTTATTGTTTTAATATTGATGATTTTGGCATACAGCTCATGAAAACCCAAAATTCCTATCTAAAAAAATTAGCATATTTCATCCGACCAATAAAAGAAAAGTGTTTTTAATACAAAAAAAATCAACCTTCAAAAAATTATGTTCAGTTATGCACTCAATACTTGGTCGGGAATCCTTTTGCAGAAATGACTGCTTCAATGCGGCGTGGCATGGAGGCAATCAGCCTGTGGCACTGCTGAGGTGTTATGGAGGCCCAGGATGCTTCGATAGCGGCCTTAAGCTCATCCAGAGTGTTGGGTCTTGCGTCTCTCAACTTTCTCTTCCCAATATCCCACAGATTCTCTATGGGGTTCAGGTCAGGAGAGTTGGCAGGCCAATTGAGCACAGTAATACCATGGTCAGTAAACCATTTACCAGTGGTTTTGGCACTGTGAGCAGGTGCCAGTTCGTGCTGAAAAATGAAATCTTCATCTCCATAAAGCTTTTCAGCAGATGGAAGCATGAAGTGCTCCAAAATCTCCTGATAGCTAGCTGCATTGACCTTGCCCTTGATAAAACACAGTGGACCAACACCAGCAGCTGACATGGCACCCCAGACCATCACTGACTGTGGGTACTTGACACTGGACTTCAGGCATTTTGGCATTTCCCTCTCCCCAGTCTTCCTCCAGACTCTGGCACCTTGATTTCCGAATGACATGCAAAATTTGCTTTCATCCGAAAAAAGTACTTTGGACCACTGAGCAACAGTCCAGTGCTGCTCCTCTGTAGCCCAGGTCAGGCGCTTCTGCTTTCTGGTTCAAAAGTGGCTTGACCTGGGGAATACGGCACCTGTAGCCCATTTCCTGCACACGCCTGTACACGGTGGCTCTGGATGTTTCTCCTCCAGACTCAGTTCACTGCTTCTGCAGGTCCCCCAAGGTCTGGAATCGGTCCTTCTCCACAATCTTCCTCAGGGTCCGGTCACCTCTTCTCGTTGTGCAGCGTTTTCTGCCACACTTTTTCCTTCCCACAGACTTTCCACTGAGGTGCCTTGATACAGCACTCTGGGAACAGCCTATTTGTTCAGAAATTTCTTTCTGTGTCTTACCCTTTTGCTTGAGGGTGTCAATGATGGCCTTTCTTGACAGCAGTCAGGTCGGCAGTCTTACCCATGATTGCGGTTTTGAGTAATGAACCAGGCTGGGAGTTTTTAAAAACCTCAGGAATCTTTTGCAGGTGTTTAGAGTTAAATAGTTGATTTAGATGATTAGGTTAATAGCTCGTTTAGAAAACCTTTTTATGATATGCTAATTTTTTTAGATAGGAATTTTGGGTTTTCATGAGCTGTATGCCAAAATCATCAATATTAAAACAATAAAAGGCTTAAACTACTTCAGTTTTGTGTAATGAATCTAAAATATATGAAAGTCTAATGTTTATCAGTACATTACAGAAAATAATGAACTTTATCACAATATGCAAAATTTTTTAGAAGGACCTGTATGTGTTCCCCCACTCACTGCAGCCTGGCCTCAGATAGAGACTCCTGTTCCTCCATGACTGGGATGAACAGGGCTTCTTTTCCCTGCTTCTTGGTGAGGGATTACCAGGGCGACTCTGGGTCTCTAGCGATCCAGAGTATGAGCCGCCCTACCATCGGGGTCCGCTCATACGTTGAGGAGTCAGAGAGAGGATTAGGGACGCTGTAGGAGGTGACCTGCTCCCTTATTACTCCTTTTGGCCAGGCTGATTCCCTTTTACCCTTTGACACCACACTGTGTTTTTTTTTTTTTCCCCACTCCCCACCGTGACAGCGGGTCATGGGAAAGTCAGCCTAACATGCAAGTACCGATAGGCAAGACTTCGATGTCGTCATCAGAAGATGAGATGACCCTGTAAAAGATTGTAGGTGAGGGCCTGCAGGTGAGCTGACCCTGTAAAACATTATATGCAAGGGCCTGCAGGTGAGCTGACCCTGTAAAACATTATATGCGAGGGCCTGCAGTTGAGCTGACCCTGTAAAAAATTATATGCGAGGGCCTGAAGGTGAGTTGACCCTGTAAAAAATTATGTGAGGGCATATATGCAAGGGCATTATATGCAACGAATAAGCATGTTGATATAATGGAAGAGGAGGAGGAGGAGGATGAGAAAAGGAAGATTCAACCATTTGCACATGAAGGAGGGCCTTATTCACATTATGGTACAATAGTTCAGGGAGTGGGACTCCTACACTCATAAAGCCTATGCACTAAGTGAAAGAGCTGCCAAAAATTACAAGGAAATGTCACTCCAAAACACCCTTTGTTACACATAAAGGAGTGCATCATACACACCCTTGAAAAATTATGATTGATGGCCTGCTGGTGACCCTCAAAAACATTTGGAGCAAGGGCTTGCTGATCTGACCATCCAAAACATGTGTGGCAAGGGCGTGCTGCTGAGCTGACCCTCTAAAACATAAGGGGCAAGGGCCTTCTGGTGAGCTGATGTTCTAAAACATTATATGCAAGTGCCTGCTGGTGAGCTGATGCTCTAAAACATTATATGCAAGTGCATTCTGTTCTGCTGACTCTCTAAAACATTATATGCGAGTGCAAGCTGTTCAAATGATGATCTAAAACATTATGTGCAAGTGCATGCTGTTCAGGTGACGCTCTAAAACATTATATGCAGGTGCATGCTGTTCAAATGATGCTCTAAAACATTATATGCGAGTGCATGCTGTACAAATGACGCTCTAAAACATTATATGTGAGTGCATGCTGTTCAAATGACGCTGTAAAACATTATATGCTAGTACATGCTGTTCAGCTGATGCTCTAAATCATTTTATGCGAGTGCCTGCTGGTGAGCTGACGCTCTAAAACATTATATGCTAGTGCCTGCTGTTCAACTGACGCTCTAAAACATTATATGCGAGTGCAAGCTGTACAGATGACGCTCTAAAACATTATTTTCAATTGCATGTTATTCAGCTGACGCTGTAAAAAAAAATTTCCGAGTGCCTTCAGGTGAGCTGACGCTCTAAAACATTATATGCAAGTGCATGCTGTTCAAATGATGCTCTAAACATTATATGCGAGTGCATGCTGTACAGATGATGCTCTAAAACATTATTTTCAAGTGCATGTTATTCAGCTGACGCAGTAAGACATTATTTCTGAGTGCCTTCAGGTGAGCTGACGCTCTAAAACATTATATGCGAGTGCATGCTGTTCAAATGATGCTCCAAAACATTATATGCAAGTGCATTCTGTTCAGCTGACGCTCTAAAACATTATATGCGAGTGCAAGCTGTTCAAATGATGCTCTAAAACATTATATGCGAGTGCATGCTGTTCAGCTGACGCTCTAAATCATTATATGCGAGTGCATGCTGTTCAAATGATGCTCTAAAACATTATATGCGAGTGCATGCTGTACAGCTGACGCTCTAAAACATTATTTTCAATTGCATGTTGTTCAGCTGATACTCTAAAACATTATTTGCGAGTGTCTTCTGTTGAGCTGACGCTCTAAAACATATGCAAGTGCATGCTGTTCAAATGATGCTCTAAAACATTATATGCGAGTACATGCTGTTCAGCTGACGCTCTAAAACATTATATGCGAGTGCATGCTGTTTAGGTGACGCTCTAAAACATTATATTCGAGTGCATGCTGTTCAGCTGACGCTCTAAAACATTATATGCGAGTGCAAGCTGTTCAAATGACGCTCTAAAACATTATATGCAAGTGCATGCTGTTCAGCTGATGCTCTAAAACATTATATGCGAGTGCATGCTGTTCTTCTGACGCTCTAAAACATTAGATGCGAGTGCATGCTGTACAGCTGACGCTCTAAATCATTATTTTCAAGTGCATGTTGTTCAGATAACGCTCTATTTGTGAGTCCCTTTAGGTGAGCTGATGCTCTAAAACATTATATGCGAGTGCATGCTGTTCAAATGACGCTCTAAAACATATGCGAGTACATGATGTTCAGCTGATGCTCTAAAACATTATTTGCGAGTGCCTTCAGGTGAGCTGACGCTCTAAAACATTATATGCGAGTGCATGCTGTTCAAATGACGCTCTAAGTTGAGGGCCTGCAGTTGAGCTGACCCTATAAAAAAATTTGAGTGGAGGGAATATATACAATCTGGATGAGGAGGAGGAGGAGGAGAAAACAAGATTCAACCATATACTCTTTTTCTGTGGTGTAAAAGGTGCATGGGAATACACTACAGTAGATTGAGTACATTATAAATGATAGATTCAAATTGCCTTTATGTTCATCATCAGCTCAGCTCTCCTCTGGTGGAGTTGAGAAGTCAGGGGCAATCCAGGCCTTGTTCATTTTTATCTGAAAACCAACCAGAGATAATGGGTCAATAAAGTACAAAAACACATATCAGACTAAAATAATCACAAAATAGCATAATTTTATTGAGAATCACATAGCGACATGATTAGTACAAGCCACAAAAAACTATTAACACAGGCCACAATACATTTAAAAAATTTAAAAACCAAGAGGACCGATGGTGGGCTGTCGGTATATGTTGAAAAGTGCGAGTGCAATAGTCATGATTGGTCACTAAAAACCACTATGGATCAAAAATACATGATAGCAAAAATTCACATGCGCATATATACAACACACACTTAAAGGGTTTCTACCACTTGCATATCACATATTTGGTGATCAGACACTAGCGATCCGCTAGTGTCTGATGTAGCTTACAAGCTAATTATTACCTTAATCCGTTCGGCCCATACCTCAAAAAAAGCACTTATATCTTTATGCAAATGAGCCTCTAGGTGCTATGCAGGCGTTTTTCCAGCACCTAGAGGCTCCGTCTACCTTGCAGTTTGCCGCCCATCGCCTCGCTCCAGCACGCCCATCTCTTACCGTATTCGATCCTCCCCCTGCTTCAGCCTTCAGAAATCCCGCGCCTGCGCCGTTCGTCGCGGCATTCGGAGGCATTCGGCGCAGGCGCAGTCAATGTCTGACCGCTCCGTGCTCAGACATTTCCACTGCGCCTGCGCCGATGTCATCGGCGCAGGCGCAGTGGAAATGTCTGAGCACGGAGCGGTCAGACATTGACTGCGCCTGCGCCGAATGCCGCGACGAACGGCACAGGCGCGAGATTTCGGAAGGCAGAAGCAGGGGGAGGATCGAATAGAGTTGAAGATGGGCGTGCTGGAGCGAGGCGATGGGCGGCAAACTGCAAGGTAGACGGAGCCTCTAGGTGCTGGAAAAACGCCTGCATAGCACCTAGAGGCTCATTTGCATAAAGATATAAGTGCTTTTTTTGAGGTATGGGCCGAACGGATTAAGGTAATAATTAGCTTGTAAGCTACATCAGACACTAGCGGATCGCTAGTGTCTGATCACCAAATATGTGATATGCAAGTGGTAGAAACCCTTTAACCATGTGGGTGATAATACACACCACAAGGGGTGACTGTAGCAAAAAAGACAATAAAATATAATAGACACCTAGCAAATACTGACCAACCGAACTGGGATACCGCACACGACCCCCACCACCCCCCTGCATTTTTATCTGAGTCAACCTGTCAGCATTGCCAGGGGACAAGCGGATACGCATATCTGTTAGAATGACACCAGCAGCACTAAATACACGCTCAGACAAAACGCTGGCGGCAGGGCAGGCCAGCACCTCCAAGGCGTACAGCGCATGTTCGTGCCACATGTCCAGCTTAGACACCCAGTAGTTGTAATGCACTGAAGGATCACTGAGGACGCTGACACAGTCTGCTATGTATTCCTTCACCATCTTCCAAAACTTTTCCTTCCTTGTGACACTAGGCTGTGCATCAGGGTAAGGGTGCTGGCGGGGTGTCATGAAAGTGTCCCATGTCTTGAAGAGTGTTGCCCTGCCTTTGTTGGAACTGCTGTGTGACCTTGTCTCCCTTCCTTGGTTGCCTAAGGAGCTGCTGCAGCGTTGACAGACCGGAAAAAGCTGTGGACGACTTGCGGAAATTGGCACACACGTGGCGCGCCTTCACTAGTAGCTCTGGCAAATTGGGGTAGGTTTTGATAAACTGCTGAACCATTACGTTTGAGACGTGGTCTAGGCATGAAATGTGTGTCAGGTTGCCGAGCTCCAAAGCCGCCACCAAGTTAGGGCTATTGTCAGACATAACTATGCCTGGTGGTAGGTTGAGTGGCAAGAGCCACAGCTCGGTCTGGTCCCTTATACCCTGCCACAGCTCTGTGGCGGTGTGCTGTTTGTCCCCTAAGCAGATCAGCTTTAGCACGGCCTGTTGACGCTTACCCACACCAGTGCTACACTGCTTCCAGCTAACGCCTGATGGCTGACTGCTGCTGCTGGAGGTGGAAGTGGAGGAGGAGGCGGCGGAGGAGGAGAAATGGGGGTTAGAGCCAGTAACATAGCTGCTGGCGGAGTCCCTGATGGACGTAGAGCCCGCAATCATGGGTGTGGATAGCACCTGTGCCATCCCAGAGTACGACTCAGTCCCAGCCTCCACAACATTTTCCCAGTGTGTGGTCAGGGAAATGTAGCATCCCTGGCCACCAGCACTTGTCCATGTGTCCGTGGTGAAGTGGACCTTCCCAGTAAGTGCGTTTGTCAGGGCATGGGTGTTGTTCTCAGACACTTGCTGGTGTAAGACGGGCACGGCACAACGTGAAAAATGGCGGCTGGGGACTGCGTGCCGAGGGACGGCCGCCGACATCAGGCTACGGAAGGCCTCAGTGTCCACAAGCCTAAATTGCAACATTTCAAGGGCCAGTAATTTTGAAAGTTGAGCATTTAGTGCTATGGCCTGTGGGTGGGTGGGTATTTGCGCTTGCGTTCAAATGACTGTTATGGACATTTGGACGCTGCGCTTGGACAGGGAAGTGGATGTTGTTGCTGATGGTTCATGCGAAGGTCCAGGTGCTGAGCGAGGGGCATCTGGGCCTGCGCCTTCGACAGGGGATTGGCCAGCAGTGCATAACACAGGGGAAGAGGAGGCAGTGGTGTGACCCGCATACCCAGATTGTGGACACAGGCGTTCTGCCCACTTATTAGGCTGTTTGGATGCCATGTGGCGGATCATGCTGGTGGTGGTGAGGTTGCTAGTGTTCACGCCCCGGCTCATTTTGGTACGGCACAGGTTGCAAACTACCACTCTTTTGTCGTCTGCACTTTCCTAAAAAAAAGCACCATACTGCAGAACACCTACCTACCCCTTGGCAAGGTAGATTTAAGCATGGGGGGTGCTCAGTGTAACGGTTATGGGCCAGTTTGGTGTTGGTGTGGGTCGACTTCTCCCTTGCAACCCTACTGCCTCTTCCAACCTGTTACGGTGCTGTGGATCCCTCCCCCTCTGTACTGCTATCCTCGCTCGGCTTTTCACCTTCCCATATTGGGTCAGTGAGCTCATCGTCCACCACTTACTCACTCTGCTCATCCTCCTGACTTGACCTAACCACAACCTCAGTGATTGACAACTGTGTCTCATCATCATCCACCTCGTGAACGAATGATTGCCGTTCACCACCGTCATCTTCTTGAGACTGTGAAGGCTCAAGAGGTTGGGAATTAGGGCACAATATCTCAGGTCTCTCTTCAAGCATGCTGGGTATGGGGGCTAAATGTAATAGTGGCGTTGGAAAGAGCTCCTTGGAATATCCGAGTGTGGGATCACTCATTTGATAAGCCTCTCCATGGTGGGAGGAAGGATGATTAGAGTGAGGATTCGGTTGACCAGACTCTTGGCTACAGAGACTGGACTAGGTGGAGGAGAGGGTGGTGCTTAACCGACTGGAAGCATTATCTTCAGCAATCCAACCGACCAACTGTTTGCACTGTGATGTCCTGCGCCGCCCAGCTAAGTTGGACATAAAGCTGGGTACTGTGGATGTTTTTTTTTGCGGCACCTGAGGGGTTAATTGTGCTGATCACGGCCCCCTGTAAGAGATCGGGTCCTGCCAGGCAGCAGGGGGCAGTCATGTACACAGTTTGTAGTATATTCTAACTGGAAGCATCCCCATCACCATGGGAACGCCTCTGTGTTAGAATATACTGTCGGATATGAGTTTTCATGATGTAACTCATATCTGACAGTATATTCTAACATAGAGGCATTCCCATGGTGATGGGGACGCTTCAAGTTAAAATATACCATCGGATTGGAGAAAACTCCGATCCGATGGTATAAAAGGGACTCCAGACTTTACATTGAAAGTCAATGGGGACGGATCCGTTTGCAATTGCACCATATTGTGTCAACGTCAAACGGATCAGTCCCCATTGACTCGCACAGCCAGGCGGACACCAAAACGACTTTTTTTTCATGTCTGTGGATCCTCCAAAAATCAAGGAAGACCCACGGACGAAAAAACGGTCACGGATCACGGACCAACGGAACCCCATTTGGGAACAGTGAAAAAATACTGTCGTATGCATGAGGCCAAAAGCTATTGGTAGTAAAAACAGCAAATTTCACTCCCTGCACTATCTGTCCCTTCCTCAGCAGGGATGTCCCTGAGACTGATCAATTTAGCGCAGGTCAAAATATATTGCTGCTCTAAAACACACACACACAGTAGTCCTTAAAAGGACTTTTGGGTCTTTGAGAAGCTTTCTTAGAATAATAACTGTGAATTTCGCTCCCTACACTACTTTTCCATTCCTACGCTCTGCTCTCCCTGACTATGACTGATCCAAGCACGTGTCTTCGGGTGCTATATAGCACGCGATGACGCGGTCCGGCCAGCCAATCACTGTAATGCCAGCAGCCAACATGGCTGCTGGCATTACAGTGAGGGCAGTACATACCTGCACCTTTATTGGCTGCTTAAAACCCGCAAAACGTGCAGGGAGGAGACTCGAGCATGTGTGGCGTGCCAAAACCGCAGGGGCTACAGGTGAGGTGCACGGTGGGCCGATGAGGGGCCAATAATAATACAGTTCATCGGTTTACTCACGGTTAGCAGAAAGCCTCTCTGGGCTGGCAGCACAGTGATAAGGAAGACATCACGAAATCCTCCGGGGCACACTCTGTGGTAGGGAAGCACCAGCCTAGATGGAGTTTGAGGTGCCTTTGAGGTGCCCTTGACGGCGGTGTTTAGGGTGCTTGTGGCGGCTGGGTCCTTTGGTGGTATTTGTTGTGATGCCAGTACCATTAATGGTGGTACAACCAGTTGTAGTGATAATATTGAAGAATGAAGTAGACAGTGGTAGGATACAACTCACAACTTTTACTGTGGCTGGTTTTAGTTGCAGCATATACATTCAGACAGAATACAGTCTTTTGTTATTTAGAGGAATTCTGTTGATCCACTGTTAATAGGGTTGAATAGGTTCTGACTTTGCTTCAAGGTCCCTTTTGAACTAGTGTAGTTTGGTGAGGTTGCCTGTGGCCAAATAATCCTTCACCTGAATTCCCAAAGGTCTTTGATGCCCGGGTAGTGGCTATTATCCTTTGGTCCTAAGTCTTTTCTTTCCTTGTCCCTTCTTGGACTAGACTTTTACCTGAGCAGATGTGCTATATCTGCACTCTCTCAAGACTGACTACAGACTGAACACTGATAAGACCTGAGCTGGGCTAGATATCCCAGAGTGGTGCTATCCCCATCTAGTGGTGGGATGTATATTGCACATTTGACCAGCCTATGAACAGGGATACAACAGGTGTTGTAATGCAAAATAGCATGCAATTCAGTAATTACAGTTTTAAAGCTATTTTGCAGTTCCCACGTGTCCTGAGTGGGACGCTGCACATGGGCGAGCACCGCCATGTGCTGAACATAGCGATGCTCGCGCCGAACCGGTATTCATCACTAGTGTATACGACCCTTCACCGCTGCAGCCATTTCTATTTTGTATGGCTATCAAAATGTACGGCATATGTTGGGATTTTTTATGTTTCTACAAAATTGTGAATGTTTGAGAAGCTCTGTTATTGTTGGTAATTTGGTAACAAAATATACATATAATTAATATACACTCTTGATAAATTTTGGTGATTATGGGTGAGTCGGTGTGTGGGTGAAGAACCAGATTGCGCCACAATGACAGGCAAGTTGAGCTCTAACATGCCCAATCCTTATGTTCCTTTGAGCAGTGTCCATGTTGACATAAAAATGGATGCTGTAGCGTTCCCAGTAGAAGCGAGGGCTGCATTAGTATTCGTAGGTTTGGTGTAAATATGTCATTCAGGAGCAATGATATGTGCATTTTTCAGATCAAATCTATACTAGCAGAAAAAGGAAACAACCCCTCCTTAGAAGTTTTTGCCCAGAGAGTAGTTTTGCTCAGTAGTTTGGGATTTGTTGGCCTCATTTGTATTTCATTGACTGTGATCTTAACAAATATTTAAATAGCTCCCACATTGCACTGTACAGTACCTTGTTTATGTGCAGCTTCAGACGCTTTGATGCTGCCAAGGACTTTAAATTGTTTGAGAATATCCTCAAACACAGCACATTATGAATAATTTATAAACCATCTGTATTTTATTAGTATGAGTGTATATCAGTACGCATATATTGTTATATGTATACTCAGGTATTATTTCTCTTATTTTCAGACAATGCAAATGAAATTATACACTGGAAAGTGCAGACTATGCATTGTATTTCATTTTCTGCAGAAGCTCCTAACAAGGGCATAATTAACATTTATACAGCCTCATAGCAAACCTTGAAAGGTCCCCACCACTATCACGGTAGAGGTGGCTGGGAGTGATTGTACTAATATCAATATATGACTTGCTACAAATAATCCATATACAGGGCTGCGGAGGATTGCAAATCCATTAACAGAGGTTTCCATTGTCATCAGCCTGTAGTCTAGAGTCTAGACCACCAAAATATCCACAATTTCCAGTAGCAGTGAATGTTATTTAAAACATATTTAGACTTTTAAAGGCAAAGTAACCTAAGAAACTACCTATTGTTTAAATCCAGTTTTTATGTTGCACATATTAAAAAATAGTGCTCAATTTATTTCTATATTCCGTGCCCTTTATGGTAATTACAACAAATCCTGCAATCTTGCAGTTTTCACTGAGCCTTACAATCTGCATGTTCTGTAGAGACAGCAGTCATTTCATTCTGATCACGGGCAGGATTACAGTGAAAGATAACGCATCTGCTATAAAGCCAGAAGTCGATAACACAGAATTCATTGTTACAATAGATGACAACATACAAAATTTTAACTATACTTTAATTGGAAGTGTTGTGCGACACAGACTGTTTTTCTTTTAGATCTCCTTCACACACAAATCTGGATTGGCTTTTTTAGACTAAAACAATGCCATATAAAACACTTTTTTATTTTTTTTTGCATACTACACACATTTTTAATGGGTTTTTTTAATGGCCATTTTTCCCTATTAAAGAAGAGGATGGAAAACCCATGAAAAAATGCTATAGTTTATGTGTACTGTGTTAAAAAAAAATGCCTTAGACACAAAAAATGCTTGTGCAGCCTGCTTTTCATAATTCTCATAGACTTTCAGCTAACAATGAGCAAAAAAAAGGCACCAAAAACCCCATTTGCAAAAAACACATCACAAAATACAAAAGTACAAAAAAAAAACCATTTGCAAAAAAAACACCACAAAACTCCATGGAGGTGATTTATCATATCCGGGCCACAAAATTGGCATTCAAAAAAAACCTTTTAAAAGGCACAAAGTGCAGTTTTTACTCATCACTTTGCAGAAAAGGGACATGGTAAGGGTGGGAAGGGAGAGTGGCTAGCAGCCACGACAAATTTATCTTCACTTACGCCAGTTTCCTGGCACGAATGAAGGCAGAAATCAACGTCAGCTCAGAGCTGCCATAGATTTCTGTTTAGGCGCATGGACTGCCCAGGAATTTCTCTAATTTCTTCATCGTAAATTAGGCGCATCCTCCGGGCAGCGCAGTGGATATCAACCTTGATAAAGAAAGCACTGGTCTTGATACAGCTACCCCTTTGTTTAAACCCAGCCTTAGGATGCATTCACATGAGCATATGTATTTCGGCAAAAGACAGATCCGCAAAAAATACCGAAGACATCCATGTGACGTCCGTGTTGCATCCTTTTTTTGCGGATCCATTGTAGCAATGCTTATCCTTCACTGTAAAACAAGAACAGGACATGTTCTATCTTTTTTGCAGGGTTATGGTATGGACACACGGATGGGGACAGCACACTGCACACGGTATTTTTTGCGGACCCATTGAAATGAATAGGTCTGCGTCCTACCCTGCAAAAATGCAGACCAAATGCGGACCAAAAATGCGGTAGTCTGAATGGGGCCTTAGTTTAATAAATCTCTTCATACTAGTGTTTTCATATGTGCATGCAATTGCTGTAAAGTATATTCTCTGTATGGCACCCGAGGCAAGATGGCTTGTACAAAAAATTGAATAAAAAAAAAACTGATTATAAAAAAGAACATGTATCACCATTTGTATTTTTATTGAGTAAATATGTTATAGATTCTTTTTAAAGTACAATGATACTGCCATATACAGACGTGGCAGATCTGTTGCCAAATCAGCCCCAGAAATCTGCAACCAAGCAAGTACAATACATATCAATGAGGTTTTCAAAACCCCATTCACACATAGTTGATTTTTCCGATGTGGTTTTGAGGGCAGGCTCTGCAGCACATCTGTTATCATATGTCATGGATTAGGCAGAATTTTTTTACCTTGGCAAATGTGCAGCAAGTTAGTGACATGTGATAAAATATAACTAATATATAGGAATGGAACAGAAGCAGGACCTGTAGCTTTCCTAGAGGTAGTCCTGCCAGGACCAGAAAACTCAGCTCATATCACAGTCATATGAATACATCGGATGACACGGTATTTATTATATTACAGCTAATAAGCAGGGGGCAGATTTGTTAGAAATTCATGAAAGGTTTTGATGATATATTTTGTAGAGCAAAATACCATTTTTACATCAAGCACATTAAAATATGAGGCTAAATTTACCGCTGTTGCTTTCTCCAGCCAGACAATGCACCAATACTGACACCATATAATCAAATTGTCATGTAAACTGTGGCCATCGAAGATAAATGGTTTTCTCTAGGAAAATGGACACTTAAATATATAATTGGCAAAGGTATACAAGTTTTTATGGCGATAATAAGGAAACTATAAGTTTTAAATTTAAATGTATAGAAGATCATTCAAGGTGTAATGGTGCATGCTCAGCAAGGATCCACATTAAGAGACTGTTTTATGAGAAACTGGCACTGGAATTATTGAACAGTTAGAAAATGGCTTGTAATGTAAAGCTTATACCTGGTTTATTTTCTTGTTAGCTGTCTAAAGAATCAGTGCACCAACATAGTGCACTGATTCTTTAGACAGCTAACAAGAAAATAAACCAGGTATAAGCTTTACATTACAAGCCATTTTCTAACTGTTCAATAATTCCAGTGCCAGTTTCAGTTGTCAGTGAACAATATGGCAATGATGAGTTGTGCGGATAATGATAGTAATCATAATACGTATTTATGATTTTTATTACTTTCTTTTGATTATAAAATTCATTACTGTCTACAGGTATAGTCTTGATCTAGTATATGGTCTTATATCAGGTTACCTGTAGTTCACTTCAGGTCACACTAGGGTCCTCTGTATGTATTTATTGGGGGTCATCCAAGAATGCTTGAACCAGAGGACAGATTATAGAAAAGAGTTGGTTTTGTTGACAAAAGGTAAAGATATGTAACAGCGGTTGCTGTGCTCAACTGTTCCCCTGCTTACCGCTGAGGCGGAGAGGAGGTAAGACATGTGGCACAGTGGGTTCACACCAGCTGGTTCGTGACAGTACACTGAGGCCATGGACCCTGCTGGTCACCCCAAGCCTGTCGTTCAGGAATTGTTACATGAAGTGAGGCATCAGAGCGAACGTCAGGAGAATCTCGAGAGGGTGTTTATCTGGAAATCTACTTCACCAGCCGGTGCCGGGTTCTTCTTTGTGCAGAAAAAAGATGGATCCTTACGGCTGTGTATCGAGTATTGAGGTCTGAATAAGGTCACAGTCAAGAATCTATTCCCTCTTCCGCTAATCTCCAAACTCTTTGACAGGATCCGGGGAGCTAACGTCTTCACAAAATTCAACCTGCATGACGCATACAACCTTATCCGCATTCGAAAGGGTGATGAGTGAAAGACTGCATTTAACACTTGTGATTGACACTACGAGTATCTTCGGTCTGTGCAATACTCCCGTGGTATTCCAGGAGTTGGTAAACGGTATCTTCCGGGACCTGCTCTATGTCTGCGTGATAGCGTAGCTGGACGATATACTGATCTATTCTCCAGATTATACCACTCACCAGAGACATGTACGTTTAGTTTTACAGTGGTTGAGAGAGAATCGTGTCCATTATCCACCGACCACAAGAACCTTACATATCTGCAGATGGCCCAGCGTCTAAACCCTCGCCAAGCCAGGTGGGCACTCTTCTTCTCCCATTTTGATTTTGAGCTTCACTTTCGCCCGGCCGAGAAGAACATCAAGGCACATGCTCGGTCATTTGACTTCTCCGACCAGCAGGAGGAGCCCAGTACACTGTAGATCCTGCTGTCACGCCCTGCCCTGTGGGTGTTCTGAGATGATCTGTCAGAGTTGCTGCACATGACTCGATCTGGCAGTTTGTTTTGTTTTGGGTTTGAACAGAATCCCACCTCCTATCAGGTGTGGTTCATTGGGGAGGCTATTTATTCCTCCCTCTCCCTATAGCCTTTGCGGGTTATACTTCTTCCTTTGTGCTGAAAGTTATGGTGGATCGTCTGCTCTAACTCATTTAAAGATAAGTCCTTTTCCCTTCTGTATCTGCTTTTACTAGGCCCCTAGAGTGACCCTAGCTTCTTCGGTGGTTGAAGGAGCTGGTAGTCTCTTTCCGTTTTCCCTACTGCTGAGGCTTTGGCCCAGTGTGTTTCAGCTTAGGTACATGGGCATGTGCATATCTACCATCTAGATATGCACATGGGCATAGCAGCGTAGGGAAAGTCTTTTAGGGATTGCTAGAAGGGGACCCCTATGTTCCCTAGCTTTTGGGGCCTAGTCAGTTGTTTTGTTTGCTTTGCCGTTTCCTGTTTCCTTCCCTTATCTTACCTACCATGACACTATAACCCACCCTACCGTCATTTTTTGCAAAATGGAGACTATTGATGCTTTGGTTGATCGCATGCAGGGATTGTCTTTGGAGGTAGCTGACCTCCGCATTTCGGTTGCACAGTGTCAGAGTACTTTGGCATCTGGTGCTGCCAGAGGAAACCAGGTCTGCCTGGAACCTAAGGTCACTCTCCCTGATAGGTTTTCCGGGGGAAGTGATAACTTTGTCCGGTTCAGGGAGTCCTGTAAATTATATTTTCGTCTGTGTTCGATTTCATCTGGAGGCGAAAACCAGAGAGTTGGGATTAATATTTCTCTGTTAAAGGCCTCATGTTTTTTCACTGTCAGTGATTTGGCTTCAGTGGCCCGTGTCCGATTTTGCTTCAGTTGTGTTTCCTTGTGTCTTCCTTTTTATTTTGTCTGACAGGGGAAAAAAAAGGAAGGTTAATGAAAAGTGTAATTTTATTGCACCAAGGTCTTGTAGAAAAAAACAACACTATATATATCAACGGCACACTCATAGGTTGCATATAATTCAATATGATTTATTTGTTTAAACTACACCAACTTGGTATTTCATGTCATGGAGAGAGGGCCAACGTTTCGGTCCGCCCGGGACCTTGATCACGGCCTATAAACAATACAAAGAATATATATAACATCAGTAAGATGTTGAATAACATTTTTTTTTACAAAGTATAGAAAAAAGTAAGGAGAAAGAAACCAATCTATATTATCATAGAAATAGTACCAATTGATATTATGTCACCAAGGGACCAACATTTTATCAAGTAACAACATAAAACAGAATAAGAGTCTGAACAAACCTATGTCGTCTATCTTGAAAAATTTTGCAATCTCATAAAGAACTATATAAAGATATATGAATAAAGTAACATCTCTGTTTCAGACGACTAGGTGATCAGAATCAAGGAATATAATGCGGCAGACCCCATATCCTACATATAAGCAACCCCCATTATATATAAATAAGTAGCGCATAGACATAGGAGACATAGAACAAGGTACATAAAGACAAGGACTACTATTTAAATAAGTAAATGACATAAGTAACATATATATACCTATTTGAGGCAGAGACGATGCGTGCTAGTTGGTGGTATAGGGGAGACTGGCCGCAGAGCGCCAGTTATAGCGAGTCTAACACGTGTCTATCGGCGTCTGACGTCATAGCTGCGCGTCTGGTTACAGATGGAACGCAAGCCGTCCCTGCGCTAAGATGCGCATGCGCGAGCGCTGAAGCTCACGTCTATTGCGATCGCTCACCTATACTCCAATGCTGGGCACATTAATGCCGCTTAAGGGCTAAATTATTACAATACAGAAAATAAACACAGCCATATACAGCACATAGGTTATATATAGACAAGTTGGGCACAAATTTACAAGATGAATACAGTAGACACAAATCAATCACAAAATGGACAAAGCTTTACAACATAAACACAGTGTTTAATACAAACATCACATATTAGATATTAGTTACCCCTAATTAATATGGACAACATATAGAAGACAATTACATAGATGCCTATGCACATTTCGTAGTATTGATCATCATATATTCAGGGCACTTGGAAGTAGAATCATTGTATATCATGTATATCCATTTTCCCCAAACAAATCCTTGCATGTCGTATATACAGGTCCTTCTAAAAAAATTAGCATATTGTGATAAAGTTCATTATTTTCTGTAATGTACTGATAAACATTACACTTTCATATATTTTAGATTCATTACACACCAACTGAAGTAGTTCAAGCCTTTTATTGTTTTAATATTGATGATTTTGGCATACAGCTCATGAAAACCCAAATTTCCTATCTCAAAAAATTAGCATATTTCATCCGACCAATAAAAAAAAAGTGTTTTTAATACAAAAAAAGTCAACCTTCAAATAATTATGTTCAGTTATGCACTCAATACTTGGTCGGGAATCCTTTTGCAGAAATGACTGCTTCAATGCGGCGTGGCATGGAGGCAATGTCATGGTCTTACCTTCTTGCTGTTCTCCTTCGTTTGACATGTGCTGGCGGCCATCTTGGTTTCTGGGTTTCTTGTAGCCTCCCACCCTGCGGCTTCTCCTTCCCACTGGGAGGAGCTGGATGCCTAGCTCATATATATAGGAGGTCTGTGGCTTCAGTTCCTTGCTTGGTCCTCCTGTGTTCACATGCTTCTAAGACTGCTGCTGCTTCTGGTTCCTGATCCTGGCTTCGTCTGACTACCCCGCTGGTTCCTGATCCTGGCTTCGTCTGACTACCCTTCTGGTTCCTGACCTCTGGCTTCGCAAGACCCTGCTCGGTTTAGCCATCCGTTTGGACTTTTGCTTACAGCTTGATTTTCAATAAAGCCTTCTTATTTCCACTTATCTCTTGTTGTACGTCTGGTTCATGGTTCCATGACATTAGGACCAAGCCATGAATTCTGACGGTACAGGGCCATCCTCGCTACCTACGCTGGTTGCCAGACTTGATCAGCAGGATCACCTGTTGGGTCGGTTCGCTGTGGCGTTGCAAACCCTGCTTGAACGCACGGCTCATTTCGCTTCCGTTGCCGATGGGTCGGTTGTCGCTCCTGGGCCCGCTCCTACTGCCGCTCCGGTTGTTGCGCCAGAGTCTACCCCGACACCTGTTGCTGCGCCTGCGGTGTCTCGGGGTATGACCGGTTCTGCCCCCCTTCCACAGCACTTTGGGGGAGAGCCAACTCAGTGCCGAGGTTTCCTTAACCAGGTGGGCATTTATTTCGAGTTGCTGCCACATGCCTTTCCTACTGAGAGATCAAAGGTGGGCTTCTTGATCTCGCTGCTCTCGGACAAGGCCTTGGCCTGGGCCAGCCCTTTATGGGAGAACAACAATCCGGTGGTTGCCGAGTTTTCCGGTTTTGTTGCTTCTCTTCGGAAGGTATTCGATGTGCCAGCTCGTGCTGCCTCTGCTGCGAAGCTCCTTATGTCCATCAGACAGGGTTCACGATCCGTAGCTGAATACGCCATTGAGTTTCGTACCCTGGCAGCAGAGGTGGGCTGGAATAATGAGGCTCTGGTCGCTGCTTTCTCTCATGGTCTCTCGGATGCTTTGAAGGATGAGGTTGCAGCTAAGGACCTACCAGTGGAGCTCGAGTCTCTTATTTCTTTCCTGATTCTGATTGACACCAGACTCAGGGAGAGACCTTCCTTTAAGGAGAGCCTGCGGAGGTCTTCTAACAGATTGGCGCCTACGTTTGCTGTCCCACCCGTGCCTCCCTCTCCTCCCACGCCTCCTGGGGATGACTTGTCTGGGGGTGAACCCATGCAGCTGGGGTTTGCTCGCCTGTCCGAGGGGGAGAGGGTACTCCGGAGAAGCGAGGGCCGATGCATGTACTGTGGTCTTGGTGGGCATTTTCGGTTGGCATGTCCGAACCGTCCGGGAAACGCTCGCACCTGAGATCCTGTCGGGGGCAGATCTTGGGTGGAGTCTCTTCGTCCCCGGTTTCCCGTGTTGACAAACCACTGATCACTGTTGTCCTCTCCTGGGTCGGGGGCTCGGTGACGACCCAGGCGTTGGTGGACTCTGGTGCTGGTGGTTTGTTCATTGATAGTGTGTTCGCTGCCGCCAATTCCATTCCTCTGCAGCCTCGAGGTTCCCCACTGGCTCTTGAGGCGATAGACGGCAGACCCCTTCTGCCGCCACACGTGACTCATGAGACCCTTCCAGTGGGGATAGCCATTGGTGCCGTTCACAGAGAGTCGGTCTGTCTCCAGGTTATTTAGTCTCCACACTACTCGGTGGTCTTGGGGTACCCCTGGCTCCAGAAGCATAATCCGACTTTCGATTGGAGATCGGCCGAGATCCTCTCGTGGTCACCGCAGTGTGGGGCTAGTTGCATCCATGGGCCTGTCAAGTTGCTGTGTACTTCCTCGGACTCTCTGTTGCCTCCTGAATACGAAGAGTACCGGGATGTATTCGATAAGGTGCGCGCGGTTGCCCTACCTCCGCACCGCCCATACGATTGTGCCATAGAGTTACAAGCTGGTGCCGTTCCTCCTCGTGGCAAAGTCTATCCACTGTCGGTAGCGGAGAATGAGGCCATGGAGGAGTACGTGAGGGAGGCGCTTTCACGCGGACACATTCGCAAATCCTCGTCCCCGGCAGGGTCTGGATTTTTCTTTGTGAAAAAGAAGGGCGGTGAGTTGAGGCCTTGCATCGATTACAGGGGTCTCAATCGCATCACGATCAAGAACGCTTACCCGATACCCTTGATTTCCGAGCTGTTCGATCGCCTCAAAGGGGCCACGGTCTTTACCAAACTCGACCTGAGGGCGGCATATAACCTGGTAAGGATCAAGGCGGGCGATGAGTGGAAGACCGCGTTTAACACCAGGACCGGTCATTATGAATCCTTGGTTATGCCCTTTGGGTTGTGCAATGCGCCCGCAGTCTTCCAGGAATTCATCAACAATGTTTTCCGTGACCTGTTGCAGCAGTGTGTGGTGGTCTATTTGGATGACATCTTGGTATATTCTGAATCCATGGAGGCCCACATTATGGATGTCAGACGAGTGTTGCAACGGTTACGAGAGAACAGGCTGTTCGGTAAGCTTGAGAAATGCGAATTTCACCGATCCCAGGTAACCTTCTTAGGTTACATCATTTCTGCTGAGGGGTTCTCCATGGATCCTGAGAAGGTTTCGGCTGTCTTACAGTGGCCCCAGCCCAGTGGTCTTCGTGCCCTGCAGCGCTTTTTGGGCTTCGCCAATTATTATCGGAAGTTCATCAGGGACTTTTCTATGCTAGCCAAGCCTCTCACGGATCTGACCAGTAGGGGCAGTAATTTCCAGGTCTGGCCGCTCGAGGCCATCCGAGCTTTTGAGGCTCTAAAGTCCGCCTTTGTGTCGGCTCCGATTCTGTCGCATCCCAACCCTGGGTTGCCCTTTGTCCTCGAGGTGGACGCGTCTGAGACGGGAGTAGGCGCCCTTCTGTCTCAGCGTAGAACACCAGAGGGTCCTCTGCTTCCTTGTGGGTTTTACTCCCGGAAACTGTCTTCCGCGGAGTGCAACTATCAGATTGGTGACAGGGAGTTATTGGCCATCGTGCAGGCCCTTAAAGAATGGAGGCACTTGCTCGAGGGTTCGGTGGTTCCGGTTCTCATCCTGACGGACCACAAGAATCTGACCTACCTTTCTGAGGCCAAGAGATTGACACCACGTCAGGCCAGATGGGCTCTGTTCTTGTCACGTTTTAATTACGTGGTCTCCTACCTACCCGGTTCCAAGAACATCAGAGCGGATGCCTTATCACGGCAGTACTCCGAGCTGTCCGGGGAGGAGTCGATTCCGACTTCGGTCATACCTTCGAATCAGATCCTGGCCGCCATTCGCACCAGCCTGACCTCTCCCCTGGGTGAGCAGATTTTGGCGGCTCAATCTGGTGCTCCCTCTGGGAGACCCAACGGCAGATGTTTTGTGCCTGAGGAGTTGCGCACTCGGTTGTTGCGAACCTACCATAACTCCAAGGCCGCGGGGCATCCTGGAAAGAATCAGCTGTCCTGGGCTGTTTCACGTCTGTTCTGGTGGCCTTCTCTACGTTCCGACATCGCCGCATATGTAGCGGCATGCTCCGTTTGTGCCCAGAGTAAGTCCCCTCGGCACCTTCCGTTGGGCCTTTTGCAACCCATAGCCACCGGGGAGCGCCCATGGTCACACCTGGGGATGGATTTCATTGTGGACCTCCCTGCATCCCGAGGCCATACGGTCATTCTCATGATTGTGGATCGGTTTTCCAAAATGTGCCACTGTGTTCCTCTCAAGAAGTTACCCTCTGCACAAGAGTTGGCCACGATTTTCGCCAGGGAGGTCTTCCGGTTGCACGGTTTGCCCAAGGAGATTGTGTCGGATCGGGGGAGTCAGTTTGTGTCCAGGTTCTGGCGCGCCTTTTGCTCCCAGTTGGGGATTCATCTCTCTTTCTCCTCGGCCTACCACCCTCAGTCCAATGGGGCCGCAGAACGATCCAATCAGGCCTTGGAGCAATTCCTTCGTTGCTATGTCTCCGATCACCAAGACAATTGGGTTGACCTCCTGCCTTGGGCTGAGTTTGCCAGGAACACGGCGGTGAACTCTTCCTCTGGGACGTCTCCCTTCATGGCCAATTATGGGTTCCAACCTGCCGTGTTACCAGAGGTATTCTCTCCCCAGGATATTCCGGCGGTGGAGGATCACCTTTCCGTCCTACGTGCTTCTTGGGTACAGATCCAGAGGTCCCTTGAGGTCTCTGCGCAGCGCCAGAGGCTCCAGGCTGATCGCAGACGAGCGCCCGCTCCTTCCTACCAGGTCGGAGACCGTGTATGGTTGTCCACCCGCAACCTCAACCTTCGAGTGCCCACTCCCAAGCTGGCGCCTCGCTTTGTTGGTCCCTTCCGAGTGCTTCGCAGGGTAAACCCGGTAGCCTATGCCCTTGCGCTTCCTCCTGGCATGCGGATCTCCAACGTGTTTCATGTCTCCCTGTTGAAGCCATTGGTGTGTAATCGTTTCACTTCCTCGGTTCCTCGGCCTCGTCCGGTCCAAGTGGGCAATCGTGAGGAGTATGAGGTGAGCAATATCCTGGACTCACGCCTGGTCCGCGGTCGGTTGCAGTTTTTGGTCCATTGGCGTGGTTATGGTCCAGAGGAGCGTTCCTGGGTTCCCTCCGCAGATGTCCATGCTCCTGCCTTGCTCCGAGCCTTCCACGCACGCTTCCCTCAGAAACCGTTCCTTACTCCGCGGAGGAGGGGCCCTTGAGGGGGAGGTACTGTCTTGCTGTTCTCCTTCGTTTGACATGTGCTGGCGGCCATCTTGGTTTCTGGGTTTCTTGTAGCCTCCCACCCTGCGGCTTCTCCTTCCCACTGGGAGGAGCTGGATGCCTAGCTCATATATATAGGAGGTCTGTGGCTTCAGTTCCTTGCTTGGTCCTCCTGTGTTCACATGCTTCTAAGACTGCTGCTGCTTCTGGTTCCTGATCCTGGCTTCGTCTGACTACCCCGCTGGTTCCTTATCCTGGCTTCGTCTGACTACCCTTCTGGTTCCTGACCTCTGGCTTTGCAAGACCCTGCTCGGTTTAGCCATCCGTTTGGACTTTTGCTTACAGCTTGATTTTCAATAAAGCCTTCTTATTTCCACTTATCTCTTGTTGTACGTCTGGTTCATGGTTCCATGACAGGCAATCAGCCTGTGGCACTGCTGAGGTGTTATGGAGGCCCAGGATGCTTCGATAGCGGCCTTAAGCTCATCCAGAGTGTTGGGTCTTGCGTCTCTCAACTTTCTATTCCCAATATCCCACAGATTCTCTATGGGGTTCAGGTCAGGAGAGTTGGCAGGCCAATTGAGCACAGTATACCATGGTCAGTAAACCATTTACCAGTGGTTTTGGCACTGTGAGCAGGTGCCAGGTCGTGTTGAAAAATGAAATCTTCATCTCCATAAAGCTTTTCAGCAGATGGAAGCATGACGTGCTCCAAAATTTCCTGATAGCTAGCTGCATTGACCCTGCCCTTGATAAAACACAGTGGACCAACACCAGCAGCTGACATGGCACCCCAGACCATCACTGACTGTGGGTACTTGACACTGGACTTCAGGCATTTTGGCATTTCCCTCTCCCCAGTCTTCCTCCAGACTCTGGCACCTTGATTTCCGAATGACATGCAACAGTCCAGTGCTGCTTCTCCGTAGCCCAGGTCAGGCGCTTCTGCCGCTGTTTCTGGTTCAAAAGTGGCTTGACCTGGGGAATGCGGCACCTGTAGCCCATTTCCTGCACACGCCTGTACACGGTGGCTCTGGATGTTTCTACTCCAGACTCAGTCCACTGCTTCCGCAGGTCCCCCAAGGTCTGGAATCGGTCCTTCTCCACAATCTTCCTCAGGGTCCGGTCACCTCTTCTCGTTGTGCAGCGTTTTCTGCCACACTTTTTCCTTCCCACAGACTTCCCACTGAGGTGCCTTGATACAGCACTCTGGGAACAGCCTATTCGTTCAGAAATTTCTTTCTGTGTCTTACCCTCTTGCTTGAGGGTGTCAATGATGGCCTTCTGGACAGCAGTCAGGTCGGCAGTCTTACCCATGATTGCGGTTTTGAGTAATGAACCAGGCTGGGAGTTTTTAAAAGCCTCAGGAATCTTTTGCAGGTGTTTAGAGTTAATTAGTTGATTCAGATGATTAAGTTAACAGCTCGTTTAGAGAACCTTTTCATGATATGCTAATTTTTTTAGATAGGAATTTTGGGTTTTCATGAGCTGTATGCCAAAATCATCAATATTAAAACAATAAAAGGCTTGAACTACTTCAGTTGTGTGTAATGAATCTAAAATATATGAAAGTCTAATGTTTATCAGTACATTACAGAAAATAATGAACTTTATCACAATATGCTAATTTTTTTAGAAGGACCTGTATACATTTCACGAGGTTGATCATCACTTGTCAGATTAAGTACCTTGATTAGTCACAAAATTAAATAGAACCAAAATTAGTATGTATTAGAATACAGGAAAAAAACTACAAAAATTAAAGCATACCTAGACCTATGTATCAGATAAGAGAAAAAATGGAAAAAGGGTACAGCAATGGGGGCTAATGTAGCCCCCCCATATGCTAATGCCTATATGGCGTACTTTGAGACACTGCATGTATATTCTAATTCATCTTTTAAACAACATTGTAAGATATGGCGTCGCTTTATTGACGATATCTTTCTGGTGTGGGTGGGCACTCGCGATTCGTTTGACCAATTTTTTCAATATCTAAATAATATCATATCAGATCTTAAGTTCACGGTGACTATCAGTGAACTTACTGTACATTTTTTGGATACGCTAATAACTAAAAATTCCAATGGCAGGCTCGTGGTAGATCTTTATAAAAAATCTACCGATAGAAATACTCTTTTTTCGAGTAATCATCCTCACAATACAAAAAAATCGTTACCTAAATCTCAGTTCATGAGAGTCAGGCGAATTGTGAGTGAGCCCCACATCAGGAAGATTAGTCTACAGGAAATGTCTCAAAGGTTCCTTGAACGAGGATATCCACAATCACTCCTAGACACCGAGCTTAAAGGGCTTCTGTCACCCCATTAAACCGTTTTTTTTTTTTTCTTTACTAATAATCCCTACACTGCGATCTCATCATACATAAGCTACTTAATGATTTTCGTTCAGTAGAATTTGTTAAAAATCGATTTTTGAAATATGTAAATTACCTTGCTACCAGCAAGTAGGGCGGCTACTTGCTGGTAGCAGCCGCATCCTCCGATGGTAATGACGCCCCCTCTGCTTGTTGATTGACAGATCCCGTCCGCTGGCCCTTTCTCTGCTGGCCCTGCCTGTTTTGATTCAATATCTGGCGCCTGCGCCGCGGCCGTACCTCTCTTCAATCTGTGCAGGCGCACTGAGAGGCGGCCGTTCGCTCCTCAATGCGCCTGCGCCGGGTGTAGATGTGACGTCATCGGCGCAGGCGCATTGAGGATGGAGCGGCCGAGCGAGTGGCCGCCTCTCAGTGTGCCTGCGCAGATTGAAGAGAGGTACGGCTGCGGCGCAGGCGCCAGATATTTAATCAAAACAGGCAGGGCCAGCAGAGAAAGGGACAGCGGACGGGATCTGTCAATCAACAAGCAGAGGGGGCGTCATTACCATCGGAGGATGGGGCTGCTACCAGCAAGTAGCCGCCCTACTTGCTGGTAGCAAGGTAATTTACATATTTCATAATATCGATTTTTAACAAATTCTACTGAACGAAAATCATTAATTAGCTTATGTATGATGATATCGCAGTGTAGGGATTGTTAGTAAAGAAAAAAAAAAACGGTTTAATGGGGTGACAGAAGCCCTTTAATAAAATTGTTGACAGTACTGACGTATTGACTAGGCCTGCCTCTCCCCCACGCATACCATTTATTACTACTTATCATTCGTTTATACCTAAGATACATCTAATTATTCGTAAACATTGGCCTCTTTTAAATAAATTTCATCCTGAGATTCCGGAATTCTCACATCCTATGAGAATGTGCTATAAGCGACCACGTAATTTGAGGGATTCCTTGGTACATGCCGATATAGGCCCGTACAAACCTAGATTTATCCAGCCTACATTGGCTCCTTCTAAAAATGGTATGTTCCCTTGTTTAAATTGTGCCCAATGCACTCATGTCAAAAAAGGTAATACTTTCTCACATCCTCATTCTGGGAAAATTTATAATATCAAAGGATATTATACTTGTGCATCATCTTACGTAGTTTATATGATCAAATGCCCTGGTGGCCAGGCCTACATTGGGGAAACCTCACAATGTATTCGTGATAGGATTAGTAAACACAAATCTGATATTAGATGTAAAAAAGCAGAACTTCCAATTCCTCATCATTTTTTACAGATGCAACACACGGTTAGGCAGTTGCAGTTTCAAGTTATAGATCATGTTCCTATGCCGAGACGGGGTGGCAATCGTAAACTCTTATTGCAAAAAAAATGAGCTCAAAACGGTATCACCATATGGACTCAATCGGGATTTTGATTTACTAATATGATTATGACTAGGACATATGGATTTTTGTCTACAAAAATAGTTTCTTTCTTTTTTGATACTTCTTGTTAAATTCTGATAATTTCTGTATATCTAATGATTTTTTCCATTTTTCTCTTATCTAGACGCGCTGATACATAGGTCTAGGTATGCTTTAATTTTTGTTGTTTTTTCCTGTATTCTAATACATACTAATTTTGGTTCTATTTAATTTTGTGACTAATCAAGGTACCTGATCTGAAAAGTGATGATCAACCTCGTGAAATGTATATATACGACATGCAAGGATTCGTTTGAGGAAAATGGATATACATGATATACAATGATTCTACTTCCAAGTGCCCTGAATATATGATGATCAATACTACGAAATGTGCATAGGCATCTATGTAATTGTCTTCTATATGTTGTCCATATTAATTAGGGGTAACTAATATCTAATATGTGATGTTTGTATTAAACACTGTGTTTATGTTGTAAAGCTTTGTCCATTTTGTGATTGATTTGTGTCTACTGTATTCATCTTGTAAATTTGTGCCCAACTTGTCTATATATAACCTATGTGCTGTATATGGCTGTGTTTATTTTCTGTATTGTAATAATTTAGCCCTTAAGTGGCATTAATGTGCCCAGCATTGGAGTATAGGTGAGCGATCGCAATAGACGTGAGCTTCAGCGCTCGCGCATGCGCATCTTAGCGCAGGGACGGCTTGCGTTCCATCTGTAACCAGACGCGCAGCTATGACGTCAGACGCCGATAGACACGTGTTAGACTCGCTATAACTGGCGCTCTGCGGCCAGTCTCCCCTATACCACCAACGAGCACGCATCGTCTCTGCCTCAAATAGGTATATATATGTTACTTATGTCATTTACTTATTTAAATAGTAGTCCTTGTCTTTATGTACCTTGTTCTATGTCTCCTATGTCTATGCGCTACTTATTTATATATAATGGGGTTTGCTTATATGTAGGATATGGGGTCTGCCGCATTATATTCCTTGATTCTGATCACCTAGTCGTCTGAAACAGAGATGTTACTTTATTCATATATCTTTATATAGTTCTTTATGAGATTGCTAAATTTTTCAAGATAGACGACATAGGTCTGATCAGACTCTTATTCTGTTTTATGTTGTTACTTGATAAAATGTTGGTCCCTTGGTGACATAATATCAATTGGTACTATTTCTATGATAATATAGATTGGTTTCTTTCTCCTTACTTTTTTCTATACTTTGTAAAAAAAATTGTTATTCAACATCTTACTGATGTTATATATATTCTTTGTACTGTTTATAGGCCGTGATCAAGGTCCCGGGCGGACCGAAACGTTGGCCCTCTCTTTATGACATGAAATACCAAGTTGGTGTTGTTTAAACTAATAAATCATATTGACTTATATGCAACCTATGAGTGTGCCGTGGATATATATAGTGTTGTTTAGTGGCTTGACAAGCCCCTTCACAGAGCACCTCCTTTTGGGATCGTTAATCCCCCTTTTTTTGACGGTGTGCCTTTCAAATCTATAATAATTTGTAGAAAAAAACAGACACAGACGTGGACACGGATGACATACCATTTGTGCATCCGTTTTTTTTTACGGACCCATTGACTTGAATGGGTCTGTCCTTCGTTTTCCACTGACAAGAATAGGACAGGTTATATTTTTTTGATGGACTGGAATCACGGACGAGGAGAAAAAACTGAGGACTTTCAGTTTTTTTTCACAGCTCCATAGAAATGAATGGGACCTCCGCTAAACTGTGAAAAATGACGGAACGGACGCGGATGCGCACAACGGTCGTGTGCATGAGGCCAAAAGGTGACTCTCAGTCCTGGGCTTTTTCTCTGCCGACCAGTTCTCAGTCCCTCCGGTCAGTGGATGACATTTTTGTAGCCCTGGGTCTGATTTATGATGACCCTGACCGGGTCTCCATGACTGATACTAAGTTGTGCAGCTTGTGCCAGGAAGAACGTACTGCTGAGTCGTATTGTGCTGAATTTAGAAGATGGGCGACTGATTCAGAGTGGAATGATCCTGCACTCCGTAGTCAGTTCTGTCAGGGGCTATCTGAGAGATTAAAAAATGCCCTTGCATTTCATGAAAAACCTGATTCATTGGAGGCGGCCATGTCTTTGGCCGTACGGATTGATAGGCGTCTTAGGGAGAGATGCAAGATTCCCTTTGGGCAGGAGGTACTGCCTGGTGGGGAATCATTCCCTCCTGTCACTCGGGGTACTCTGACACCTGAATTAGGGGCTGGAGAGGAGCCTATGCAATTGGGTCAGGTTACTTCTTGCTCTGGGAATAGGAATTTTAGGAAGCTGAATAGACTGTTTATTCTGTGGTAAAGAAGGTCATTTCATTAATGTGTGCCCTTTTATTAAACCTCAAAGTGGTAATGAAAAACAAATAGGGGATCCCTACAAAGGAAAAAAAAAACCTCCCTTACTCTTGGTAGTGTGAATGGGGAGTCAGAGCAGGCATATTTGTATCCTACCTGCAGTACCCAATTCCTCCTGCCAGCCATGGTGGAGCTAGACTCTGGACATTTTGAGTTAAAGGTATTTGTTGACAGTGGCGCAGGGGTTAATCTTATTGATTTTCAGTTTGTTCAAAGTCATGGCTTTAAAACTACAGTATTAAGCAAAGAGATACCTGTGTTTGCTATAGTTTCCACCCCCCTCTCGCAAAGATGTCTAGCTCATATTGTTCAGGATATTTATTTGAAGGTGGGTGATTCTCATGTTGAGTTCATTTCTTGTTTTGTTATGAAAGGTTTGCCTGCTCCGATGGCTCTGGGTTTACCATGGTTGATAAAACATGACCCTACCATTGACTGGCAAACAAGACAAATCAGGAATTGGAGTGAATTTTGTATGGACAACTGTCTTAGTGCCTCTATTTCGGGGGTGGTCACTAAGGTGTTGCCTCAGTTTCTTTCCAATTTTTCTGATGTATTCTCGGAGGGCAGAGCTCAGGAGTTGCCCCCTCACCGGGAGTATGATTATCCGGTCAATTTTATCCCCGGAGCAAAATTGCCAAAATCTTAGTTATGTAATAATTCTCAACCCGAAAGAGTAGCTATGCGGGAGTACATTGCCGAGAGTTTGGCAAAGGGATGTATTAGACCATCTAAGTCTCCTATGGCCGCTGGCTTCTTTTTCGTAAAGAAGGACGGATCCCTTAGACCGTACCTAGATTTCCTTGAATTGAATCTCATTACAGTCTGTGATCCTTATCCCCTTCCCTTGATTCCAGATCTTTTTGATCAGATTGTTGGTGCTAAGGTAAGTTGGATTTAAGAGGAGCTTATAATCTGATCAGAATCAGGGAAGGAGATGAGTGGAAAACGGCCTTCAATAACCGCGATGGTCACTTTGAGAACCTAGTCATGCCCTTTGGTTTAACTAATACTCCAGCAGTCTTTCAGTGCTTTATCAATGACATTTTCATCATTTGGTGGGGAGGTTTGTGGTTATTTACCTCAATGACATACTAATTTACTTTCCCAATATGAAGACTCATCAGGATCATTTGAGACAAGTGTTATTGATCCTTCGGGAGAATAAATTGTATGTTAAGTTGAAAAAAATGTGTGTTTGCTGTTCAGGAGCTGCCGTTTTTGGGGTACTTGCTTTCTGCCTCTGGTTTTCGTATGGATCCCAAAAAGGTCCGTGCAGTACTGGAATGGGATCAGCCGGAGAATCAGAAAGCCCTGATGCGTTTTTTAGGATTTACTAATTACTACAGAAAGTTCATCCTGAATTATTTCACCATTGTCAAACCTTTGACAGATATGACTAGAAAGGCCGCTGAATTCTCTGTCTGGTCGGATGAGGCATTACAGGCTTTTTCTGCTATTAAGAAATGTTTTGCTTCTGCGCCCATTCTGATGCAACCTGATGTGTCTCAACCCTTCATTGTGGAGGTTGACACATCAGAAGTGGGAGTCGGAGCAGTCTTGTCGCAGGGTCCCTCTCCTAGCAAATTGCGCATGTGTGCTTTTTTCTCCAAGAAACTCTTGGCCACCAAGAGAAATTATGATGTTGGGAATAGAGAGTTGTTGGCAATCAAATTGGCCTTTGAAGAGTGGCACCATTGGCTAGAAGGGGCTACCTCTCCGATTACGGTATTTACTGACCATAAGAATCTGGCCAACCTGCAATCTGCAAAGCGTTTAAATCCTAGGCAGGATTCTAGGCAGTTTTAAATCCTAGGCAGTTTTCACCCTCAGTTTGGTACTTTTTCTGAGACCGAATCTTCTGGGATAGCAGAAGAGGAGAGATTCTCTTCCTCTTTGTCATCTATCTGGCAGAAGATTCAAGTTAATTTGAAAAAAAAATGGATGAAAGATATAAACGGATAGCTGACAAGAGACGTATGACTGGTCCGGACCTGTGTGTGGGTGATTTGGTGTGGTTGTCGACTAAAAACATTAAGCTGAAGGTACCCTCTTGGAAATTGGTTCCAAGATTTATTGGCCCTTACAAAATCTCGGCCATTGTCAATCCGGTGGCGTTTTGTCTGGAACTTCTGCAGGCCTGGAAGATCCATAATGTGTTTCACAGATCCTTGTTGAAGAAATATGTGGAACCTGCGGAACCATCTCCTTTGCCTCTTCCTCCTGTTTTGGTTGATGGTAATCTGGAGTTTCAGATCTCCAGAATTCTCAACTCACGTGTTCTTCGGGGTTCCCTTCAGTACCTGGTGCATTGAAGGGGATACGGTCCTGAGGAAAGAATGTGGGTTCTGGCTATCGATGTTAACGCTAGCCGCCTTGTTAATGCCTTTCACAGGGCACACCCAGATAAAGTTGGGCCTGGGTGTCCGGAGGTCACCCTGTCACGCCCTGCCCTGTGGTGTTCTGAGACGATCTGTCAGAGTTGCTGCACATGACTCGGTCTGACAGTTTGTTTTGTTTTGGGTTTGAACAGAATCCCACCTCCTATTAGGTGTGGTTCATTTGGTCATTGGGGAGGCTATTTATTTCTCCCTCTCCCTATAGCCTTTGCGGGTTATACTTCTTCCTTGTTTGTGTGCTGGAAGTTTTGGTGGATCGTCTGCTCTAACTCATCTAAAGATAAGTCCTTTTCCCTTTTGTGTCTGTTTTTACTAGGCCTCTAGAGTGACGTTAGCTCCTTCGGTGGTTGAAGGAGCTGGTAGTCTCTTTCCCTTTTCCCTACTGCTGAGGGTTTGGTCCAGTGTGTTTCATCTTAGGTACGTGGGCATGTGAATATCTACCATCGAGATATGCACATGGGCATAGCAGCATAGGGAAAGTCTTTTAGGGATTGCTAGGAGGTGACCCCTTTGTTCCCTAGCTTTTGAGGTCTAGTCAGTTGTTTTGTTTGCTTTGCAGTTTCCTTCCCTTATCTTACCTACCGTGACACCTGCTCGCTTGATCACAGTGGCTCCTGTCCTGGTAAAAGGCATCCCTTCCCGGGAAGACATTCATGCCATCTGTAAAGAGAAAATGTCACACAGGGATCCGCAAGACCACAGAACTTTTGTCTTGCCACTACTGGTGGCCCACACTGTCTAAGGATGTGTGCGATTATGTGGCTGTGCTGAGAATAAAGTTTCCAGGACCAAACAACCCGGGCTGTTACCTCTTCCTGTTCCTGATGCCCCATGACAACACATTGCCATGGACTTTGTTACAGATCTGCCCTATTCTGGTAGATGTACAGCTATCTGGGTAGTCGTTGACCGCTTCTCCAAGATGGCACACTTTCTTTCCTTTGGCTGGACTGCCTTTGGCTGCTGAACTTGCTAAACTGTTTGTGAGACACATATTTCACTTGCATGGTCTACCTTGGCATATTGTTTCTGATCGCGGAGTCCAGTTTACCTCTAAGCTCTGGAGAGCTCTTTGCCGGCTGCTCGAAATTGAGCTGGACTTCTCTTCCGGTTATCATCTCCAGACCAACGGGCAAGTAGAGCAGGTCAATCAAATATTAGAGAACTATCTCTGGCATTTTGTTTCAGCCCAACATGACAATTGGGTACAATTGCTATAACAACCACTCTAGTGAGTCTACTGAATCCTCTCCATTCTTTGTTGTTTATAGACAACACCCTCGTGCATCTCTCCCTTTTCCTGTTCCTACATCTTCTGGGGTACCAGCTGCAGATTCCGCTTGTAAGGATTTCTTGAAGATTTGTCGTGACATCAAGGACTGCATCAACAAAGCGGTGACCCGCATGAAAACGAATGCAGACAAGAGAAGAAGAAAACCGCCTCGGTCCTCTTCTGGAGATAAGGTATGGCTCTCCTCTGAAAACATCCGCTTAAGGGTTCCCAGTTTCAAGTTTGCTCCTAGGTTCCTTGGACCCTTTAAAGTATTGAGGAGGGTCAATGAAGTGACATATAAGTTAAGTCTGCCTCTCTCTCTGAGTATTCCTAACTAAACCAGTAGTCCTTAATCACTTCTCAATGGCTCCTTCTACTCCAACTCCAGTATCTGAAGATTCTGACGAGATATTTCAGGTCAAAGACATCCTGGACATCAAGAAGTGTGGACTGGAAGGGCTTTCATCCTGAGGAGAGGTTTTGGGAACCAGAAGAGAACATTCATGTTCCGAACTTGATAAAAAATCTCGTTGTAGACTCAAGAAGAGGGGGCTTAATGGGGGGTACTGTAACAGTGGCTGCTGTGCGCCGGCACGGTCCCAGGCATCCAAAGCTTCCCATTCACCGCTGTAGTCCTGGGCTCTGTCTGTGTAGGTATTGTTGTTCTGGGATCCACTCCACAGTTTCCTCTCAGCCCTGGCCACAGCATGCTTGCTGCTTGGTTCCTGAAGCACTCCTTATGCGCGTCACTTTCTGGGCTTTATGGGTTAGGTCATGTGACCTCGCAGACCAATCCTAGCCCTCCTGAACATATATAAGTGGCTCAGCCCTCTTCCCAGATGCCTCAGTGTCAAGGTCATTGCTAAGGTTCCTGATATCAACTTGTGTTCCTGTGTTCCTGACTCATACTTGTGTTCCTGGACTCTGCTACCTGTTTGATCCGTGCCTGCTTGCCTTCACTCTCCTGTCTACGATCCGGATTGCCTGACCTGTACCTGTGCTGCCTGCTCTGACCTATTGCCTGGAGAAGACACCGTCCATGGAGAAGAGGATGAAGGAAACACAGGAGGCAGAATAAGTCAAGGGACACAAGCAAAGAAACCACCACACAGGCGATATCCAGCACGACAGAAGAAAACAACCTAATTGTGAACTTATCATCACATACCTTGACGCCCGGCATGACAACACTTCTCAATAAAGGTATGTCTTTTGTCCCTTTTTCTAAGACAGATTGGTTTACCACAGAGATAGAACTGAAAAAGTTTTTTAGATAAATGCGACTTAAGGCATTCTTTGAGAATAAGACTATATCTGAGAATCCAACAGTAGCTGAGGACGCCGCACAAATACAGGCAGTTACTTTGAGAAAATGTGGATTGAAAAGTAGAAGTACATTTACACCACCAACAACGAATCATAGTGTGGAAGCATACATCAATATAGTTACAATGCAGGTACAAGAGTTGAAACAAAAATGCACGCAACAGATAATTCAGAGGAACCTAACTAGAGAGGAAGAGAAAGCCATTGGAGATTTGAACAGGAATAAGGCTATTACATTAAAACTAGCCGACAAAGGTGGTGCTACCATGGTACAGAATACAACTGATTATGCGGCTGAGATCAACCACCAATTATCTGATCCAGCAGTATATAAACTATTCACCGGTGATCCCAAATTCACTATTATGAAATAAATAAATCACACTCTGAATGAAGCATTGATCAATTATGTGATTTATCAAAGCCTCTTTGAATACTTACGTGTGACGGATCCAATGACTCCAATCATTTACTGATTACCCAAGATACACAAACGGTTAGACCATCTGCCGGGACGCTCGATCGTATCAGGGAATGATTCCTTTTTCACACCTTTGGCCACATTTCTTGATAAAATGCTGCGAAAGTTTGCTATGCAATCAGGTTCGTACGTAAGAGACACTACCAACTTCTTAAACAAACTTAAGGAATTGAAGATCACATCTAATGCCACTCTGGTTTCCTTCGATGTAGTAAGTCTCTACACATTCATTTCCCACAGTAAAGGGTTACAAGCAGTAAAACATGCATTAAAGGGATCTGATTATCCCCCAAAGCTGAATTAATTTCTCCTCAATATACTTAACATTGTACTAACAAAGAACTACTTTCTGTTCCGTAATGACTTCTACGCGCAGCGCTGGGGGACCACCATGGGATCCAACGTGGCGCCTACTTATGCGAACATCTTTATGAACCACTTTGAGGATGAGGTAATATACAAACATAGACAGTTTGTGCATTTACAATGCTGGTGGAGATACATCGATGATGTGTTTGCCATATGGAACAGCGATATACCAGCACTACATGATTTCCTGAGTGACATCAATCTGTCCGATCCAGAATTACAATTCACGATGGTACGTTCACCCTCAAAACTGCAATTGTTAGATGTCATTGTGTGCAGAACCACTAAAAACACCCTCATCACCGATAAATTAACAAAAGTGACAGATAGGAATAACCTATTAGAATTCCAGAGTTTCCACCCAAGAAGGTTGGTCAATACGCTACCGAGATCACAACTCATGAGAGTGAGAAAAATAGTGAGTGATAAAGCACTGTGCACAAAAAGGATGAAGGAGATGAAGAGTAAATTTCATAACAGGGCCTACCCAGACCTCCTGTTAAACAAACACACTAGAGAAGTAATGCAAATCACAAGAGGACAACTGCTCACCAATACCGCTAAAAAAGATCTAACTAGGATACCATTTGTGAGTATCTATGGACACCACAGTAACAGTCCGCCAGATTATAAGAGAAAATTGGGACATCATTCGGATAGGCCATCCCAATATAGAGGCGTTCAAAGAACCTCCTATTATAGCCTATAAAAGGCCTAAGAACCTAAAAGATCTTTTGATTAGATCGGACATAGGCCCAACAGAGGGACTAACACAGACCTACTTAGCCTCCCCCCGAAAAAGGGCTGCTATCCATGTTTAAATTGCAGTAACTGCAATGCTATGCAAAAAGGCTCCCATTTTTACCATCCCTGCACAGGTAAGCAATATAAGATCAACCATTTCCTCACTTGCCAGACCTCATATGTGATATATACATTGCAGTGCCCATGTGGTCTTCTTTATGTTGGGGAGACCACAATGTAATGTAGAGAACGTATCACAAAACACAAATCCACGATACGGAACAAGAATGTGGAACAACCAGTTCCCAGACATTATTTACAGGCTAAACAAAACATTAGCCAATTACGCTTTCGGATCATTGATCACATTCCCAGACAGAAAAGAGGCGGAAATAGGGAGAAACTTTTGAAACGCTGTGAACTTAAATGGATTTACGAATTGGATACGTTGACACCAAAGGGCATGAACATTGATTTTGCATTAACCCCATTTCTTTGATATTTTCAGCTTGTTCAAGATACTGGCTTAAAAATTCTCTGTACTAACATTTTTGTTTTTATTTTCTAGGACTACACATATATATCTGTTGGACATTTTGGACTTGTCACTATATATCCTCACTTCATCACGTGGGAGGGTAAGATACCTGGTATTAGTATAGCATGCTGTACTCAATTATAGGGACCCTCGCGATACGTATCAATGCAGTAGCATCAGCCAGATATTAGGTTCCATACATGGAACATTTTGTAAATTATGTATTATTTTGCATAGTTATGCCTGTTTTCCCATAATTAATCTACATGCTTGTTCCCAATGATTAACTAATGGCCATATCACCAATTCATAAGCACATGTTTTGGCTATTAATAAACAAACCGGAAGTATCATTCCAGCAAAATGGAGGTGGAACGCATTTGCGTTCCAAACGGCGCAAGCTACGTCTAGACCGGAAGTGACTTCATTCGCTAGACAGGAAGTGATGCGCTGACAGCGCCATCATCAATGCCGAACAATACTCATTCCGAATTAAGTCATCCACTAGACATAGGAGGGCTATAACCTAGCGCAGAGCGGTGCTTATTCTATTATTATGTTTTGAATGTGAATACAGGCGCAAGCACAGAGAAACGAAACAGGAAGTTCGCTTCCGGAAGTAATACTGTGGAATGCAGTTGCGTTCCACTGCGGCATGCAGGCTTGGCGTCCCACATGGCCCACAACATGGATACCAGGAAGAATACAGGTACCTCCCACGTTCTGCAAACCACTGTTTGTTCCCTGTAAATCTATGTATTAAGCTATAAACGCCCCTTGACCCCAATGAAAGTAATTGGGTCACAGGGTCTACTCCCACTCATGTGATTACTTTGTGGGTATTTAGAACCCCACCATTTGGTGTATGTGCATGCTTGACAAAGGCTGTTTAGAGCCGAAACATTGCATCCGGATTAAATTCCATCACTTTGGACGTGCTGTCTCCATATTTTTAATTTTTCTTATCTCTTGTTATGTACGCTGGATTGGGGGTACACGCACCCACCACACTGTTACCAAGGAGTGCTGTTCATCCCTGTTTTTTCGCTGACCTATTGCCTGTCTGACTTCGCTTCTGCCTCATCCTTCGGTCCTGTACCTCTTGTACCTTTCTCAGGTACCTCCTGGTCCGCCTGGACCAGCTGCATCGTGTGCCTATCCTCAAGAGGTAGCAACCTGGTGCTCCCCTTGGGAAAGTATATCCCCATCATCAGGGGTACTGTGACGTTCAAGGGGTTCACTTAGACAACACCCTTAGAGGAGATAGGACACGTGGCGCAGTGGGTTCATACCTGCTGGTGTATGACAAGATAGAGCAGGAGATAAAGGGTTTGGGATTAGGCTTAAAATATCCTGTAGTTTATATGGATTCTGTTACAGTGTTAGGAAAGTATGATTAATATTATCTAAGTAGTTTATCTGCAATGTCTAGTTACTACTGTAAGTTGTACAGGTCGGCTGTAGGTGGGGGCTCACTGAAGCGACACAGAAGTGTTTGGAGACTTATTTTTCAGGCAATGCTCCATGGCAAAAAAAAGTATGTACTGTATATTCCTGCGTATAAGACTACTTTTTAACACATGAAAATCTTCTCAAAAGTCGGGGGTCGTCTTATACGCCAGGTGTCGTCTCATATGCCGGTATACAGCGTGCTGAAACTTACTTTCTAGCCGGACTGGAGAAGCTGTCCTTCTCCAGCTTCATGGACAGGCGCCCTCTAGCTGAGCCACCGTGTGCTGCATCCCGGCCAGCCGCTCCTGAAGCAGCCCCCTCTTCCTGCTCTCAGTGGTTTTCTCATGCCGGCAGTATCACATTGCGTACTACCGCTCAGATCGTCTTGAAGACAGGGAGGGCTGGGCAGGCAGGGAGAGCTGACCCACCCAATCCAAGCAGGCTTTGTATGCAGTGTGCACAGAAAATACCGGTACATCGCTTGCTGTGATTGGCGGGTTTTTGTATACTGGGTTGGATTGGCGATTCTGAGGGAAGGCAGGGGGGGAGCAGGAGCATCTGCACTTCAGCCAATTCTAATGTTGGCGGATCTCTAATGAAGTTTGGTGTGCATCTTATCTGTGGTGAAAAAACAGAGTCTATCTGGGGAGCAGATACATGTGGTGGTGAATACAGTAAAACACCAGTATCTGTACCTGTACATACAGTACAGCACCAGCATCGGTTCATACAGTATAGCGCCAGTACATACAGTACAGTATACAAATGGCTAACAGTCAAGACCCCATCATGGCTCTACCAGCAAGAAGAAAGAAATATGAAGCCAGTTTCAAACTTAAAGTTGTAAACTTTGCCATGGAACATAATAACTGCGCTGCTGCAAGACAATATGGAGTAACAGAAAAGATGGTTTGCAACTGGAAAGCAAATTAAAAGCATTAAAGAGTATGCCAAGGGGTAAGTGTGCATTAAGGAGAGGCACCCCACATTGGCCAGAACTCGAAAAACATGTAGCAGACATGGTGAATGAGCATTGCCAAAACGATTATGTAGTGACACTAAATAAAATACGTTTGTTTGCACTTCAGCGGGCCAAAACTAACCCAGATCACAGCAACAGATTTAAGGCCACTGCATCCTGGTGTACTAGATTCTTGGAAAGGCATAGTATGGTACTGAGGCAAAAGACAAAAATTGCACAACAATTACCTGGAGATCTTGATGCCAAAGTAAATGTTGTTGGAGGGGTAGTCTTATATGGAGAGTATAGCCCAAACCCTATATTTCAACTGGAAAAGTTGGGGGTCGTCTTATATGCCCAGTCGTCTTATACACCGGAAAATACAGTAAATTAACTCCTACCAGCCATACCAGAGGCACCCATCTTTATACAGCACTGTTTCGGGTTTCTTGCTGGCTGGTCTACTTTGTCCCATGGACCATTTACTGAACAATGTCTTCATACACCGCTGTCTCTCTACAATGAGAATTAGTACACCCCTCTCCTTGAGCCAGCTCTAATCCACCTTATGCAGCTAACCAGTACTGTGTTTTGCACTGATGAGGTGCACAAAGCTCCAAATACATCTGTTTCCAGATGGGTGTCTCTGGTATGGCCAGTATGAGTTAATTTGCCTAAGTTAACTCTAGTGATCATCGCTATGTTTAGTAGCATGGCATGGTATCATGGCACCAGTACTTGTTAAAATTTTAGTTCCCATACTATCTTTATATTAGCCTATGCCAGTATTGCAGATGAAGTGATGGTGAATAATTTGGGTGCTTGGGGTATGAAATGTTTGGAAAAATAAAAATAAGCATTGTAATAAAATAAAAATATAGATTCCATTCGGTGTGAGGGAAATGCCATCAATCAGCTTTGGGACTGGTAAGTACCGACTCCCTTGGCAGGAGGTGGCTCCCAGCTGTGGGCAATGCAGATAGACTTGTTAATGAACAAAAAGTGTGATCTGATTTCAATTTCTCATAATAATGTGCTAATGCACTTAAGAGCTGTGTGTACACAGATGGCTCTCATATATACAATTTATGGAGGCAGCTGGAGCATTAGTAATATTATTTGGTGGTTTGTATGTCTCTCTTAGTAACTCTTTCAAGACCCACGAGACCTGAATTACATTGGTAAAGTAATTAATCTTGAGCGTATTGTGATGGTCGCATGTAATTGCTCTAAACAATTTCAGCTCTGTCTCAGTCACCTTCAGAATAGGGCTTCATAAAGAGCTGACTATGTGGTAATTTATTTGGCCTGGAAGCTGACAGCATATACTGGAGAGAAATTGCCTGCTTTAGGCACGCTGTGCTTTTTAAAGGGAAGCAGGCATGGGATATGGGTCACATATGTTCTATTCCGGTCTTCTTAACTGGTCAAGGGGATGGGACCAATGTAATAAAACCTCCAGTCTGGGTGTCATTCCTCCTCTTTGAATAGTTTTCCTCCCATCCCTCTAGCTATTTGAGGTTATTTTTTGTTACTGATTGTGTTAGTGCCTTTGTTCTTCTGTTAGCATGGTGTGTTTTAAATTTATTTTGTTCTGTAGATGTCAGTTGGTGCTTGTATGGACCTTGCTAGAGGCATCTGTTTATTCCACTTGAGTTTCCATATTGAACTAATCAAGAAAAATCCTCTGGTCACATTAGCCAGTCACGCAGGCGGCAAGAGTGTTTTACATTTGTTAAGAGTTGTTATCCAAGGTTCTTTGGTACAAATACAATCTGCGGCCTACAGATGTATGAGGTTTTGTGGGATGAGAGTGGAGGATACAGCTCAGGTCCTAGGGCCCCAGTTGGTGCTGTTAGTTTTAACAAGGGATGCAGAACATTGAAGATTGTAGAATGCAAACTTCTCAGAAGGATTGAGCAGAGCAACTCATTAAGTCGGGAGCTCAAGGGGTCTGCGCAGAAGCAGACTTTCCCTGAATGGGGACAGCTTCCAAGTTGCATGGGTGAACTACCAGACAGCTTAGATGCATCATTGCTCTTGACTCCCGCAAAAAGGGCTGCAGGGACATCCCTAGGTTTATGAAGTAGTCTCTGTTCAGTGGAACTCGAGAGAATTTTTAATCTTTTGATAATAAAACCTTTTTTCTAGAAATACTGCTGTGCTTGGTATTGTGACTCACCTGAATGGGACTGGGCTGTGCCTAGGCCACTTGACTGATGAATGTGACATCACTGGCTTAGTGAATGCGACCAACTGGACAACCTCCTCAAACATCTAATTTGTGGGTATGCTGGGTGTCAAACCCACACTGATCTGATATTGATGACGTATCTTGAGGTTAGGTCATTAATATTCGAATCTCAGAAAACCCCTTTAATGTTCCTTTGTTAACCTGATGCTGTGGTCATTTGATTGCCATTATATTGCTGGAATTCTTATTATTCCAAGCATTATAGCTAATCAGTGTAACACTGATAGGTTTCATACCTCTGGGAAGGACTTATAGGCAGATACTGATGGCAGCATGGGGGTCATTGTTAAGAACCCAGATTTCCATAGTAAGCATTGCAGATGGACTGACAGAAGGAGTTATTGATTGAGGCATCTAAGGAGTTAAAATGTGTAGATCAGAAGTTGGGCTGAAGCATACTAGTCCTATGTTATCAAGTTTTTAAAAGCCAATTAGACTGGTCAGACGGGCTCAGTTTGTCACAACCTTATGCCAATATAATATTATGAAGTTTACCATTAGAAAAAGTAGACTTACCTCAGTATTAGTTAGCAAAACTCAAAACATTGTGACAGTGATAGCAGCGGTTTGTTTCAATATATAAAGTTATATTTATAAGTCACACACATGGAGTGGTAAGATGTACAGGAGACAAAGGCTACAGTCAGCTGTTCCTTTACTGGAGGATTTCTGTAGCACACATCTATTACACAGCAATAAATGTTAAATCTTGACATGTAAGCAAAGGCACATCAGGGTATTGACAAAATGCCAAGGCAGTTGTGCTGGGTACAGGACCAGTTGAAAAGTTAGAAAAACTGGGAATGTTATTTTTACCTGAGATGCAGACAATGGCATCAATATTCAGACTATCTTGTAACTACTATTTAAATAGAGCATTGCTGAGCAATTTCTTCCTTCTTTCCAGTTAGCTCTAACAGTATTTCTTTCTGCTTGCACTGCAATTGCATTGGAGGTTCTGTTCACATTAGTGTTACAACTACTTTAGAGTTGTTTATAAAGGTATGACAGGTATATGAGATCCTCTTTCAAACACATCCCAAATCTTGATGGACTTGATGGACCTCTTTGACTTATACTGGAGTGTGTCAGATTTCCATCAGAGTTCCTGGACATGATGCTGTCCATCCACAGGATCCGCATGCCTGCCAGGCCACACCTGTATTTGCTGTTTCATATAGCAAGTACAGGTTCAGCAGGTAGCAGTAACCTGCATGTGGATGGCGTAGCCGACTACACCATGTATGGGCACCCTCAGGTTCTTGATATGCTGAGAGAATTTTACATTCATTTAATGCCTATAATTAGTGTTGAGAGAACAAAGCTTTCGAAACGGAATTCGGGCCAAAGTTGAGGAAAACTTCAATTCCAATTGAATCCGAATTATCTTATGCTTTGTGGTAATGAATAAGGTTTTCCTAAAATAGCTGCTGCACATGTCACAAAGAGAAACTAAGTGTAGAGGAGACAAGCCCGGGAACGCAAGATCCAGGCAATCCACAGATAGCCGTTTGCTGTGATGTCACAGCCCTATAAAAGCTTCAACCCGGGCGGTCTCCACCATTGTCCTGTGAGCTGAGCGTAGGGAGAGATGTGGTAAGTGCTCATGCGCTAGGAAAAGTGTCCTAAAAAGGATTAATAGAAGAATATTGGAGAGGGAGAGTGCAGGGAGAGTGCAGGGAGACTTATACTGCTTCAGTTTTATGTATTTATTCCGGCATTTACTTATCCCTACATCAGCCATAAATTAAGATATGTTATTTAATACCAATAAGATGGAAGCCTTTATTATTCCAGTGCCAGTGTGCAAACCAATACCATCCAGTCTGCACCCCTTAAGGGGGCCAGTCTTAATGATGACCATCCTCAGCTTTTGCTGGCTTTACTTCTCTAAATCATCCTCCCAAGTCTCCATGTCCTAGAAAAGTCAGCAATAAGCAGAGAAAGGAGGTTCCTGATGACAAATTCTCATTGATATTAGATGATGTGGAAAAGAAGGAAAAGCAGATGGCAGAAGAAGAGCTCCCATCTGTAGGGCAGGAGAGCGCTGGGGTTGGAGAAGTGGGTATGCCAGAGCTGATTAAAATTCTGTTTACTGTCAAATAACCTGCAGGAGAGTGCAGGCAAGAACAGCAAAAATATGCATATTGTCCTCCACCTAACCAGCCAAAACCCATCCCAGCAACAGCCCCTGTTTAAAGGTGCAGCCGCCATTAACAGTGAAGGACTATACAGTGCGGTCCTCATTATTAAATGAAAGGCTGCTGCGGGCTAATTGGCTGCACGGTTCTCCATCGCAACATGGCCACAACTTGCCTGCAGCATGCCCGCTCCATGTGGTTGTACCCTAAGGCAGAGCGGCCTGGGTATACCTGATTCATAGCGATTTGTGACAAATTTATTTGTAACGAATCTAATTTCTTGGCGAACTTTGGCAAAGTTGCAGAATCTAATTTCTCAAAATGTCACTCATCTCAACCTATATTAAAGCCACTATTTATCCAAGTAAACACAGCAAAGGTATAAGAATGGACACAAATATTATGGTTGCATGCAATATTTTACTTAGGAAATTGGAAAAAATGCATGCATCATTATAATTTTGTGTAATTATTCCTAAAACAAAACTGCAGCATCAACACACACATTAACTAGAGCTCTTCTTGCACCCTGATGTACAGTCATGTGAAAAAATTAGGACACCCTTTGAAAGCATGTGGTTTTTTGTAACATTTTTAATAAAAGGTTATTTCATCTCCGTTTCAACAATACAGAGAGATTAAAGTAATCCGACTAAACAAAGAAAACTGAAGAAAAGTCTTTTCAAGATCTTCTGTAAATGTCATTCTACAAAAATGCCTATTCTAACTGAGGAAAAAGATAGGACACCCTTGCCCCTAATAGCGAGTGTTACCTCCTTTGGCTGAAATAACTGCAGTGAGACGGTTCTTGTAGCCATCTACCAGTCTTCGACATCGGTCTGAGGAAATTTTACCCCACTCCTCAATGCAGAACTTTTTCAGCTGTGAGATGTTTGAGGGGTTTCTTGCACGTACAGCCCTTTTCAAGTCACCCCACAGCATCTCAATGGGATTCAAATCTGGACTTTGACTTGGCCATTCCAGGACTCTCCATTTCTTCTTTTTCAGCCAATCTTTGGTTGATTTACTAGTATGTTTTGGGTCATTGTCATGTTGCATGGTCCAGTTCCGCTTCAGCTTTAATTTTCTAACTGATGGTCTCACATGTTCTTCAAGCACCTTCTGATACACAGTAGAATTCATCGTGGATTCTATGATGGTGAGCTGACCAGGTCCTGCTGCAGCAAAGCAGCCCCAAACCATGACACTTCCACCTCCATGCTTCACAGTTGGTATGAGGTTCTTTTCTTGGAATGCTGTGTTTGGTTTACGCCAAACATGTCCTCTGCTGTTGTGTCCAAATAATTCAATTTTGGACTCATCTGTCCAAAGAACATTATTCCAGAAGTCCTGGTCTTTGTCAACTTTATCTCTGGCAAATGTCAGTCTGGCCTCGATGTTTCTCTTGGAAAGCAAAGGTTTCCTCCTTGCACACCTCCCATGCAAGTTAAACTTGTACAGTCTCTTTCTGATTGTAGAGGCATGTACTTCTACATCAACAGTAGCCAGAGCCTGCTGTAGTTCTCGAGATGACACTTTAGGGTTTTTGGAGACCTCTTTTAGCATCTTGCGGTCTGCTCTTGGGGTGAACTTGCTGGGGCGACCAGTCCTGGGCATGTTGGCAGTTGTTTTGAAAGCCCTCCACTTGTAGACTATCTTCCGGACAGTGGAATGGCTGATTTCAAAATCTTTTGAGATCTTTTTAAATCCCTTCCCAGACTCATAGGCTGCTACAATCTTTTTTCTGAAGTCCTCTGACAGCTCTTTTGCTCTCACCATGGTGCTCACTCTCACTTCAACAGTCAGGAGCACACCAAACTAAATGTCTGAGGTTTAAATAGGGCAAGCCTCATTCAACATGCAGAGTAACGATCTACTAATTATGTGCACCTGGTGTGATATACCTGTGTGAGATCTGAGCCAATTTAAGAGGGAATACATGTGAGGGTGTCCTATCTTTTTCCTCAGTTAGAATAGGCATTTTTGTAGAATGACATTTACAGAAGATCTTGAAAAGACTTTTCTTCAGTTTTCTTTGTTTAGTTGGATTACATTAATCTCTCTGTATTGTTGAAACGGAGATGAAATAACCTTTTATTAAAAATGTTACAAAAAACCACATGCTTTCAAAGGGTGTCCTAATTTTTTCACATGACTGTAACTGTACATCAAGGTTTGGAGCAACTTTGAAAACTTCAACTTAGGCCTCATGCACACGACCGTTGTGTGCATGCGTGTCCGTTGTTCCGTTTTCCATGATTTTCTGCGGACCCATTGACTTTCAACGGGTCAGTTGAAAACTCGGAAAATGCACCGTTTGTCATCCGCGTCCGTGATCTGTGTTTCCTGTCCGTCAAAAAAATACGACCTGTCCTATTTTTTTGATGAACAACAGTTTGCAGACCCATTCAAGTCAATGGGTCCGTGAAAAAACACGGAGGCACACAAGATTGTCATCCGCGTCCGTGATCTGTGTCCGTTTTTTTCCTATCATTTTCAAGGCAAACTTGACTTAGATTTTTTATTCACTTTTCTGGTCTGGTGATCCTCCAAAAATCAAGGAAGACACACGGAAGAAAAAACGAACACGGATCGCAGAACAACGGAACCCCGTTTTGCGGACCGTGAAAAAATACTGTTGTGTGCATGAGGCCTTACAGTCACAACGCCGCTTCAAACTGCAAATCTCCCAAAACTCTCCCTAGCTGTCATCAAGGGAGCAATCAGTAGTCATAGAGATGTCTACTGAAAATCCACTGGAAAAGCTTAGGCTCTTACATAGTTAAAGGCTTTGTGCCACTACTTTTCACTCAAGTACTTTAACTCCCATTCCTGCTTGGATTTTTTTTCCATTTTTACCTCATTTGCAGATTCCTCTTATCCCCCATGCTTCAATTCTACTTCCTGGTTTGTCATGTGACTGCTATCCCATAATTGCATCATGGGGCAGCACAGCGGCTCAGTGGTTAGCACTGGTGCCTTGCAGCGCTGGGGTCCTAGGTTCAAGGGCAACATCTGCATGGAGTTTGTATGTTCTCCCCGTGTTTGCGTGGGTTTCCTCTGGGTACTCTGGTTTCCTCCCACACTCCAAAGACATACTGATAGGGAACTTAGATTGTGAGCCCCATTGGGGACAGTTGGATGATAATGTCTGTAAAGCGCTGCGGAATATAGTAGCGCTATATAAAATGCATAAAATAAAATAAATGCCTTTGGTCAGTGAGATGTGTCCTGACATCAGAAGATCATGTGACATTACCAGTTCAATTTCTACCTCCACATAGTCACAATGCTTTGTGTAACTGGATTTATAACTTGTGCCAATGGCCACCATTTGTTTGAGCAAAATTCATCTCTATCTTATCTGTCTATCTATCTATCTATCTATCTATCTATCTATCTATCCACGTCTGTCTATCCATCCATTCATAACTGACATGTAACTGACACAGGTTATTGAAGGGAAGGAAAAGAAGCACGCGTGTGCTTTTACCTAAATGTACACACAGCAGCATACTTCTGCATACGGTATATACACTTTAGCACACTTTTACATACACACATACAGCTCCACATTTTATGTACGGTACATGCACACAAACAGCGGTGCACTAGCACACACAGCTTACTTCTGGTCCCACATACAATGACACATTTTTTCCACACAAACACAGCAACCTGCTAAGTAAATACACATTGGCGCGCTTTTACCTGTACACAGGTACCCTTTACCGCTTATGAGGCACCCCTTTACAAATACAAGGCATATTGCTCCAGATTAATATACTCACATGGTGTCTGTCTTGAGCAAATGAGTGACCTGTCTCTTATGCCAGTGAAATTCTAGACTTTTCAGCCCTAGAGAACCAGACAGCACCGTGAAGCTTGAAGCTTGCACGTTACATCTACCTAAAGCCTTATACTGTATGTTGCTGTCACTTTGACATTACCAATGCTGTCTTGACATTAAAGAGCTTGAAAGGTGTTGGATACAGTCCTAGGAGACCTCAGAGTGTCACAAACAATTTTTCAGGGAAATCTGAGCACTTTCATTTCAGGTTGAGTTTATTCATACCTGAACTGAATCTGCCAACCGGGTCTTTAGAATGGCATCCAAAACAAACTTTAAGAAATTCGCTAATCTGTGTATTGACCCGGTGGCCACAGGGGTTATGCCCCGTATGAAGACAGACTAAAAAGCAAATCTGAAGTCAAGTGTTGGAGGACAGGACTTAATTTGTCACATACATTTGTATTGCTATTTGTGAGTGAGAATAAACACCTTAAACAGCCTTTTAACCGGTTGAGAGTTGACTGCACTATTCCCCCTTGTATTTCTACTTGTATGATGCGTTCAATTCTGTTGTGGAGATGTGGTGCTTAACACTGGGACTGGTTTTGCTCGTTGCTCAGAAGGAAGAGGTCGTTTCTGGTTGACTTGAATCTGGATCCTCGCTGAAACTCAACAATCATTTATTTGCTGACTTTGGATCCTCTTCCTATTGTTTACTGCCCTCCACGGGGATGGAGTCAGCGTTACTTGTTTTTTAGTTTCTTTAAACAAGTTACATCTAATCGGTTACAATGTTTGTAGAATTCTCTATTATGTTGATGGAGTTGTAAGCCATAACCATAATTGTTCATGCAGATAGTATTGTGATGTGTATAGACCATGTACAGCAAAAGACCAGCCCTCCATGTTCTACAATAGAGGCTTTCGTTGAGGCACAGTATTTTCCTCTAGAAGCAATACTTAGAGAAGAGAATATCTCCATAATAGCGCCTCCAATGAAGCGTGCCAATTTTTCACCAATTCATACGCCATACTTGGAGGCACAGGTAGGTAAAGCATGGTTATATGTAAAGCCTTTTTATGGTTGCTCTTAAATGGAATCATTAAAATGATTCTGAAACTTGACCTTTACTTTGGCACATAGTGCCACTTTTGGTAGGAGAGTGAACATAAACTCAAGTCCATTATCCATCCATGGTTTTAAATGCATGTATTGTATTCAATGTACTGGCATAGAATCTTGCATGTGAGTGTTTGTTGTATGTTTATTTGTGAGTCATATATTTTGTCTAAGACAAGACTATGATGTTCGTCTGGGGCGTCACAATCAAATCCATCCGAACTCTGATGTCATGAGCTTAGGGTACTATGTCATTTCCGGTTTCCAGAATAAAAGTTAGTGCAAAATCTCATATTGTTCTCATATATAAAAATAAAATATGCGGCATATATTCAAACACTTACAGCGATAAATGCAGAAATCACTCTGTCACTAGCACAGAACACACTGGCATCGCGTGACGTATACACATGCCCTAAGGCAGTGATGGTGAACCTTTTAGAGACTGAGTACCCAAACTACAACCCAAAACCCACTTATTTATCGCCATGCGCCAACATTCCAATACAGTCCAATATAATATATCTTCCATGTACTTTATCATTTATTATAATAGCCTGCCTTCATTCAATGCGTCACTTGTGCCTTTCATAGCGCGCCCCGCGCTGATGAATGGCAGGAAAAGTCTTAGGCATTTTGGTACACCATAGACTTTTTCCAGGTTGCGGGTGCCCACAGAGAGGGCTCTGAGTGCCGCCTCTGAGGGCTCTGAGTGCCGCCTCTGGCACCCGTGCTATAGGTTCACCACCACTGCCCTAAGGCGACAACATGATCGTAGATCTGCAGTTGGTGCCCTGTACCTAGAGTGCATACCAATCTTCAGGTTCGGGCGGTGGACAGTACAATGACTTGCTGTGTGTGAATATTAAAATATATATATGAAGGATATGGAAATCTAAAACCCCTACAGCTACCTAAAAGCACCTAATAAATCCCCATTACCTTATACCATCTATTATCCCACCATCTACCATTCAAGGAAGAAGCCTATGGGTACTATACTGGTAACCTAATGGAATGTTGTTATATTAATCCATACTAACAGCTTTCATGTCCCATTCAATGTTGAGGCCTTTGGGATGTAGCGTATTTAATTCATAAATCCACTGTGCTTCCCTCTTATTAATTTGTTTCACCGAATCCCCAACTCTCCAGTTCTTGTGTACGCGTTCAATGCCCACAAATCTCAGTCCTGTCCTCTCACTTTCATTTCTTTTTGGCTGGAACACGAAAATACTAAATTTTGTGTCCTGCATTTCTTATCTGCCATGGATCTATTTTTGCAGCCGGAACAAAAACCACACCACACAAAATTATTCTTAGTGTTTTTCTTCAAACACCCCTGTACTATTTTAGTGCGTACCGTAGGGGCCCTTCTGAAGATAAACGGTGGTTTCTCCGGAATCATTGTGCCAATGACCGCATCATTTTTCAGGACTCTCCAATTACTCTGGATTATTTGTTTACTCCTGGGACATAGGGCTGAATATGTGGTTTGAAACGCCCATTTGTATTTGTCAGTATTTCTATTTCTATTATCCTTTTTAGAAATATTGTTCTCGCTAAATGTTCTGAAAGTTCTGAAGGAGTTGGGTACAGTCACAGACGATGCGCATCTGATGACAGCAGATGTCTCATCGCTGTATACTATAATTCCAAATGATAAGGGATTGGAGGCAGTGAAGTTTTTTATGGATAAGGATGATCATATGGAAAGGGATCAGAAGAAGTTTATTTTAAAATGTATAGACTATTGCTTGACCCATAATTATTTTTAGTATAGTGATTCTTTCTATTTACAGACATCTGGAGTGGCGATGGGTGCGAAATTCGCACCCAGTTTTGCCAATCTTTTTATGTCTTATTGGGAACAATTTTTCATTACCCCACTTATACAAAAAGAAAGAGCAGGAGGGATGTTGATTCTATGGAAAAGATACATCGACAACTGCCTGTACATTTGGAAGGGTCATGAGTCCTCTCTCATGTGTTTTATAAGGCATATTAACAGTAACCATTGGGATATTAAGTTCACTGAGGATACTAGCAAGGTCAAGGTTAATTTCCTTGACCTGGAAATATCAATAACAAATCAGTGTATAACAACCAAAACTTTTTTTAAACCCACGGATAGGAATGTGTATATTGACGCAACTAGCTGTCACTATATCCCATGGTTACAAAAGGTCCCTATGGGTCAGTTCCAGCGCATACAAAGGAATTGTTCCCATCAGGAAGATTATGAGGTACAGAGTACTATCATTTTAAATAGGTTCAGTGAAAAGGGGTATAATGAGGAGTTGCTAGAAGAACAGAGAAGGGCAATTGGCGAGAACAATATTTCTAAAAAGGATAATAGAAATAGAAATACTGACAAATACAAATGGGCGTTTCAAACCACATATTCAGCCCTATGTCCCAGGAGTAAACAAATAATCCAGAGTAATTGGAGAGTCCTGAAAAATTATGCGGTCATTGGCACAATGATTCCGGAGAAACCACCATTTATCTTCAGAAGGGCCCCTACAGTATGCACTAAAATAGTACAGGGGTGTTTGAAGAAAAAGACTAAGGCTACCACCAAGAATAATTTTGTGTGGTGTGGTTTTTGTTCCAGCTGCTAAAATAGATCGATGGCAGATAAGAAATGCAGGACACAAAATGTAGTATTTTCGTGTTCCAGCCAAAAATAAATGAAAGTGAGAGGACACCTATCTTGTGAGTCTGCAGGGGTGATTTATGTGCTAGAGTGCCCCTGCAGGTTACAATATGTGGGTAGAATGCTAAGGAAACTTAAAATTAGAATTAGTGAACATATTGGAAACATAAGAAGAGGTCTTGAAACCCATAGCGTATCCGCACATTTTAAAAAAGTTCACCAAATAAATCCTGCAAGACTGAGAGTTGTGGGGGTTGAACACGTACACAAGAACTGGAGAGTTGGGGATTCGGTGAAACAAATAAATAAGAGGGAATCACAGTGGATTTATGAATTAAATACGCTACATCCCAAAGGCCTCAACATTGAATGGGACATGAAAGCTGTCAGTATGGATTAATATAACAACATTCCATTAGGTTACCAGTATAGTACCCATAGGCTTCTTCCTTGAATGGTAGAGGGTGGGATAATAGATGGTATAAGGTAATGGGGATTTATTAGGTGCTTTTAGGTAGCTGTAGGGGTTTTAGATTTCCATATCCTTCATATATATATTTTAATATTCACACACAGCAAGTCATTGTACTGCCCACCGCCCGAACCTAAAGATTGGTATGCACTCTAGGTACAGGGTACCAACTGGCGGATCTACGATCATGTTGTCGCCTTAGGGCATGTGTATATGCCACGCGATGCCAGTGTGTTTTGTGCTAGTGACAGAGTGATTTCTGAATTTATCGCTGTAAGTGTTTGAATATATGCCGCGTATTTTATTTTTATATATGAGATCATTATGAGATTTTGTACTAACTTTTATTCTAGAAACCGGAAATTACATAGTACCCTAAGCTCATGAGATCAGCGAAGGCGAAACCAGGGTCGGGCAAGTTTACACGCTATATGCAAGTTGTTTTATTGTAAGTACAATAAATTATACCTTTTAAAAAAGATTCGAGTATTGCACTATGATCTGTTCTTCTTGAAGGAAGTCACTTTGCTGGTTGGTATCGAGACCATATACCGGGGATGCATCTGTGAAGCTACGAAATCTCCGTGAAGACTTCCTGTTTGTGAAACACTCCCCGTTCAAGTTTAGCACGGACCCATCTGCATGTACTCTTTTGGATTTTATTGGAGAAGGGACTCACTCCGACTTTTTGGGACTGCTGCTCATTTATTCCTGGTATCACACAGAAACTTTATTTGTGTCTTAAGACTATGATGTTCACGATTGTTACTTGTATAGTAACTCTGACACCTGCGGGAGCCTGAGTCATTTATATTCAGCCTGGATCTTCCTGTGTACAGCTCGACTTAATTAAAATAACATTTTTCACTGCCGTGTGATCGGAACAAGTCTTATCTCTGATGGCTAGGTCAAATATCTCTTATGTAAAAACCATGGCGCAAGCCTGAGACGGCATTCTACAGTGTCAAACTGGTTAAATAAAGAGCTGGCAATATTAAATCCAAAATGACTGATGTTCAGAGATGGTGAAAGAGTTACAATACTGTGTGATACAGCAGTTGTGATAATAATAATGAACAAAATACCTTGGCATGGATATTAAATTGAATGGCGGTGAAGGGTGTCCCAGGAGATTTGATTAGGCCCTAATAGAGAGGAATAATTTATCCTCATCCCTACACTCAAATGCCAATGACATTTTTAATTAACCAAAACAAGTCTGCCATTCGTCCACATCCTCCGAGCAGTTAAAAGATGAGGATTCTCTTGTTAGGTATTGCAGCCCGAGGGGGGAAATTGGAAGCCAAGCAGGAATTAGAGGGCACTCTTGATTACAAGAACTGAAGCAACACAATGAATAACCAAATTATATCTGAAATATCTTTAAATTTTCATTTGGTCTTTTGCGAGCTCTGGCATTTTTTCGCCTTTTTGCTTCTGGAGAATGTACATTTTGATATTAATTTAACGCTGTGGCTGGATTTCTCAGACATGTTTTTTAAGTCCCTTATCAAAGTTATTGGAATACTGTATAATGTAATGTTTGACACGATAAAATGAAATATAATAGAAACCATTTTTATTTACAATTTCAGAAAACAACTCCAATAATTCTTTTCTCCATGCGCATGAGATCAGTAGGCCAGAGCTCTGACGAAATAAATATTTAAGTGGCTTGCCCGCAGTCACAATACATTTTTAAAGAGTTTTGCAGTTAAAGGTTGAAAACCACAAGTAAGCATTGCAAAAACAAATTACAAGGGGAAATAGCCACAGTAAAATATTTGTTAGCTGCAGATACTGCTATATGTTGGGAATCATTGTTGAAGTTCCTACAAACCCCTGTGACAATAAAACTGCTTCAAGCCATTCTGATTTTCCAAATAACCATGGAGATATTCTGCCATCTGTACAATTTAAATGGGATGATGATACTTTATTTAAGGCTGGGGCTACATGTTGACTTTGATCCCAACAGATGGCAAAACCTACTGGAAATATTCTGACTGTCGCATCATGGTTGTGATCTGGAGTCCTCATATTCATGAGCTCCTGGTTATCTCCACTCCCTGTCACTGATTGACATACTTTTACCTATAGCAATTAGCCGCAAGGGGCCAGAGTCAGCCTAGGGCTCATGAAAATAGAGACTCTCCATTGTGCCCTGTGTATTAAGCCGTTAACAAATCTCACCTCAGTTAGTTCAATAAAGTGACCAGGCATTTCGCTAAGAGTATCCGCTGTGTTGCCAACTTCCAGAAATTTCTGGACAGTCCATGAAAACAGGTGACTTTTTATCTGTATCCATGAAAAAAAATGTGTCCATGATTTTCTTGAGGCTGGTAGTACTTGACTATATCGTTTTTATGGTAATTCTCATTATTTTACAGCTCACAGTAAATGCTGGTAACAAGTTCTTATCAGTATATTGAGCTATAGACGTGGATTACTAATAATCTTTATCATTCATTATGGTTTTCCATTTTGTCCGTAAAAAATGTTGGCAGTGATTTTGGGATAATTGTCCAGAAAATAAGAAAAAATTATGGCTGGCAACCTGGGTATGTGTCAAACTGGTGATTTATTACATTGCATCCTTCCAATGTAATACCGATACAGTATTAAGTGTGTCTGACTTTTACTATTGTAGAAGAAACAGCTGAGATGATGAATGGCACCTAACCTGACTAAACTGGACAATACACTCACTTTTTAAATACAAATTACATGTCTCCAAAACGCCTCTAAATGCAATGTAAGATCTACTTATCTGGAGCTTCCTGAACTGGATTATGGCAAGAAGCTGAAAGGAAGCCTAAAATCAGCAATATCCACGTAAAAAGTTGTAGTAGTGGCAGGGATCATACATCATCATCTTATTGGTGATTTGGTGGATACTAAGGGATGTAAATTTCAAACTAAAATGTTTGGTAAGAGAGAAATACCGTAATTATCTGGTGTGGTTGGTGCTATGTCCAGTTTTAGTTTGGCATCTTATCTCCATCAAATGGAACTAGTAATACTATGGCATACAATAGAATTCTAGAGAACTGCTGAGAATTGTTGTGCAACCAATTTTGTGGTGATTGTGGCAATGTTAGGGGTTACTTTTTCAAAAAACTTTTGATATGTCATAGAAACATATCAATAGTTTTGATCGGTCGGGGTCTCGGCTCTCAGGGAGGTGTGCTCGCATTGCACGCTGTCTCTCCTCGCTGGAGAGGATGGAATTGAGACAGACCCATAAACTTCTATTGAGCTCTTCTCCTGCAGCAAGAAAAGAGAGAGCGATATGCATGCACTTCTCTCTTCTATTTTTTGCTATTCCTCATATACACACTGTACTATTGATTAATGAAAAGTTTGTTGAAAGCTTATTGACACATTAAGTGCTATATGAGTGGGTTTGAGTAGCCATGCCACTTAAGCAGTTAAAGGGAACCTATCAGCAGCAGAAAACACCCCAAACCGCCAGCAGTACCTTCAAGTAGCCGGTAGTGTGTTTCTAATAATGATTTTCTTCCTGCAGTCAGCAGCGGTAAAAGCAGGAAAAGACGTTCTTTTATCCCCTGAGCGCGCTATTTTCGAGTCACTATTCAAGTCAAGCGGGCAGCGGCCTCCTTGCTTCAAGTCAAGGTAACCCCCCCTTCCTTGCCCCTTCTCCTGTGACTTACAGCCGGCTGTTGGACATAAGCGCTGTCAGTCACAGCGAAGGGGCAGCCTGTAAGACTGTGCATTGCTACAGCATGTGGAGTGATAGCCCTTGTTATATCTGCAGATACAAACACAACATACACCAGAATTAGAGTGCTGATGTCAGGGCAGTTGGATGCAATGCTAGCCAGAGGGAGAATGAGATTGTGCCACTTAAATGAAGCATTATATTTTCCTGGTCCCACTGATTAAGACTGTGACCTTGTTTAGAATATCTGAAACCACTAATCTTGTAAGCTCCTGTTAGATTGCAACCAATAAGGGTATGGCCACACGGAGCGGCCGTCATACTGTCAGGTTGCGGCCGTGGTTAGGTCAAGAGCCAATTAGCCACAGCTGCCTTTTATTTAATTAATGCACTATATAGTCGGTCTTCATTTTCAATTGCCATGCTGCACCTACAATACCGCACGGTCATTAACAATAAATACCAACTAAACAGTGTGGTCTTCATTACTTAAATGAAATGCAGTTGATAATTGGTTGCAACCCGACCGTATTGCGGCCTCTCTGTGTAGCAGTACCCTAAACCTGCTGCCTGCCAATAGAGTTTTGTAACTGCTGAGCTTGTTACCCCTAGTTTTGCATGTGTACAACTGTTTCCTTCCGCCATCCGAGAGGAGAAATCCTGCATACCACCAAAAAGATCTGGTCAGGACCGATTCCCTTAAAATCTGACATTTTTAGTGTTTAGTCTCCTTTGTAGCAGCATGTAATTTTATCTTACACTCCCATTTAAGTGAATGGAACAGCCATAATTACACCATACTTCTGCTACATCTAGATGGTGTGATGGTAAATACTAAAGAAGATGCAGCACCAACATTCTGCTACAGTTGATCAGCAGGGGTGCTGGGAAATGGCAATCTGATATTGATGACATATCCTAAGGGTAGATCATCAATATCATGACACTGCATAACTGCTTTAAAGGGAACTTGTCACCGGGATTTTGAGTATAGAGCTGAGGACATGGGTTGCTAGATGGCCGCTAGCACATCCGCAATACCCAGTCCCCATAGCTCTGTGTGCTTTTATTGTGTAAAAAAAACTTTTTATACATATGTAAATTACCCTGAGATGCGTCAGGGACAGGACTCATCTCAGGATAATTTGCATATGTATCAAATCATTTTTTTTACACAATAAAGCACACAGAGCTATGGGGACTGGATATTGTGGATGTGCTAGTGGCCATCTAGCAACCCATGTCCTCAGCTCTATACACAAAATCCCGGTGACAGGTTCCCTTTAACTTCTAAAACCTCTTAAAGTGTGACATAACTACAGGTTAAAAAATTGCCAAATAATCTGATTTTTTTAGATTTTGTTATCACACGAGTTTTAAGTATATAGCTTTTGGAATTAGTGACTTTTAAAAATACCTTTATTAATGATAGTGCGGGTATAGGTATGTATATACCGACAAGGTGTACTACATTTCAAAAGGGTTATATATAAATTTCTTTTGACAGGGGAGTAGTGGCCCCTACACAAAACATTTACTAGTGACACAACACTGTCTATAGACTTAGCGGTTCGAGGAACAGACCAAAAAAGGACCGGGTCTGAAAAAAGGGCAGGGCAGACACAATGCTTACCCTAACAGCCTTAATAACTGCTCAGCCCGGGGTGACCCCCTGATGGTGGGGGTTCCCTGTCCCCGAACCTAAGGCTATCAAATCCCTAGATTGACCCTAACCGGGGAAAAAATATTAAATATAAACTATCAATAAAGGAAGATACACCGGAAGTGGTTCAAATGGATGGGGTCGCCACCTGCCCTCTCCGAAGATTAAATACAATTATTACAGATACAAAAAAAGGAGAATGGAAGGCGATCCAGATTCTGGGAAAATCACCGTTCCTCTCAAATAAACAATACGCACGTTTTTTGGTATGCACATCTTATTACACGAACCTCAACGCGTTTCACCTGTACAAAGTCAGGCCCATCGGGAAGTAGGTAAACATTTGGACATAGTCCAACCATGATATAGATGTGATAAATGATACATGGGCGATAGTGTAAATGGAGCGATACTTAGCTAGAGATGTTCAATAAAGGAGGCGTAGATAAAGTGTTACCAGAAGGCAAGATATTAGCATCCCAACAGGAATTACATGATGTTGATGCCGGCCAAAAGCTCCCCCAGTAGCCTGCTCAGGGCCCAGGTTACTATTGGTGCTGAGCGAGCATGCTCAGCCGAACTGCTAATAAGCTTGAGCATCGCTATGCTCGGTACATTGCAGTGCTCGGCCAAATACTCCGGGTGCTCGAATACAATTTAATACAATGAAAGTCAATGGGAGACCCAAGCGTCAAACTAGGCACCCCCTGCTCTGAAGAAGAGAGAGTGTCTGGTTCACAAAAAAAGGTTAGAAATTGATGGAAAACCCATCAAAAATGGTTTGGAAACAGCATTAAGAGAATGGCTGGATGCATGCGTCTTGGACTCCTATTATCTATGATATACGATAGACAACCTCACAAAGGCTATATGCCAAAAGCCAGGTATGTGGAAGCCAACAATCTATCTATGAGACAGATAACAGCCAGCACACCTTACAATGGCAGCCTTGTGCACTATGAGACATTCCAAACCAGCTCTCATCTGACTGAGAGCCAGTAAGCCTCAAAGTTGCTTCACATCTGTTGGATGGCTTGGGTGGACCTGCGCACCTAGATCAATATCATTAGGGTGACAAAAAGTTTTCTGATTGTCCTAACATAATATTCAATAACCTTTCGATACAGTTTTGTAATGTAAAAACGCATTTGCATAAACATGGGCATATGGGAAAGACATGTAAGTGAGCAGAATCTGCCTGTTTATCAGCTGAAAAACCATTTGCATGGAAAATTTGCGCTCTACACTACTCATGAACAGCGCCATCTATTGGATTCATAGTCTTGTTTGGGCTCTAGTAAGTGGAGCACCCTGCTCAACAGAGTATACACACCGTGTAGCACTCAGCCTTTTGCATGGAAAATTTGCGATAAAAATTCGCTAGCAAGCCTATATTACCGCAGATAAAGTGTTAGAAAATGTGTGAATGATAGCAGCAATCTGATATACACCTCAGTGTTAGCACAGGCTATTATAGGCTGAGTGCTACACGGTGTGTGGACTCTGTTGAGCAGGGTGCCCCACTTTCTAGCATCCCAACAAGATGAACAGCACCATCTATTGGATTCATAGTCTTATGACAAGACTAATACACTTGACATTTAGCTGTGAGAGCCTCCCATTTCTTTGAGATGTTTCTAAATCTTGATTGGAGTGAATTCAGCTGATTGGGCATGATTTGGGCAATGTCTATATCAGTTCTCACAGCTAACAATGCATATCAGAGCAAAAACCAAGTGGTAAGAAGGAAAGACCTGCCTGTAGAGCCCAGAGACACGATTGTATGGAGGCACAGATCTGGAGGAGTACAAAAAAATTCTACTACACTGAAAGTTCAGAAGAGCATTCCATAATGGCTGGAGAACTCTTTGGGCATATCATTATCTCCTGGTTCATGTAGGGGAGTGCGCGCTCATCCTTGTCTCAATAGGCTATCGGTGCGCGATGAGCACGTATGTGTGAGAGCCTACTAGGCCATAAGTGTATAAAACGCCAATGCGCCTGCATCCCTGTAGTCCGGGAGAGGCGAAGGGACCGTGCATCACTCACTCCTACTATGCATGCGCCAGTCCGTCAATATCACCACAGGACCCTGCGCTGTATAACCAGCATTCAATATTGGTGGTAGGGAGTACATAACTTATTGGATGAGCCATCCATAACTGTGCATACCCAAAGGTGGCGTGACCCTCGTAATATGGGAGCTATGGATCCACTAATTGGGTATGCCAACCACTCACTGGGTGTGGGCATGTCCCTACAGGTGTTTGGGAAACGTCCCCAAACCCAAAACAGACAGCATAGACAGTATCCAGGTCAGATGGGTTGCCACTAAGGTACCCATCTAAGCTTCAGAGCTGTCTCATACATCTCAGCCTCTCTAAGTAGAGTATGTAGAAATAGCATTTTCTAAAGAAATCCAAGAGTGGGCATATAAAAACTACATTCGAAATGAAGTTAATCAAAGCCAGTCTGCTGTGGGAAATATCCCTAGAAGAACTCTTTGTTAAAGTGGTGATCTTACAACAACATCTATTACGTAGGGGTAATATAGGAAATAGCTACACCCGCTCGCAACCACTAAGAGGTGCTCTAGTCTGTAAGTGACTCACCCTTCACGGTTGCAAAATATATATAATACTAGAAGACTGGCACTCTCAACATCTATTACGTATCTACTGCTAGTCAGGCAGTCCAAATAATATTCTTTTCATGAGCATAGATTTGGTTAGAAAGGGCATACAACGAATGAGACAAAATACCAATGAGAGCGGGATAAGGATTAGTGATAGACGAACATTGGCCGAGACTATTCGCAAACTCAATCGCGTGAACGCAATCAAATGTTTGTAAACCACAAGTTCGCGGCGGGCCCCATTCACTTTAATGGCAGGCAAACTTGAAAAACCTTCAGCTCATATTTGCAGCCACCAAATACTTACTAGAAGTGCACAAATAGTCCCACAACATGGACAGTGACATACTAGAGGGAGCTCAATTACAAAAATTCCCACAAAAAATATGTATTTTAATTATGGGCCATTTTTATGCATCTTAAAGGGAAATTCTCCAAAATGTGCGCTCCTAATTGTCTTTCCAACATACTGTAGAATCTGCCGCATCTGCAGAGCAACAAATATACCACATATGTGCTCCTGCAGTTAATGAAGCTGCAGATTCTATGTTGGATCCCTGCAAACTGAATACACTTTTTTGGGGAGTTATACTTACACAGTGAACAACTGCAGCATGCCAGACCTGCAGAGTATAGCGACAGTGAGGTCACGGTATGGGCAATCGAGGGTTACTCACTTTTTGGAGGACCCTGGGCAGGCATGCAGCAGTGAATGAGAGGCAGACACTAGTTCCTCTGGGGCAAACTCTGGGTGTAGAGACCTGGCCTGATGTTGGGTGAGGTGCCCTGGTTGTTGCAGGTGTTTAGAGTGCCTGAGGCAAGGTCCCTTTAAGGATCGTGACACCAGTGCCTGTAACGGTGGCACACCGGTTGGTAGGGATAGAAATTTAGGTACACAGATTGTATGGTGAACCAAACTTTGCTTTACTTGGTAAACGGTAAACAGTCCAACTTTGTACAGTCTATTACAGAAGTTACAGATGATGATGCAGTCCCTTGAACACAATGTCCCAAGCAGGCTTACTTCACAATGATGGCAGGTATAAAACATGCAAGATACTTGAAGGGCAAACAGTTAATGCTTTGCAGTGCAATGCTGCTCTATCCCCTCAGCTATTCTAGCTGGCTGGATCCCAAGGCCCGGATGCCTAAGTGCTGGCTTAAATCCTTGGTATAAATTCCTTCCTCCAGTATAGACCCTTGCTCTTCACTTTATAGTGTTTCTGCTCATCAGGTTACTTATCTGTACTTGGTTGTGTTCTCCTCTCTTGGTAGGGAAACTGCAGGTTGCTCCCAGGAGGTGCTCTCCTACTACTGGGGTATCTCAACTGAGCTAAGCTTAGCCTCGGGAGCTTCAGGCTGACGAGGTAACTCCTCTAGTCCCCTGGAATACAGGCTGTACTCCTTCTAGCCTCTTGGTGCAGCTAGGAACCAGGACTATCCAGCTGCATGTCAGGAGGAGGCATTCAGCATATCCTGGGCTGGTGCCTTCTCACTTCTGTCTCCACAGACTCCTGACTATAACCTAACCCCTCCCTGTCTGGGCCTGGACATTTATACTAGGGGCTCCCTATCTCCCTCTAGTGTCTAGGATGTCTAACTACACCCAAACTAGGCCTGATAAACATGAACAGGGAAATATACCAATGCAAAAACACATAGGAAATACATTACAATGCATGGATAAAGATAACATCACTGTCCCTTGTGAGTAGAAGTAACACGTTACCCAATTGATCCTTGTGTAGTGCCCACTCCTACCTAGTGGGACACTACACAACTACCACATTTAAAGTTCCCCTTCAGTAACTTCTCTGATAGCAATTATTGCTTTTGATAGGAGCAAACCTGCTCCTTACAAGTTTATCCTTAATTGTATGGCTTTTACTGAAAGATATAAGTGGCTTGTGTTCAGTGAGTTCATTCAGAGTCGCATCTCTCCTCAAAATATCCTAATTTGACAGACACTGCCTCCTCCTGCAGAGAGAAGCGAAGTGGATCCTACTTACCCAGGCATTAGGTGAATTTGGATTAAATGATAGAAATGATTTAAGTGTATTCCTCTGATCTGATGTGATATTGCCCTCCTGATTGAATCATATTCATGTTCTGCATTGGTCTCTCTATATGTTATGAAATGTTTTTACTGACCATTTATGTAGGCGCATTGTTGTTGCCCATTGTTATGGCAACGGTTAGCGCTAATACCTTAAAAGGGCGGCGCAAATGGCGACACTGTTTGGTGGTGTAGTTGTCTGTCTGCCCCATGCCATGTCTTTGTGGAATAAAGCATCAGTTTAACACAGTACACTGGTGAGTGCCGATGACTATTTTCTTCGTTGCTATTGTTCCACTACTGTCTTTTGCTGCTCACAAAGCCTGGCCAACATGTGGAACGTGGTTGGCAATTTCAAGCGCTGCTGCAGCGTTGACAGACCGGCTGAAGATGTCGATGAATTGCGGAAATGTGCACACATGTGGTGCACCTTCACCAGTAGCTCAGGCAAATTGGGGTAGGTTTTGAGAAACCGCTGAACCACTAAGTTTAAGATGTGGGCTAGGCATGGGATGTGTGTGAGCTTGCCGAGCTCCAAAACCATCACCAAGTTACGTCCATTAGCACACACAACTATGCCTGGTTGTAGGTTGAGTGGCGAGAGCCACAGCTCAGTCTGGTCTCTTATCCCCTGAAACAGCTCTGTGGCGGTGTGCTGTTTGTCCCCTAAGCATATCAGCTTCCCCACTGCAGTGCTACACTGCTTCCAGCTACCGGCTGATGGCTGCTGCTGCACGTGTATAATTCAGAGGTGGAAGTGGAGGAAGAAGCGGAGGAGAAGTGGGGGTTGGAGCCACTAACGTAGGTGCTGGCGGAAACCCTGATGGAATTAGGGCCCACAATCCTTGACGTCGATAGCACCTGTGCCATCCCAGGGTACGACTCTCTACCGGACTCCAAAATTCACCCAGTGTGACGTCAGGGAAATGTAGCATCCTTGTCCAAACGCACTTGTCCGTGTGTCAGTGGTTAAGTGGACCTTCCCAGTAACTGCATTGGTCAGGGCACGTGTGATGTTTTGGGACACATGTTGGTGTAAGGTGGGAACGGCAAGCCACGAAAAATAGTGGTGGCTGGGGACAGAGTACTACGGGACGGTCGCTGACATCAGGCTGTGGAAGGCCTCAGTGTCTACAAGCCTAAATGGCAACATTTCCAGGGCCAGTAATTTTGAAAGGTGCTCATTTAGTGCTATGGCCTGTGGGTGGTTGGTTGGGTATTTGCGCTTGCGTTCAAATGCCTGGGGTAATGACATTTGGATGCTGCGCTGGGACAGGGAAGTGGATATGGTCGCTGATTGTGCTTGCGAAGGTCCAGGTGCAGGGCAGGAGGCATCCTTGCCTGCTCCTTTGACAGCACATACCATAGGACAAGAGGAGGCAGTGGTGTGACTCACAGACACAGATTGTGGACCCAGGCGTTCGTCCCACTTATTACGGTGGTTGGATGGCATGTGGCGGATCATGCTGGTAGTGGTGAGGTTGCTAGTGTTCACACCCCGGCTCATTTTGGTGTAGCACAGGTTGCAAACTACTATTCTTATGTCGTCTGCGCTTTCCTCAAAAAAGCGCCATACTGCAAAACACCTGCCCCTTGGCAAGGAAGATTTACGCAGGGGGATGCTCAGTTGTTTGGTGTGGCCCACCTTCTCCCTTTTGCCACCCCACTGCCTTTTCCAGCCTGCTACGGTGCTGCCGATCCCTACCCCTCTGTACTACTGTCCTTGCTCTGCTTTCTACCTTCCCAGGTTGGGTCAGTGACCTCATCGTCCACCACCTCCTCTTCCACTTCCTCACTCTGCTCATACTTTTGATTTGTTAACCTAACCACAACCTCAGTGATTGACAACTATGTCAACCTCTTGAGACAGTAATTGCAGTTGACTTATTGACAACTGTGTCTCATCATCATCCACCCCATTAAACACTAATTGCCATTCCCCACCATCATGTTCCTCTGATTGTGGATGCTCCAGACTTTGAGAATTAGGGCACAAGATCTCCCCATGTCCCTCTTCAAGCGTGCTTGCAATCGAATGGTGGGAAAATAATAATTCTGACTCGAGTGGAGGGGCTATGGTGGTGGTGGTGGTGGTATTTTTGAGGGTGCACACAGCAGAGAGTGAGGAGGGTGCAGATACAGAGGATGAGGTGGGTGCAGAAGCAGAAGGCTGAGTGAGCCACGCAAAAAACTCTGGTGCCTCCTTTGACGTAATCGCACGCACCTTCTCCAACTTCCCACTTAGGCTCCGGCCTGGTGCACCTGCCCGACCCGTACCACCCCTGCGGAATGGCCTGCCTCCTCCTCTGCCTGTCATTTTCAAAATGACCCTTTGACAAAGTCTCTATAGAAGAGAAGTATTTGTGGAAGCAGGTATATTGAAGGTCTCAATCAATATTTGATAAAAGCTGGTATATCAATCCCCTCTATCAGTATTTTGTGGAAGCAGGTATATATAGAACCCCTTAATGAGTATTTGCTGGAAGCTGGTAAATCAAACTCCTTAATCAATATTTGGTGGAAGCCGGTGTATCGCTGCCCTCAATCAATATTTGGTGGAAGCTGGTATATTAATCCCCTCTATCAGTATTTTGAGGAAACAGGTATTAAAAAAACTTAATCAATATTTGTGGAAGCTGGTGTATCGCAGGGCTCAATTAATATTTTGTAGAAGCCAGTATATCAATCGCCTCTATAAGTATTTTGTGGAAACAGGTATATAGAACCCCCTTAATGAGTATTTGCTGGAAACCCCTTAATCAATATTTGGTGGTGTATCGCAGGCTTTAATCAATATTTGGTGGAAGCCAATATATCAATCCCCTCTATCAGTATTTTGTGGAAACAGGTATATAGAACCCCCTTAATGAGTATTTGCTGGAAGCCAGTATATCAAACCCCTTAATAAATATTTGGTGGAAGCTGGTGTATTGCAGGCCTCAATCAATATTAGGTGAAAGCCAATATATCAATCCCCTTTATCAGAATTTTGTGGAAACAGGTATATAGAACCCCTTAATGAGTATTTGCTGGAAGCTGGTAAATCAAACCCCTTAATCAATATTTGGTGGAAGCCGGTGTATCACAGGCCTCAATCAATATTTGGTGAAAGCCGGTATATCAATCCCCTCTATCAGTATTTTGTGGAAACAGGTATATAGAACCCCTTAATGAGTATTTGCTGGAAGCGGTATATCAAACCCCTTAATCAATATTTGGTGGAAGCTGATGTATCGCAGGCCTCAATCATTATTTGGTGGAAGCAGGTGCATCGCAGGCCTTAATTAATATTTGTTGAAAGCCGGTGTATCGCAGGCCTCAATCAATATTTGGTGGAAGTCAGTATATCAATCCCCTCTATCAGTATTTTGTGGAAACAGGTATATAGAACCCCTTAACGAGTATTTGCTGGAAGCCAGTATATCAAACCCCTTAATCAATATTAGATGGAAGCCGGTGTATCGCAGGCCTCAATTAATATTTTGTGGAAGCTGGTGTATCACACCCCTCAATCAATATTTTGTGGAAGCTGGTATATCAAACCCCATAATCAGTATTTTGTGGAAGCAGGTATATCACACCCCTTAATCTGTTTTTTGGGGGGCAAAAGGTATATCACACCAGTTGCAATTAGTTATTCCAATAGCTCTATCTAGCTGTGGTATCTCAGCAGAATCGCACACAACAGCTGCACAATACAAATGCACTATAATATTCTTTCTACGTTAGAAGGTATATTGTAGGTATATCACACCCCTCAATCATTTTTTATATTTTTTGGGTAAACAGGTATATCACTCCAGATGCAATTATTCCAATACCGTCTGTCCCTCTATCTAGCTGCATTATCTCAGCAGAACCGCACACAACTGCTGCACAATACAAATGCACTTTAATATACTTTCTATGTTAGAAGGTATATTATAGTTATATCACACCCCTCAATCATTTTTTTTGGGGGGGGGGGGGGCAGCAGGTATATCACATTAGTTGCAATTAGTTATTTCAATAGCGTTTGTCCCTCTATCTAGCTGCGGTATCTCAGCAGAACCCCACACAACTGCTGCACAATACAAATGCACTTTAATATACTTTCTATGTTAGAAAGTATTTTATAAGTACATCACACACCTCAGTATGTCACACCTATCACTAGCACACCTATACTAGTCCTTTAAAGGACTTTTCTGACCCTATTAGCTAGCTTTAGTATCCCTAACAGCCTGTCCCTGCTCCACACAGCAACCTCTCCCTACACTGGCAAAAAACTGAATGTAAAATGGCTGCCAGATCAGGTTTATTTATAGGATAGGGGATGTGTCCATGTGCTGAAATGTCTCAATTGGCTGTCCTGTCCCACCTGATAGATGTGTCATGGGTCAAAGTTCAGCTCTATGCAACAAAATATGGCACGTGCGAATATCGCCATATGTTCTCATGTTCGGAGAATCGCGAATGAGCAAAGTTCGCCGTGAAACGACCATCTCTAATAAGGACAAATATGAGCCAGAGAGACAGTAGGTCTTTAAAAGACCTACGTAGTCAGAAGGGTATTACCATAAAAAAGCAGACAATCTCGGGGCTATTGTCATTATGGACACTACAAAATATGTTGATGAGATTAAAAGACAACTAAGTGATGTAGAGGTATACCGACAGTTAGCCTCCGATCCTAAATTTGCAATAATGCGCAGGATTCTGGTTGAAAATTGCATAGGCACCTACTGGTTGAACACCCAGTGTAACAGGGACTGCTGTGCGCCGCTGTTACCCTGCTTGCCGCCGCGGTCCCGGGCGCCGTGTCCAGCGGTGATCTGCTGCCAGTGCTTCCCTTTCACCGCTGCAGTCCTGGGCTCTGTCTGTGTAGGTACTGTTGTTCTGGGATCCGCTCCACAGTTTCCTCTCAGCCCTGGCCACAGCATGCTTGCTGATTGTTTCCTGCAGCACTTCCTTAAGGGTCGGCGCGTGTCACTCCCTGTGCTTTATGGGTTAGCTCATGTGACCTCTATAACCAATCCTAGCCCTCCTGCACATATATAAGTGGCTCAGCCCCCTTCCCAGATGCCTCAGTGTCAAGATCCTTGTGTCCTGCTAAGGTTCCTGATTTCCACTTGTGTTCCTGAATAATACCTGTATTCCTGGACTCTGCTACCTGTTAGATCCCTGCCTGCTTACCTTGACTCTCCTGCTGCCAACTGGATTGCCTGACCTGTACCTGTGCCACCTGCCCTGACCTACTGCCTTCACTTCTGCCTCATCCTTCAGTCCTGCACTGTTGCTCCTGGTTATACGACTCAGCCTGTTGACAACGCCTGTACCTCCGGAACCTTTCTCAGGTACCTCCTGGTCCGCCTGGACCAGCTGCCTCATGTGCCTATCTTCCTCAAGAGGTAGCGACCTGGTGTTCCCCTCGGGAAAGTCTATCCCCACCATCAGGGGTACTGTGAAGATCGAGAACGCCCTTAGAGGAGATAGGACACGTGGCACAGTGGGTTCACACCCGCTGGTTCGTGATACCCAGTACCTAAGATACATAAAGATCTTGAGAATCCCCCGGGCCGCCCTATAGTGTCAGGTATAGATTCAGTATTTTCACCCAAAGCTACTTCTTAGATACATTTCTTAGACAATATGCTATTTCTGCCAATTCTTATGTGAAGGATACTACTGACTTCAAACCCTTGACTTCCATGAAATACAATACATAGACTCCTTCGACGTCATTAGCCTCTATACCAGTATTGATCACAGTAAGGGGATGGAGGCTATTGAATGGGCCCTACATGAAGACTATGTTGATACTGATCTTTCATGCTTCATCCTCTCGTTATTAGAGATAGTACTCACATGCAATTACTTTCTCTTTGATGATACTCACTGTGTACAGCAACTGGGGACCGCAATCTCTGGACACTATAGTTTACTTTGAGAATGGGTCTCTACGGACAGACTTCTATAAAAAAAACGGCAGACAAAAATAATATGCTCGACTTTAACAGCGCCCACTCTAAAAATATGAAAGAAGCACTTGCATACAGCCAACTACTTAGAGTGAAACGTATAGTGACAGAAGATACTAAATTGGAGGTGAGGCTAGATGAGATGTGCAACAAGTTTCACCAGCGTGGCTACCCAAGAGCCCTTGTACAGTGACATAGACAAAGGGTACAAGACTTCTAAATAATAATAAAAGACTTTGTGAAAATAAGAGGATACCGTTTGTCTCCACGTATTGCGCACTTAGTACACAAATAGCATGTGTACTTACGTATAATTGGCACATGCTTCTTGACTCATTCCTGGTCATAGAGGAATTCAAACTAGCCCCTCTTATGTCATATAGACGAGCAAGGAACCTGGGCAATAGACTTATATAGGCGGACATAAAACAAAGGAGTGTTCATACTATAAAAAAGAAGGGATGCTTTCCCTGTTTGGGTTGCTGCAATTGCAATAATATGCTTAAAGGTGATTGTTTCTCGCATCCCAGGAATGGTAAAAAATACCAAATTAACGGACATTACACATGTAGATTGGATTTTGTGATTTATGCTCTACAGTTCTTCATGTACATAGGAGAGACTACCCAGGAGTTTAGAAATAGACTCAATAGATTCAATATCGATACCAAATACGGAAACTACTCTCAGGAGAGAAACCAATGGAATTACAAAGAAATGGAAAAATCGGTACCAGAACACTTTGTGAAACTTAGACATAATATTTCTCAACTTAGGTTCTGTATTATTGACAGGGTACCCCCACAAAGGTGGGGAGGAGATAGAGAACTTTTACTTAAGAGACTTGAATTTAAGTGGATACATTGGAACCTAGAGGACTAAATGGCGAGTTCAAGATAAGTGCACTCTACTAAGCCTGCAAGGTCTAAGGTTCACCTCTGATGTAATTTAATACCACCTATTAATGACTATAAACAGTCATATAGTAACTGGTATATTTTTTTATAAGTTGGTATACAACCCCAGGGTTGTGCTTTATTAATGTTTTTATATATCTTTTTGGTTATTGGTGTCTACACTGTGGCTGGAATCTGGGGGCATACTCATGAAAAGAATCTTATTTGGACTGCCTGATTAGCGGTAGATATGATACTCTCCAATTGTTGATATGTAATAGATGTTGTTGTCTTTGTGAAGATCACCACTTTAACAAGGAGTTCCCGCCACAGACTGGCTTTGATTAACCCCTTCAAGTGACAGCTAGTTTGGGCCAAATGCTGAAGCCCCATTTTTCAAATCTGTCATGTGTCACTTTATGTGGTAATAGCTTTGGAACACTTTTACTTATCCAAGCCATTCTGAGATAGTTTTCTTGTGACACATCGTACTTCGTGTTAGTGGTGAATTTCAGTTGATATGTTTTACATTTATACATAAAAACTCCCAAATTTGCTGAAATTTTGGAAATATTTTCTATTTTCAAAATTAGAATTTATTTGCTTTTAAGACAGATAGTAAAACTTCATAAAATAGTTATCACTTTACATTCCCCATATGTATACTTTATGTTGGCATTATTTTGCAAATGTAATTTTATTTTTTTAGGAAGTTAGAAGACTTAGAAGTTTAGAAGCACATTTTTTAGGAAAATTTCCAAAACCCACTTTTTGTAAGGGCCATTTCAGTTATGAAGTGACTTTGTGGGACTTACACAGTAGAAACCACCAATAAATGACCACATTTTAGAAATTACACAGCTCAAGTTATTCAAAACTGATTTTACAAACGTTATTAATACTTTAGGTGTTACACAAGAATTAAAGCAAAATGGAGGGGAAATTTAAAAATTTCTTTTTTTGGGGCAGATTATCCACTTAAATCCAATTTTCCTGCAAGGGTTACCAGCCAAAGAAACCTTACTATTTATTACCCTGATTCTGCAATTCACAGAAATACCCCATATGTGGTCGTAAACTGCTTTGTGGGCATACTGCAGGGTGCAGATTGAAAGGAGCGCCATGTTGTTAACTGAGGACAGATTTTGCTGGAATGGTTTTTAGGTGCCATGTCACATTTGAAGTGCTCCTGATGTACCCCTAGAAAGAAAACCCCAAAAAGTGAATCCCATTTTGGAAACTACCCCCTTCAAATAATAAATCAAGTGATGAAGTGAATGTTTTGACCCAAAAAGCGTTTCATAGAATTTAGAAACACATGCCTGTGAAAATGAAAAATTTTCTTTTATTTTCAATCTAAAGTTGATTTAGCCCCAAATTTTTCATTTTCACAAGGGGTAAAGGGAGAAAATGCACCCCAAAATTTGTTATGCATTATTTCCTGAATATGGGAATACCTCATATGTGGTCATAAACAGCTGTTTGGGGGCATGGCAGCATTTAGAAGGGTAAAAGCGGCGTTGGGATTTTCTAACATGTAATTTGCTGAAATTAGTTTATGAGGGCTGTAGTTTTTATTGGTATAATTTTGGGGTACATATGTCTTTTGGATAACTTTTTATACGATTTTTTGTGAAGGTAAAGTGGGCAAAAATGGCAATTCTGTTATTTTTTTTTTTTTTTTTTTTTTTTTTTTTTTATGGGGTTCCTCTTGTCCCATTTGTTTTATGCCCTTTCTGACCAAATCTATGCTCATGAAAAGAATCTTATTTGGACTGCCTGACTAGCGGTAGATATGATAGTCTCCAATTGTTGATATGTAATAGATGTTCAACAAGCTGGGCACTTACTAATACTTGGAACCAGATGATATAATTTATTATACAATAGACATTATACAATAAAACTGATAAAAATGACATAAGATCAAAAATCCAGAATTCGCATATGGACCAATTACAGTGTGTAAATCTTATATAAAATTGTCCCATGCAAGGATTCTCCATATATCTCTTAGGGGGGGGAACTAAAATCCAACTAATCTTATAGTTAAAACCAAAGTCTCATAGCAAGTGTGCGGCATCCCGCTACACGGGCCCAATTTTGTCCACTTAAACCGGTTGTATTCAAAGTTTTCTATGAATATAACACCCCTTACAGGGGTGTTATATTCATAGAAAACAGTCACAGACTGGCCACACACCCCTCTACACTTACTTCACTGCTCTAGAATGTCCTGGGAGCAGAACAGGGAGATAAGCCCCGCCCATCAGCACGAATCATTAATAGAGGAGACAGGGCTCAGTACAGTGTGCTAAAGGGAGATCCTGTCTCCCCTCCCTCTCCTAACTATTAGTATAGCCCAGCTTCTGCTACAGAGACTGCTGTGTAGTCGGCAATAACAGGAGGCACAGGGGAGACTGAAAAGTGACAGAAAGTGCTGCAGAAAGAAGAGCCTGTGCCTGTCACTCTCAGGAACCCCTACATTCCAGGCTTTTCCCTGCCAGCACTAGCTGTCCTGCATCTTATGTTCTCTGCCCCCCCCCCCAGCTGCATTCATCTGCTGTCCTTTGACCCCCTCCCCAAGTCCTGTGGACTCCTGATGCCCCCAGATCTCTTGGCCCCCTACTCATCTGATGCCCCAGTCCCCTGGAGCCCCTACTCATCTGATGCCCCCAGCCCTCCATTCCCGCCCTACCCATCTGATGCCCCAGTCCCCTGTAGCCCCTACTCATCTTATGCCCCAGTCCCCTGGAGCCCCTACTCATCTGATGCCCCAGTCCCCTGGAGCCCCTACTCATATGATGCCCCAGTCTCCTGGAGCTCCTACTCATCTGAAGCCCCAGTCCCCTGGAGCCCCTACTCATCTGATGCCCCCAGCCCTCTAGGCCCCTTACCCATCTGATGCCCCAGTCCCCTGGGCGCTTATGTGCTGCTTGAGGACATACCGTTATGAGGCCACACCGTTATGACCAGTGATGGCCAGTTCGCATTGGGCGGGCTGCCATCTTTTCTCACAAGTCTGGCAAGGCACAGGTAAGCCCTTACCTGTGCGTGAGCTGGTTTGAAACAAATGCGGTCAGCGGGAGCAGGCAGTTACAAGAACAGCCCACTGAAGGCCCCAAGTGGCTGTTCTCGGAACTGCCTGCTCCCGGTTACCACATTTGATTTCAGACCGGTTCACGCACAGGCTTGCGCACAGTTAAGGGCTTACCTGTGCCTTGCCGGACTCCTTGCCGGAGAAAACATGGCAGCCCGCATTTGTTCGCGGGCGAACAATGCGAACTGGCCATCACTGGTTATGACACCCATCCACCCAAACGTTTAAAGAATTGGGACTGGAAGATCATAGAGCGGACCGGCGGGGAGCAGGCTAGTATGTTTTTTTTCAACAACTGTACAATGTGCTGCAAGTTCACATCACATTTTTGTCCCACATGTAACATACAATGTACGTGTGGAAAAAAGGATGCAAATACCTAGTATACTACCCTTCTCCATTCTGCATAGTCCAGTAAAAACATATGTATGTTAAACAGATCTGTATTTTCTCCTTTTTTTTTATAATGGAAGCCTATGGTGACGAATGCCACTGTATGACGCTGTCTGAGGCAACTGTGTAATGTATAAGTAATGTGCATATGCTTAACCTGGGGTGAAAATCTGATGTAAATACAGCCTATTCGCCCGTTCACATAGAATTTTTGTGGCGCTGATTTTGGAGCATTTCTGCCGCAAAGTCAGCTCTAGAAAATGTCTCAAAACAACCTTCCATTCACTTAAAAAAAAAATTTGTTACACATTTTTTTACACATTTAAAAAAGAAGTGTGGGGGAAAATAAAGCAGAACACCTGATCTTGGGGCAGAATCGGCATTAAACGTCGGTCCATGCAGTTTTTGTGCATTTTCGGTGCAGTTTTTGCCACACATCTTTAAAATCCTCAAGCTGAAAATTGTACCTTGTATTGAAGTGAACATCCATAATAAAAAAGAAGCATAAAAAAAAAAAAAAACTTTTTTTCGAGCTAAAAAAAAAGTACTGTATATTTTTTTAAACATGTTTCTGGGCCTAAGACTGGCATCGGTGGGGTATCTATCAGGGAAGCAGGGAAAAGCAGCTGTATCTGGCCTTGGGAGCAGTACAAAATGATTTTGTGGCCAGGTCCCCTCAACAAGTTAGGGCTTGTTCACACAACAGTGTGTATTTTGCGGTCTGCAAAAACAGATCCACAAAAAATACAGATGACCATGTGCATTCTGTATTTTGCGGAACGGAACAGCTGGCCCTTCATAGAACAGCCCTATACTTGTCCGCAATTTGGACAATAATAGGACATGTTCTATCTTTATGCGGAACGGAAACGGGATGCTCATGGAGTACATTCCATTCTTTTGCGGACCCATTGAAATGAATGATTCCGTATACGGTTCACAAAAGAAAAACGGAACAGAAAAAATATACAGTCGTGTGAATGAGCCCTTAGTTCTAGACAGGAGGAGTGTGAGCACCCTAAGCTCTGCTGGCTATGAAGAAAGAGGTCTGGAAGCCATAGAGCCAGAGGAAATGTTTCTTCAGCCACCACAAGGGAAATCAGCAAGAGGAAGAGTTCTTCGGCTGAAGATAGGTTTTACTGAGTGTTAGGAGGGGAATAACAGTCGACGGCACCCCATCCAAGGATACCAGAACAGCCCTAAAGTACAGTAACCAGACTTAAGCAGAATAGTGCAGCTTAAAGAAAGAAAGCAAAGCATTTAACCAAGCCTGTCAGTACAGCAGAGAGAGAGAAAGCAAGCAGAGTTATTGAAGAAGCCTTCCAGTTTATGCCAAAGCCTGCTCGGACCAAGACAAAGCTTGACGATTGTTTTGATGAACATTTATTTATTCAAGTAAAGCTGCTGTTCAACTACATACAAGGTTTGGACTCAATCTATCTTTTTTAAAGCCCTCAATTATTCCCCCTTTTTATTGCTTCGGAGCCAAAGCCTGGGGTCCAGCTGTATCCAGGTAGGAGCATCCTGAAACATAAAGAGACATTTAAGCCGCACTGTTACACCACTCTGCATTTTCTATTACACCTGGGCCACCATAGAGGGCCCTGGGGGGCGGCACCCGTTGCTTTAGGCTATGGCAACACCGATTGCATGACAGCCAGGATCACTGAGTAGTGGTGATCCCTTAGAAATGCATGGTATCGCTGCGGCAGTCGCAAGAAATCCAACATTTGCAGTGGGGCCCAGTGATTTCTAGCTACGCCATTGACTTGAACCCAAACATCTGTTAAGAAACCTGAAAACCACAGAAGAATGGCAGAAAATCGCCAAATCTAGGTGTGCAAACGTGGCTCCATACCCAAAAAGAATGGATGCTTTAATCTCTGCCAAAGCTACTTCAACTAAGTCCTGAGTAAAGAGTCTGAATACTTATGTCAATGTAAGATTTTAGTTTTTCCTTTTCAAATATTTCTAACATTCTGTTCTCACCTTGTCATTATGGGGTACTGAGTACAGAATGAACTCTTCTTTTTTATTTTAGCGCAAGGCTGCTGCATAAAATATGAAAAAAAAGTGAAAGGGTAGGAAGTTTTTCTAAGTTCATTGTATGTCCTATTATACAGACTATAGAAAACTTTCAGTAATGGGCAATAACTCATCAATTTCCTTGTAAACAAGAAGCACTTTAGAGGCCTACACAGGTTTTGGCTGCATTTTATTGATTCATTGTATTGCTAAGCAGTCTTTTCTTCAATGGGGATCCTTGGGCGATCACCAAGGTTGTCATAACAATAACAGTTGAATTCCGGAAGTACGACTGCTTACTTTTATTAAAAAAAAAAGCCTCTGTATAGCTAGTAATAATGCATGGTACAAATGATCCATTAGCGATAAATGCAGCATGAACAAAAGCCAGAATGTTCCGCATGTTAAGGGCTCTCTGCAATGTCAAGGTGTTCAAAGCAAATTTGACTTATGTACCACAAAAGAATATTTTACTTAATGCATCCACTCTGCTAAAGTTTCAAAATGGTCTGAGTGAACCCTTTATGCTTCGTCCTAAAGCGTGTATTGTTTAACAGATAAAGTCAAAAGGCATTATTTATGATTAACCCCTTTTTTAATAAACCTCTTATTTTTTTAAAGGGGTTGTCCAGCTTTCATCACTTTTAATTATGCCCCCAAACATGCTCCACCTAAAATAAGAAATAAACTGACCTGCTCCCCACCACTTGATTCCAGTGCCGAGGCTCCATTTAGTGATATTTCCGGTCTTAGGCCTGTAAATTTACAAACTTTGTAAAGTTCCTGGGTGCAGCCTTTTACTGGCCTCAATGGTAACGTGCCCCCAAGCAGAATGTGACCCAGCAGTTAAGAGAGGCCGGATTGGGACGAGAGATAGGGGGAGGCCGACATGAGAGGTTTTGGTAGGAAGGGCCCGAGCAGGAGTGAGTTAATAAATGTGGAGAGGGGGTGGTTAGGGAGATAGAGGGGGTGGGATTTCGGTTTTAAAAGGTGGTGGCCGGGAGCGAGCGGGCGCCATTTTGGAGGAAAAAAAACTGAATGAACTTACCGGTCACGATGTCCCGCTCAGTGGACGAAGTTTTGCAGCAGCTAAGGGCAGCAGCGGAAGCCAAGGGTCCAGACTGGCTGCAGGAGCAGGTAGCCAGCCTGTTGCAGGGGGGGGGGGCGGCGGGTGCAGCGAGCCCGTTGGCAAGTGTGATCCGGCTGTGGCGGGTACGGCCACCAGCGCGCCTGAGCCCTGACGTTACTCCCAGGGTCCGTCAAGAGGCCCTCCAGGGACCTTCTGCGCCGGGGGGATGGTGTGCAGACTCCCTCCAGATCCTCCCGGCGTGGGAGGAATCCAGCAGTTCGGCGGGGCCCAGTGAAGGGCGGGGTGACCAGTGCCCCGTCCGCAGCAGCATTTCGGGGCTTTTCACTTGGGAGAACTAGTGTGTTCCAGTATATGTAGTGTGGGAGGGTTGTATGGGGGAGATGTGGACTTGTATGGTGACAGGGTGGTGGTGCGGATACGTGTATCTAAGACGGACAGGGAGGGTAGAGGTTGTAGCGTGACTTTGTTTGAGGTTCCTGAGTGTTTGTTATGTCTGGTACGCTGCTAAAGAGAATACAGGTCGGGGGTGAGTTTTGGGGAGGGAGGACCCCTGCTACGGCACGAAGACAGGTTGTTTTTGTCGCGATTCCAGTTAGGGATGGACTCTAGGGATTCTACGGGTCATTCCTTTCGGATTGGGGTGGCAATAGAGGCGGCCAGGTTGGGATTGAGTGAGGAAGTGATTAAGAGAATAGGGAGGTGGGAATCTTCGCGTTTTAAATCATATGTTCGTTTGGGTGGGTGTTGATTGGGGGAGTTGTTATTCATTTGTTTTTGTTTTGTGTTACAGGTGCGGTTTTGGTGTGGATTCTTGGCCACTCTTTTGCTTTTTGGGGGCGCTTCGGGTGGATGTGCGACCACAAGGGCGGCAGCTGGGTTTCGGTAGGGATGACGTGGTGATGGCTTGAGTGTAGGGGTATGTTATGGGGGAGCGTGTTGAGGGAAGTGCGCCGTTTTGCATGGTTGGATCAGGCCCCCAACATCTTAGTGTTGCATGTTGGGGGTAATGATTTAGGAGTCAGAAGTTGCAGGGAGGTGATTAAAGATATAAAGTATGACCTTTTGAGACTGTGGTCCATGTTTCTGGGCCTGGTAACAGTATGGTCGGATATAGTGGCCCGTAAGACTTGGAGGGTAACACGCTCGGTGGAACGCCTTAATAAGGCCAGAGTGAAGGTGAATAGGGCGATTGGGAGGTTTATGGCACGTCATGGGGCAGTGGCAGTCAGGTATACTGATTTGGAGTCGGGGAGTGAAGGATTCTGGAGAGCGGATGGGGTTCATTTAAATGCTGTGGGCATTGATTTGTGGGCCCTGGGTTTGCAGGGAGGAATTGAACGGGTGCTACGGTTGTGGAGGAACGCACAGGCTTGAGGGAGGAGGTAGGGTTCAAGCTGCGCGTCGTTGGCGGTGGGAGATCCTAGAAGCTGGTGGTATATGACAGTATTGGAAAATGGGAGGGCCTCAATGGTGGGGCTGGACTCTCATAGTTTGAGGCACTTGGTTGGTTCGGGGAGGCGTCCATCAGTTGGTGTCTCCAAGCTGGTGTTTTACAGCTGGAGGCAAGATGGAATTGCCATGTTGGCTTCTTATGGATAATAAAATGTTGGGGCTTCTACGATCTCCCTCGTCAGGGGTTAATGTTATTGTTATTTATTTATGTATGTATTTATTTTATTAATAAAAACGGCTGCTGTGGCCGATTTAATCCAAGCAGAGTGTGTGCATGCTTATTGGGAAGGTCTTGGGGGAGGAGAAAATTTGAGGATTATGGGGGAGGCCCTGAGTAATTAACCAATAGCCTATTCAAGAGAGGCCGGACCGGGACGAGAGGTAGGGGGAGGCCGACATGAGAGGTTTTGGTAGGAAGGGTCCGGCAGGAGTGAGTTAATAAATGTGGAGAGGGGGTGGTTAGGGAGATAGAGGGGGTGGGATTTAGGTTTTAAAAGGAGGTGGCCGGGGGTGAGCGGGCACCATTTTGGAGGAAAAAGAACTCCCGCCCTCCCTCCCTAAGGTTTAAAAAAAATAAAAATGAAAGAGGTCGGGGGGTGATGTGATGAGGCTGACACGGTAGTCAGTTGGGGTGGATTACGGGCATGTGTGGTTGTCATGGCAGTCGTGGTGGTGAGAGATCCTAGAAGCTGGTGGTATATGACGGTATTGGAAAATGGGAGGGCCTCAATGGTGGGGCTGGGCTCTCATAGTTTGAGGCACTTGTTTGGTTCGGAGAGACGTCCATCAGTTGGTGTCTCCGAGCTGGTGTTTTACGTCTGGAGGCAAGATCGATTGCCATGTTGGCTTCTTATGGATGGTAAAATTTTGGGGCTTCTACGATCTCCCTCGTCAGGGGTTAATGTTATTGTTATTTATGTATGTATTTATTTTATTAATAAAAATGGCTCTTGAGGCCGATTTAATCCAAACCGAGTGTGTGCATGCTTATTGGGAAGATCTTGGGGGAGGAGAAAATTTGAGGATTATGGGGGAGGCCCTGAGTATTTAACCAATCTATTCACGTGTTGCTTTAACTTTTAGGAGGTTGTTCTTCCTGATATACTAAAGTCCAGCAATATTGAAAATCCTATACTCTGTTCACCTAGGCAGATGCACCGGACCATGCTGACAGCGATAGGTAGGGGTCAAGGAGAGCAGTAGAAACATGCCTTTAGTGGATCCTTTATCAGGAGTAGTGATAATATGAAGGTTCATTCTGCCAGATTCTGCTCTTGCAAGTGCCCAGGAGGTAAGGCTTCATTGTGAAGTGGCCTGTGCATTGAACTACTTCACAGCCTCTTCCTTCTACTCTGGTGAGTAGCAGTCTCCTAAATGAATGCTATATCCATCGCTCAGAGCAGAGGGGAGGGACTATGAAGCAGCTCAATTTCCACTGTTAACATCCTGAGAAGATATTATAGTACTGTACAAGAATATCTAAAGCACCCCCTGTCCTTGGCCTCTCACTTAATCATTGACAGTATTTATGAGACATTTCCCTCTTCGAGACTTTTGTGTTCTTTGTTTTAGGAACTTTTTTGTAGACTATCTTTATGTTATTGCTTCATAACAGTACTGAAGATTTTGTGCTAGTACCCATTTCAGCTCATTCAATAATAAGTGGATCTCTGTGGAGAATTCTCTTGAGAAAGATGGAATTGTTCTGAAGAGTTCAAGACGAAAAAATGAAATTTCAAGGATGAGAAGTAAATGGGTTTAATATTTAATATTGCACAGTTGTCGCTTTCTAACACATTCACATGCTCCGGAGTCGGACTGTATACTATACATGCAGTGTGTGTAAATCCATGCACGCAGTTAGCCCATACAAATCAGACATGTAAAAAAACATACTGAAGATAGCCACACATAAGCTAAAATTTGGCCATACCAACAATCTTATGCAGATGGCATCATCTTAGGCTACTTTCACACTGGCGTTTCTGGGTCCTCTTGTGAGACCGTTTCAGGGCTCTCACAAGCGGCCCAAAATGGATCAGTTCAGCCCCAATGCGTTGTGAAAGGATAAGGATCGGTTCAGAATGCATCAATTTGGCTGCGTTTGGTCTCTGTTGCATTTTTTAGATGATCACTAAAACGCAGCTTGCAGTGTTTTGGTGACCGCCTGACTATGCGAAGCCAAACTGATCCGTCCTGACTTACAATGTAAGTCAATGGAGATGGATCCGTTTTTCACTGACACAATATGATACAATTGAAAACGGATCTGTCCCCCATTGACTTTCAATGTAAGTCAAGACGGATCCGTTTTGACTTAGAATTTTTTTGAATGAATAATGCAAAAGGATCCGTTATTAACGGATACAAGTGTTTGCATTATCCGTGCGGATCCATCTGTGCAGATACAAAACGGATCCGCACAAAACGCCAGTGTGAAAGTAGCCTAACTTACCTGATATTTTTTTCTGGTGGCAGAGGCCAAAGATAATGTCTAACTTCAAAATTCTTGCTGAACTAAACACTAGTGATGGACTAACATTGGCCGGGACGATGAGGTTTTTTTTCACGGTACACACAACTTCACATTTTATAAGATCTCATGAGATATTAGTGATTGGTGCACTAAGTATTGTTGTGAGAAGTACTTGCCATTACAGGCCCCACAAATTAGTCAATAAGAATTCACCTGACGGCACACAACTTTGTAGGATTCTGTGGCTGGAGGGACATTAGGCTGTCACAGGAACTGACAACCAGTACAGGCCACAAAAATTAGGCATTCAACGGACATAAAAGGCCTTTTATGCCGCTGTATTTACCTAAGAAAGGGACCATGATTTATTCTGGGTGATGGCGGATATTTGTGGTCTGTCATAAAGGAAATTCAATAAAATGTGGTCGACTCGTCACATGTGTTGAATTCCTCTGAGATCCATGCCTCATTCATTTTTAGAAATGTGAAGTAGTCCACACTGTTTTGAGCTAGGCGAGTGCGCTTATTGGTCACAATCCCCCCTGCTGCGCTGAACGTCTTTTCCGACCAGTAGAAATTATTGGTTCCAATAGAAGATAAATAACAATACAGGACTCTTAAGATGCCCTGTTATTGGAATGAGTAATAAAAAATTACAGGGAATGTCACTACGGTATTTTGGATGAGGAAACGTTATACAGGAGAGGCCCTGCTGCCGCTTTGTTGACTCTAGATAACTTCTGCCTGATCGCATGTCCCTGTGACGTTCACAATCCAATTGGATATCTCCCCTATCAACTTTCGATGTTCTTTTATGCGCCTACCATGGTGATCATGGGTAATGGGGAATCAGGGTTCCATGCCGGAGAGGGAGTCTGAGAAAGGGATACCACATCCAAGGGAGGTCAATGGCTGAAATCTGATTGGGCGGAAATATGGGACATGTTATTAAATTAAATTCCACTATTAACAAACAAATGGATCCCACAGGAGGTTGCCACGCTATTCTTTTTTTCTCCTTTTTTCTTTTTTTTCTCTATTAAATTAAATTCAGCACATGCACCAGGCAAGGGATGTACATCAAACTGGCTAGGCCCAGAGCTGCTACGAGATTTCGCCCATTATCGCACACCACCAGGCCAGGCTTGAGGCTCACTGTGGTTCCATGCCCGTCCACAGCTCCTGCGCGCTGTGGGGTTTGTCCCCCAAACAGATACGTTTCAAAACTGTCTGCTGTCGTTTACCCCTGGCTTTGCTGAAGTTGGTGGTGAAGGTGTTACGCTGACCGAATGAGGAGGTGGTAGAGAATGAGGAAGCAGAATACGAGGAGGAAGCAACAGGAAGCAAAGAGAAACACACTGCAATTCTCTGTGGTGGAAGGACATGCGCCAAACTGCTATCCACCTCAGCCGCCACTGCATTTACCCAGTGTGCTGTTAGGTATATATAACGTCCCTGACCGTGCTTACTGGTCCACATATCCGTATTTATGTGGACCTTGCCACAGATGGTGTTGCGCAGTGCGCACCTGATTTGGTCCCCCACTTGGTTGTGCAGGGAAGGGATGGCTCGCCTGGAAAAGTAGTGGCGGCTGGGCACAACGTACTGTGGGACAGCCACAGCCATCAGATTCTTAAAACTGTCCTTGTCCACCAGACAGAATGACAGCATTTCAAAGGTCAGGAATTTTGAAATGCTGGCATTCAGGGCTAGGGATCGCGGTTGGGTAGGGAGGTACTTTCTCTTTCGCTCCAGTGTTTGGGAGATGGTTTTTGAGGTGTCTACTCTGTGACGAGGTTACCCCAAGTAGAGTCCCCTTTTTAAATACACACATACTCACAGGCCTAGAGGCCCCCTTTATTCTGCTTTAAAAGATAAATATTCCCTTGCTTGGAGCTGTGTCCTAGTAATAACAAATGACACTTCCCCGTCATAAAGATAAGGATGGGAGCTTCAAAAACACCCCTGCCGAGGCTCATCGTAAAATACTGGATCCTGGGATAACATCAGCCAGACATTCTGACTCTGACTACAATCCCAGCAGGGGACCAGAGAGAGTTGGGAAGCGACCTATTGAACCTTTGAGGGACTCATACATAGTTATTTTTCATATCTCTGGTCGTAGGCATATTCTGCACTTGCTAAGGCCGGATTCAACCTCTGTGGACCAGTGCGATAACGGATATATCAAACAGTATGTTCTTGTGCCCTTGGAAGGCTGAAAAGCCAGCATTAAGCCATCCTGGAGAACCACAAGCCCTAGCAGAGTCAAGTTTGGTCTTCTTAGACTCGTAAAATCATAAGGGTCATTAATACATGAATGTCATAGCTGTATTTAGTGGTTCCACAGAACTGTTGGCTCAGACAGAATAAGGACATTCTGGACTGACCTTAGCTGGGTCATAAACCTTGCTGACATCTATTCGACCCTGCCCGCACGTTCGTACCATTGGTGTGCAGAACTGCTGGTACCTCCTGTTTTAGAACTGTTATAAGATGCTGGCAGGGCATTGTATGGCAACCCTGCCTTGCCTCAACACCTGGATTTGCAGCGCTTTCTAAATGTCAATGTTCAGGGTCCACTGATATTATACCAATTGGATTGCACAACAGCTTCAAGGACTGAAACAGAGGAACTTAAGTATACTTTTCATCCATTATCCCTTTTATTTTAACTGTCGTGAATTACTATTACCTTGAATTATTATCTAGAATAGCCATTTTTCTGTAAATGTATATATGCACTGTTTTTCCTTTCACCTTTTATTAAAAGATTGAAAATTCTTATTTGCTAAGTCTTCCGTGTTCTAAGCAAAGGAATTAACAAATTCTGTCTATGAAGAGAGTAACGTTACCATTTTGTGTGAGAAAGGTCATTTTGATTGTTGCTTGGCTGAACGATTGCAATCGGTCAGAAAGTGGTAGCTGCTTCATTCCCTGCTCTGCGTGAGGGTGAGTGACAGGTAGCCGATTCGTGTGCCGTTAAAACACGTGGTGGCAGTATATCGAATTTTATCTGTAAAGGGTTAACCGGAAGTTAACCACCCCTTGTCACGTGCATTATCCGTCTGCGTACAGGTACGTTTGTGACATACTCCACTACAGCTTAGATGCCTGGTCATGCAAGTTGTGCTCAGGTTTATAACGTTTATGCCTCACTTCAGGCTCTGATTGCACAGCGTGCAAACCACTCGTGTCTTGTCATCAGCACATTGTCTGAAGAACTGCCACGCCAGGGAACTCCTTGGAGCTGGCTTTGGTGTGCTCGGTGCCTTGGTGCGGTGGGCAGTAGCAGGCATACTGTCTAGGAGACGGCTGCTTCCCTTTCGCACCCTGCTCCCTCTTTTGCTGTGCTGGTGGCTCTCTGCGACCACCGCATCTTCCTCCGAACTACACAGGTCACTCACATGACCTTGATTCCATGTGGGGTCGAGGACCTCATCGTCCTCCACATCATCTTCCACCCAATCTTCAGCCCTGCCCTCCTTGTCAGTCTGCACACTGCAGAAAGCCCCAGCAGTTGGCACCTGTGTTTCGTAATCATCTGAGACGTGCTGCGGTGGTCCTACCATGTACTCATGCTGAAACATAAGTGGTTGGCCATCGGTGCACTCTCTTCGACTCCTGGGGCAGGGTTTTGTGGATGGCCCTGGGAAACCCTGCTAACAGAGTCATTAAAAAGCAGAAGAGACTGCTGTATGACTTGGGGCTCAGACTGCTTGGCTGATTTGCAAGGGGGTGAGGTGAAAGACTGATGGCCATGGGCTGCAGGTGCCAACTCTGATCTTTCAGGAGGGGACTGGGTGGGAGATAATGTGATGGAAATGGAGGCACTGTCAGCCACCCAATCTACTAGCGACTGTACTAGTTCTGGCCTCACCAGTCATAGAGCGGCATTCGAGCCTACTAAATAACGCTGAAGGCTCTGTCGCCTACGCGCACCTCAGGAATTTGTTTTACTATGGGGGTGTAGCTGGCACAGATCGACCACGTCCTCTCCTTGCAACAGGAGGTCCACCAACACCAGCAGCACCACTACCAGGGCCACGTCCCTTATTTGACACTCCCCAAATTTTTTGCTGTCCCCCACTGAAGTAACAGAAGTTTTTACTAGATTTAGTTCCCTGTCAGTAATGCAGAGCAGGGGTTTTTCACCGGCAAAAATGGGCTAATGTCACCCACCAATGGAACAGACGATTTTTTGAAATTTCGGTCCCTGTCACCAGCAGGGGTTTTTCAATGGCAAAAATTGGTTAATGTCACCCACCAATGGAACAGACGAATTTTAGAAATTTAAGTCCCCGTCACATATGCAGAGCAGGGGTTTTTAAATGGCAAAAATGGGTTAAAGTCACCCAACAATGTAACAGACAAATTTTTTACAATTATTTTCCTGTCTGCTATGTAGAGCAGGGGTATAAAACACCCAAAAAAAGGGTTAATGTCACCCAACATTGTAACAGACAAATTTTTTAAAATATTTCCCTGTCTGCCATGTAAAGCAGGGGTATAAAACAGCCAACAAGGCGAATATGTCAACCCCTGAACTCACAGACGGATTAACTATATTATTGTCCCTGGCACATATGCAAGTGCAGGTGTACTTCACACAAAAATAGGTTTGTTGCCCACCTAACTAACAGACAGATTAAGTATTAAATTATTAATATTTATTTTAGATGTTGCATTGCGCCCACTCAAAAATTGCTACAGAATGAACAGACAGATAAATTATCTTTCTGTGTCCGGGGTGTAAAAATGATGTATTGCACACGTGCCCTTGCTGGACAATTGTGTATCTGGCCTATGTTGGTGCAAGAACCCACCCTCTGAGCCACTTGTGAATGACTGGCCTGAAAACTGTGGAAATATCACCCCACAATCCTACAGATGGATTTACTGTATTTATTTGCCTGGCTGTCAGATATGCAGCGCTGAGTGTTCCATTCATGGATTATATTTCACTATCAGATTTGCAGTGCAGGCCACAAAGGTACTTTATGGAAAAAAAAAAAAAAAAAAATTTTTTACCCACAGTGAAACAGATGGATTTAGTGATTTTATTTCACTATCAGATTTGCAGTGCAGGCCGCAATGGTACTTTACGGCCAAAAAGCGAGTTTTTTTCAACTGACAATGTAACAGCAGTATTTAACGGTTTTATTGGACTGTCAGAAATGCAGCGCAGGCCGCAAACGTACTATATAGCACAAAAAGGGTGTTTTTTCCAAACAACAATATAACAGCAGTATTTAACGGTTTTAGTGGACTGTCAGAAATGCAGCGCAGGCCGCAAATGTACTATCTAGCATCAACCAACAAAGTAACATGTATAGCTTGGAAGAAAGACGAGACAGAGGGGATATGATAGAAACTTTTAAATGCATAATGGGAATCAACAAGGTAAAAGAGGAGAGAATATTTAAAAGAAGAGAAACTGCTACAAGAGGACATAGTAGAGAGTAGTGGATGCATGGAATAGCCTTCCTGCAGAAGTGGTAGCTGCAAATACAGTGAAGGAGTTTAAGCATGCATGGGATAGGCATAAGGCCATCCTTCATATAAGATAGGGCCAGGGGCTATCCATAGTATTCAGTATATTGGGCAGACTAGATGGGCCAAATGGTTCTTATCTGCCGACACATTCTATGTTTCTAAGTGTGCTTTTTTTCTACCAACAATGTAACAGCAGTATTTAACGGTTTTATTGGACTGTCAGAAATGCAGCGCAGGCCGCAAAGGTACTTTATGGAAAATAAAATATGATTTTTTTCACCCACAGTGAAACAGATGGATTTACTGATTTTAATTTCAATCAGATTTGCAGTGCAGGCCGCAAAGGTACTTTATGGCCAAAAAGTTAGTTTTTTTTCAACCGACAATGTAACAGCAGTATTTAACGATTTTATTGGAGTGTCAGGATTGCAGTGCAGGCTGCAAATGTACTATCTAGCACAAAATGTTTTTTTTTCATGTGAATATGTCACCCCCTGGGTCCCTGAACTCACATATGGATTCCCTATATTATTTTCCCTTCCCCTGGCACATATGCAGTGCAGGTGCACTTAAAAAATGGGTATATGTTGCCCACTGAACTAAAAGAACAGGATTAAATTATTGTCCCTGGCACATATGCAGTGCTAGTGCACTGCTGTTGCACAAAATTTGATGGACATGGTAATCTCTTCATCAGTAAAATCTAATAGTTTATCTAGTGGAGGTTTCTGTAATTTGGGTAAGGTCACTGAGTTCAGAAATTTTTCAATAGCTTCTGGGGAGGGTTGGGCTGTGTTGTCATCTGAACCTAAATTATAGAGGGAGGAATAGAATAGAGCTATTGCATCAGCAATGTGCTGAGGGTCGAATATTTTACGACCTTGAGAATTTAGTAAGGTAGTTTTGATTTATTTTGTTTCTTTTTTAGTCTAGACGCTAAAAGTGAACCCGTTTTATTATCATGCCAATAATATTGGCTCTTTAAGCGTCTCAAAGCCAGGTCGTACTTATGTAGCTCTAGATTATGTAATCTATGACGCAAGTCCTTTTAGTTCTGGATCTCTACTGGGACAGAATGTACGTTTATTTAGATCACTAAGCCTTATTATAGAGTCGATAAGTTGTTTCCTAAGCGCTTCTCTGTCTTTTTTTAATCTCTGGACGCCAGACCCAAATAATGTCCCCTAACAAACGCCTTATGGGCACACCAGACTGTCGTAACAGAGACCTCTTCTGTGTCATTAACCCCTTCACCACCGCAATCCGTCTATATACGTGATAGCTGCACATACCCCATGCAGCGACCACGTGTATATACGTCATGGCAGTTATTTAATACAAGTGGTGCAAAGCGCTTGGATTAAAGCTTCTGCCCCTGCTCTGGTGCTGTCACGGACAGCATACAGTCTAGTAATGCCGGTAAGGTACCAATCAGAGTGGTCCCTTGCCGGCAATCGATCCGATTGGTTAGTCTGTACAGATTAACCAATCGGATTGTGGCAGTGTTAAAATGTCGGTTTCAGGCTCTGATCTGCGCTCTGCAGATCAGAGCCTGAAATCAGGTAATGTGTCCTGAAGCCCCCCGATCTGTGCCCCCTTCCTGTGCGCCTCCAACCCCCCACCACCAACGTGAGCCCTGCCTCTGCCATCGGTCGCTGCCCCCCCATCCATGTAGCATGCCCCTGATGCGGTCCGCCGTATCCCCCCTTTCCAGTGCTGCCCCCTGCCCGATGCGGTCCCCCTGCTGTGTGTGATGGCGGCAGCTCCATTCCTGAGCCGCCACCATCAGCAGCGAGTGTCAGCTCTATGCTGACACTCTGCTGTAACCGTATAGATGCTGCGGCAACGGCATCCATGGAGTTAATAGAGGGAGGGGGCTCCCTCTCTCAACCATCGGGGCTGCTGCGCTGCGATTGCAGCGCCTGATAGTTGCCATGGCAACCGGACGCTTTTCAAAGGCGTCCAGTGTTGCCACCTACAGGAAATCTGGTAGTATTATACTTTGCAATGCAAGAGCATTGCAAAGTATAGTACAACCATCAGCCTCACTGGATGTTCAAGATCCAAGAAGGAACTGAATTTAATAAAATGGAAAATCTCCCAAAAAAGTGAAATTTAGAAATTTCATCACCATTTTCCTTTCATTGTTGTGGAACACATAAAGGGTTAACAAAGTTAGTAAAATCAGTTTTGAGTAACTTGAGGGGTGTAGTTTCTACAATGGGGTCATTTATGGGGGTATCCCCTATGTAAGCCCCACAAAGTGACTTCAGACCTGAACTGGTCCTTAAATGGTGGGTTTTGGAAATTTTCTTAAAAATGTTAAGAATTGCTTCAAAATTTCTAAGCCTTGTAACATCCTAAAAAAATAAAATGACATTTCCAAAATGATGCCAACATAAAGTATACATATGGGGAATGTTAAGTAATAAATATTTTATGAGGTATCACTTTCTGTTTTAGAAGCAGAGAAATAGAAATTTGGAAAATTACAATTTTTCAAAATTTTTGATAAATTTGGGATTTTTTCATAAATAAAGGTGAAATATATTGACTCAAATTTATGACTGTCGTGAAGTACAATGTGTCAGGAGAAAACAATCTCTGAATGACTTGGATAAGTAAAAGCGTTCCAAAGCTATTGCCACATAAAGTGACGCATGTCAGATTTGTAAATTTTGACCTGGACACTGGGGCATCAATGACCTTTGGTCATGAAAGGTTTAAGATAGAAAAATTCCTTTATGGTGTTTGTAGAACCAGGTAGGTATTTAGCAAAGTGTAGTATACGCTCATTTATTCGCCAAGTAGTGCGAGTGCCTAAGTTGTTCAGTTAAAGTGATGTGTACGGGGGCGTGATCCGACCAGCTGATATAGCCTATGTCGGAGGAAATAATCTTGGGTAAAGTGTTGATATCTGCGTGCTTTGCGTGCCATATATCAACAAGGCCTTCCTTTTGTGCAAGAAGAAACAGCTTGGATGGCTCATCAGGTTTAGAAGGGGCCGATGAGTCAAGTGCTGGCCACATTAGTGTGTTAAAGTCGCCCATGATCACCAGGGACCCTTTTTTAAGGGACGAGACTGTATTAAACAATTTACGCAAAAATTTAAGTGGGCTTTTATTAGGGGCATAGAGAGCCACCAAAGTATATGTGGTGCATTTTTGATTTCACAAACCAAAATGACATATCTCCCTCCCTCATCCAGATTCCAATAATGTAAATGCCAAAGAGTCTCTTACGACAATAGAAACCCCTCTTTTTTTCTTGTCAGATAAGGTAGCTGAATATACGTGTCGGAATTTCCTATGTTTTAGTCTATGGGCGTCAGCTCTAAGGAAATGTGTTTCTTGAATACTCACTATATCAGAGATATCAGAAAGGGAATTTTTCCAGAGTTGAGACAGTTTAAAAGGGCTGTTTAATCCCTTTACGTTAATCGATGTAATTTTAAATACCATTGTGAGCGAATTGTATACATACTGGCATCTAGAACACTTTTGACCGTACCTGCCTATAGCATGTTGTCATTAAAATCACATTAAGCTGAAAGAGGAGAACCATGCAATCAAGATGCAAATAGTGGACCTTGGCAGAACATAAAAAAAAAAAAACGAAGACAAACCAACAGAAAAAGAGCACAGTAAAGGGACACATCTAAACTCGTCACCGGTTGGGGGGGTGCAAACACTAGTCCTCGGCCGTTAAAGCCTGAATATGATTAGACAAAGAAAAAAGGATATCACCAAATCCAGGTATTTCAAGTGTCTGAAGAGCGCCTCCTAGGTACCACCGACCATTCTTGTGCCAGTCTAGTCAGAGAAGGTGTTGTGGATGCCGCAGTTGAAGTAAGTATCAAATGCCAGTTGGTAAGTATATCGATGGCCTCTTCAGCACTTGTCGACACAACTTTTCTGCTGTTGTGAGATATGAGTAGCTTCGCTGGAAATCCCCATCTGTACGGAATTTTGTGAGAATGACGAATTCTTGTGGCGTCTTGGAATTCTCTTCTTTTAGCTAGCGTGGCAGCTGAAAGATCTGTGTAAAGGGAGACGGATGTGAATCTCTCCGGCAAAGTCGGGTTATTGCGGGCAGCCGCCATTAGTGGTTCTTTTGACATGGTAGAAGGTAATGCGGCTAACACATCCCTTGGAACATCAGGGGGTAGCCTTTTGGGTTTTGGAACCCTATTTGCCCTATTGATAAATAGTTCGCTCTGTGATACATCTGGAAGCAATGTGGTAAAAAGATCAACCAGAAAAACCTGCAGGTCCTCTTGCTTGATTGACTCTGATATTGTTCCTACGGGAACGATCTTCAAGATCAGTAAGTTTAGCTCTGGGGGCTGATATTTCTTCATCTTTCACAGTATTGGAGTCTACCAGATCATTGTGTGCTTTGACAAATTCCGCCATTTTATTTTCCAGGTGTGAGGTCCTCTTACCCACTTCTGTAATATCTTTTTGCAGGGGCAATAGCATTGCCTTAGTTTGTGCTTGAAGAGACGACCTCAGCTCTCCCATCAAAGTTTTTAGCAGGGATTCTGTGATAGGTTTCTCACCCGAGTCCTGCTGTTGTAACGGCTTGTGGTAAGCATGTTGCGGTGCCAGATAGGATCCTCCCTGCCCCTCTGCGGTAGCGCCATTCCCCTGGTATTGTGTCACCATTACTCCATCCGCACCTGATCTCAAAGGTGGGGACCCTCCTTACAATTATGGTAAATTTTTCAAATGTAGGCAAAAATATGATGATCTCTTTTAATGGGGTATTCTCATCTCAGACATATCTTCAAGATTTGCTATAAATGTCTGTTAGATGCAGATTGCACCTCTGAGACACACCTATCTCTATAACAGCGGTCCCCTGAACTCTTATCTTTGCTCCCCACATCTCCAAGCTGCAAGAGGTGGCTAGGTTTACAGAAAAAGCTGAGCTCAATGTGTAAGACTGTTTCCGTAATAACTATGGAAGTGAAATATCTGTCTGTCTACATGTCTGTCCACTGTATCTGTCTTTGAACAGACTCAGTTGCCCAACATAGATTAAATGTTAAAGCATGCCTCTCAAGTGTCCCTCTTTAGGAGGGACAGTCCCTCTTTTTGACCCAAGTCCCTCTGTCCCTCTTTGATCCCTTAATGTTCCTGGGGAATTATTGCATAAATGTACATTAATAAATGTACTTAATTGCTCCTTACTAAACTATCTGTATGGGTTCAACTCTATAATAGATCAGAACTTTATTATTTGGTGCAATTTGGACCTTAACCCTTTCAAGACCAAGCCATATTTCACCTTCGTGACCAAGCTTAATTTTGTTAATCTGACATGTGTCACTTTATGTGGTGATAACTTTGGAATGCTTTTAATTATCCAAGCCATTCTGAGATTGTTTTCTCATGACATCTAATACTTGATGTTTGGGGTAAATTAGGGTTGCTAACTCTTACCTTTATATTATAAAATATCCAGAATTTACAGAAAATTTTGGGGAAAAAATAATTTTCTAAATTTACATTTCTACGCATTGATGGCAGATAATGATATCTCATTAGATAGTTTTTACTTAAGATTCCTGTCACGGATGATCCGCGAGAATATTGAACTGTCCTCCCAATATTATCAATATTACTCTGCCTTATTGATCAGTAGGTCTATTAAACAGTAATTATTTCCCTAGGCCCCAGAACCTACAATTTGATTATTCAGAGCATCTCCTTCTGTCCTTCTGTTGTACCCAGAGAACAACATAGTCCTTTTGTTCAAGTCAGTCAATAGATGCCCAGCAGATAACACAATTACAGCTGGCTTCCTCAGGTTGACAAAAGAACTTCCCTTTCTGAAGAGATATCACAGCTAGGTGTGAAGACTGCACCTGGGGGGAGCCATTTGGTGTAGACAGGCCGGCACCAAGGTTTCCCAGATTGCAACATGAATCTGAGATATGATTTTTACCTTTTTAAGAGAGACCATGCATCTTACGGACGTAAAAATTACATCATCGTGTCACTCAGAATTCACTGGACGTTTACATAGGACAAACATAACTCTAAGATGTGCCCAGGTAAAGTTATGGTATTACCCCATCATAGAACCAGTTATAATAGTAATATTTGGTATCCCTGAACTCCATAGTTTGTGGGGAATGTGAATATGTGCTTGTTACTTGTGTACAGCGGAGACATCCCGCGATATGGCACATACCATATTTCAGGACTGGCATTCATCTCAGGAATACAGCCTGCCCAGCAGGCGGACTCTCAATTTCCCGCCTTGATTCTGGGACCCTTTATAACAAAGACCTAGAATCTGCTAAAGGAGTTCTCCACTTTTAACAACACCTAAAGAGGACCTCAGCCAGAGAACCTGTGGGCTGTAGGCATATTACACTGGACAAAGGCTTTTTGGACTTTATCCCAGCAACGGAATATTTCACCAACGGACATCTTTTCTGCGGAAACTAAGTATTTTCTTTCTTTTCTCCCTTTTGTTTATTGGACTATACTTTCCTTGATTATTGTGTTAATAATTACTGTGCATCGTGATATTGTATATAGATATATAATAAATGACCTCCAAGTAATTTCTCTAGCCATATGCCTGTTTTCAAACACTGCAAAAACTTACCCTAGCCTCTCCGAAGAGAAAGCTACTAGGTTCTGGTATCTAGATAGTGGGTTCCTTGCTCCCATAAATTGCAAGGTGGTGGCAGTTAAACTACCCTGTGTGTGGTTCTGGTCTTCTGTTTGCGGATTGACCACTAGGGGCGCTGTGACGGTTTCGTGACGTATTGTGGCCGCGCCGGTCGCAGTTCGTCACATATTGGTAGGCAGCTACTGGGATTCCTTTTTGCATGTGTTTAGAACATCTGAACAGAGATTAACTAATTTACCTCTGTCAGAACCAAACCAATTTGGTGGTGGTGTGGCTGAGTGCAATACATTTATCTGTGTGTACAGAGAGACTGTGTAGTCCAGTACCCTCCCCGAAATCTTGTTTTCTTTATCTATCTTTTATTTGGCGTGAAAATGTCCGGGGAATACAAGAAAATGGCTTTGGCAGATCTGGAAAATCTGTGCCAAGAACGGGGCATTGAAGTCGGTCGCAAGACGAAGACCGACCTGATAAAAGACTTGTTCCGATGGGATAACCAACAACTGCGGCTGTTGGATGTGTCTACTGCGGGAGACACCGGCCCATCTGACTCAAGTCCTGAGGAACCGGAGACTGAGAATCCTGACTACTCGGAGGGGGAACATCCTGCGGGCCCTGTTGGCCCCCCAGCGCAGTATTTCAGTACGGATCCTAATTTTTCTTTAAGTACTCGCCCGGAACCGGACCTTATGATGCAGCAGGCCCTCCAAAAACTAATGGACACTGACCCGGTAAAGTACCTGCAGTACATGGCGGAGCGCGAAGAACGCCGAGCTGAGAGGGAGGCCGCTGCTGCAGAAAGCCAACGTCGGCATGAACTGAACATGGCCAGATTACACCAACCCAGCCGAAGCTCATCACCCAACTTTCCTGCGGAAGGAGCAGCATCACACGTGAGTGCAAAATTTTAATTTGCTCCCATTGAAAAGGACACTGACATAGACTTGCTTTTGCGATCCTTTGAGAAAGCCTGCCGTCAGTATCGTCTGCCCCAAGAGCAGTGGGCCAGACACCTGACACCACTGTTGCGCTACAAAGCGCTGGACGCGTTTGCAGAGTTATCCATAGAGCAGGATGAAGATTATTCCGCCATAAAAGACGCTATCATTGCTAAATACCAGCTGACCCCTGAAGTCTATCGGAAAAGGTTTAGGTCCTTACAAAAGGATCGTACGGACTCTTATCCGGATGTGGTCAGCAGTTTACGCACTACATTCCGCCAGTGGACTTTAGGCCTAACAAAAGGGTCTTATGACATCCTAGAGGACTTGATGGTGCTAGACCAGCTTCTTTGTATTTGCCGTGCGTCAGCAACCGCTGCTGCAGACCTAGCTGAGACTTTTGTCACAACCCGAGTGCCCGATCTGCGTAAATCTGCACCATCTCACTGGAGAGAAGGTCTGCCCAATGTCAGGGCAGACCCCCCTGCCTCTGTGGGCCGTCCACCACAGAGACCACCAAGTGCAGCTACTGCTTCCAGACCCGGGGCACCTAATGGAATCACCTGTCACTACTGCCGCAAGCCTGGACATATGAAATTCAACTGTCCTGAGCGGAGACAGCCACAGCCAGCATCTGAACCACCTGTACCTCGCCCACGACAGACACAGCCAGCCAGCGCATCCCAGCGTGAACCATCATCTTCAACTGTTTTGTTCGCCGGTGGGGAGGAGATTCACCCCATCACCAGCAATCACTAGCTTGTTACAGTGAATGACCAGCTAGTCACCGGTTTCCGGGACACGGGAGCCGATGTCACCCTGGTGCGTCCGCACCTTGTGCCCACAAAGGACATCATCCCAGACAAGTATCTCACCCTCATGGGGGTGGGGGGCACTCTTTCTCACATTCCCCAAGCCCGGGTTTCCATCGACTGGGGGGTGGGTGTTCAAGAAAAGGTAGTTGGTATCCTAGACCAGCTACCAGTTCCTGTTTTGTTGGGGTCCGATCTAGGCAAGCTGGTATCCTATTATGAACCCGCCACGAACCCCTCGGGATCCCAGGAAGGGGGTCCGCCCTCTGCTTGGCACCCGGGGGCAAAAGTCTGGGGGAGGGGGGTTGAATGTATCCAATATTTATGTTGATGATATGCATGACGTACCTGCTAATGTGATTTCTACATGTGATATTGAAAATGCTAATCTGCCTTGCTCCGAAGTCATACCTGTCCTAGCTGTGACTCGGAGTCGGGCCACCCAAAACTTGAACTCAGAACAGGGAGAAGAGGCTCCGGTCTCCTCCCACTCCTCTGACCCCAGGGAGGGTGACTGTCAGCCACAGGCCTCGTACGCCGCGGGCCAGCTGGCTGAAACGGATCAGGCGGCCTTCGAGCACGCACTTCAAACCGATCCTAGCCTCGAGGGTCTCAGAAGACAGGCTGCTGAGCCCCTCGCGGATGGGGCCGGGTTCAAAGTGTACTGGGAAGGTGGGAAGTTGTATAGTGAGGCGATACAACCCACCGAAGGCGAAATGACGGTGAGTACCAAGTTGCTTGTGGTACCTAGTGCCTTCCGGGGGCATGTGCTGAAATCCGCACATGACATCCCCTTGGCAGGGCACCTGGGAATTCGCAGGACACTTGACCATATTCAGGGGCATTTCTACTGGCCTAGAATGAGGATAGATGTCATCAATTATTGTCGCTCCTGTACGGTTTGTCAGAAGGTTAAACGAGCTGGGAATCCGCGCAAGGCTCCCCTGTGTCCACTGCCAATCATAAGTGAGCCATTTCACCGAGTGGCAGTCAACATAATTGGACCTCTGCCCATTCCCAGCCGCAGCGGCAAGAGGTACATCTTGACGCTGGTGGATTACGCGACTCGCTCTCGCCCTCTCCTCCCTGAGGGCAGACAAGGTAGCAGACGCGCTAATTACCATATTTTCACGTGTAGGGTTCCCTGCGGAGATGCTCACAGATCAGGGACCACAGTTTATGTCTGAACTGATGGACGCCCTGGCGGCAAGGATCCAGATGACGCACCTCGTCTCCAGTCCATACCACCCGCAAACCAACGGCCTCTGCGAGCGCTTTAACGCGTCATTAAAGCAGATGCTGGCCACGTTCGTTGAGTCGCAGGGTGGGGACTGGGAACGATACCTGCCTCATCTGCTGTTTGCCTACAGGGAAGTGCCGCAAGAGTCCACCGGGTTCTCCCCGTTTGAACTCCTGTATGGCAGGAACTTCCGAGGGCCACTACAGCTGATGCGAGAGACGTGGGAAGGCAAAGGTGATCCCACGGATGTCTCTGTAGTGGATTACGTCCTGAAGTTCAGAGACAAAATGGAGTCACTCTCTGCCATGGTAACGGAGAATCTGGGCTCTGAATGACCTGCTGGAGGAAATGCAACCGTTCGCTGCAGCATATTTGGACGATATTGCGGTGTTTAGCCCCACCTGGGAAGAACACCTCAAACATCTGTCCCAGGTACTGCAACGGCTGGCTGCAGCCAATTTGACAGGTAAACCAAGTAAGTGTCAGATCGGCATGACGGAAGTCCAGTATTTAGGGCACCGAGTGGGAGGGAACACCCTGAAACCGGACACGGGAAAGGTTGACGCCATCTTAGCGTGGCCTCGGCCTATCACCAAGCGACAGGTTCAGGCATTCCTGGGGACCGCGGGCTACTATAGGAAGTTTGTACCGGCCTATAGTGCCATCGCGAAGCCCCTGACGGATGCCACTGGTAAGAAGCACCCGAAAGTGGTTACGTGGACCCCTGAGTGTGATAACGCCTTCCGGGCCTTGAAGCAGGTGTTAGCTAGCGCCCCTGTGCTTCAAGCCCCAGATTTCAGCCGTCGGTTCATAGTGCAAACCGACGCATCAGATTACGGTCTCGGCGCTGTCTTAAGCCAGGTGGATGGAAAAGGGGACGAGCATCCTCTTCTGTACCTGAGCTGGAAACTTCTTCCCCGAGAAGTCTCCTACTCAACTACAGAAAAGGAGTGTCTGGCGATTGTGTGGGCCCTGCAGAAGCTTCAACCCTATCTGTACGGCCGCTCCTTCACAATCATTACGGACCATAATCCTCTCAGTTGGCTGAACCGTACTGCGGGGTCCAACGGGAAGCTCCTACGTTGGAGCTTGTCGCTGCAGCAGTACGATTTTACCATCCAGCATGGCTTATCCCGGTGCAACAGCGATCCAGACCGATCAGCGCAGGTTAGCGGCGACGCCACCCGTCTTGCGGACGGATGTCTAGCCACAGACACGGGGGAAGGTGTCACGGATGATCCGCGAGAATATTGAACTGTCCTCCCAATATTATCAATATTACTCTGCCTTATTGATCAGTAGGTCTATTAAACAGTAATTATTTCCCTAGGCCCCAGAACCTACAATTTGATTATTCAGAGCGTCTCCTTCTGTCCTTCTGTTGTACCCAGAGAACAACATAGTCCTTTTGTTCAAGTCAGTCAATAGATGCCCAGCAGATAAAACAATTACAGCTGGTTTCCTCAGGTTGACAAAAGAACTTCCCTTTCTGAAGAGATATCACAGCTAGGTGTGAAGACTGCACCTGGGGGGAGCCATTTGGTGTCGCTGCCATAAGGGTCTGTAAGCTAACTTGCTGCAGACAGGCCGGCACCAAGGTTTCCCAGATTGCAACATGAATCTGAGATATGATTTTTACCTTTTTAAGAGAGACCATGCATCTTACGGACGTAAAAATTACATCATCGTGTCACTCAGAATTCACTGGACGTTTACATAGGACAAACATAACTCTAAGATGTGCCCAGGTAAAGTTATGGTGTTACCCCATCATAGAACCAGTAATAATAGTAATATTTGGTATCCCTGAACTCCATAGTTTGTGGGGAATGTGACTATGTGCTTGTTACTTGTGTACAGCAGAGACATCCCGCGATATGGCACATACCATATTTCAGGACTGGCATTCATCTCAGGAATACAGCCTGCCCAGCAGGCGGACTCTCAATTTCCCGCCTTGATTCTGGGACCCTTTATAACAAAGACCTAGAATCTGCTAAAGGAGTTCTCCACTTTTAACAACACCTAAAGAGGACCTCAGCCAGAGAACCTGTGGGCTGTAGGCATATTACACTGGACAAAGGCTTCTTGGACTTTATCCCAGCAACGGACTATTTCACCAACGGACATCTTTTCTGCGGAAACTAAGTATTTTCTTTCTTTTCTCCCTTTTGTTTATTGGACTATACTTTCCTTGATTATTGTGTTAATAATTACTGTGCATTGTGATAATTTGTATTGTATATAGATATATAATAAATGACCTCCAAGTCATTTCTCTAGCCATATGCCTGTTTTCAAACACTGCAAAAACTTACCCTAGCCTCTCCGAAGAGAAAGCTACTATGTTCTGGTATCTAGATAGTGGGTTCCTTGCTCCCATAAATTGCAAGGTGGTGGCAGTTAACCACCTCCGGACCGCCTAACGCACATGTGCGTTCCGGAGGTGGCAGGCTGACGCGAGATTTCCTGTGAACGCGCGCACACAGGCGCGCGCGCTCACAGGAACGGAAGGTAAGCGAGTGGATCTCCAGCATGCCAGCAGCGATCGTTCGCTGGCAGGCTGGAGATCCGAATTTTTTAACCCCTAACAGGTATATTAGACGCTGTTTTCATAACAGCGTCTAATATACCTCCTACCTGGTCCTCTGGTGGTCCCTTTTGTTAGGATCGACCACCAGAGGACTCAGGTAGGTCAGTACAGTCGCACCAAACACCACACTACACTACACCCCCCCCCGTCACTTATTAACCCCTTATAAACCCCTGATCACCCATGATCACCCCATATAAACTCCCTGATCACCCCCCTGTCATTGATCACCGCCCTGTCATTGATCACCCCCCTGTCAGGCTCCGTTCAGACGTCCGTATGATTTTTACGGATCCACGGATACATGGATCGGATCCGCAAAAAGCATACGGACGTCTGAATGGAGCCTTACAGGGGGGTGATCAATGACAGGCGGGTGATCACCCATATACACTCCCTGATCACCCCCTGTCATTGATCACCCCCCTGTCATTGATCACTCCCCTGTAAGGCTCCATTCAGACGTCCGCATGATTTTTACGGATCCATGGATCGGATCCGCAAAACACATGCGGACGTCTGAATGGAGCCTTACAGGGGGGGTGATCAGTGACAGGGGGGTGATCACCCTGATTACCCTGATCACCCCCTGTCATTGATAACCCCCCTGTAAGGCTCCATTCAGACGTCCGCATGCGTTCTGTGGATCCGATACATGTATCCATGGATCCGTAAAAAATCATGCGGATGTCTGAATGGAGCCTTACAGGGGGGATGATCAGTGACAGGGGGGTGATCACCCTGATTACCCTGATCACCCCCTGTCATTGATAACCCCCCTGTAAGGCTCCATTCAGACGTCCGCATGCGTTCTGTGGATCCGATACATGTATCCATGGATCCGTAAAAAATCATGCGGATGTCTGAATGGAGCCTTACAGGGGGGGTGATCAGTGACAGGGGGGTGATCACCCTGATTACCCTGATCACCCCCTGTCATTGATAACCCCCCTGTAAGGCTCCATTCAGACGTCCGCATGCGTTCTGTGGATCCGATACATGTATCCATGGATCCGTAAAAAATCATGCGGATGTCTGAATGGAGCCTTACAGGGGGGGTGATCAGTGACAGGGGGGTGATCACCCTGATTACCCTGATCACCCCCTGTCATTGATAACCCCCCTGTAAGGCTCCATTCAGACGTCCGCATGCGTTCTGTGGATCCGATACATGTATCCATGGATCCGTAAAAAATCATGCGGATGTCTGAATGGAGCCTTACAGGGGGGGTGATCAGTGACAGGGGGGTGATCACCCTGATTACCCTGATCACCCCCTGTCATTGATAACCCCTCTGTAAGGCTCCATTCAGACGTCCGCATGCGTTCTGTGGATCCGATACATGTATCCATGGATCCGTAAAAAATCATGCGGATGTCTGAATGGAGCCTTACAGGGGGGGTGATCAGTGACAGGGGGGTGATCACCCTGATCACCCCCTGTCATTGATAACCCCCCTGTAAGGCTCCATTCAGACGTCCGCATGCGTTCTGTGGATCCGATACATGTATCCATGGATCCGTAAAAAATCATGCGGATGTCTGAATGGAGCCTTACAGGGGGGGTGATCAGTGACAGGGGGGTGATCACCCTGATTACCCTGATCACCCCCTGTCATTGATAACCCCCCTGTAAAGCTCCATTCAGACGTCCGCATGCGTTCTGTGGATCCGATACATGTATCCATGGATCCGTAAAAAATCATGCGGATGTCTGAATGGAGCCTAAGGCCTCATGCACACGACCGTTTTTTTTAAGGTCCGCAAAAACGGGGTCCGTAGGTCCGTGATCCGTGACCGTTTTTTCGTCCGTGGGTCTTCCTTGTTTTTTGGCGGATCCACGGACATGAAAAATGAAAAAAAAATCTAAGTCAAGTTTGCCATTGAAATGATAGGAAAAAACGGACACGGATCACTGACACGGATCACGGACACGGATGACAATCTTGTGTGCATCCGTGATTTTTCACTGACCCATTGACTTGAATGGGTCCGTGAACCGTTGGCCGTGAAAAAAATAGGACAGGTCCTATTTTTTTCACGGCCAGGAAAAACGGATCATGGATGCGGCTGCCAAACGGTGCATTTTCAGATTTTTCCACGGACCCATTGAAAGTCAATGGGTCCGCGAAAAAAAACGGAAAACGGCCCAACGGCCACGGATGCACACAACGGTCGTGTGCATGAGGCCTTACAGGGGGGGTGATCAATGACAGGGGGTGATCAGGGAGTCTATATGGGTGATCACCCCCCTGTCATTGATCACCCCCCCCCCCCCCCCTGGTAAGGCTCCATTCAGACATTTTTTTGGGCACAAGTTAGCGGAAATTTTTTGTTTGTTTTTGTTTTTTCTTACTAAGTCTCATATTCCACTAACTTGTGTCAAAAAATAAAATCTCACATGGACGCACCATACCCCTCACGGAATCCAAATGCGTAAACATTTTTAGACATTTATATTCCAGACTTCTTCTCACGCTTTAGGGCCCCTAAAAAGCCAGGGCAGTATAAATACCCCACATGTGACCCCATTTCGGAAAGAAGACACCCCAAGGTATTCCGTGAGGGGCATATTGAGTCCATGAAAGATTGAAATTTTTGTCCTAAGTTAGCGGAAAGTGAGACTTTGTGAGAAAAAAACAAAAAAAAATCAATATCCGCTAACTTATGCAAAAAAATAATAATTCTAGGAACTCGCCATGCCCCTCATTGAATACCTTGGGGTGTCTTCTTTCCAAAGTGGGGTCACATGTGGGGTATTTATACTGCCCTGGCTTTTTAGGGGCCCGAAAGTGTGAGAAGAAGTCTGGGATCCAAATGTCTAAAAATGCCCTCCTAGAAGGAATTTGGGCCCCTTTGCGCATCTAGGCTGCAAAAAAGTGTCACACATCTGGTAAAAAAATGGGAAAAGTTGTCTTTTGCCAAGATATTTCTCTCACCCAGCATGGGTATATGTAAAATGACACCCCAAAACACATTCCCCAACTTCTCCTGAGTACGGCGATACCAGATGTGTGACACTTTTTTGCAGCCTAGATGCGCAAAGGGGCCCAAATTCCTTCTAGGAGGGCATTTTTAGACATTTGGATCCCAGACTTCTTCTCACGCTTTAGGGCCCCTAAAAAGCCAGGGCAGTATAAATACCCCACATGTGACCCCACTAACTTGCGACAAAAAATAAAAAATTCTAGGAACTCGCCATGCCCCTCACGGAATACCTTGGGGTGTCTTCTTTCCAAAATGGGGTCACTTGTGGCGTAGTTATACTGCCCTGGCAATTTAGGGGCCCAAATGTGTGAGAAGAACTTTGCAATCAAAATGTGTAAAAAAATGCCCTGCAAAATCCGAAAGGTGCACTTTGGAATATGTGCCCCTTTGCCCACCTTGGCAGCAAAAAAGTGTGACACATCTGGTATCGCCGTACTCAGGAGAAGTTGGGGAATGTGTTTTGGGGTGTCATTTTACATATACCCATGCTGGGTGAGAAAAATATCTTGGTCAAATGCCAACTTTGTATAAAAAAATGGGAAAAGTTGTCTTTTGCCAAGATATTTCTCTCACCCAGCATGGGTATATGTAAAATGACACCCCAAAACACATTCCCCAACTTCTCCTGAGTACGGCGATACCAGATGTGTGACACTTTTTTGATGCCAAGGTGGGCAAAGGGGCACATATTCCAAAGTGCACCTTTCGGATTTCACCGGTCATTTTTTTACAGATTTTGATTGCAAAGTACTTCTCACACATTTGGGCCCCTAAATTGCCAGGGCAGTATAACTACGCCACAAGTGACCCCATTTTGGAAAGAAGACACCCCAAGGTATTCCGTGAGGGGCATGGCGAGTTCCTAGAATTTTTTATTTTTTGTCGCAAGTTAGTGGAATATGAGACTTTGTAAGGAAAAAAGAGAAAAAAAAAAAAACATCATTTTCCGCTAACTTGTGACAAAAAATAAAAAATTCTAGGAACTCGCCATGCCCCTCACGGAATACCTTGGGGTGTCTTCTTTCCAAAATGGGGTCACTTGTGGCGTAGTTATACTGCCCTGGCAATTTAGGGGCCCAAATGTGTGAGAAGTACCTTGCAATCAAAATGTGTAAAAAATGGCCTGCAAAATCTGAAAGGTGCACTTTGGAATATGTGCCCCTTTGCCCACCTTGGCAGCAAAAAAGTGTGACACATCTGGTATCGCCGTACTCAGGAGAAGTTGGGGAATGTGTTTTGGGGTGCCATTTTACATATAACCATGCTGGATGAGAGAAATATCTTGGCCAAAGACAACTTTTCCCATTTTTTTATACAAAGTTGGCATTTGACCAAGATATTTTTCTCACCCAGCATGGGTATATGTAAAATGACACCCCAAAACACATTCCCCAACTTCTCCTGAGTACGGCGATACCAGATGTGTCACACTTTTTTGCTGCCAAGGTGGGCAAAGGGGCACATATTCCAAAGTGCACCTTTTGGATTTCACCGGTCATTTTTTACACATTTTGATTGCAAAGTTCTTCTCACACATTTGGGCCCCTAAATTGCCAGGGCAGTATAACTACGCCACAAGTGACCCCATTTTGGAAAGAAGACACCCCAAGGTATTCCGTGAGGGGCATGGCGAGTTCCTAGAATTTTTTATTTTTTGTCGCAAGTTAGTGGAATATGAGACTTTGTAAGAAAAAATAAATAAATAAAAATCATCATCATTTTCCGCTAACTTGTGACAAAAAATAAAAAGTTCTATGAACTCACTATGCCCATCAGCGAATACCTTAGGGTGTCTACTTTCCGAAATGGGGTCATTTGTGGGGGTTTTCTACTGTTTGGGCATTGTAGAACCTCAGGAATCATGACAGGTGCTCAGAAAGTCAGAGCTGTTTCAAAAAGCGGAAATTCAAATTTTTGTACCATAGTTTGTAAATGCTATAACTTTTACCCAAACCATTTTTTTTTTGCCCAAACATTTTTTTTTTATCAAAGACATGTAGAACAATAAATTTCGCGAAAAATTTATATATGGATGTCGTTTTTTTTGCAAAATTTTACAGCTGAAAGTGAAAAATGTCATTTTTTTTCAAAAAAATCGTTACATTTTGATTAATAACAAAAAAAGTAAAAATGCCAGCAGCAATGAAATACCACCAAATGAAAGCTCTATTAGTGAGAAGAAAAGGAGGTAAAATTCATTTGTATGGTAAGTTGCATGACCGAGCGATAAACGGTGAAAGTAGTGTAGTGCCGAAGTGTAAAAAGTGCTCTGGTCATGAAGGGGGTTTCACCTAGCGGGGCTGAAGTGGTTAAACTACCCTGTGTGTGGTTCTGGTCTTGTTCATCACACACTTACTTGCGGTCAATCGGCGGTCCACTCCCTGCGCTTTCAGCCTATCGACTGTACGGACTCAAGTTAGACTGTCGGTGTGCTGAAAGTGGCCGGGAGGCCTGTTTGCGGATTGACCACTAGGGGCGCTGCGACGGTTTTGTGACGTATTGTGGCCGCGGCGGTCGCAGTTCGTCACAATTCCCTAATGTCTACATTATGTTGGCATCATTAAAAAAATTACATTTTATTTTTTAGGACGTTAGAAGGCTTAGAATTTAAGAAGCAATTTTTCAAATTTTCTATAAAATTTTCAAAACCAACTTTCAAGGACCAGTTCAGTTCTGAAGTCACTTTGAGGTCCTTACATTATAGAAACCACCCATCTAATCTAAATGATCCCATTTTAGAAAGTATGCCCCTCAAATTGCTCAAAACAGGTTTTACAAACTATGTTAACCCTTTAGGTGCACCACAAGAATTAAAGGAAAATGGAGGTGCAATAAAAAATATTTCAACAGATTTTTAATTTGAATCCAATTTTTCCTATAACATAGCAATGTTCTGCAGTTTACAGAAACACCCCATTTGTGTTTGTAACTTAGAGATGGCCCTGCGGTTTGCCTGGCGTTCGTTTTGCGGTTAACTTTGCATGTTCGCGATTCACCGAACATGCGAACATATGGTGATGTCTGCCGGCGCCATATTCTTTTGCATCGCACCAAACTTGACCCATGACACGTCCATCAGGTGGGACAGGACAGCCAATTTAGACGTTTCAGCACATGGACACCCCCCCATCCTATCACAGAACCCGATCTGACAGCCATTTTACATTCTGTGTTTTGACAGTGTAGGGAGAGGTTGCTTTGTGGAGCAGGGACAGGCTGTTAGGGACACCAAAATATAGTTAATAGGGTCATGAAAGTCCTTTTAAGGCCTGGTATAGGAGTGCTATCGATAGGTGTGATATACTGAGGGGTGAAATATACTTATAATATACTTTCTAACATAGTAAGTATATTAGAGTGAATTTATATTGTGCAGCAGTTGTGTGTGGTTCTGCTGAGATACCGCAGCTATATAGAGGGACAAATGCTATTGGAACAACTAATTGCAATGGGTGCAATATACCCGTTGACCCCCAAAAAACTGATTGAGGGGTGTGATATACCTATAATACTTTCTAACATAGAAAAGGGTCACCACCTATAAAACCCTGCTCCAGGCCCTAACTCCTATCCGCATGGGCACCTTTCGATGGTAGAGATGCCCATACACAGGAACCTAGGAAACCCTGGTGACCCTCGGATGCCCTAAAGGTAATGACAGGCAGAGACAACCCGTTCCTTCCCTTGTGAAGGAACTAGCATCTCGCTGAGGCCTAGTAAACAACCGGGGGGGGGGGGGGGAAACAAAACACAACAAGCGGAACACTTAACTTCTGAGGATGATGGATGAACAGGACTTCAACAAGAACCACACTCCAGCTCTTCCAAAACCAAATAAAGCTACCCAGAGCAAGGAGTGATGGGTAAAGTCAGACTAAATAGGGATAGGTAAAGGTCACATGATCCACACCTGAACAGTAGGTGTGGACATACCAGCAACACACAGACAAAGTGAAACTAAAAGAGGCTGTCAGATCACTAATGTTCAGATAATCTTTCAGACCTTCTAAGACCTGTCACAGGTGTGACAATAATATTGGGGAGCACAATTGGCATAGTATTAGGGGTGGAAGGATGGGGTGTTCAGAAGGTTGGGAGGAGGATGGAGAAGTAGGAAACTAAAATGTCTGTGTGCCAAATTCTGCAGAGACAAGAAATGGCTGAAAGAAATCATCATAGCAGTCTTCTTATGGAAAAGATAAGAAAAGGGAACATCACATGACGTAAAAGATGCTGAATTATATTAACCCCCACATCTGCCTCTAGCATGTCCCAGCAGGCTGCGCTTCTCTGACGCAGCCTGTTGGTGAATATTAGTATAGCACTGACATTACAATACACTACACCAAAGAATAGTGCAAACAATTTTAGAAGAGATCAAAATATTGCTTATTATAGTCCCCTTGTGGGATTATTAAATGGTAAAAAAAAAAAGTTATTAAATAAAGAAAAATCCAAGTTAAAAATACACCTTTTTTCCATTGAAAAAAAATATGTTTTTCTATTGAAATGCAGCTTTTGTTATATGTATTTATATGTATTTCATATTCCTGTAATTGTACTGTTACTTTGTTATTATTTCAGAACAATTAACATTGCAAAATGTCTAATGTAAAAACTCAGTTAATCAGTGTTATGTATACCCCAAAATGGTGCCATTAAAAAATACAACTTGCAAAAAACAAGCCCTCATATGACTACATAGATAGAAAAATAAAAAAAAGTTATAGCTCTTGGAAGGCAACAATGAAAAAAATCTCCTGGTTATTAAGGCCCAAAACTGGCTGGTCACCAAGGGGTTAAAGCAGCTGTTAATTAGTTTTTTTGTTAAACTATTTAAAATAACACATTTTTTTTCCAGTAAACTTTATTTATATATAACAATAGTACAAAGTGGGTCCTTGGCTTGCAAAATAGGAGCGTTTCATATTTACAATAGGTACACAATAATATATTAAAATAATAACAAAACTTTTTTTTGTCTCCGAACATTTTTAAATAATTAAAACTTTCTTACATTTTTTTTCACAACAACTGTAAAAATGACAGAGAAGAAGCGAGGCAGACATAATAAAAAGAATCAAGGAGAAACAAAGACACAATTTTCATACAGAAGTGCAGTGGAACTAGAAAGCTGAGCACCCCAACATTCTGCAATCTGATTGGGTGGTTTGGTTCATTAGATGACATGATGAGGTGAAGTATTATTAAAGGGGAAGAAACAGCATCAATGGAATTATGAACCATCCTGGTTTTGGCACTACTAAACATTTTGTGTTTCCTTCATATTTCGTCAATGATTTCATTCCAACCTGCATATAATTTGGGAAAGGAGATAATGCCATCAATAGAACTGACCTACATATCTCGGCATACAGACAAAAATTGAATATAAACAATACAATATAACTTTAATTCAACTACTAAAAATACAGTAACTATTTGCTGCACTTTTATAAGTGTTTGGCAAGAAGGCATATGGTTTAACACACTCTGGAAAGCGGGAGACAAAGTGGTTCTAGCACAGGCTGAAGTACAGGTCAACATTTGCAAACATCACATATAGACAAAGTCTTTAAATACGTAGGAGGCCAGCAAGGTACTGCCCAGCAATACATTACTAGGTCTACCAGCTCTACGTGGTTCTGATGGACAGAAGGTTGAGGGGGCTTTGGTATGCAGGTGTGGAGTTGGCAAGCTGCATTAGAAAGTGGGCGTCATAAGTCACATTCTCCTAGTGGTACACGAAGAGTACCCTATACATAAATATATGCTGGCTAAAGCAATTCTTGGAACATTTTGATGATTTTTTGAAATTGCTAAGAAAGACGAAATGATCCCCTGAAACTACCTACAGGCAACACTAACTTTAACACTGTACAAATTAGTAAGCTAAGGAATGTAGCAGATCTACTGTAACCACCAATCAAATTACAAGAGACGGGTGTTCCAAGAACAAAAAGTAGTACACAAAGATAAAAAATAAATATCTAATGCTATTTCAAGTAATGGCTGCTGTAAACATATTTTCATTAGGAAATGACCTGATGGGCAATGTGTCTGACTACACTGAACATATGGTGATCTGGCTAGCAGATGACCCAGATGGTAGCTCAACAGAGATGCAACCTTCACCTGTGTGAGAAGATATCTACAGGCCTTGAAATATGCAGAGAGAGGCTCAAGAAAGAATGGTAACCATTGACCAAAGTAGTGTTTGCTGTAGGGAAGAAGAAAGATTTCTGTAGTATCTGAAGTACTTATGGATAATTCAAAGGAGTCTAGTGTGTTCTTCTTCACAATGCCTTAAAATACAGAAAGGCCTGTCTGACAGTTTCACTTTGTGATCTCGATTAGCCTCACTAATACAATGTACATATACTAGGATTTTGCCACACTGGCTAAACCTAAGCAATGGTCAAAAAGACAAGTCACATAGTATTGTGATCAGATAAGTGCACACATTGCATGTCGAGGTCACTGGTTGTAAGAAATGATAGAAATATCCACAATAAGAAACCAGTTTTGACTGGAGTATTCTTTTTGTTTGAAGAACCTGGTATGGAGCCAACCAGCCAACTTCTCTAGTGATGTCCAAGCCTGTAGCAAGACTTATGGGCTCTCCAAAGCGGACAATAGTATTTAAGGTGGAATACATTGAAATGTATTGTATTTCCAGATCAGGGCAGTTGTTATTGGACTTGTCACATCCTAAACTTTTATGGCTTTGTGCTGCTGGCTGTTTTAAGAGATTTTAGCACATGGAAGAACCCTGTCTGTGAAACACAGGAGAAAATTGTAAGGCGATGTGAAACAAACACCCTGCAGTTTTAGGATAAATGGAAAATATTGTAATAATCTTAAAACACATTTGCCTTATACAGATGCTCTGAAATGAGCCAACCCCAATTTCATAGTGATGGACATTCAGTGTTAAAATATGACACCAGTGTTAAAATAGGCATTAGTATGCATATCATGAATTATTTGGAATTTTTTTGAATGACAAATGAGTCCATAATATATATTACTGTAAAGTGATTGTACATGAAATTGAGAACCTGTGTGAAATAGGACGTTTGGCACAAAAGTCAAGCCTTCTTAGCTGTCAGAGAGGTCATGGATATGATCATGAAATATTTTCTGGTCAGTTTTGGAACCGCGTTCTCTTTGATGATATGTATCATAAATACAAAAACCTACACTTCAATACAATCCTTATGCATACAACTGTTAAAGGTAATGTATTTTAAAGTTAGTAAGCACCATTTTTGGGTGGAATGTACCAACATGGAGGAGCATTATTTTAGGATCTGTGGTGGATCCGTTATGATCTGTTTAGCTGACCTTTTTTTTCACCATTGACTTAGCGGTGTAATGGATCAGTCAGGTTTGTTTTTTTACTGGATACAATACTGCAGCATACTACACTATTCTGACTGTCAATCAAATAACTGAAGCCAGACCGAAAGAGAACTAACACAGGTGTGAATTGAATCTTAAGAATTAAGCAGCATGTTCCTATTCCACCCCAAAAAATGTACGCTTCTAGAAGGATTATCATGTAAACTAGAAGATAAATAAAGATAGTTGTACAATGTGCAGGCTTCTGTACAAATTCAACATGTGTACAATGGCATAGTAGATGATTCTGTATTAGCCCTGGAATACAGCTTTTCTATTCACAGACAGTAAGCAATGTGAGTGAGTTAGCTACTAGCTTTACTATCATTTATAGTTTTGGAGGCTGTTGACTGGCGTAATACTCTATACTAGTTTTAATGTACTAGATTTGGTAATGCTTTCATTTTTACCATACTGCTAAGGCCTCATGCACACGAATGTATTTTTTTTCCGTGTCTGTTCTGTTGGGGTTTTTTTGCGGACCATATGCGGAACCATTCATTTCAATGGGTCCGCAAAAAAAACTAAAGGTTAGTGCATTCCGTTTCCGTATTTCCGTTCCACAAAAAAATAGAACATGTCCTATTATTGTCCGCATTACGACGTCTGCATTTTTTGCGGACCGCAAAATACATATGGTCGTGTGCATGAGGCCTAAGGGTCAGATTATTCTGTTTCAATGGATTTCAAGGTCCCTATGTGAAAAGCTGTAGGCAATGGTTTTCACACAAAAAGCAATGAAACTTGGTACAGAATGATTCATAACAACATTAAAGGGTCATTCCACTTGGTTAATGGACACATGCCTCTTGCTATGAGAAATTCACAATTGGATTAGCTGGTGAATTTGGAGTGAGTGGCCTTAAGTACAGTTCCTAAGTAGACAGGCCATGGGGTGCAAGTCCTCTGGTAGATCAGCTGGTAGTGGATACATGTTTCAAAAATCCACAGTCTTCCAAATCTTGAAAGTCATCCCTTGAACCAGTGCAAAATATGCCAAGTGTGGCCGCTTAAGAATTTAAATCTATGAAAAATTCAATTTGTGTCTTTTTAGGGATGAAAAATAATGTACTCTCCCCCCATTTTACACCCATCCCAAAAAAGCAATAAATAATAATAAAAATAGGAGTCTTTTGAAGAGAAAACAATCTAAACAAACAACCAAACCAACAAACAGAGCAGTTGAGTCTTCTCTTAATTTACATACAACATGCAATCAGCAGCCTGCCGGGCTTGTGGAAACTTCAGCGACCACTCCAGGGCCTCAGAAGGAATGATGAATATGGAGCAGCGTTGGCTGCTCTCCTCATTCTGTGAGGCGATCAACTGTAAGACCCTCTGATTTTCACAGTTGGAAGGAATGTCCAGGGAATCCTGCAGCTCTTTGTCTTGGGAGTCTTTGTCAGGACCCTGCCCCCTTCCCATGGTTAAAGAGCTGCATTGAAATTCAGCTGTCAAAACTCATGGCCGCTATCAACTGCTCCACTTTGTAGGCTAAGCGGTGTCGACGCCCCTGTTCATCCTGTTCCAAGGCTGTAATCAGCTGTAAAAGAGTAGATATCAAAGGTTATATTCACAGTTCAAAAGCAATTACTGTACCTGATCACAGGTTTTTTTTGGAACGCAAATGGCCGGCATCCGTGTTTTGCGGATCCGCAATTTGCAGACCGCAAAACATAGCACGGTCGTGTGCATGAGCCCTAATGCTCAGTTCACATCTGCATTGAGCTTTCCATTCTTCTCATTCATCAGAAATACAGGAAAATGAAAAATAATGGATCCATCTTAGGCTACTTTTACATCTGTGTTGTCAATTCCAATCTGGCAGAGAATTAAACAGATCCGTGCTATTTAATACATCCAGATGCATCTGTTTCGGCTAGATCCGGTTGTATTAAATCAAAACTGAACAAACCGGATTTGGTATCAAAATCATTGTAATTCAATGGATGCCAGAGCGGAGATCGTCTACCGGATGTCAAAACCTGAATTAAAAACGCAGATGTGAATGTAGCCTTAATGTCTGATGGTACTGATACAAACTGATGCAAACCAAACAGCAGTTGCAGAGAAAGCGGAGCCTCTAGGTGTAAGAACATGGCCCCTGTTGCTCCTGCAAATATTAAAACATCACTGCTCTCAGCAGTGCGGGCACATATGAACATGGGACCAACACAGATGCCTTCAGCTGCCAAGCGCACATGTAACAGGACAGCGAGTCACATAGGTACAAAGCTGCTGACAGATGCCCTTTAAAACATTTTCTGTGCTTTTGACGGATGCTAAGGCCAGGTTCACATCTCTGATGAGTTCACCGGATCTGGCATTGCCGGATTCTATGGATCATTGCCAGACTGCTGCATGCATTGATTTTTGGTTCAGCAGACTGAAGCATTACCAAATCAGGCAGCCAGGTCATCTTGTCTGAGATATAAATACATCTTAGGGTACTTTCACACTTGCGGCAGAGGATTCTGGCAGGCAGATCGGTCGACGGAACTACCTGACGGATCCGGCAATCCAGAGGCAAACGGATGGCATTTGTCAGACGGATCCGGATCCGTCTGACAAATGCAATGAAATACCGGATCTGGAAAAACGGATCCAGTATTTATTTTTGCATTTTTAAAGGTCTGCACGGGCATACATCCTGAGCGGAATGCTCTCCATTCAGAATGTATTAGGATAAAACTGATCATTTTTTTTCCGGTATTGAGCTCCTGTGACTGAACTCAATACCGGAAAAAAAAAACGCTAGTGTGAAAGTGCCCTTAACTGAGCACAACTGATGCCCATTCAAACAAATAGGGATTAAAAGTGATCAGTTATTTTTCATGTTTCTGTACTAATCATGGATCAGAAGAACAGAAAGCTCATCGTAGATGTGAATGAGCCCTAAGACTAGAATCATATTGTTCTAATATGGCCACAAGCTACTATATTGTGAACGTAACACATAGAAGTTTAGTTCTAACAAATTTAACTTTGATCACCATACGGTCATGTAAAACCGTTGAATATGTTGTCTGTATAAGATATCAATTTGGCGCAGGCCTCTACATAACTTCGGCACATTCAGCGCCAGTTCTGAATGTAAGACAGCTTCCTAGCTGTCTTACATTTAGACCATTTTCTACGCCTAAAACAGGTGAAATGGTAGAAAACAGTAAATGAGACTGTTCCCCTTCCCCACCACTCCCACTTTTTTTATGACCTGGCGTGAATGGGGAAGAACTTGCAGAATCTGCAGCACCATGGCATGTGACACAACCTGCGCCAGATATATGACACAAAAGTGGCGTATATCTGGTTATAAATTACCCCCTTATTCATAATAACTTTGCCACCAAGTATGGATTTATCTTTTATTAACTTCTGATGCTTTTTTAGCTTGTACAATTTAAACATTCAGATTATTGCAGGGTCACAAACAGCGATTTTAGGGAAAATGCCATGCTTTTGTGGTGTTTTTTTTTTTCTTCACCAAAAGCTGCGGCCAGATGTTAGATGAAAGTCTATGGGCTCTTTCACACCTGCGTTATAGTCTTCCGGCATAGAGTTCCGTCGTCGGGGCTCTATGCCGGAAGAATACTGATCAGGATTTTCCTAATGCATTCTGAATGGACAGTCCGTCCTTCAGGATGCATCAGGATGTCTTCCGTTCCGGAACGGAACGTTTTTTGGCCGCAGCAAATAGCGCAGCATGCTGCGCTTTTTGCTCCGGCCAAAAATCCGGAACACTTGCCGCAAGGCCGGATCCGGAATGAATGCCCATTGAAAGGCATTGATCCGGATCCGGCCTTAAGCTAAACGTCGTTTCGGCGCATTGCCGGATGCGACGTTTAGCTTTTTCTCAATGGTTACCATGACTGCCGGGACGCTAAAGTCCTGGCAGCCATGGTAAAGTGCAGTGGGGAGCGGGGAGCAGCATACTTACCATCCGTGCGGCTCCCGGGGCGCTCCAGAGTGACGTCAGGGCCCCCCAAGCGCATGGATCACGTGATCGCATGGACACGTCATCCATGCGCATGGGGCGCTCTGACGTCATTCTGGAGCGCCCCGGGAGCCGCACGGATGGTAAGTATGCTGCTCCCCCGCTCCCCACTACTACTATGGCAACCAGGACTTTAATAGCGTCCTGGGTGCCATAGTAACACTGAAAGCATTTTGAAGACGGATCCGTCTTCAAATGCTTTCAGTACACTTGCGTTTTTCCGGATCCGGCGTGTAATTCCGGCAAGTGGAGTACACGCCGGATCCGGACAACGCAAGTGTGAAAGAGGCCTATGATGAATTATAAAACTGATTGTGCCAAAGTCTTTTGATGCATTTTTTAAATCTGTAGCATTTTTTTTTTTTAAACACAGCATACACTAGTTCTGGTGTTTTTTTTTTGCTGTTTTTCCCACAGGCCTCTTCATGTTGCAAATGTAACAAATAGAAAAAAACACAGAAAATGGCATAAAAAATGTCTGAAATTCATGGAATTTATTACACACACAAGCCAGAAGTGGATCCAAACAGGAGAATTATCAGGTTTTTTTACCATTCCATTTGAATCCTTTTTGCTCCAAAACTGCACTAAACACTGCGATTTCAGCCTTAACCAAGTTGTGCCAAGCTCTAAAGATATCTCAGGCTGGGCAAAAATATCTGATCGATGGGAGTGCATGATTTCTGTGGGAGTGCCAATCAGTGTACTCATCTACTGTATTTCCGTCAGTCCCATAGAGAATGAATGGAGCTCCAGCAGTCAATCATTTCAGGGTGGGTGTGTGCTTGAAATCCCTTTATCATAATTTGGTGGGGGTCCCAGCAATCAGACTATAAATCAGATAGTAATCCCTTATCCTCTGGGAATAACTTTAGATTTTGGCAAAAACCTTTAAGAAAGTCAAAATATCCCATGTATATATATAAAAAATGGGATATCTTCTGGCTAAGGTTTCCAGTTAGTGTTCATACACTGAAACATATTACGTAGCTTGACCTTCCCATTTCCCTGTACATTTGGTCACTCCTTACCTCCACACTGTATTTACTGACATATGAGTAGATCTCGTTGAGTGCACTTAGCATATTAAATTCTGATACATGCATACGAGATTGCTCTGCGAGGTAGGCGTTCATGTCCTGGTCGCTGATGGCTGGGAGCTTTGCAATGTCAGCATAATATCTGTAAAACACAGAGGGATACCATTTATAGAATAACCGTTATGATAGTTCATTCTGATTATGACATATTAACCTCTTTTCAAAATGAGATTTTCAATTTATAATTACTTTTAAAAAGGTTACAAAAGTTAAAAATCAGCCAAAGAGGTTTTCTGAGATTTTGTAACTAATGACCTATCCTCTGGATCAGCTGTTTCAGAAGGCACCGGTGCTCACAGTAGCGCCGTGGCCTTCTCTCAGCTCACCAAGCACCATACATTGTATAGCGGCTGTGCTTGGTATCGCAGCTTAGTCCCATTCAGCTGCTCCTAGGCCATGTGATGTCATGTTCATCAGCTGGGAGAAGGCCGCAGAACTAGTGCTGATCAACAGCTGATCTGCAGGGGCCCAGATGTTGGACCCCCACCAGTCAGATACTGATGACCTATCCAGATGGCAGGTCATCGGTTAACAAATCTCGGAAAACCTCTTTAAACCCGTTTCTATGCTTACAACTAGAACCTTTATTCAGCAAGTCCCTTTCCAATTCTCCACTTTCACTCTAAAATTCACATTTCCAATCAACTGGAAATATGACTGCACCCAGTGCATGAAATACATAGGTTACTAGCGCTGATTCTGTACACTAACCTCTCTACCCAGTTCTTGTAGTTGGGGATGTCCTTGGCATAGAGCAGCTTGTTGCTGGGAGAATCTTTTCCAAGACGGTGCTCTGAGGTTGAACAAGAATCCATAAAGGTCTGAGCCACAACAGACAAGCAGGCATCTGTGATACTGCCTTTATGGATGTCAAACACAAACTGAGGATTCTTAATGACATTCACCCAAAACCGAAGCGGTAGACTGTGAAGAAGAGAAAAGGGATGATTAAAGCCTTATATGATCTGTTCACCCCCCATGTTCATGTATTGCTTTATTTTAACATTCGGACTTACTATAATTCTTAATCACAACCAATCTATTGCCCCCTCAATCAACTCACCAGTTACTTTTCCATGTGTGCCGGACATCTGTATCGTAGATACTGTGCCTGTCTGCCTGTTCATCCAAGAAGTCAAACATGTACTTAATAGCAAGAGGTAGGGCACTCCCCCGATGCACTGTACTGAACAATGTTTCAAAAAGGTCATCCACAAACTTTTGTAGTGTTCCCTATGTGATAAAAAAAATACACATTTGTATTTTAATTTGGGCTTATATATTAAAAGTTTATTTACACAGCTCAAAGCAATGTAGTTGACTTTTGAAAAAATTTTAATATTTTTTTTTTTAGACCCCTCAGTATAGGCCATTAATATTAGATCAGTGGGGTTCTGACTCTTGGCAACCCCACTGACAGCTTTTTGAAGGGGTCTTGGCACTCTAGAAAGGTCCTTCATTTTTTATTCCGAACAGCTCCATACTTTTAGAAGTCACAGTTTCTGGTGTTACAATTCACTATAGGTTTGCCCCATTTGAGTGAATTGGCAATACCAGGCAAAGTCGCTACTCATAGTACATTGCTGTGCAGTATGCAGCAGCGTAAACTTCAAAAAAGGATGCTGCTCCTACTGATCCAATATCAATGTTATATTGATGGCCTATCCTAACTGGAAAACCCAAAGTGTAGGTGAATCCTTTTCCCCCATTTTATTGGCGCTATTGGGGAAAAACGGCTGCTTCAAAACACACCATATTAAATGTACACATAAAACTCAACCTCTGACACCATTCCATTGATAACTGCAAAACATAGCCCCAGCTTTGCACTCTCTATCATGTAGCTTCTTCAAGTCACAGTTATACAGTAGATACATTTTTGATATACTTAATACACAAAAGTAGAACTCCATTTGAGTTTGTATGTTACCTTTGTTGCTAGCAGCCTTGTCAAGTAGATTTCCGAAACCATCTTGCTTCCCCGGTCTCCTTCTTTCTGGTCTCCATGTTCATGGTTTTTCACCAGGTGCCAAACCTTGACACCGCTCTCGAGATCTGGAGTGATCATGGGGGCACGAGAACGAAGGCTATCAGGGCTGCCTGTGTAGCGGAATGTGGAGTCTACAAGAAGGGTAATATAGGAATATTCAATACATATAAATCCTACACTTCTCAAAACCATTGCCAGCTATGTATTAGAAAGGCCAGATGTGGACTAATTCAGAAGAAGAACAGATATCTGCAGATATGAACTTCTCATGGATGAACATACCTTAGATCATACACATGCCTGTACATTACAAGGTAGCCTGCAGCTCTTTTTAGTTTAATCAATTTCATGATCCTATTTCATATCCAGACTCGCCTTGCAGGGGTTATTGGCGGAAAGTCAAATGACTTAGGCCCTCAGTCAGATGCCGCCAGTGTTAATGAACCACAAGTCTCCTTGCAGCTTATCCAAAGAAACAGCAAGAGGCTTACAGAGCTTAACAAAGAAAGCACTATTTAGCAATAAAAATGCCGGCAAATTAGAAGATGGCAGCGAAGGTTTAATTTTCATCGTCTCTGTTGTCATGCAGATACAATTATGCTGTGTAACTAAGTGTGGATGCAAAAAGCATGACACATTCCTGCAGTCATCGGCGGACTTAGAGACATAGCCGACATTAGCGTTTCTGCCATGAAATGCTCGAGACAATACAGAATCCCTGTTAACAATTCCTATGTCACCATTAATATTGCTTCTAATGTCAAACACATGCAGGAGCCAAAATACAGCCTTTATGGTGTCTTTTCCTGCACATGGTGCCCCAAACCGCCGATCAGCCGTATTCTTGATTCCCGATAATATGTTGTGATGCTTTTTCTTTCCACTGTAATCATGTTTGCACCAATTTTCATAATTTACATGTTAATGAATGAGCGAGACAAATGTTACTGATACTGCTGCCTTCGCCGGTTAGCGGCTGAAGATTTATGTCGCTGGCGCCATGATCTGCATAGAAACGGCTCCTGCAAATCTTTGCTGAGAACAGTAACCCTATGAGTTCTGGAGAAAGCAGTAGGTTCTTTTTTATTCATGTTACTTTAAACCCATTCAATTCAGGGGTCCATCTAATGCTACTACTGTGAATATATTATAAGTAGCCAAATTTCTTAATTACGCTAAAGTGTAATTAGAATACACAAACTGTCCATGGCAACTACAGTGCCCATGAGGATTAGACCAAATAAGAGGGTAGACTCTATTATCAGCAGTGTTAATTTCATCCCCATACCAACTTTTACGTTCTTTGTCGTTTTTATATTCAGAATGGCATGGAGAAAATCCGGCGTTGTTGGCTATGACAACCAAGCACGGTGCATTTGAAAGTTGTCTTATGATTGGTTGGTATGAGCAACAAGGCCAGATTTCTCGCTCTTTTTCGAGTTTAATGTAATACTAAAGTGCTTATTTCTTTATGCCCACTAGTTCCTTCTGACTAGTCTTAAAAACAAGAATTTATTGAATTTTTATGGCATGGATATACATTTCTTATGCCATTTTGAGGTCACTCTCACACTTGTGCTTTTAGGCATTAGGCCCGTTTCAAACAAGTATAAAAAGCACCTATGGTGTTTAGGTCTGAGTGATCAGGTGTGCAGCTGGGCCAGGAACTGCAGCTGTAATACAGATGTGGATATTGTCATGTGACCATAGAAAGTCAGACTAGGCATGAAAGATAAACATGAATAATCTGTACCTCTTGTGCATTTTGGACCCAATCCTCATTTTGGTTTACAAAACTGATCCAAAATAGCTTATATATAGTTATAGTTTTATATTTATATTTCTTACCATATCTGCTGATGGAGGTCCGGGATATGCTTGCAGATGCTGGGATATTGTAAGATGAGGTTTGTTTTGGGACCAGAGCTACTACTGAACGATCAGAGACCTGCATGAAAAAAGAATGCAGTCAGTAGAAGAGATTTACAGACCCCTTGTATGAGGTCAGGCATTTGAAGTGTTAAGAAACTTTCCAATAATGCAGCAGTTAGGCTGAATTCACATGATTGTGTGTAGTCCGTGAAATGTGGTCTGTGAGATGTGAGCTGAATTCATAGTCATTTATGATGATGTGAGTTCCAGCCCAACTGTGTGTCTAAAGTCCCGTACTCAAATGATGCTGTGGGTACGCAAAAATAGACTCCCCGCTGGGCTAGAACTGATAGATCACAGATCATTGTGATGCAGAGAGTTCGGCTAACATGAACCACGGTCTGTCTGGGAAATGTGGCCGCCATATGGATCACACACGGCCATGTGAAAGCAGCCTTAGTTGTAAGGTCGCTTGCCTAACCTTTAGAATCATCCAACTTCATCCCAAATATGATTTTCTTTCCAATATGCAAATAAGAATGGGACAATGAATGTTGCGTTGTGATAGTCACCTCTACTAAACCTCATAAAATTGACCCTAATCTTCAATTATACCTGTCTTCTTTCATATCAAAGAATCATGTCGGAGGTTACTTATTACTAGTATTTTTAACACTTTAAACGTTTTTCAATGTATAGTACGTTCAACACCGATTAAAAGTGGTATTTTGGTTATATCCAAAGTACAGGGGATAACTACTAGAGTGGTGGTGGGGTCCGACTGCTGGGGCCTCCATCTATCACGAGGAGATAGGGTAAAGAGACAGCATTCAGCCTATTGCTTCTGCCTCCTCATTTTAGTAAGAGGTAGCGTCAACACCTGGACCCCACAGATCCAAACTTTTGACAAGTCACTATGATGTCAACAGTTGTTTGAAGTGGCAATTACACTTTAACAGTCAAATCAGTGGCCAAATATCCATTGTGTACACCTTATTGTCATCTACTGGGCAGGTAAGCAGAGAATAAGTGAAAGCAGGCCACAGACATGGCACCACGTTGCTAATACAGGGTGTATCCTAAACCGGCACCATCTGTACATGGAGGCTTGTCAGTGGTGAAGGATTAAGTGTTGTAACAAGGGTTCATTCCCGCGATCAATAACATTTTCATGACTTATGCTATGTTCTTAACCTTTGCTGTTGGAAAGTTTCCCTGATTGCCGTTTCCTATACAAGTTGGAGTTATTTTTTCACAAAACAATAGCATAGCTGTGAGTGATCTTGCTTAGTGAGATAATGTGACTCATTTCCTCCTGTGAAGCGGTGTTTGGATTAGGAGCGTTTCCATATAACCTAGCCCAGAATCCAAACAAGAAGTGTTTGGAGATATTTTATGTCAGCGGATAATCGTGAGTGAGAACCACACTTTTTAAAGCACATTTTAGCCTCTCTCATTTCCAGGCCCATTTTAAAGATGGAGAATGGCACTGATTTAATTAAGGCTGAAGCACAAAGAGAATAAGCAGCTATCATAATGTTATGGACCATAAAGCATTCTTATTAAACCATTTTTTATTCTAACCAGTTTTATGAACTTTATAAAAATGTGATTTATGGTAAGACAAGCAATAAAGCCATCTTTCAGAGGCTTAAATTGCCTGTCCCTCTATTACATCCAGAGGATTAATTAGGCAAAAGTCAAACTGTAGATGAATATTTGTGCTAACGAGATCCTCTTATATGAAGGTTTCCATTTTATCCTCTTGATGTGGTCTTCATGGCTAACGTATAGCGCACAGTTTCCTTTGTACAAAGGAGGGATAATGCTGTTTTTAACAAAATTTTGAACACGTTGACACTTTGGTCATTACAGTTTCATGGTAGTGTAATTAACAGTGCCCTCGGCAGTAACCATGAATAATAAATCACTTAACTGCAGTTGTACAGACACCCAGAAAATTAACATAATCAGGTGAGGATACATTAAAGATGATCTTTTACTTGGATGTTGAATCTTTATGGAAAGTATTATTATACTTGAACAATTTGGATGTACTGTAGATTTAAGGCAAGTTCAGGAACACTCATCTAGGCTTCATGCACATGGTCATATGTCTATAAACCTCCAAGTTGTGTGGAGTGACAATACAGCATCTATAGAGGTGTATGTGGTGCTGATGTAGGTCTCCAGGTGCAGCTGGACAACCTCCTGTACACAATGGCGCTCTGCCATGTGCCTGGGGCCTAAAGGTGCCCATAGACCTTTCAAAGCTTCTACAGTTGACAGCTATTCCTTACTGCCCTACACAAGTGCATACTTGGTTTGCCCGAGCATACATGTCCAAGTCTGTTCTTCAACTAAAGATCATACATTATAGGATGGATTTCTTCCAGAAAGTCAAAATCAATCTAGAGCATTCAACTGGCAATCCTTTTAGAAGCAATGGTAGCATCCTACAGCTGAGAGTCATCAATTTCCACACAAATCATTTCATTTTATAGGGTATTGAATGTGAAACCTCAGCTAAGTGATGCTTCATTTTGCTGATCCCACACTTGAAGCAATAAGCCTGTAACAGAATTAAGTCCGCTGCCCTTTCAGCGGGAATTAATGCACTTCCTGGGTCTCTATCCATTATAGATTACGTTCAAAGTGCATTACATTCTAAAAAGCGGAGAGTCAAGTGTTCACATTCATGCTGGAAAATTAATATACAGCAGCTGATAGATAAGTATACCTAACTGTTCACATTTACTCATGGTCCATCCAAAGACCATTACATAAGCTGTGTATCTAGATCATGTGGGTGCCTCTAACGGCCTCTTTAAACCACGGTTTGCATACTGTTGGAAGGTACTTTTTGGGTCAGATTTACCATAAAACAGAATGCGGCAGGGAATAGAAATAACTCGGGCTGCTTTATTCTATCCTGTTGAAGAACAGGATCCAGACAGACCCTTTTTTTCATGAAGTGACAGAACAAAACAGGAATCTTCCTACTTTCCATTTCCAAGGTACTTTTCGTATAATCTTGACAAAAAAGGAAGTAGCTTTCAACAGGGTCAAAGATGTGGTGTGAAGTGAGCCTGTATGCTTGTATAGCTATTAAGAACTGTGCACTCAAATATTCTAAGGTATGGAAGTGGATATATTGTCTACACCACTGTTCCTCAACTCCAGTCCTCAGGGCCCACCTACTGGTCATGATTTGAGAATATCCCACAGAATGAATGCCTTTGGTAAGTCTTGATGCACTGACACTAATTATATCACCTGCTCAATACTAAGGAAATCCTGCAAACATGACCGGCAGGTGGGCCCTGAGGATTGGAGGTGAGGACCACTGGTCTACCCAATCTGGCAAACAAGTAATCCAATGGACCACCAAATTACTTCTTGATATTAATTTGCTTGAAACTTGTTTATTACTATATCAATACTAAACAGAGATTTCCTTGTTTAGCAACTATCATGTCAACTGTCTTGTGACAAGATTTACATTTGACTGATCAGTACACATAGGTAACCCTCCTAGTGTGGTGCACCTCTGCCTCTACTTCCCTATTAATAAAAATAGTTAATCTTATCATTACCGTCTACAGGCGACTAGGAAAAAAAAACCACTCACATGTATATATAAATGGATGTTCACATCACCGTTTTGTTTTCCGTTCTTTAAATGTAAAATAAAAAACTGATCCTTCGCTTACTGAGCATCTGTTGTGCTCATTTTGCATCTGTTTTTGCCATCAGAGATCCATTATTTTAGACGGGAAAAAATGTCCTGCATGGAGGACTTTTTCTCCTGTCAAATATAACGGATCTTGAAGAACATGACAAAAATGGATGCAAATGAGCACAACGGAGGCTCAAAATAAAGGATCCTTTTTTTTACATTTTTTTGTTCTCCTGACTGATCAGAAGTAGAGAAAACAAAGCGGTGATGTGAATGTGGCCTAACCTGGTTGCCTGGAAAGTAACTACATTATAACAAAGTGTGTCACTAAGCTACTAATCTTAGAAGAGATGAGGGATACCTTAGAGAGAACTCACGTATTTAAATTAGGATACTTTATATTACAGCTAGCAATTAAATTACCATTAATTTATACGATGGTGCAGTATGGATAATTAGAATATTTAATGAATCCATTTTAAAGAGCATGACATCACTGATAGACTCTTTTACACTTAATCTAATCATTCCTTACTTCAGTGGTCTTCAACCCATGGCTGTCCAGCAGTGGTGAAACTGCCCTGACAGGATGCTGGGAGTTGTTCTTTCAACACAGCTAGAGGGTTTTCAAACCATTGTTCTACTACTCTGTTTTCTGGACCATCATAGAAATCATAATTCATAAGTGGATAAGGTACCTGGTAGTGCATGAGCGTGTTGAGCCGTTTCCAGTCTCCTTCAATCTTAGTTGTGATGTCTTCATCTTGTAGAACCACCCTTGCTATGCGTCCTTGTCTCCACTCTGCTCATTGGTCACACAAAACACAATTTATAACATGGGCTAAATTAGTTTCTTTTCATTTTAGAATCATGATTTTACAAAGGAAGCTATAACATTTTACTTGCGACATCAAGAGCTATATGGCGACTTGTGACCATATGAAATGTGTTGGCAATGTCACGCTGTTAAAACCGTAATTAATGAAAGTGGACGTGGTGGCACTGAAATTCAACAGGTTTGGATGTCTGTCAAATGTCCTGTCATGGTTACTTGTGGGACGAAATGTGTCCACGTTCATTATCATTAGTGTGACACTGCTATCATATGTCAAGTGAACACAAGTCTTTGTGTAGCCCAAGCCTTAGAATTCTAAATTCAGGTTTCTGGAGGCAGTTTTGGTAGCCAAAACCAGGAGTGAACGTCACTATGTATGCTGCTTGGTCACTAAATAAATACCTGCTGCTTGAACTGGACGAGTGCTGAGGACCTTTCTACATTTGGGTCTATGAGGATCCAGAGCCAGGATCCATTACCACGTGCACCACCTCACCTTGGACTTTAACCAGGTACCCAGTTACCAGGAACTTATATGTTCACCCTATCTAGGGTGTGGAGTGCTGCTTGCTTCCAGTTAGGCCTCCTGCACACGACCGTATGGTCTTCCGGTACATTTTAAACGGATCTGTTTTTCCGTTTCAGTAGTGTTTCCGTTCTTTCAGTTGTATTTCCGTTCCGCTTTGCCGTTCCGTTTTTTCGTTTGGTTTCAGTTTGTGATCCATTTTTTGCGGATCGCAAACGGAAACGGAAGCATTCAATAATGTTTAAACAGTAAGTACATAAAAAAATTGGGCTGGGCATAAAATTTACAATAGAGAGTTCCAGAAAAACAGAACAGATACAGAAGACATACAGATGCATTCTGTATGCAATCCGTATTTTTTTGGCGGAACCATTGACTTGAATGGAGCCATAGAATTTGATTTGCGGGCAATAATAGGACATGTTCTATCTTTGAACGGAATGGAAATACGGAAACAGAATGCATATGGAGTACCTTCAGTTGTTTTTGTGGAACCTTTGAAATAAATGGTTCCGCATACGGACCACAAACGGAATTCGCAAAAACGGAACGGAAACGGAAAAAAAAAAACACGTTTGTGTGCAGGAGGCCTTTAAACAAGAGAAGTCATATCTGTCCTTTATACTTTCTCTGTGACCCCCTCCTGCTTTTGGCCTCCAAAACTGCATCAGGAAACTTGACTGTGTAGCCGTACCATAAATGTACTGTATGATATAAATCAGAAGACTTACAACAATTTACTACAATTTATCCTGGAGATCCTGTGCATGCATCGGCTTGTATATGATGAAAGGCAGACTAGTCCTGCTAGTCATCTGAGCTATTAAAGATAAGGCTATTTAATAGAAAAACAGCTGGGCTCCAGTCTTGGCTATGCAGGAATTAATGCACCTTTAATATGGACAAGGTACCACTTCAAAGAAATGAAACATACTGGAATTTCAAATGGATTCAGAAATTAACATATTTCCCCAATTCTTTATCTCATGAAAATATGAATCTTGAAATGAAAGACCGTGACCGTCAATAGAGCACAAACAACATAAAAAAAGCGAAAATATGTTCATTCAAGATGTCCTTGCTTTGTAGCGTAATTACCACATACCTAAGTCCATGTCCACAGCTCTCGGCCTCTGAGAATAGGGCACATTTTTATATACTGCATCCAAGATCTTCTCCTTCACCTGAGTGATAGTGTCACAGTTTAAGGCCTTCACCGGTATCTCAGGACTATTTTCATTGTCAGGGTTTACACAGTTCAGGATCTGTAACAAAACATTCGTGAAATTATCAAAAATGGCTAAACCATGAGCACACTGCTGAAGTCTAGGTGACCATGTTTAACAAAAAAAAAACAGCAGTAAAAAATACTTGTGTGTCCAGCATTTCATAATCCCCACTGACTTTCATCTAAAATCTAGAGCTCCCAATGTTTAGCAAAAACTGCATTTGCAAACAGCACCACAAATAAAAAGTGCTGAGAAACACAAAAACATTTTTTTTTTATTCTGATGTGTGAATCCATCCTATGGCCTCCATCACACATAGCTTTGGTCCTGACTTTTTTTTTGGGGGGACAATAAAAAAAACATCGCCTAAAGATAGATCTAACTTGACCAGCTTTTTGCGGGGTTTTTTAGGTGTTTTTACCCATTTGTGATACAGTTTTTTTTTTAGCATTTTTAAGGGAAAGTGTGTACCCCACTGTGATATCACTTCCACTGTAGAGATTTATGGGAAAACCATTGGTACAAAAAACACAATTGCTCATGAGTTATTTTGAAACTGAAAAAAAAATATATATATATGCGGAGGTCTATGGAAGAAGATGCTAGGCAATGAGTGAAAAAAATGCCAAACTGCAATGTGGAAAAAAGTAAAAAACCTAAAAAAATGCACCTCAAGGGTGCCTAGGACAAGAAGAAAAAAGGCAGGTGAACCTACTGTTCTGAAGCTGTTATTAGCACTATGTTCAGCATGTTCTACATTGTAGAGGGCAGCAGTGCACTGTTTTGCAGAAGGAAACTGCCCCCCCTTGTGGACACTTATTATACTTACCAGTGTTTTGTACTCAATCTGCTGCCGAATCAGTTTATCTTCACTCAATGAATAGCGGGCCTCTCCTGTGATTGAATCTATAGGTCCTTTCTCCATCTGCTGCTTAATGGCACAATGTAACATGAAGAGGGGCTCCCCGGCACATTCCTTAAAAAACAACGATAAACCTACGTATCATAAATATGTTACACATAAGACTAACCATAAGTCACATAGGCATGAGACCCAGTCACACTTTCAGGATGTGATGAGGATTAAGGGTACTTTCACACTAGATTTATTATTTTCCGGCATTGAGTTCCGTCCTAGGGGCTCAATACCGGAAAATAACTGCTCAATTGTATCCTAATGCATTCTGAATGGAGAGCAATCCATTCAGGATGCATCAGGATGTCTTCAGTTCCGTTTTTTTGACTTTTCAGGAGGGAGATAATACCGCACCATGCTACGCTTTTATCTCCATCCAAAATTCCGGAACCTTCCACATGCTCAGACTGCAAAAAATGTAAAAAATAAATAACTGCTGGATCCGTTTTTCCAGGTGACACCGGAGAGACGAATGCAGCATTTCAATGCATTTGTCATACGGATCAGGATCCTTATCCGTCTGACAAATGCCATCCAGTTTGCATACATTTGACAGATCCGGAAGGCAGTTCTGGCACCGGAACTGCCTGCCAGAATCCTCAGCCGCAAGTGTGAAAGTACCCTTAGCTGTAGTTGGCTAACATTCCGGATCCAATGAAAATGAGTGGTGTAATCTATACCCCATTCACATGCCTGCCTGAATTACAACGGGGCTAATCCCTGTGTGGAACCTCCAGCACATGTGAGTTTTTTGGCACTGACTTTGGAGCATTTCCACCTCAAAATTAGCTCCAAAAACCGCCTCTAAACAGTCTCCCATGTCAATGGGAAGCAGCACTTGTTTTTTCTTTACACGTGGAAAGAAGAAAGCTGCATGCTGTATCATGGAGTGAAATCCTTGCTGACTCTCCTATTGGAAAGCATACGAATACGGCTGTATACGTGTCTGCACATTTTTTGTGAACCTTTTAGAGCCGATCCTTGTCAAAAAACACAAGATGAAAATGTAGTTTTGTACTGAAGTATGCGGAAGATTTTGTGGCAGAATAATCCACAATCTAAAATCAGTTTCACTCATCTGAATGGGGCTAGAAGCACATGGATTTCTGCACGTCTCGGATATGTATGTTGAATGTTACCTTAAGGAATTTGTGCAGAAGAAAGGCAAACCAGTTAGTCAGCATCTTCTCTGCCACTGACTCCGTCCTAAGGAGAAAAAGAGAACGCAGGTTTACAATGCGTCGTCATAGCATACACATATCTAGCTCTTACATAATTCATGGGGTCAATTACAAACAGATATACGCCACTTTTTAGCGTATATATGGTGCAGATTGCGGAGCAAAGGTTATTTGCGCTGCAATCTGCGACTTTTACCCGCTCATACCAGGTCTAAAAATTGAGGCATGGTGTAGGTGGGCTGGCAGGCATGTCGCTATTCTAGAGTTGCTGCAAACAAACCAGCCCAATCCACACAGGTCACCAGTCCTGCAAGACTTGCATTGCTGTCTGTGCTGGCCAAGTTGCGTGTGACATGTGACCAAAATCAACAGTGTTTTTTGCAATAGTCATGTTGAGGATGCATAAGGTCGCTGACAGTTACTAGAAGTCATATTAGGGTACGGTCACACGGTCAGGTTTCTGCATGCAGTTTTGGAAGCCAAAACCAGGAGTGAATTCAAAAATACCTTCTATTCTTTTATGCTCCACTCCTGATTTTGGCTTCCAAAACTCCATGCAGAAAGCCGACGGTGTGGCACTGCGTCCTTCACCACATCATGAAGCCCTAGACTAAATCTTAGAGGTTGCCATTAGAAAGCAAAATATTTTTATAGTTTTTGGGCAAGACAAAGTCATGTCTTTCCGCATACAATTAAATGTTGTACTTTTCCCATTAGCCACTAGATGTCGATAGGAGTGTACCACTTCAGGATGCTAAAGATCTTGCTTTACAGCCTGTGTATGACAACACAAGTGTGTGGTCAATGACTACCTGGGCTCAGCTAAGCAGATTTCCCATCCACAGTAGCCCAAACAACATTGTAGACGGCCAGAGACAGGGAAGGGCTGGTGATGTCCTTCAGCCATGCACTCTTTTGCTACATTGCTCTCATTAGCACAAGGGTTGACTCTGATGTTGTTTTGTCAAGTAGAGAGGTTTTGTGTAGCGTTTCCCTGTCAAGTAGCTCATACATAGTCTGTGGTGATCCTAAAGTTTAGGCCTCATGGACACGTCCATATATTTTTTGCAGTCAGAGAAACACAGGTAACATCCGTGTTACATCAGTTTTTTTTTTTTCGACCCAGTTACTTCAATGGGTCTGTGGTTCACATTTTGTGGCTATGCGACATGTTCTATCATTTTGTGTGACGGACATACGTATGCTATGGACCTTGGACCCATTGAAATCAATGGCTCTGCAAAAAAAAAAAAAAAAAAAGTATAAATGTTATATTACACAGACGTGTGTGGTCTGGCAGGAAAATCTGGCAGGCTGTGCCAGTAGAGAACAGTCTCCAGGAGTTCCCTGGATCCGGCAGTGCCAGATACTACCACCTTCCCTCTGGACTCTATTGACTATAATAGGGTCCGGCAGAGATCCGTCCGCTACCTGGTAAATATGCTGAGAATCGGCAGCAGCAGTTTTTGTCCGGCCGATTCCTTGCTTTGTCTGCCGGCCAGAACACCCATATGCAGGTGTGAAAGGAGCCGTGGCCTTCATCATGAGCCACCTGTAAGACAGCTTACAACAAGGCAACCAGATCCATTACATCAATGGACAAGTGGACCCTGCAAGAAGACCAGATTTGTGTATGTTCTTTCTATCAATAATCTAGCATGCATGAGATTCATACATCATGCATCTTCCCCTCCTAAGATGATCACCATTCTGTCTAAATGAATGGAACTGGATGAGGCTCCCCCAGTGCCAGGAAGGTGGCTCACAATGCGTACAATAAGTGGGCTTTGTCCGTCTTCTCATGTTGTTAATCCTGTGCAAGCCGTTCACACTTCATGTTAAGCTTCACAAAAGGAAGAACAAATCTGCCTTTCAAAAAGCGGCTGTAATTTTTTTTCCGGAGCTGCGTGATTTTCAAAACCTCAGAGATTATTCCAACAAATCTCTCCTTTTTTATATTCTCCCCGGCACAGCAGCCGTAATTATTACATTTCTTTTCTCGTCTTAACGAAAAAGGAACGCGCCCCACAGAGCGTTCAGCCACTGAATTAGGAGAAGTGGGGCAGAATTGAATACTGTGGTCGGTGCATCTTAACTCTTTCGACCGTGAATGGTTACAGGTGATAGGAATTAATATTAGACTTGTGCTTTACATACAAGCCTCAAATGAAATCCTGGAAATGCGGCAGAAAAGTTGTCTGCTGGGTGAGGAAAAACCGAGAGGTGTGGGGAAATGAAATTTTAATGTAGAAATGTAAGTAAATAAGCTTCAGGAATAGCTCTGGAAGACAGCCCATGATTCAGATATAATAGTTCAGTACTGGAAAGGCGATTCTGCCTCTGTTCAACAATATGGTATCATATTTTATAGCGCGTTTCGGGGCAGCAGAAAAAGAACATATGTAAATAAAAGCACAATGTGGCCATTTATCCTCTAATAATGTTCAATTCTATGCGCCATCGTAAAGGTGCTGACCTGATGGTTACTGTGTCTGAATACAGCAGGCTGTTCCACAGCACCTAATTTAAAAGGAAACCTGGTCACCTTAATTATAGGGATAATGACAATGTATGAAAACATAACAAATGATTCCTTGGAAGTGGCATTTCGCTTTTCGTCACTTGCCTTGCCTGTATAACCCTGCACTGATTATTCCCCCTGATCACGCACACCATCGTCAGCAGCCCCTCACCCTCTGTCTTTTCGGAGTCCTCTAAGGACTTCACCCCACCACCTTATTCAAGAAAACTGTCTGCCTCCATATCCCGTCACCAAACAAATTTCATTTTGAAACAACCAAGCATGTAATTAAATTGCCGGAATACGACTCTGGATTTTTATTCTCTCTCTCCCTTCGCTGTGTATTCTCCCTCAGGCCATGGCTGATCTTTCCTGCTCCACATTAATATTTACCATTTCCCCAAAATAATGGATGTGTCCTTGCCGCAAGGCCTCAGGGGCGGCACTGTTTGAGTCTCCAAATTGATGCACTGCAAACCCTTATGGACAGAACAGGGTTAATCTATTTCTTTATGTCCCCCACAACCTAATACCCCGGTGCTGAAAACGTCAATGGAAGCATTTCTTATTAAAGGCAGAGAGGATAGTGATGATTTGCTTAGGACATGGGCGTAACTAAAGTAGCATAAAATAAGCCTCAGGGATACCGTAGCTGCAAACATTGACTAACCTGGTGCCACTGTCCTCCATGCATCGCATTCATAAATGGTTTTATACGCCCAATTACTGGATTTTTTCTTACATTCTACTGTCACTCTGGAAGACAATTGCTTCATTGAGTACCGCTGGCACTGAACAGGTTAAAGAGAGACAGGCAGAACTCATGACGGGTTAATATTCTTCGTTCTAGGCCTATTTTTAGTCTTCTCAGAAGAGTGATGAACTAATATTAAGAGCTGGCAGTGGAAGCAGACGCCCCCCTCCTTCCTCCTCTCTCCCACAATACCCAGGGGAAATTAACAAGGATTCCATTATTGTGTCTTGTGGGACAATTTCTGTGTTAACGGACACGCGAGAATCTACGGCAATTTCCTGTGCTCAAAACCACACTTGTTGTATCTGGAACTGAAACCCGTGCCTAAGGGCAGATCTTTACACAACTGTGGGGCAAAGGTGGCCTAATTAAAAATGGCCACCATGTATGATAACATTAACCAAAACCTGTGTACCATAAACAAGACCAAAAGTAATGTTCTCATAGACAGACAACCTATCGCTTTCCAGGTGCTGTGGTCTACAACTCTCAGGGTGATAATATACACTAGACGTATATATAGCTCACACACCCCCTACAGAATATGGAATCAGTAACCAGCAGGTCTTAAACGTAACTACAACTGAGGACTTTACATGTTTAAATGGGATTACAGTGTCCAAGAACATAAATCAGTGAAACATCTGAGGACCACCACTTTGAGAAGACCACCTTCTTATTCAGACCAGATTGCTTGTGCCAGATTTTCAGTTCCACCATATGTTATGCATACTGCCCATCTTCTTTGAGAGGACCATTCCCCTAGAAGACCACTTTGCAATTTTTGGTGGTCCTCTCAAAGAGGTTTCACTGCCTAGACACATACAAAGTAAAGAACCTATAGAGATGAGATTGGGGATAATCCAAAGGTTAATTTGAAGCTCATCATTGGAACTACAAGTGTTAGCTGCGCTCCATGTTATCCACTCATTAAACAGAGAAACATGGCTTGGTTTGGACCAGACAACAAAGCATTGCTACATTCACCTAAACCATGGCATAAAGTCATAATCTTGCATTGCAAACTTTACCACTGCATTGCGTGTATTCACATCATCTCCAGTTTATCTCACGTAAGCTGTCTTCTTCTACAACCATCTCCCAACAGGGAACCAACAGCAATATATGACCAAATCACTACCTCCTAGGGGCTAATAAGAACACAGAGATATTTGCACACAGAGACCTTATATCATGAATATATAGGAAATTATATTGTCAATTTCTATTAGGTATTAAGCCTAAATCTATAAACCCCCTCTGAGAGTCTTTTGCTTTATAAAGCAGATATCATGGCCACAGCATCCATACACATGGGGAAGCCATGATACCGGTAAGGGTATGCTCTGATAAAGAGGCGGTGGGCAGCTATCACTGGATGTACAGTAGCTTCTCTCCAGCTTTGTGAAATAACATTGAAATGATGGTTACACATTAACGCTCCATAAGTCAAATCTAGCTCTGCTACATCTGAATGTACAACCTGGGATTAACACACGAGATGCTGAAAGCACTACAGACTCTCCGCCTGTGCCCTGCTCTCTCTTTAAACTGCATCCATATTCTCACTGGTAATACTGACCTGGTAATCATGAATATACCTTGGTACATGAATAACACCACCACTGAACCCCAAACCATGATATACACAGAACAGAAAAGATATCAGGATCATTTATAAAGTCTTTACTATTTACTATTGCGGTGTAAAAAAAGTAGCAAATTCCAGCACATGCCATAATTTGAGACTTTTTGAGCTTCTGAAGACTTTTCTAAAGCCAGAGCAGGCAGAGCTTTGTGCGGCCTGCCGGATTTACTATAAATTATGCCAGAAACTAGTATAAGTTATAGCTGAAGTCTACGCCAGCCCAGAGTTTCTGGCGCAAGGGAGAGAGAGATGGAACTAATTCTGCCTCCTTAAAGGGGCTGTCCAGTCTTTTACTATTAATGACCTATCCTCAGGATAGGTCATCAATATCAGATCAGTGGGGGTCTGACACCCGGCACCCCGTCGATCAGCTGTATGAGGAGATGGTGCGCATGTGCCATCTTTCTTCTCTCTTCCTGTCCGCTGCTGCTGTCTATGGTCTTTGCCATAGACAACATCAGTGGACAAGAGAGACAGCACCTGCGCACTGCGCGCGCCATCTCCTCATACAGCTGATGGGCGGGGTGCTGGGTTTCGGATACCCAGCGATCTGATATTAGTGATATTAGTCATCAATAGTGAAGGCCTGAACAACCCCTTTAATAAATTATGCGCATCTCACTTTGGCGCACAGGGATCAAGACTGGCATATGGGAATGCCAGTCTTGATAAATGCCCCCCAATGCGTCCATTATACCACCAGGTACAATTAATAAGTAGGCAGCAATGCAGTGGGTATAATAAGTCCAAACTGAGGGGAAAAAAGATGAATGTTAGCAAGACACCTCATATTGTCCCTACAACTCTCCCTGTCAACTATGTTAGGCAAAACAGAGCACCTGCCCCAAAAACGGTGCCCATATAGACCTTGGTTTTAGTCATCTAGGATTGATTGTTGGGGATGCCATTCAGAGCAAATGCCATGTTCACAAACATGTGGGTGCACAAGGCAGCTCCATTGTAATGCACCAAGTGATGGATTCTGTGATACTTGATATGGTATTTGCTTTCACGTTTATACTTAATAATCCCCTCATGAACTGTTCATGGAAACACTTTGGGGCATTAGTGTAGGGAATAAGTTACAGGGAACCTGTCACCATGAAAATCCAGTCCAATCTGCAGAAGTATATATGCAGTATACAGGTTATGGGAACACATTCTGTACATCCCTGCATTTTCTAGGAGTCCAGAGGGTAGTCCTACTCAGTGAGTAACATCTCTGCATGACAGAGCATACGGCGATAGCTGTCAGTCAGCAAGCAGGACCGCCCATTGGACTCCTAAGCATGGAACACAAACTATATACTCAGCTCCTCCTGCTCTGTAAAGTGCTGTCTGCAGATTGTACTGCATGTTTAAGGTGACAGGTTCCCTTTAAGGATGCAATAGACTTAGCTTCCCATAATGGAGGGAGCTTGCTGTTGTCCGGAATCTTTACATTTATCAAAGCAGGCAATGTATATGAACAATTCATCCAGCAATTAAGGATAAAGTTTTAATACATGGGTCAATGAGAAAGTACAAAATCCAGCTAGAGAATTAACCCTTCTAAATAACAGTCACTTAAATTTTAATTTTAACCTCAAGACATATACTAATTGTCCATAGTAGGTAAATCCGCAGAGAAGGCTATGTAGGTTAGCTATGGGTGGGGACAATATCCCTATTTATGAACCCTAGACTAAACCCTCTGCCCAGGGACGGCCCCTAATGGTGGGGACTCCCTGTCCTCGAGCCTAAGGCTATGTCCATGTAGGCTTTCCACTGATAGGCTTTCTTCTATCAGCGATACCAATAAGGGTTATATAGGAGCTGATAGCCTTAGGCTCGAGGACAGGGAGTCCCCACCATTAGGGGCCGTCCCTGGGCAGAGGGTTTAGTCTAGGGTTCATAAATAGGGATATTGTCCCCGCCCATAGCTAACCTACATAGCCTTCTCTGCGGATTTACCTACTATGGACAATCAGTATATGTCTTGAGGTTAAAATTAAAATTTAAGTGACTGTTATTTAGAAGGGTTAATTCTCTAGCTGGATAATGTATATGAACAAAGAGTGAGAGCTCTGTACTGGAGAGGCAAAGCTGCAGTCCCTCTAACAGTTTATAATGATGATAATTATAATGTCATATACGGGGGGCACAGTTTACAGGGGCACCAGCCAGGCCCAGAAACACAATATGGAGGGCTGTTAACAAAAACAACCCGAGCAATGGCAGAGTAACCAAACAACATTGCAGAGTGGCCCTTTACCGCTGCAGCCGTGTGGCTGGCTTTTGTATGCGGCTCTATAGCTGCTGCTTATGCTAATCTGCTAAGTGTGCCTCTTCGGCCACTTGAAATGATGGGAGGTATGATGCTGGAAATGCATAATCAGCAGGCGACGCTCTGAAAGCCATGTTATCTGCACATCACTGTCAAAAGCTGGAGCGATGCCAAGAGGTTATCATTGGCACTTTAATTGTAAAAATGTAAATTAGAACATGAAAGCGGCACAATAAGTATTACCGTGTGAGGAGGAAGCTTTTGTCAAGATTGCATTCTTGCTGTGAAGCATTCGGATGCTTATAAAGTCAATTTAAGACACAAATAACCTACCTGTTCAGACTGGGGCAGTGTCAGTAAGATGTAAACAACTAGAGCGTAAGCATCTTGACCCACTTATCCTAGGTAATAATGCCTAACAACTGCTTCGGTTACAACTGCTATTTTCCTGCCAGTTAATGGCTTAGGTGCGTTACAATAGTAAGCAGCCTGCGGTCACGACCTCTGAGATGTTAGCACTGCTTGCGGCTCTTCAGCTGACTCAAGCTATCAGCACATACTTGACGGAGCTGTCTCTGCACTACCTGACCAAGGGCACACCAAGCATGATCAAGAGGAAGGCACTGATAATTACAACATATCCTGACCCCCTGTCTACTGTATATACAGTACTGTTTTATAATTTGTCCTTACACTTGTGGAAAAGTCAGGCTGAAGCTGACACTACGCTGCAAACTGGCTGATTTATACTTTGAAAATGTTTTCAGTACATGAGTGATAATACCTGTACAGAAGTCAAATACATTGATCAGGCAAAAATTCAAGTGAATGTGACCTGAGCTGCAGTATGCCAGCATGGCCACTACACAGTGGATGGAGCCTTTTGCGTCCAGCTCCATTCACTGTTATGTTTCTGCAAGCAGCTTTTCAGTGGGGGGTCATCAATACCTAAATGGTTGAAAACACTTTGAAAATGGTTCTTCAGGAATTAAGAAAATGAAAATACGTAAATATTACTTTAATATAAATATATTCCCAAATACCTTTAATTGATTTTAATGGCTTATTTTATCTGGGGAGCAATCATCAGGGAAAATAAAATGGCCGCCATCCTATAAGTACACACAAAACCTATCCTAATCACACAGCAGGACAAGTTACTTCTGAACACTGAGCTAAAGAGCTGCTTCATCCTCCTCTCTGCACTGCTTGTCAAGGATTATGATCATGATAATGAAAAGATCTTCAGCTAAATCTCAGTAGGAATAGAGTTCATGAGGAGACATAAAGTACAGAGAGGACGGACAGGATAGACTGTGGTAATGGAGACTGCATACAAGTGCTGCTGCTCATTAGCCACATCCTTACCTCCTCTCTGTACTTCATGTCTCGTCATGAACTCCATTTTTTACAGAGATTTAGCTGAAGATCTTATTAGATGTATTCAGGATCATAATCCCTGACAAGCAGAGCACAGAGGAATCTTAAGACAGCTCTTTAGCTCAGTGTTGTGAAGTAACTTGTCCTGCTGTGTGATTAGGACAGGTTTTGTGTGTACTAATAGGACGGGGGACATTTTATTTCCCCTGATGATTGCTCCTTACACAAAACGAGACATTCTAACTAATGAAATGTATTTGGGAATATATTTATAATAAAGTAATATTTACATATTTTCAGTAATTTAATATTCTTAATTCCTGGAGAGGAGAACCCCCTTAAGCTATGCCTCTGTTTTCATAATAAGCCCTTAATATCATTTAAAGGGCTGCAAAGGATGAACCAATGCCTCACCAGTCATGTACTGTATGACCACCTCTACCTATAAAAAAAAACATAGGAGGAAGCTCTTCTAACTTTTCTTGTACAATCGCTCACATGCTCCCAATCCTCACCTGCGCAATAGCAGCTTGGGGTGATTCTTGTTCTCTAGGTTCTTCTCAATCAGGTCTGAAAGCAGCTGTTTCAAGACATCTGTGGCATATTCCAGCTTCCCTTGTAGAGCTGTCATGATGAGCGAAGCCACGTTTCCCCTGTCACGCATGGAAAAACTACGCTGCATCTCCAGGGTGCGGATGAAAGTCAGTAGAAAAACCTTGTTGTTGATCAGCTGAGCAAAGAGCTTCAAGGCTTTCTCCACACTCTGCTGTCCATTGCCTTGAACCTAAAGGAATAGTAGTAAGATAGAAGAGACTTTTATGATTCTAGTTAACTACTTCCAAGCTGAAAACCAGAGGCAATCATCATAAAACCATGATTTATCTGGTGTACCTAGGATGAAGCTCAAAAGAAGAATGATGACCTGTGGCTAGGCCTCTCAAAAATTCAAATGAAATAAAGAAATCACATATTTTCTGAAAAATATAGTTGTGTAAATGGCAATATAAAATGAAAGTTATGTTTTCAAAGCAGATGTGGAATGATGCACTATAGCAGAAACAAAGCTGCCTTCAGCAATACTGTATGTGCACCTTGCCGTGTGCGACTGAAGACAGCACCAGTCTTCTGCAATGAAAGTGCCATTTCCACCTCTGCTACATTTTATCCATGCGGCCACCACTCTCCCTTTCCCAAGTGAATATCTAGCCCCTCATATCTCTACCTCCCTTGAGACAGATTTAATATGAGGCCATTACCTTCCCTGGAATTCATTACCGGCATCCTTGCACCGACTCCTAGCTCGGCTGCAGTCCATCACAGTGGGTCAATGACCCATGGCTGTTCTGAGACAGAGAGTTAACAGAAAACAGCCTGCGCCAGTAGCCAGAAAGATTCTGTCTGAATTACACTACCTTCTATGTTTGTCAAGCTGCCTGGTAACTCAAGAAGTGTGTATACATTCCAATAGTAAAGAAGATGGATGGTACACCTCACATAAAACTGCCATTATTAGCATAGTGTGCAAATTAGTGTTAGGCCTCATGCACATGACCGTTTTTCGGGTCCGCATCCGAGCCGCGGTTTTTGCGGCTCGGGTGCGGACGCATTCACTTCAATGGGGCCGCAAAAAAGATGCGGACAGCACTCTGTGTGCTGTCCGCATACGTTGCTCCGTTTGGAGGCCCCGCCAAAAAAATATGGCATATCCTATTCTTGTCTATTTTGCGGACAAGAATAGGCATGTCTACAATGGGCCGCTCTCTCTGTTCTGCAAATTGCAGAAAGGACACGGACGGCTTCCGTTTGCGGACCGCAAAAAAGGAACGGTCGTGTGCATTAAGCCTTACTTGTATCCTACATATTATACAGTATGTCTGGAAATGTGATTAGCAAGCAACAAACACGTACTACAAGCAACAGCCAACAATTCCTGATGTGACAAAAGTCAAAAAACATTTCCAAGAAAACGGTTCTCTGCAAATGATTCAATTTATAGAAACGATAACTTTTCTGGAAAGTTAGATCAGCTCACTGTCATACTGAGACGCCCCAGTCCGATAACTCAGATCTTGTAACAACAAGCTGTAACTCAGTATGGCAATTAAATAGCTTAGGCTGTTAAAGGGGTTGTCTGGGTTTGCAATATTGATGGCCTATCCTCGGGATGCAGGTGTGACTCCTTGGATCTCTGCCAATCTCTGGCTGAGGGGGTCGTAGCGCTGTGGCCACTTCATACTATACCACGCACAGCGCCATATGTTGTATAGCAGCTATGCTTGCTGTGTTGCAGCTCAATCCCATTCACTTGAATGGCAAGGAGCTGCTGAAAGGTCATGTGACCAATGGACGTGACATTGCTCACCCAAGCAACGCAGTGGTCTCTTTTAAGCTGATGAATGGTGGTGGTATTGGGATTTCGGCATTCACCGATCAGATATTGATGAGCTATCCTCAGAATAGGTCATCAATATAATAATCCAGGACAACCCAGGATTTGTCTCCTAGGCATCCAACGTGTGTTAAAGTAGACTAACTTGCCCCTCTACCCAGTGAGGGATAGAAGCAGTAGGGGTTAAAAGAAAAGTCTGACAGATAATGAAAATGTGCAAAAATTGTGTTTGTCCCAACGGTTAAAAATAAAGAAATATGGTGCTTCTAACCTCTAATTCTCGGAGCACTGGATGATCTTCTATTCCAGGAAACAGCACTCTCATGGCATAGGTCCGATAATCCAGGTAAGGGATACCTGAGCGATCCAGGTCACTAGTTAATTCATTTATATCAGTCTGTAACTCTGCAAAAGCTGAAAATAACAGAAAAGAAATACATAATGCATCAGTCCACAGAGGCAGCATGGGATGCCCTAGAACAGAGAAGCTGCAGATCAAGAAATCAATTCAAACATGAGAACCTAGAATTACATTACTAGATTGACTTTGCTGCTACTAACATATTATATCAATGTTTCCCAACCAGCGTGCCTCCAGCTGTTGCAAAACTACAACTCCCAGCATGCCCAGACAGCTTTTGGCTGTGCGGGCATGCTGGGAGTTGTAGTTTTGTAACAGCTGGAGGCACACTGGTTGGGAAACACTGTATTATATGACTACCACCTCGATGGGCACAGCTTAATAAAATGGACACTGAAGATGGCAATGTTGTGCAATGATATTTATTATAGTCACATCAAACTATGACCCAACTAATTACAAAAAAAACTAATAACAAACACCAAGACCAGACTACACAAGGTTTGTTTGGGTTCCAATTTGTTCTGTAATACAGTCCGGCATGCGCTGCTGCTTACAGTAATGGCACATGCGCAAGACTCCTATACGCTCGCGATACTAGCGGCCATGTTCTTTCAGCCACAGCAGAGCCAATACGGTATAAATTACAGAGATCATAAACTCATAATATTTACTGTAAACAGAAAAAAGATTTGGATCTACCATCACTGGAGTTTTTGGGAGGAGGTAGATTCTCCTGAAGGTGTTTTCAGCCAAAATCAGAAGTGGATTTGAAAGGAATTGGAAATATAAAGGACTTATCCTGGAAACAGAAGGACTTATACTTCTCCTTCCTGTTGGATCCATTTCTGTCTCTGACTGAGAAATCTGCAGTAAAAACTGCCTCAAATCCTGCTCCAAAAAACTCTCTGTGAACGTCCCCTAATTAGGGCTCATGCCCATGAACGTAAGGGCTCTGTGCCCGTGCTGGGGACCGCAATGCACGGGCACAGACCGTGGGTCAGCCGCATGCAGATCGCAGATCATTCACTTGAATGGGGTCCGCAATCGGCACCCTATGGTCCGCACCGCAAAAAAAGTACTGCATGCACTACTTTTTTGCAGTGCAGAGGCACGTCCAAAACACCACGGAAGCACTCCGTGGTGCTTCAGTGGGGTTCCGATCCATGCTTCCGCACCGCATGTCTGGATTTGCAGACCCATTCAAGTGAATGGGTCCGCATCTGTGATGCGGAATGCACAGAGCTAGTGACCCGTGCCAGCGGTCTGCAACACAGGCACGGAGCCCTTACGTTCGTGGACAATAGCCCTTACTGTGCGAAAAACCAATAACTAAGGTAGACAGCAATAACCATGGAAAGCAGGGTCAAAGCTGTTCATTAAACTGCTAAGTCACCAGACAAAATACAGATGTAGCACTCTGTGATACCTAACACGTTAAATAAACAGATGCAGCAAACTTTACATTGAAACTTAATGCAGCAAAAGCCATTGAAAAATTCTAATAAGCTGCGACTGTGCAGTGAAGACTGCAATAGAACTGACATTGTCTCTCAGTTATCAGCTGAACATGAGATCTAGGCCTTATTCACATGGTGTTTGGTCACTGATCTCCACAAGCCAAAACTAGAATTGAAGCCTACACAGAGAAATGTATAATGGAAAGGCTTGCTCCTATGCTGTGTTTCAGACCCACTCCTGGTGTCAATCACTGATGGAAATCATTGACCAAATACTGACTAAACATAAAGTATGAGCTAGGCCTTAGGGCCCATTCACACGACTGTATTTTTATTTACGCATCTGTTCAGCATTTTTGACTCATTCACGTCTACGGGACCGCAAAATCCACGTTTAGCATACCGTATGTCCACAATAAAGATAGGACATGTCCTATACTTTTCCGCAAAATGCAGTCCTTGGCCCCATTGAAGTCTATGGTTCAGCAAAAGTGCAGATTGCACACAGAATGTGTTCTGTATGCAATCCATATTTTGCGGATCCGTGTCCGCAACCTTTAATGCGCTGTCATGTCACCTTGGAATCTTGTGGAACGGGTGAGGAAGTATGACAGAATAGACTTTAGACATTTGTGAGGAACATCGGATCTGCATTTTGCGGACGGTCGTGTGAATGGGCCCTTGGATTTTTATCAGAAACAGAAGTTGTGAAATGTCGAAATACATGGGTTATGTGAATACCCTTGTCAGTCCTCAGTCCAATATGTGTCGCCCAGGGCTATTCGGCATGATCATACAGTCCAGCTGCTCTATATTTTGTGGCCACACGTGACGCATTCTTGTACATTAAGAAAACATACTGAAATGTAATCCCACTGTGATTATGTCAGACTGCCATCGCTATCTAACCTTTGCCCACTCTGCACTGGTATAAGGTCACAGCTAGTTAAAGTCACAGACAGCAGATGGCGGCTATTTATCCACTTGTTCTGTGTCCGGTGAAATGTATACACGTCTCAGACCAGGGCTCAGCTGCTGAAACAAAACCCCTTTTACATGTCTGATTGTTGTTCAGCTCAACCCAACACATGAAAAAACAAAAGAAGACAAATTTAATATAGCGATCCGATCCGTAGGAACAAAATCAATACTACATTAAACGTTGGGACAAAAAAGTCTCTTTTCGTATTAAAGGAAACATCAACCTGTGACCCTGGCTCGGAATCTGGTGATGGAATGAGCCACACAGCCCATGACGCTACTCATTTCATAAAGGTCTTCTTAATACTTAATTACTCACCTTCTTTACATTCGAGGGCCACCCGGGATTCCAGGTTGTCCATCTGCATCTGCAACCTCTTCAAAGTGAGGTCATTCTCTCTGGATTTGCGTTTGTATGCAATGAGCACAATGATGACAATGATGAGAAGAAGGCTTCCACCAGCGGCTATGCTGACAATAGCAGGAAGTGTCAAGAGGCTATCAGAAATCACATTGACAGAGCCAGGTGAAAAAACCATTCCTCCAACATGAACCTAGAAGAAGACAAAGAACATTCTGAGTATAGAATGATGACAAAAATGTCAGCATGTGAAGGAGTCTCCCAACTAAACAACAATGTCCAATACTAGATCTCCTATAACTGTGACCTACCCAATAGCTTTTTCTCATATGTCCACTTTGGGTCAAAAGGCAGGTAGAGTAAGCCTTAGGCTTCTTTCACATTTGTGGTAAGCAGATCCGGCAAGCTGTTTCAGGCGTGAACAGCCAGCTGGATCCATGAATCCTGGGCGCTACCGAGATACCATCCGGCCCCATTCACTATAATGGGGACCGGAGGAGATCCAGCTGCAACTGGGCATATATGCCGAGGAGCAGCTAGGCATATACCACTGAATGCAGCTGTTTTTGCCCAGCTGCTTCTCGGCATATTTGCCGGGTAGCGGGCAAATCTCCACTGGTCTCCCTATAGTGAATATCTCAGCAGCGCCTATTATTCACGGATCTGGCTGGAGCAGCCTGCCGGATCTGCTTACCGCAAAGCAGTCCTGCATGCAGGACTTTTACTCCCGTCAAAAATAACTGATCTCTGAAGAAAGTGACACAAAATGATCATAACTGATGCTAAAAAAAAGAAGGATCAGTTATTATTGTGCAAACTGATGCTAACTGAGTGTAACTATATAACTGATCCATTTTTTTCTTTATTTTTCTGTTCTTCTTCAGAGGAACGGAAAGCTAAACGGTGATGTGAACTGCCCCTTAGGCTGGCCAGATACATTAGATAGCTGTTGGATGAATACCCCTTGGACTGATAGCTATCCTTCCCACATGCATGCGCACTTGGCCAGGAATGGAGCTGTTGTGTTTGTTAAAATCCCATAGCCAGACCCAACATCTTCCATGGGGAAAGAGTCGGGAGACCCACATGCACATTAGATGGTCAGCCGGTCTACATGAGGTCGGCAGGTCTGGCCAATACACATCTAATGTTGTTACACAGCACATTGTTTCCTGATGTTCAATACGCCTTGTGCGTTATAATCCACTATCCTGTATACACTGTTCTTAGCAAAAAACTATACCAAGTGCTTTACCGTCCTACAAATAATCACCTAGCCCATAGATGGGTCAAGAAGCATGATCATAACAAGCACTTTCGTAGGGTATATATATTATGTCTCAATGTCTATCTATTGCATATCTATCTATCTATCTATCTATATATCCCATATGTATTTATCTATCTATCTTATATCTATCTATATATCTATCTATCTATCTATCTATCTCATATCTATCTATCTATATATCTATCTATCTCATATCTATCTATCTATCTATTATCTATCTATCTATACATCCCATATGTATTTATCTATCTATCTTATATCTATCTATCTATCTATCTCATATCTATCTATCTCATATCTATCTATCTATCTATCTATCTCATATCTATCTATCTAATCTATCTATCTATCTATCTATCTATCTATCTCATATCTATCTATCTATCTATCTCATATCTATCTATCTATCTATCTATCTATCTATCTCATATCTATCTATCTCATATCTATCTATCTCATATCTATCTATCTCATATCTATCTATCTCATATCTATCTATCTATCTATCTATCTATCCCATAAGTATTTATCTATCTTATATCTATCTATCTCATATATATCTATCATATCTATCTTCTTTCTATCTATCTCCTATCTATCTATCTATCTATCTATCTATCTATCTATCTCATATCTATATATCTAAAACTATTACTGATAGGTGGATAGCTTTTTATAGGCTGGATTTTGTACTCTCTTCAAGTTCTGCAAAACTTGGGCAAAGAGCAGAAAAAAATGCATAAAACTTAAAAAGATGAACAAAGCTTTAGAGCTTTGTTAACATGGAAAAAAACATGTCGATTTTAATCTCCATTTGTTAGTGTATGCTCTACTAGGTTTTTGCCATTTTTGGCAGAAGAAAAAGTTCTTTCTGCAGGACATCACTTTGTGCCAAAAATAATAGATGCATGATGGAATGAAGCTTTCCATTTTTGACACTGACTTTGTAGTCAATGGATGATGAGGTAGAAACAGTTTCATTATAGGAGATTTATGAGACTTTTATACTAATGACTTATCCTCAGGATAGCTGATTGTTGGGGGTCCAACACCCAGGATCCCTGCTGATCAGCTGTTTGAGAAGGCACCAGTGATTCGGTAGAATCTACAACATGTGGCGTCATGTTCATTGGTCACATGGCCTAGGCACAACTTAGCCCCATTCAAGTGAATAGAGTCTATACAATGTACAATTACTGTATTTGGTGACCTGAGAAAACGCCACAGTCAGCGCTGCTGCCATTCTGTTCCTCTGATGTAAGAAATCAACAGAGATGTGAATACGCCATTACTATCAAAATACAGTGGTTTTCGTAGAATTAGGTGCTGAATTTGTCTAGATTAAAGCTCTTGAAGGGAGGAACTTACGGTCACTTTGTGCTGTCCAGTGAGGTTGGGGGACTCACAAAGAAGCTGTGTCTCAGATACAGTCGCTGCGCATGGAGTATCACCAATCAACACGGTGTAATTCAGCTTGACCCCTCCTGCAGCAGGAGGACTCAGGTTTTTCCCCTGTAGAGAATGGACAGGTCATGTTAAGTGAAGGAAAGGTAAGAAATACGCTAATACATATGTTGAGCCAGGGTAATGATTCTGTAGGCTCTGCTAATATTACATCCTTTCTGTACCTGTGGTGGCCTCATACCTTCAGTATTATAGGAGATCCAGGCTTCTGCTCAAGGATGCCTGTGGTGCTGAGGAGTTCGAAAGTTGGGTTTGGGTAATAGATGAACTTGGTGTTATTGAAGATGAGGAGTGACTGTACGTTATTGAAGATAAAGCCAAACTCATCTGGTCTCTCCACAGCATCCAGCCCGGGGCGATACTCCGGTGTAAGAGCAGGGGCCCAGCATGTCATACATGTAGCATTTACATTCTTACATACCTGTCCAGATAAAGAAACCAATGATAAGTCTTTAAAGGTGCAGAGAAATTACAGAATGGAAAAATACATAGTTACCTTAAATAATACTACAATTATCTAACTTAATAAATAAAAAGTAAATGTTGCTAGAAAAAAAATATTGTTAAATGTTGTTGCAGACTGGAGTATGCTAACCGAAGCCTAAAATGGCACTTAAATGGTTCAAAAATAAATGAAATGCCATATCTATAATCTTAACAAATGCTGACTGTAGTTTGAAAATGATTTACAAAAATTGGTCACAAATGATTGAAAAAAAAAAACCCAATGATCTGCAACAATTTGTACTGATGAAATTCCTTTCCTGTCAGTACTGCTCATGGCCACTAGGTGGTGCTGTGTTCCTTACAGAAGGATGAAGGCAGTGACCTAACAGGAGTGACCTTGTCAGAGAACAATAAACATGATCAAAGATGTCCCGTTTTCTTTACAAATTATTTTCTTTTCAGTCGTTTTCAGATCATATTTTTTGATGTTTTCATGTTATTCTAGCGAGCGGAAACATAAGTCTTTTGCAATAAAAAAGAACTGTTGCCTGCCAGTGACATACATTCACAGATTCTTTGCCGTTAAACTTCACACGAATTCTCGGTTCCTGTATGATGTCAAGGTTGGTACCGGTGACTGTTAGGGAAGTGTGACCGCTGTGGATGAGAAGAAATAAAGCAGTGGATTATTTCAGTTTACCTGACAAAACACAAAGTATCACCCGGTCCCGGACACATTGTAGTACCTTATTGAATATCTCATACCCATGATTCATTATTCTGAAGGACCCCAAAGCTACCCATACATGTTAGACAACCACTGTCCATGAGAAACTTCAATTTACATTGCATGTGACTGGAGTTGTGGAAACCCCATTCACATGAATGCAATGCAGATTGTCAGATTTGGCACAGAATCTGAAATCCACATCAGATCTGACACGTGAACACATCTTAAAGGGATTATCCCATGACTAATGTAAAAAATGAAAATCAGACATCATATAGAACACGACAAGCTCTTTCTCACAAAGCTAGAACCAGCCCTGCACCTGACATGGATCCAGAGATCTCCTCATATATTGCTCCATCCTCTCCCTATCACAGCTCATGGGGCAGTTGAGGGATGAAACTGAGCATGTGCGGCCATCTCAGCGAGCAGGACAAATAAAAAAATATAAAAAATAAACAGCAGGTGGCGCTATACAGATACATTTTATTAAATAACTCTGTGGCTATACAAGATTTTTAATTACACACAATTACAAAAGCATTCCGATCCAGGAGCTGGCTTGAAAATGGTAGAATATTTTTAGTGGGACAACCCCTTCCATACTTGTAGAGTGGGAAGGTTTTCCTAGTGTGAAAACTTCTGTGCTCTGAGCCAACAGGTGTTCCAATATTCTAACCCCCATCATGATGTTCACTTACCCATCTGCATCCCCCTTCTTCTAGTTGCCTAGACAGTTTTATGGTGGGAGGCCTTTGCAATTTCTATGATGAGATATCTATGCCTGCCTGCTTTCTCTGAATCAAGACAAGTACAGTGGTTGAAAACATGGTGCCACCATTTAGATGGTCCCTAATGTGAATAAATGTAAACAGATTTACCAGTCAGTAAAGGCAATGTACGGCAGATTTACTGGAGGGGGTGTGAAGAATGGACAGAAGTACCCGGGTAGGGTGAAGAAAGCCTTTCACTGCTGTACTCCTAAACCTACATACTGCCAGTTGATGTCAAGCAGATGAATATGTATGATTTGTATCTATTTTATTATCTTGCATAAAAAAGTCTGGTTCATTTTTACGAGTTTCAATAACACTTTATAATGTGAGAATTGTTGTTCTGGTCCCCTTGAAAATGATATGTGACTACTTGTTCCTGTGTTCACAGAAAATGCAGTAAAATATTACTTCACGTAGGAATTGTGTAATCTTTCTGCTATAAAAAGCGTAATATCAGGAACCAACCCCTGAGAAGGACATGACAGAGCCGGCCCTATCCATGTAGGACTCCATCCAGATCAATAGCATTGCTGTGCAGAACGATGGTGTTGTAACTCCAGATCCAGATTATCGCTGGCGAAAATCAATGGAAACACTTGAGATCAATAGAATTTTGACACAAGAATGTATATTTGCTGATATTTATTTGAACGCTTTATGGGGCCATTATCTTGATTTACTTGTGTGGATACATAAAAGGCATGGGGAGAACACATCTTTGTGGCCCTACTAACTGGTCACTAATACTAATTCTTCTGGATAATGCAATATCATACTGCCATAAATGGGACCTTGTCATCCCTGATCTGAAGTCCAGCTATGCTGAACTGCCTTGTGTTTTACAGTTCTTTTATATTCTCCAGGGAAGGATGATCCATACATAGACCATGGGATGATGGTAGCACAGTACCCACAGAGATCCGTACAGGTTCTCCAGCCATACTTCAGGTTTTGCCCATGGAATTCTTGCATCAAGGAAAATTATTTGGATCCCCCCCCCAAGTGTTCATCTACGCTGGAAACATTTACCACTACATTTACAGCATGTACAGTAACTATTCCCACTGACGGGGTAGACTACCATACGTCAGGCCCCATTTTTTCAGTACTATATGGTACTATATTATTGTAAATTATCTGAAATTTCTCCTGGTCTCTACGTCTATTAAAGCCTCATGGACATGACTATTATGGCTCCTTTATGTACAGGGATGTAATAGAGCATCTACACAGGATCTCTTTCAGATTCTGCATAAACCTGACAGAAACAAAAAACTGTGTGCTATATATCTCTGTAAGGCTTCATGCAGACGACTATGTCCGTTTTGAAATTCGCAATCCAAGGATCCCAAAAATATGGACACCTTCTGTGTGCAAACAGTTTTTTTCTCACTCTCATCACTAGAAATGACTATTCTTGTCTGCAATATGGCCAAGAATAGGACATGTTATATAATTTGTGGATGTGGACAGCATTTTCCGAAATGAATGGGACCATGTGCAACCCTCAAAGAATGTGGATTGGACAAGGATGCAAAATATGGTCATGAGGCCTAATACAGCAGTGGACAATCAATGCTACTACTACTGAACTGGTAGTCTACGTTGTAATGGCACCACTGTTCTGAACACATGGAATATTGGACACTGGATGCTGAAGGGTTGTCTGGGATTCAAAGAAAATTGTCCAAAAGAAGAAAAAGGTATAAAAAAAAAAAAAAATACATAAAAGAGCACTATAATAATATTTGCAAAGACGGGTGCACTCTGCGGTCTTACTAAACCCTCAAACTGATGTTAAAATTCAGAGATTAGTCAATATATCCTACTGTGGAGGACCTGTCTGAGTGAGCCCGAGCACCGCGCCAAGGTTTCTCAAGTAGCTTGGGTCCTAAAACTCACCTGAGTCGGACCTCGGGCTCCTGTAATTCACCCACTGGCCCCTGGTATTGCCCATACGGCACAGGTAGGTGAGTGTTGGGACTCGAGCTACTTGAGAAACCTTGGCGCGGTGCTCAGGCTCAGACAGGTCCTCCACAGTAGGATATGTTGGCTAATTTCTCAATTTTAACATCAGTATGAGGGTTAGTAAGGCTGCAGAGTGCACCTGTCTTTGCTAATATTATTATATTGTCATATTGGTTATCACATCCACATGATTGCTATCTTGTGTAGGATGTCTATTGTGGTACTTCTGGTCCGCTGTGGTCATCCTCCACTGTATGCATTTTTGCTGGGGATCGCCATTAGCAACGGGCCGCAAGTGCAGGATTTGCTCCCCTGTATATACATGCACAACTGCATATGGGTTTGAGCACTTCCTGCCTGTTTAACACCACACCATTTTTTCCGTTTGTTTGTACATAAAAGAGCACTCTAGCAAATTACTGATCTCAGTGGTCATGTGCTGTACATGCAGGAATCACTGCTGCTGCCAGTGACTGGTTGCAGTGGTCATGTGAATGATGTATGTGATGTCACTGCTGTGAATGGGGGATTTAATGGGTGAGCAATGCTTATTTTCTTTCATCCGACACCATTTTCTGCTCTTAGACAACTTTCTTAAAATCCTGGCCAACCCCTTTAATTCCCCCATAAATCGTAAAGTGTTAAGAGGGAGGGGAGCAGTTTGTTGTCTGTTTCCAATTTCAGCCAGCAGAAATGTGAAGGCAGATCCGCATATAGCGAAGCTAAAAAAAAATAATGTAATGTATTTTAGCTACTCCACTAATTAAATACATACAAGACAGACGATGTAAGCAATTTCCAGTTCTCAGGTTCTTAATGCATGAGTCTTTTAATAGATCCCATAGTACTGAGAAATGAAAAAGCTAATGTACAGGATTTTCCTGGTAATACGTGAAAATCTATAAATTCTGTACTTATTAAGACGCTGTGAGAGGGACCTTATATTCGACGTATTTGGTTATGGCATATCAAGGAGAACATTCAGGGACCACACAAATGTCGCTGCAAACCTTCTGAAAAGGCCGCTGCTGGCAATGTAAAGGTCACTATGTAATTGCAGTTCCCCTGGGTTAAGGCTACAAGATGCCACGGGATAAGTAGACCTCCTTCTATTTCACGGCTTACACATCCAGATATTGTAATGCGTTTGTGAAAGTGAAGAGATACATAATAAAAAAGCGTGATAATGCGAGGCTGTAAATATGTTTATCATGTGGACAGCTGGGGGTTAATAGCAGACATAGCGCAGAACAAGAGCTTTGTGGTGCTGTGGGGCTTGGTATTTTAAAGACATTATACAAACAGACGTCTGGCTAAAGGTCTCAGGACATAGTAAAACCTGAGCGGGTCCACAGGGATGCGCGGCTGACGTAATCTGGCTTGGCCCGTTCCTCCGTTACAGCTTGCGCTCCACAGCTGGACCCGTGTTCGGGTTTGGCTTGAAGAAAAGGTGGCAACCCTATTATACACCCACCAATCCCTATACACATGCACACTTGATTCGGCTGAACTGTACTGAATGGGGATCGGGGACTAAGGGGGAGATTTATCAATACTGGTTAGTAGCCCCCAGCAACCAATCAGATTCCACCTTTCATTTACTAAAGGAGCTCTGAATGAAAGATGGAATCGGACTGGTTGCTATGGGCAACTAAGCCAGTTTTCCTTTACACCAGTTTTGATAAATCTCTCCTTTAGGCTACATTCACACGAATGTGCTGTTTTGCAGAGCCTCAAAACACGGATACTGGCCCATGTGCGTTCCGCAATTTGCGGACAAGAATTGGACATGTTCTATTTTTTTTTGCGGGGTCACAATACAGAGCAAGGGATGTGGACAACACACAGTGTGCTGTCCGCATCTTTTGCGGCCCCATTCATACGGTCGTGTGAATGTAGCCTAAGTGTCTGCCACACACTTCTGGCTGAGGCTGCATGTTGAGATCTAGCCTCCCGATCTTTCTCTGCCCTTAGATAATTGGCGGGTTCAGCTGACGTTAAACTAATGTATATGGTCAGCTTAAAACTGAGAATACGCAGGCATAAAGATTCCAGGGAACTTTTATTCCCTTTTCTGTGAAATATCTGGTTTTACAGTTTACATCATTTATATCATTTGTAAAGGAAGCTTTAATTTTCTAAAGCAATTCTTCCATTCTGGGCTGTGGTCACATGACCATGTCCATGAAGCTCTTATTTCCTGTGATGTTATGTCCATTGGCTGGTCAGTGATAGGGCAGTGATCTTTGTAACTACCTGGTGGGAGGAGCTATAAACTAGCTGGGCGTTGTTAGAGACAGTGATAGACACTCTCCTATGTAACTACCTGGTGGGAGGAGCTATAAACTAGCTGGGGGTTGTTAGAGGCAGTGATAGGGGAGTGTCTATGTAACTACCTGGTAGGAGGAGCTATAAACTAGCTGAGAGTTGTTAGAGGCAGTGATAGGGGAGTGTCTATGTAACTAGTTGGTGGGAGGAGCTATAAACTAGCTGGGCGTTGTTAGTGGCAGTGATAGAGGAGTGTCCATGTAACTACCTGGTGGGAGGAGCTATAAACTAGCTGGGCGTTGTTAGAGGCAGTGATGGGGAGTGTCTATGTAACTACCTGGTGGGAGGGGCTATAAACTAGCTGGGGGTTGTTAGAAGCAGTGATAGGGGAGTGTCTATGTAAATAGCTGGTGGGAGGAGCTATAAACTAGCTGGACGTTAGTGGCAGTGATAGGGGAGTGTCTATGTAACTAGCTGGTGGGAGGAGCTATAAACTAGCTGGGAGTTGTTAGAGGCAGTGATAGGGGAGTGTCTATGTAACTAGCTGGTGGGAGGAGCTATAAACTAGCTGGGCGTTGTTAGTGGCAGTGATAGAGGAGTGTCTATGTAACTACCTGGTGGGAGGAGCTATAAACTAGCTTGGCGTTGTTAGAGGCAGTGATGGGGAGTGTCTATGTAACTACCTGGTGGGAGGAGCTATAAACTAGCTGGGGGTTGTTAGTAGCAGTGATAGGGGAGTGTCTATGTAAATAGCTGGTGGGAGGAGCTATAAACTAGCTGGACGTTAGTGGCAGTGATAGGGGAGTGTCTATGTAACTAGCTGGTGGGAGGAGCTATAAACTAGCTGGGTGTTGTTAGGGGCAGTGATAAGGGAGTGTCTATGTAACTAGCTGGTGGGAGGAGCTATAAACTAGCTGGACGTTAGTGGCAGTGATAGGGGAGTGTCTATGTAACTAGCTGGTGGGAGGAGCTATAAACTAGCTGGGTGTTGTTAGGGGCAGTGATAAGGGAGTGTCTATGTAGCTAGCTGGTGGGAGGAGCTATAAACTAGCTGGGCGTTTTTAGTGGCAGTGATAGGGGAGTGTCTATGTAACTAGCTGGTGGGAGGAGCTATAAACTAGCTGGGAGTTGTTAGTGGCAGTGATAGGGGAGTGTCTATGTAACTAGCTGGTGGGAGGAGCTATAAAGAAGCTGGGCGTTAGTGGCAGTGATAGGGGAGTGTCTATGTAACTAGTTGGTGGGAGGAGCTATAAACTAGCTGGGAGTTGTTAGTGGCAGTGATAGGAGAGTGTCTATGTAACTAGCTGATGGGAGGAGCTATAAACTAGCTGGGCGTTTATAGTGGCAGTGATAGGGGAGTGTCTATGTAACTAGCTGGTGGGAGGAGCTATACACTAGCTGGGAGTTGTTAGTGGCAGTGATAGGGGAGTGTCTATGTAACTAGCTGGTGGGAGGAGCTATAAACTAGCTGGGAGTTGTTAGTGGCAGTGATAGGAGAGTGTCTATGTAACTAGTTGGTGGGAGGAGCTATACACTAGCTGGGCGTTGTTAGAGGCAGTGATAGGGGAGTGTCTATGTAACTAGTTGGTGGGAGGAGCTATAAACTAGCTGGGGGTTGTTAGAGGCAGTGATAGGGGAGTGTCTATGTAACTAGCTGGTGGGAGGAGCTATACACTTGCTGGGAGTTGTTAGTGGCAGTGATAGGAGAGTGTCTATGTAACTAGCTGGTGGGAAGAGCTATACACTAGCTGGGCGTTAGTGGCAGTGATAGGGGAGTGTCTATGTAACTAGCTGGTGGGAGGAGCTATACACTAGCTGGGCGTTAGTGGCAGTGATAGGGGAGTGTCTATGTAACTAGTTGGTGGGAGGAGCTATACACTAGCTGGGAGTTGTTAGTGGCAGTGATAGGAGAGTGTCTATGTAACTAGCTGGTGGGAGGAGCTATAAACTAGCTGGGCGTTAGTGGCAGTGATAGGAGAGTGTCTATGTAACTAGCTGGTGGGAGGAGCTAAACACTTGCTGGGAGTTGTTAGTGGCAGTGATAGGAGAGTGTCTATGTAACTACCTGGTGGGAGGAGCTATAGGGGAGTGTCTATGTAACTAGTTGGTGGGAGGAGCTATACACTAGCTGGGAGTTGTTAGTGGCAGTGATAGGAGAGTGTCTATGTAACTAGCTAGTGGGAGGAGCTATACACTAGCTGGGAGTTGTTAGTGGCAGTGATAGGAGAGTGTCTATGTAACTAGCTGGTGGGAGGAGCTATAAACTAGCTGGGGGGTGTTAGTGGCAGTGATAGGAGAGTGTCTATGTAACTACCTGGTGGGAGGAGCTATAGGAGAGTGTCTATGTAACTAGTTGGTGGGAGGAGCTATACACTAGCTGGGAGTTGTTAGTGGCAGTGATAGGAGAGTGTCTATGTAACTAGCTAGTGGGAGGAGCTATACACTAGCTGGGAGTTGTTAGTGGCAGTGATAGGAGAGTGTCTATGTAACTAGCTGGTGGGAGGAGCTATACACTAGCTGGGCGTTGTTAGAGGCGATCCTGGCAGAGAAAGGAGAAGTGCATCATGGGTTTGGTTGGAAGTGCTACATACAAGATAGAAATAAACCAGCGTGGTAAGTAACTACATGAGCATATTTGTTAAAAATCATAATAATCCCAGAATCCCCTTTAAATCAAAGAAGTGGGTTGTAGCTGTGCACGTTGCTGCGCTATTGCATAGTGACTACCGCTAATACATGTATGTATGCAAGAGAGCTTCATTGTTATACATGTATAAGACTATAAAAAGACATACTCAGTTTGTATTGCTCCAGTATTTCAGTGCTACCGGTGGAAACGTATAAATGTGTGCTTGTTTTCATTGTCAGCCTCAAAAATCATTTCCATTCAATACTTGTGACTTAACCTGCCTCATTTATTAGGCCTGTGCCGTGACATATTGCCGCGTCCCAAATGAATCATTTTGCTATCCTGCACAGATGAAGTAGTGCGGCAATTTCTTTCATCTGTTAATAGCTCCCATTTTTGCTTTATGGCCGCACTTACAGTGACATTTGGTTTTGCTCCAAACAGTTTGTGATTCTTTACACCTTTGCCGGTCATTTCGCTTCTTGGTTTTTGTAAAAAAATAATTACAAATAAATAACAATTTTGAATGCACTTGCATCGCTCAAATCATTAATTTCCGCACCCAGCAGAATCCAGACACATTTAATTCAGTCCTTTCCCCGCGCTTTAGGGTTGTAAAATTCGTCCAAGTGCTATCGGTAAGACAGATGATTTTCCATGACAGTCTATTTATCCATTTTTTTCCATCCAAATGGCATCAGTATGTTGTCCATTTTTCACCTCTGTTCTACACTGGGACAGCACCCAGACATGAAAATTGTTTGTCTGAATGAGCTGTTACACTACATTGTTAGTTACTGTTACTACAAAATTATTACTGTGTAAGCAAAGCTGTAGTGTAAAGCATGGTCACAGAACGCCCCTATTGTGCAGAACATGTTTTTCATAATACCTCAAACCTCTATAAGGTGTCATTCACACGACCATGTCTGTTTCCATCCCACAAAAGAGAGAACATGCCCTACACTTGTTAGCAAAAGGTGCATCGCTGATCCATTAAAGTCAATGGGTCCGCAACAAAATGTGGATGGTCTATGTATTTTGTGGATGCACGGTTTGCGAACCGCAAAATGGACACAGTCATGTGCGTGAGGCGTAAGATTTTTATAAAGTCTGCTATGCTGCAATAAGTGATCACAGCTCTAACAATGGGGAAAACAACTGGCATCTGCACATTACCCATTGGCAGTGTCTTACATATAAGGCTACATTCACATGACCGTGCCGTGTTTTGCGGTCCGCACATTTTTATTGCTGATCCTTTGAAGAGAATGGGTCCGCATCCAAGCCGCAAAAAATGCGGCTCAGATACGGACCAAAAGAACGGTCGTGTGAATATAGTCCTAGGCTGGGTCTACACGACGACATTAGTCACGCGACATTTTGTCGCACCAATGTCGTGTAACAATTTTTATAATGATAGTCTATGGTGTCGCACTGTGACATGCTGCAACTGCGACACGACAGTCGCAAAAAAAACATTCAAGGTGGATTTCTCTGTGTCACAGTCGCAGCATGTGGCAGTGCAACACCATAGACTACCATTATAAAAATTGTCGCGCAACATTAATGTTGTCCGACACGTTGCAGTGTAATTATGCTCTATGTGTCGCGCGACACATGTCGTCGTGTAGACCTAGCCTTATAGGTAAATTTGTTTTAACATTAAAAAATACCAAAAACAAAGTCTCCAATTAAATTCCATTACAAAGAACTTTCATAGCCTACCTGGCAATGCTCCACTCAGGTTCGATGCGCAGCACCTTGGGGTCATCAATGTATTCAAACTGCAGACTGCTCTCTAACTGAGCTCTGTCCACGCTCACTGAAACATGCACCGGGCCCAAGCCGTGCAAGGACGGAGCCGACACGCAGACTATTTCATTCAGAGACCTCCTGCAATAAAGACATGAGATCATTTCATCTTCTGCACAAATCTTCATCTTTCTGCATAAACTGCTAGATGAATCGTGCATGTATGTACTGCAGACAATATGCCTGGAAATCAATTTAGACTGTATGCACCATGGTCCAGGACACCAGCAGGAAACACCTGCCCGTGTTTCCTACGGGCACATAGGGGATTCAAATCTTATGAACGGGAATAAGCCATATATTATCATTACACAATGAAGAAAATCTCTATATGCGACATTGAGAACCTCCAATTATTTAATCTCCCAATTCACACACTGGGACACAATATAACCTACCCACGCAGGAGCTGAAAAGTACACCATGAAATATCAAAACAGTGTAGGGGTTTTCCAGGGTCAGAAAGGGTCATTCTGATGCTGCTATGGTCTCTGCTGCTCTGCACTTCCTGCTCCTGAAGACACTCGGGAAATACCAGCTCAGCCATAGTGATGATCTGCCTCAGCCAGTGTAGAATTAGCAGCAGCAGGGATTCAGAGAGGTGAGTAATGATTGTTTTTATTTTTTTTCCCCCTTAAAGTTCTCTAATAATAGCGTGCTGCAGATTATTACCATGAATCTGCACATGATGCCAAGAAATACTGTATATGAATTGTACAATTGCACTCCTTCCTCACATTTGTGTAATCCCCGCTCTCCTCCACTGTTCTTGTTTCCTATGTGGGTGTTCTATTTGCTCAGAAAAGATAAAGGAATCTGAGCGTGACCTTCCCGCCGCTGTGATGGGAGCAGTGTGTTTGGGGCAGTATTTAATGAACTCCGACAGATTGTGAGAATCAAGCACCTGCTCACCAAGCAATAAAATAAACGTTACAGGGGAGAATGGAGCGGGAGGCTGAATCACAATTATGTCTTTTATATATTGTGCTGCCTCTGTGCTTAATATAGTGCAGGTCCCAGCAAAATCTCCAGCGCTATATTTCCTTGGCTCGTGCATGGAAATGTCACCTATTCTGCAAGGATTTTTTTTATCCTCCAGGAAGAGACTGCATGTAAGATAAAAAACCTCCTCACCAGAATATATGACAGCTCTGTGACCTCGACCATAGACATAAGATGATTGGAATGATATACGGTATGTAGGCAAAATTCATACAACTGTATTAGGCTACTTTCAAATCTGCATTGTGCTGTCCGGTTTTGAGGTCCGGTACATGATCTCAAAACCGCAGCACAACGCTTCAGTTTTGTCCCCATTCATAGTGAATGGGGACAAAAGTCAACAAACTGGAACGGAGTGCACCAGAATGCGTTTGGTCCTGGTTTGTTGCGTTCCCATGCCGGGCACACAATCGCTGCAAACAGAGTTATTGTGTGCGACATGGGAATCTGAAGAAGCTGGATCTGGCACCAAAAACCATTTAAGTCAACGGTGCCGTATCTGTTTTTTTGGCCACGAAAAAAACGGATCCAGCGCCCATTGACTTACATTGGTTTTTGTGCCAGATCCAGTTTCTTTATTTTTGATATAATACATCCGGATCCGTTCAGAACAGATGCAGCTGGTTGTATTATAACAATGGAATCGTTTTGCTGTGGTTTTGAGATCCCATGCCGGATGTCAAAACTGGACAGAAAAAGCGCAGATGTGAAAGTAGCCTTACTGACACCATCCTGTGGGACCAGTCAGGTTTTCTCATGCGGTTCTGGAAGCCAAAATCACTAATGGATGATAGAGAAAGTATAAGGGACAGATATCACTTCTCTTTTTTTAAATTCACTTCTGGTTTTGGCTTCCAAAACTGCATCAGGAAACCTGAATGTGGGGCTGTACCCTTCTAGGATCTCCTGTCATATGCACATCATAGTATACTAGACCTGCCTAGGTGCTATTTGCTATACAATTCAATGCAGCAAGCACTTCAGTGCAAACACAGTACTTCATCCTGGCCATATCTGTTTGCAGATCTCCATGATCACCTTGGATGAAGTTTAGGGCAGATACAGGTTCTCCATTGTGCATGGAGCCTAGTGGCAATGCTCCATGGGGAAAAATATACAAAGAGGTTTTTCCAAGAGAAGGAGAACCATTTCATGCTGTGTCAAAGTCATCTCACTAAACCAACCTGAATCCTGCTCTGTTATGATGAAATCAATTATGGAAAAAAGAAAAAGAAAAGATCTGTTGTAGTGGAAGTTGGAAATCCATCACACAACAGAAGCCACCAGAGGACCACAAGAATCAGGGCACTGTCCAATAGGGAGTAGGCCCAGCATGACTGAGCGTGATACCAAGCACAGCCGATATACAATTTACGGCGCTGTGGCGCTCACCGGTCTCCTCACAGAGCTGATTGGTGGGTGTCCCCACCGATCAGATACTGACAACCTATCCTGGGTGGTGTTGTAAAGAGTCAGGAGGGAATCAATGAACAATGTATACTACTAGCAGCACTTGTCACATACCTTGAGGGTGTGATACTCATGAGACAACCTGGAACAAGAATCGCTGCTGACAACAGACTTGATCTTTGCGCCTTTGAACCTTACTGAAAATTTGGGATTTTAGCTGCCATTTAGTCTCAAATTAGTATTAAAGTAAGCGTCAAAGTCTGATCAGGCTGCACTACAATGACAATTTCTCTTTAAGAGGTCAGAAACAAAGAAATGATCCAACATGCCTTTTATAGGAGAAGGACACAACGTGAGAATGATTTCTCCCCTGCAGCATATGTGACTATGACTGTCCCTCTTAGAAAAGAATTATTCTAAATGGCGGTATTAGCCATTAATTGAATATGATACAATACAAGAAATCAATGTCTTCTAATAGGCAGAGACAGTACATTAAGAATGCTGCACTGCCCCCGGAATACATGCCTTGTGATGACCCTTATTAGCCCGTGCATCATCTTCCGAGGCTGCGTTCAATCTATGGAATATTGTAATGCAATTTATATAATAGACCGCGCTTGCAGCTGGGACTGTTACTCTTAACGGATTGCGCCCACACACAATCCAAACAAAGTGACTTCAGTGTGAACAATGCCATTAATTGTGCTGCATCATCTCAAACGACAGCTCAAGGCTTAACACAAGGAGGTGATAGTGGACCTTACCTCCTGACTGAGGCCTCGCAGATAACACCTCCAGATAGATAGATAGATAGATAGATATAATATATACATAGATAATATATAGATTAGATAGATAATAGATAGATGCTAGATACTGTAGATAGATAGATAATAGATAGATGGATAGATAGATAATAGATAGATAGATAGATATATGATAGATACTGTAGACAGACAGTAGATAGAATAGATATATATATATATATATATATATATATAAAATATAGATAGATAATATATAGATTAGATAGATGCTAGATACTGTAGATAGATAGATAATAGATAGATGGATAGATAGATAATTATACTGTAGATAGATAGATAATAGATAGATGGATAGATAGATGGATAGATAGATAATAGATAGATAGACAGATATAGGATAGATACTGTAGATAGACAGTAGATAGAATATATATATATATATATATATATATATATATATATTATAGATAGATAAATAATATATAGATTAGATAGATGCTAGATACTGTAGATAGATAGATAATAGATAGATGGATAGATAGATGGATAGATAGATAATAGATAGATAGATAGACAGATATAGGATAGATACTGTAGATAGACAGTAGATAGAATATATATATATATATATATATATATTATAGATAGATAAATAATATATAGATTAGATAGATGCTAGATACTGTAGATAGATAGATAATAGATAGATGGATAGATAGATGGATAGATAGATAATAGATAGATAGACAGATATATGATAGATACTGTAGATAGACAGTAGATAGAATATATATATATATATATATATATATTATAGATAGATAAATAATATATAGATTAGATAGATGCTAGATACTGTAGATAGGTAGATAATAGATAGATGGATAGATAGATGGATAGATAGATAATAGATAGATAGATAGACAGATATATGATAGATACTGTAGATAGACAGTAGATAGAATATATATATATATATTATAGATAGATAAATAATATATAGATTAGATAGATGCTAGATACTGTAGATAGGTAGATAATAGATGGATAGATAGATATATGACAGATACTGTAGATAGACATATAGATAGAAAGATAAATAGATATCAGATAAGTAGATAGATAGACAGACAATACATAGATAGATAATAGACAGATGCTAGATACTGTAGATAGATAATAGATAGATAGATATATGATACATATTGTAAATAGATAGATAGTAATGCTTATAAGGGAGAAAAGTTCCATACATACATCTATAAAAACGCCCCCATATACCATTTGGAGTCCCAAACACTTCTATGGGTGCCCTATTATGTTTCCTCATGGGCAGGACACCCACTGCTTTTACAGATGCCTATGGTAAGATACATGCCCATAAAGTCCGTCCTCGGGTAACTCCATGAACCCACGGTTTCATCCACCACAGTAGTCCATCAGGCCACTCTCCCTTCTGCCAACCCAACCCTAAGCGATACATTACAGCTGGCAGGATCTTGCCCCTTCCCTGTGATCAGTTAATTAGCTTCCCATGCTATTATTATGCCGTCAAGCAGAATCTACCCACAACTCGGTGTGCAGGCTGAAGAATGGGAAGCTGTAATTAGCCCCAATCTCGTTATAAAATGCTTCATCTAATCAGGCTCCCCCGCTACACAATGACTGGAGTAAGTGTTCTCAAAATAGGACAAGGGAGCCAGCGAGCACAGCATGCACGGCCACACATATCAAATGCTATTCTTTCTTCCGGCATGCCACATCCCTGGATAATTACTGTATATAGCAGGAACCTAAAGCACGTAGGCAGACCACGGTAAGGTATTAACTCCATCCTGGCCATACATGACTGAAGCGACACAAGCCCGAAGGACGTCACTGCAAAAGATTATATATAGAGGTTCTCACCATGCCCATGGCCAGCCGGATGTAAACAGGAGATAGGAGGTAGGGTAGAGGACCAAATCGGCGCGGAGCAAGGTGAGTATGAATCTTCTATTTTATTGCTTAAAAATCAATATTACCAGTGACCTTTTTAAGGCCCAGATTCCCTGTAAACATTGCTACTGCTGCCTGTGGGTATACCCTGTTACACAATAAGGGAGAAATCTCATGGAAATGATTTATCATCTATCCAAAGGATAGGTGATAAAGATCGGGTCCCAATGGTCAGAACCCCACAGTCCTGAGAACAAGGGGTCCCTGACAGTCCTGAGAACATGTATGCATGTAGTGAACACGTTGGTCCACCACTTCATTTACCTCTTATGGGACTAATGAAGCACAGTCTACATCAGCCCTATAGAAGTGAATGGAGAGGTGGACCAGCACTGGCTCGGCTATTTCCATCTACCCCATAGAAATTAATGGGAGCGGTGGCCAAGCAAGCGCAGTGTGCTCCCGTTCACCTGTATGGGGATAGTGCTTGTCGGTGGCAGGACCCCGGGATCCTCCGGTCACCAATCTCCCCCCTCCGTTCTCGGCGTAGGTGTGGGTCGCAGAGGTGGGACACACACCTATCAGACAATGGGGGCATATCCTAGTGATAAGCCCCCATTGTCTGTGATGCACCGAAAATAAAGCTGGCCATTATTATGAAATTAATATTGGCCAAACAATCCGATCTTCACGTACACATAAAGAGGGAGATTTATCAAAATTCTTTAGTTGCCCATAGCAACCAATCATATACCACCTTTAATTTCCCAAAGGAGCTCTGAAAAGAAAAAGGTGGAATCTGGTTGCTATGGGCAACTAAGCCAGTATTCTTTTACACCTGTTTGATAAATCTTCTCCAAACTGAGTATGGGAGAAGTAAGAAAAGCTCTGCCAGACAACAATGATGGTGGCTCCTGGAGAAGAAAACGTTAATCCAATGGCGTGCCTAGGGGGAAGGGGTTGGCGGTCCTTCCCGGGTGTCGGCTCTCAGGGAAGTGCCAGAAGCAATTAGCACTTCCATCAATACAGATACATCATTGCTTTTCCCTCTATGGGGGGTCTGGAGGCCTGACTGGGGGGGTCAGGAGGTCTGACTGGGGGGGTCTGGGGGTCTGAAGTGGTCTAACTGGGGGTCTGGAGGTAGGGGGGTCTGGAAAAGTAAGAAAATAAGATGTCTGTTTGTTAAACTCTGCAGAGACAAGGCGCGGGTGAAAGAAATCACCATGGTGGTCTGGTCTGAAGGAGAAGATGAGGAAAGCGAATATCTACATCAGAGAAGAGATGTCACTGGATGTAAGAGGTACATATGTGGCGCTGTATTAACCTGTATGTTCGGTAGCGCTGTATGTAATGTTTTCTACGTATGTCTTTAAAGGGGTTGTCCGCTTTTTTTTTGTATGAGAGCTGCCTTCTCTGCTCTGTTTACCTGCTCTTCACTGCAAATGCTAGTGTGAGCAGGTGAACAGAACAGAGAAAGCTGCTCTAATATGAGCGCTACCCTCTATTTAAAAAGCTGGGGGCTAGGGGCACAGAGGGCATTACTAATGTGAAGGGGGCACAATTGAAATGTCTAATATGGAGGGGGCACAGAGACAGAGGGCATTACTACTATAATGAAGTGGGCATTATTACCGTGAAGGGGGCACACTGGGCATTATTACTGTGAAGGGGGTTCAATAGGGATTTCTACTATGGAGGGGGCACAGAGGGCATTACTAGCACAGTGGGCATTACTACTATTAAGGGGGCACAATGGGCATTATTACTGTGAAGGGGGCACAATGGGCATTATTACTAGGAAGGGGGCACGATGGGGATTATTACTGTGAAGGGGGCATAATGGGGATTATTACTGTCATGGGGGCACAATAAGGATTATTACTGTGAAGGGGGCACAAAGAGGGCATTACAACTGTGAAAGGGGCACAGAGAGGACATAACTACTGTGAGAGGGCACAATGAGGGCAATACTACTGTGAGGGGATACAATTTTTTAAAAGTATTGCGTTAATCCAATAAGACCAAGAGTCGGGAATCTCCATACACATCAAAGCAAGTCTGGCCGACATTCATCTAATGAGATAAACACAATAAAAAAACACCACTTACCCATAAAATTCACAGGTTTGGTTGCCAAGAAGAATTGAAACCGTGCTTCCAGCTCCTAGATTGTGTCCAGTGATAGTTATCATGGTTCCCCCAGATTCTGGACCTCGAAATGGGCTAATTTGAGACACAGTTGGATTCTGGAAATGAAACAAACCGTTAAACATTTGTGTATACAGCGACACAGTGGGGGACATTTACTAAGCCAAATGTGCCAGAAATCAGACTTTTTTTGTCCAATAAAACGCCGTACATGTGTTGTGCCAAATCTATTATGCACTAGACATTTTTTGCTCCTCACTACATAGCGCCCAGAAAGGGGTTGTGGCTTATACAAAGGGGGTGTGGCTAATATTAAAGGGGAGTGGCCTATACAAAGGGATGTGGTTTATATAAAAGGGGTGTGGCTTTAAATAGAAGTAAGCCAACCAAGAGGTGGCATGAGGAAGAGAAGTGTGTAACATGTCTAGCAAGGCTCACTATATTATCATCTTCTACCTCTGGGTTAGTTTTAGGCTGTTTAAGACAGCATTTGTAATTTAATCTCAAAGTCCAGAAAATGCCCTTAAAATGGTTGTGCCATGAAAAATATTCTACATTTTTAAACCAGCACCTGGATCGAAATACTCTTGTAACTGCATGTAATAAAAAATGACAGCAAGTGTATCTGTATAGCACCACCTGCATAACCCCTTTGAACAGCATTGGAGGTATTCTTCCTGCGCTCATGCTCTCTGCACCAAGAGCTAAGGAAAGAAGCCAAAATCCTACAAAAGGTAGAAATTCTTTTTATTGAACATTTTGATGATTTAGAAAAGTGTTAACACTGTGTGCCACCCTGGTATATAGAAGACTCGAAGCCAGAAACAAAGCAAGAAAACGCAGTTAATAAATAAGCCGAATCTAGGAATATAAGACAACTTAATGGATGACAGCCAAGGGCATAGACTGATTCCTAAACGGCTGATAAAAATACACAGCTATTTGCAGCCCAACATGTAGATTGTAGCAAGTATTTGCAATTATTCTATTTGCAGATGCTTCTTCTAGCCCCCAGCAATAACCTGCAGTGAGCAGACAACAGAATGGCTGGAATAAGGGGTATTATGTCTCGCATGCAAAGCAATAATGATAAAAGCAGATAGGAAAATCTAAGGATATTCGGGGCACTCTGGAGATACTGCCTCGGAATGTGTTGTGTCGCTCGCTGCTGAGGAGGGAGATGGAGCAATACGCCGAGGTCTCGGAAAGGTTGTTACAGGTTCAGGTTCCCATAAATCAGAAATAATGAGTGGGATTGTGTCTTGTGGGTCCAGGTATGCAGCGCTTGAATCCATTATATTGTTGGCAGATACACATGATCCTGAGAGAGTGGGATGGCTGAATACCCAGCTTAGATGCTGCAGATATGCTGCATCCGTTTTCAACCATTCTCTATGTATCCGAGCTACAGCATAAAGCTGGACAACCTTATTGCCATGTCCTTATAACCTTGACCACGTCCCTTTTATCCAGATGTCATTATGCAACAAAGAATTTTCCATCTGATTTAGTGAGATAAAACATTCTCCATTCTTGTAAAGCCGCATTCAATAACATCACGCTATCATCCTATTGTGGGAGTAAAGCGAGCGAGCCAAGGTCACACACATGTAAGGGAAACAACTAAGGAGTTTTATTGGAAACGGTATTGGTCCTCTAATTGTAGGTTAATTGGCTTCCTATGCAATCGACCCTTTGCGTTTGCAGTATGCAGGCCCCAATGGAGACAAGGACAGATAATAGGGCATTCTCTGTACAGTACTGTGGAACAGGTTACTGAGAATAATCGTCAGTATGAATGATTTCTGTAAACTCTGAAGTCGATAATGTGTAGTTGTTTACTGGATTTTATTGTTTAAGGCTACATGCACACGAACGTTAGGGCTCCGTGCCCGTGCTGCGGACCGCAATTTGTGGTCCGCAATGCACGGGCACAGACCGTGAAGAATTCGAATTGGGGTCTGTGATCGGCATCCGACGGTCCGCACCGCAAAAAAGTAGTGCATGCGCTACTTTTCTGCGGTGAGGAGGTACGGGCAGAAACACCACGGAAGCTCTCCATAGTGAATGGGTGCGGAATACACACAATCGGTGCCCATGTATTGCGGACCCACTGTATACGGGCCGCAATACAGCCAAGGGGGGAACACGGTTGTGTGCATGTAGCCTAAAGACTATGGACACCTTTAAGAGCACTTTTTATTGCTGCATTCTACTTATTTTGGCTACAAATAGTTTTCCACATTTCAGCCCTTTTCTCTGTATGGATTTCAGTCTCTGTGTTTGTTCAGCTTCATGTGTAACCCTTTGCTCTGAATTTCTGACAGCTCACATCCTTATACTGTGACTCAATTCTTACTATATATATATATATATATATATATATATATATATATATATATATATTCTAATATGAGTAGAATTCAATAATAAATAAAAAAAAACACAGGCAAAATAAACCTTTCGGGGTTCTGGATTTTTTCCTTTTTTACCTTTTTTTGCCTTTTTGATTAGATATATGTGTTATTGCTGCTCTTTTCACAGTTTACTAGGTTTTACACCAGTTTGCACTCCACACGCTGTACTTTTCATAGTGACTGTGCTTGCTATTGCAGCTTTGTCCCAATCAATTGATCGGCAGGAGGAGGCCTATTGATGGCCTATCCTAAGGACAGGGCATCAATTTTAAAATCAAAATAACCCCTTTAAAAATGTCTAGCAGTCTTGTGATATTGAATTTATGGCAATTTACTAACAGTAGTTTACAGCATCTAAATAAAATGTTATTGCTGTATAACAAAACGTTACAACCTCCTTTATGGCCCATTTGCTTCATAAATAGGTTTATCATCTCCCAAAACCAAAAAAGCGGTGCAAAAAATTTGCAATCTCTGGGTTGTTTTAACACCACCCTCGCCTCCTTTTTAGAAAGGGGGTGTGGCAAAGTCAGGAAAAGGGCGTGGTCAGCAGCACAAATAAAGCCAGAAATGTACACAGCTGCTGTAGATTTTGGTTTAGGTGCACGGACTGCCGGAGGATGCGTCTCGTCATAAATGTGGTGCATCCTCTGGCAGCATGGGGAATATCGAGACCAGTGCAGAAAACGCCAGTCTTGGTAAATATCCCCCTATGTGCCATAAATGTACATCTTCAAGGCAAGGTCTAAGAGCGGTATCACATTAGTACATTTGCCCCAATATGACCAGGTAATCAAAACTACAAAGGGTACTTAGCTCTTAATTAAAAATTGTTAGCAAACTGAGAATTTCTTGGCAGTGAATGGTTATGAAAGGGACACAGAAATGGTGAAAGAACAAGGTCACCATGAGGAAGAACAATTGCCTTCTGGGACAGCAGCAGGATATACAGTAATAAAAGTTCATTAATTAGCAAGGAGAAGAATGGCGGGTTTTATATGAAGCGGCTCCCTTAAACGTCACCATTAATAGGATTAACTCCTTTTAGGGTCCTCATCCTGCCTATCTGTACTTTCCAGGCTACTTTTGTTAAATGACATCATAAAGCACACAGTGACAGTTATGGCTGGTTACATGATTAAGAGGAGCCTGTTGCAGTTGAGCTGCAGAAAGCTTAGCATTGATTTTTCAGAAAAAATGTGTCATTTTATCATGAGCCTGAGCAAACCTATAATTTGCTGCTAGGGAAGACTATATGCGGCGGATTGGAGAAGAGAGCTGCTGCTTCTATCAGTGCTATTAGCTGTGCACTAACAGTAAATTACAGGCAAATGGTGAGAACAGAAACGGCTACTGGGAAGAACATGCATTGGATGGGCCGACCCTGTGAAAATGACTTCTAGTGAGATTAAAGGCCCTATTACACCAATAGATAATTGCTAAGATGATCGCTAATGAGCATTTGTAGTAACGCTTGTTGGCGATCATCTGGCGGTATAATACTGCCAATGATTACCCGAATAATGCGCAAACGCTCATTCATTGGGTAATCGGGATCTTTTAAAGGTACTACTACACTGACAGACCAGCCAGGCAATTGTCGGGAGGGAACCCATGCTTGCTAGAGGAGGAGACCACTGCTATTACATGCAGATATCTCCTCATCAATATAGGGACAAGCGATCGTTAATGCCATTGCTTGTCCCTATACTTATCATTGTTTTCCGGCAGCCTATTACACAGCGTGATCTGCCGCTGGCAAACCAAGATTTTTAAACATGTTAAAAGATCCCAATTACCCGATGAACCTGCAAACGCTTGTTTATCGGGTAATCAACAGCAGTATTACACTGCCAGATCATCGCTAACGAGCGTTACTATGAATGCTCGCTGGCGATCATCTTAGCAATTATCTATTGGTTTAATAGGACTTTAGCATGTTTAAAAATCCTGGTTTGCCAGCGGCAGATCGTGCCGTGTAATTGGCGCTCTGCTGCCAGCAAACAATGATAAGTATAGGGATGAGCAATAGCATTAACGATCACTCTCTGCATGTAATAGCAGAGGTCTCCTCCTCTAGCAAGCAGGCGACTGACGGGAGGGAACGCCTCCCTCCCAACAATCACCTGGATAATCTGTCAGCACAATAGTACCTTTAGGCTTGACATTTTAATATGGACAAAATCATAGATACTTTTAATTATACACCCTTACTAGGTATTTATGTTTCTTCCTTGTTCAGTGTCGTGACTGCTATGACATATTGGCTTCCTAATACCTGATTTACTAATACAGGTACAAATACAGAGATGAACCCAACGATTTGGTTCGCTCATCACGATTCAGGTACAATTCAAGAATTTATTTACAAGCATGAAATAAAATAGAAGGATACGTCCTGTCAATAATATCATATTCATCTGATTGAAAAGTTATGCACGAAATGTATTTTTTATTTGGGAGGTAGTAGTACTCTACTGCACCTATAGATGTCACTGTATTTCTCCATAACTAACACTAATAAATCTTACAGGTGGCTTCCAAGATTTTTTCACAGATGACCTTCTTGTGGATAGGTCATCAGTATCTGATTGGTGGAGGTCCGACACCCGCAACCCTTCACTGGGGCTGAGCTGCACCTAGGCCATAGGACTGATGAACGTGAAGTCACATGGCTTATGCAAAGCTGCGAGAAGACCGTGGCACTACTGCAAGCTCCGGTGCCTTCTCAGACGGCTGATCGGCGGAGGTACCGGGGTGTCGGACCACCACCAATTAGATACTGATAACCTTATCCAGAGGATAGGTGATCAGTCAAAAAAATTCATGAAAAACCCCTTTAACTGAAGTTACTGACCATAATTCAATATGAAAAACTCATGCGGTATGTGTCTCAATAGTTTTACAAAGGAACGGATAAAGTAAAACTTGGGCCGACCTTTGTCACTAAATGGGGAAAACCAGTGCACTGAAGGACAAATCATTTCAACACTGTCTGAGTTTTGTAAAGCCTTGGCACTATGTCTGGATAACACAAGGTTTGGAAAGTTCCTTTATGATAGTATCTGCATGGTTTCGTAACACAGAGATAGTCAGGCTTTGAGGGCTGTTTTCCTACTCACCACAAAGCTATACTGCTGCAGAGATCGGGCCATGAACTCTGGTTTACATTCTCCAATACAGAGGAGCACTGGGCCAGAGGTGGAGGCAGAAGTCGCCGGGCTCATTTCACACACAATTCTAAAAAAAGAATAGAAGAGTACAGATAAAAACCTCTCCCTTCAGTCAGTTGTATGACATTAATACATAACATCTAAGGAAATTCAGGCCTGTATTAAATCCATTTACAAATTGTCCTCTCTGAATCATGTTTCTTCTTGCCTTGCATTCATTTTGTCATCTTCACTCTTTACTGCATTGTCTTTCCATTTTTGCACCCACATGGCTTTGCCATCCGCTCCCATTTTTCATTTTCTAGGATTTGCACGGTTATGCTAACTCCCCTATTCTAGCATACAGCATACCCCCCAGCGTTCCCCATAACCCTTCTCACCCTCCGGCTGATTGTCTCTTTTTCCTATTAGAACCCTCCGGAGATCGGCATTAAGCTCAGAGATTGCCAGACGGACACCCCTGGATTCACACCAATAAGAATAACAGCAGCTACAAAACCTTAACCCTTCTGTCGTTTCACACTGCAGTGCATCTGGAAAGCCACACTGCAGACTTGGAGCTTAGGTCTCTACGGGAAACAGTCTCTAAGCGTAGATTTAGAGGTGCCTCGAAACCCAGATGGACTGAGTCAGGCTCTATCAGCTGTGACAGATGAGAAAAAGTCCTGTGTGATCCCCAATTGTGTCCTAACACAAAAGGGGGAGCACTCCATCATCCTGACATCTGCACTAGTAAGCCCCAGTCCGGCTGTTCTTTTCCATGTCTGAGACTTTTCACACTGTAAAGTGACAGCTGCAAAGAAGAAATCCAAAATGTATCAAGTCAGTGGTTCAAATGAGACCGTCCAAGAGTCATTTGTAGAATATTTCCTGAGAATCAAAGAGTTGCATGGACTTATTGATCGGAGTGAAGTAACGCCCTTAAACAGTCCAGGCGCTCGTGTCAATTTCCTAGTAGACGTCCAGAACATTTCATTTCATATTCTCAAGACATAAGCTACAGTATATAGAAAATGTCGGTCCTTGTGTATGAAATGACTGGTGGGATTATGTGGCATCAGAAAGGTAAAGAGAACCTGTGCCCAAGGATGGATCCAATAATGTCCAAATCTATAAAAATAGAAATGTAAGCGGCTCACCTACCAACACGGAGACGGAATAGGTGCACACCCCACTGGCTCACCCAAAGCCTGTATAACACACCTAAATATATAAAGTTGGGGGGCACTTAATATCAAGACTATGCGGACCAATATAAAAATGTATAATTAAAACCCTTTAATGTAAATCAGCATACACTTAAATATATAAATGCATAAATATATAAATAAATAATATAAATATATAATTATATAATATACAAAAAAACACAAGCGCAAGCAGCTATATTCCTATCTCTGATATTGTACTAAATAATCATGTCCATAAATGGTGGTAGACAGTCAATTCATTGATAAGTACGATGTTCATCCATATTTATGTGGATATTCTGACTATAATCCTGCACTGTTCCACTTATTACGCCACTCTTGTACTTCTCAATTAGAATCCACCTCCTTTAGTTTTCAACCTCTGTTCACAATCTCCGATAATCACTGATAATCAGTAAATACTGTGTCCACAATCTCTGATACTCAGTTCATCCTGAGTAAGACCATGCGTTCACCACATCAATATCAATATACAGTCATCTAGCTGCATGCATCAGATAAAACTTCAGGGTGAGTGTTTGTACTTTACCACTTTACGCCGTGGTTGTTCGCGCTCGGTCTTGTACCGTCTTAGGAGTAATTCCTCATCTTTTGCCTGCCAGGACCTACGCCGCGTCCCACGTGATCCAGCCATCTCCTCTCCTTTATATATTTATACATTTATATATTTTAAGTGTATGCTGATTTACATTAAAGGGGTTGTCTGGGTTCAGAGCTGAACCCAGACATACCCTTATTTTCACCCAGGCGCCCCCCTGAGCCTGGCATCGGAGCATCTCATGCTCCGATGCGCTCCCTTGCCCTGCACTAAATCGCACAGGGCAAGGTCTCTTTTGTTTTCAATAACACACTGCCGGGCGGAAACTTCCGCCCGGCAGTGTGTTCGGTGACGTCACCAGCTCTGATGTGTGGGCTTTAGCGCTGCCCTAGCCGTTTTACTGGCTAGGGCAGCGCTAGATCCCACCCATCAGTGTCGGATATGTCACTGGACTTCCTGGCAGCCCCATGGAGAGCCCCGGTACGTCACCGGATCTCCAAAAAATGCCTTTGCCCTGCGGGATTTAGCGCAGGGCAAAGGAGAGCATTGGAGCACGAACTGCTCCGATGCTCAAGTCAGGGGGGCTGCCGGGGTGAAAATGTAGGAATGTCCGGGTTCAGCTCTGAATCCGGACAACCCCTTTAAAGGGTTTTAATTATACATTTTTATAGTGGTCCGTATAGTCTTGATATTGAATGTCCAAATCTATGTTGCATAGTTTTTTCTGTCCCTTCCTTACTATTTGCTGGAGTATGCTAATGACTGAGTGAAAGGCGTCAACCATGGAGTCGTGGGTGACTTTAATGTAAAACATTTTCAGTAGTCCTTGATTAACCCCTTAAACATTAACCAAGTAGCTTCTTAAGATAGCAAATAATCATTGAATATTCTATAAGCCATATGTTTCTCTGGAGGATGGTATCTGTCACTACGCAGAACCTATAACCACAATGTCAACGCTGAATTTCATTTAAATGGAGCCCATTTTGGAAAATGCTTTTCTATCACACACATCATAGCGCAGCTTATAAATAGATTGCAGGCCCTGTTACAGCACACATATGTTCAGCTCAGCAGCTTTTCTTTGTCTGCCTGCTGCTCTATTCTTCCCATTTTCTTTGACATTTTGACTTGTGTAATAAATGAATTATTGTTGGTCTTGGCTTTATCTGCCATTATCTGATTGCCAGTGCTTGGAAAAGATTCTCTGCATACTCTCGTACAGTATGATTTACATTTATAGACGCTAGGGAAACAGGCAGACTTATACTTTTACATTTGGTTAGGTGGGCTTCAATATGTAAATGCCATCCGTTTTATTGATACATGCAAGTTAGAGGGATAGACCATTAGTTCATTTAGGAATGCTTTAGATTCCCTAGAGATTTATTATCAGCCTGTACTGCGATATAAGAAGTATTCCAAATAATACGCCACCAATGACAGATAGGTGGGACCTGCACCTATCTGTAGAACAGAGCTCGCAAAGTGAACAAGAACACACCATGCATGCGCGGCTTCTATAGGAGTGCCGAAAGTATATATCTGGCAAATCCATAGAAGTGAATGGAGCGGTAACCATGCTTGTGTGGTGCACTTTCTATTCATTTCTATGGGAATTCCAAAAATAACCAAGCAGCGCTCCCACAGAAATGAATGGAGGACGGGCCCTCTTCTTCACTTTGGGCACTTCTTTCTAGAGAGAGGTGCAGGTCCCAGAAGTGGTGCAGGTCCCAGAGAGGTGCAGGTCCCAGAAGTCAACAGCCCTGCCCCCCAACACCCCCAAAAGAGTCAAGCTTGCATGTCTTCAGAATGGGGAAAGGGAGTAAGCTACTGCCAGACAGCTCTTGCAGAAGGTTATCTCCCCTCAGAACTAAAAGAAAGGGCATGATCTTTCTCTTCAAGAACATATGATGTAAAGAGAAAGCAGGAAGCAGGGTTTCCATATGCCAGTTCTGAAAACGTATGTGGTCCAATCAAAGTCAAAGAAAAATCTACAAGCAGACTAGACCTCATCTACATTGAATGTTGCCCCTTTTACAAAAGCTCAAGGATGCTGGGATTTCATGGTCCACCAAAGTTAAAAAAGAAAAAACAACTAAGAAAAGTCGTACTGTTCAGCAATGATGTACTCCTCCTCCACAGGTGTGCACTTCACTCCGGCCACCAGTACATTGTTCGCAATCTCCGAAAAATCTAGGCCAAGGTTCACTCCTCGAATGGTGACACGAGTACCTCCTTCTGGGGGTCCAGACACAGTGAGAATCTGAAAAACAAGCAAAATAACTATCAGGATCCAAGCACTGCCAGCTAGATTTAAAGTCTATCGACATTTTTTTTTTTACTTAAGTGCATGTATTTGTGGCAAAAAAGATAATTAGGATGAAATAAACTTTGATTTGGACATAAATCAACGTAGGTGATTGTTACAAGTAAGGACAGAGAGGGGCTGGAGATCAAGCCATGAGACAAGCCTATATTTTAACAACATAGCTAGACCTAGTCCTGTATCTGACATAGACCCAAAGCATCTCCAATCATTGCTCCAACTGCTCAAGGAGACGTGTCCTTTCAGCTGCAGCTCTCTCTCTTTAAATGTCAGAGTTTCTAACAGAAAATATGACTTTTCAGCGAGGTGGACACAGAAATAAGGAAAAGAACAACAAGCAGGTGGCGCTATACAGATAGATATTATTGAATAGCTTAGAGGCTATATTAATATGCAATACCAAAAGTATTCAGATCCAGGTGCTGGTTTAAAAAATGTAAAATACGTTTTGTGGGACAACCTCTCTAATAAAAACCTATTGAAAAGCATCTTTTCATCCAAAAATACATTCAAATATTGCCCCATTGCTTTTTATTGGACGCAGGACTTTTCTCTGTCTAAAATAACCGATTTCAGATGGAAATGGCTAAAATGGATGAAAATGTGCATAACGGATGCCTAAAAAAATGGATTCTGATGGAAGATAGAAAACGAAATGGTGATTTCAACCCCGTCAACAAATAGAGTTCTGTTTCTGGAAAACAATGGCCGTCATTGGACTGCAGACGACATGGAATATGGGAAGCCAGTTGACAGAACTTTCTAAATAGAGACCATGTAAGTAAATTTGAGAGGCAGAGGTCACATGAGGATCAGTTTCACAACGAGAGGCCAACTCATCATGGTCCTACAAGTCATTTGTATGTGTCAATTACTAAAAGGCCTTCTGTGAAAAAAGTCTGTACGTGTGGTCCATAGTAGAGTATTTCCTGAAGTACCTGACCAAGCGAGTAAATATAACACAAAAAACTCTGCCACATTAGCATATGATGCCTTGCATAAAGCAGCATACACATGTAGGACTCCATGGGTGGAAAGATCAAGCCCTGTGCTCCAAAATGGCTTCAAATAGTTGCAGAAGACGCCCTTGTGTCTTGTGACACCCTTATTTTCTGAATTTTTAGACATTTTGAATTTTTAGATGACTCATTCCACTCACCACCACCCACTCCGTAATTTTTAAAGCTAGTGGGAAAATTAGCATGGTTAGGCTACGTTCACACTGGCGTTTCTGGGTCCGCCTGTGAGATCCATTTCAAGGCTCTCACAAGTGGCCCAAAACGGATCAGTTCAGCCCTAATGCATTCTGAATGGATAAGGATCCGTTCAGAATGTATCAGTTTGCCTCTGTTCAGCCTCCATTCCGCTCTGGAGGCGGACACCAAAACGCTGCTTGCAGCGCTTTGATGTCCGCCTGACGAAACTGAGCCAAACGGATCCGTCCTGACTTACAATGTAAGTCAATGGGAACGGATCCGTTTTCACTGACACAATATGGTGCAATTTAAAATGGATCCGCCTCCCATTGACTTTCAATGTAAGTCAAAATGGATCTGTTTGCATTTTGTTAATGGTAATGCAAACGGATCCGTTCTGAACGGATACAAGCGTTTGCATTATAGGTGCGGATCCGTCTGTGCAGATACCAGACGGATCCGCACCTAAACGCAGGTGTGAAAGTAGCCTTAGTTGGTCAAGCTTTTTAAAAAGTGCCAAAAACTGTCGCATTCTTACTACATTAAAAGAGTGGCAGAGAACGTGGAGTAAAATCTCAAGACATAAGTCTTAGACTTAAACATGCACCAAATTTATCAAACATTATGTGACATTTGATAAATTTGGCACAAATATCAGCAATGCAAAACTGATTTTATAAATCATGATCCCCCACCCCCATGTATGTAAGAACAAACTGAAGGCAGCCCAAGTTGTACTGTATGAAAAAACATGGCACCCATAACAGAGTCCTCTCTTACATCCTATATATAATGCAGAAAGCTCCAGGCACTGAAGTGGTTGATTTTTATAGGAGCAGCAAAGACCAGGGTTCCTCTGACCTACATTCCTTTGGACGCTAATTGAGCAGTTTGGAAGTAACTGTGTCACAGCTCAGCCCCCGGCTGGGACAGAATGAGTTTTATTAATTACAGCTGGAGAAATGCACGATAAAAACAACATACACCACCGAGGTATGGATAACCACGTGCGCTGAAACCTGGAGAAACTCATGTCTGTTTATTCCCATAAACCCACACACATACATGCACCATATGCAGAGAGGAAGACGAGGATAGATGAGATAGCAAGAATGGATGGATGGATGGATGGATGGACTGACCGATCAATAGATAGATCAACAAGATAGATAGACAGATAGATACACATAGATAGATAGATAGACAGATAGATACACATAGATAGATAGATAGATAGATACACAAATATATATTAGATAGAAGATATAGATAGATACACAAATAGATATTAGATAGAAGATAGATAGATAGATACACAAATATATATTAGATAGAAGATATAGATAGATAGATAGATAGATAGATAGACAAATAGATATTAGATAGAAGATAGATAGATAGGAGATAGATAGATAGACAGATAGATACAGATAGATAGATAGATAGATACACATAGATAGATAGATAGACAGATAGATACACATAGATAGATAGATAGATAGATACACAAATATATATTAGATAGAAGATATAGATAGATAGATAGATAGATAGATAGATAGATAGATAGATAGATAGATACACAAATAGATATTAGATAGAAGATAGATAGATAGATACACAAATATATATTAGATAGAAGATATAGATAGATAGATAGATAGATAGATAGATAGATAGGAGATAGATAGATAGACAGATACAGATAGATAGATAGATAGATAGATAGATAGATAGATAGATAGATAGATAGATAGGAGATAGATAGATAGACAGATAGATACAGATAGATAGATAGATAGATAGATAGATAGATAGATAGATAGACAGACAAATAGATATTAGATAGAAGATAGATAGATAGATAGATATGAGATAAATAGATAGATAGATAGATAGATAGATACATCGATATGAGATGATAGATACTGTAGATAGATAATAGATAAGTAGATCATAGATAGATAGATAGATAGATAGATAGGAGATAGATAAATAGATAGATATGAGATTGATACATTGATAGATAGATATGATTGATAAATAGATACTGTAGATAGATACATACATACACAGATAAATAAATATGAGATAGAAAGATAGATAGGAGATAGATAGATATGAGATAGATAGATAGATAGATAGATAGATAGATAGATAGATAGATATGAGATAGATAGATAGATATAGATAGATAGATAGATAGATAGATAGATAGGAGATAGATAGATAGGAGATAGATAGATAGGAGATAGATAGATATAGATAGATAGATAGATAGATATGAGATAGATAGATATAGATAGATAGATAGATAGATAGATAGATATAGATAGATAGATAGATAGATAGATAGATAGGAGATAGATAGATAGGAGATAGATAGATAGGAGATAGATAGATATAGATAGATAGATAGATAGATAGGAGATAGATAGATATAGATAGATAGATAGATAGATAGATAGGAGATAGATAGATCTCTGCTCCCAAGAAAGGACATCCCTGAACACATCATCCAGAGCATCAACACAGAGCTGGCAGCTAAAATCAGCGCCATGCCAGACATCACCCTGGCACAACACCCCTCCATAAACCATCATCACCTATATGACAATAAACACCTCAATAACCAAGGAGTCAGCCTTCTAGCCAAAGAATTCAAAGACCTAGTGCTCAACAGAGACCCCCGGCCCAGACCCCACACAAGACAAAAGCCTATGGAAAAGTCACCAACAACAAATAGACCTGAAACCTCATACCCTCCTCAACAAACTGGAAATGGTGACCTTTACCCAAAATATGGCCATCAGAGGCACAAACCATGGAGGAATCCACCTGCCTCACATAAAGTAATGCAGAGCAAAGACATTGAGGAGATAAAGACCCTGCTCAGCACTCTGTGCAGAACACTGACTGGACCAAACTGCTAGAATATGGCCACCAGTCTATAATCCAGCTTGTCCTACACAGGGCAGCTCATTACAAGGTATACAGACAAAAAAAAAAAAAAAAAAAAAAAAAAAAAAAAAAAAAAATGACATCTCTTATTATCAGCAGCTGGAACATTCAGGGCCTGAGCGCTTCAGCCTTCGGATGTAAGACACACGATCCAGACTTTACCCAAAGACTAAAAAACATTGACATACAGATCCTCCTAGAAACGTGGACTCAAACAGAGACTAATTCCATGGTGCCCACCGGATACAGGGAGATCTCTGTCCCTGCTCTAAAAAACAAAAATGTCAAGCTGGGCCGGAGCTCAGGAGGAATATTAATCTGGTATAAAGAGGAGCTCCATGAGCAGATCAGACCAGTAAAGAGAGGAGACAGCCACATCTGGGTAAGGATAGCCCGCTCCATCCTCACCTCTCCGGCTGACATCTACCTCTGTGCAGCATACATAGCTCCACCAGAGTCTCCATACTTCAATCCCGACAGCTTTGAGATCCTACAGAGGGAAGCCGCCCATTTCCAGGCCCTGGGCAATGTTCTGATCTTTGGAGACCTCAATGCAAGAACAGGGAGGGAGAGAGACTACCTGACAACTGACGGAAATGTCTATATATTCGGAGCAGACACTGACTGTGACAGCTCAGTACACACCGAGAGGAACAGCTATGACAGCACAGTAAACAAAAGGGGCAGAACATTGCTGAACTTATGTCGAAGCCTCGGACTTCATATTCTCAATGGCCGCACCAAGGGAGACTCTCTTGGTAGATATACCCTAAACTCCTATGTAGGCAACAGTGTAGTAGACTATGCCATCACAGATATGGACCCCAAAAATGTTAGTAGCTTCATAGTCACCCCACAGACACCTGTCAGACCACAACCAACTGCTCCTATACATAAAATCCACAAGTAAACTACCAGCACAAACATGTCAGCAGACCGGCCTCTTCAGCCTACCTCCATCTTTTAAATGGTCCAAGATGTCAGCCCCAAAGTATATGGAGACCATAAACAGCACAGAGATCCAGGAGATGCTCCATAACTTCCATAGGAAAGTGTATGAGCTGAATCCAGAAGGAGTAAATCTCGCGGTAAGGGACTTTAATAATATACTTTGCACCATGGCGGAAATGTCTGACCTCAAAAGATGCAACAGAAGGCCAAAAAAGCAACAACCCAACAGCTGGTTTGACCGGGAGTGTAAAGATATAAGGAAGGCGCTAAGAATGGCCTCAAATAGGAAACACCAAGATCCGAACAACCCCAGTCTGAGGGAAGCCTACAACAACATACAAAGGCAATACAAAAATACCCTCAGAAAGAAAAAGCAAGGCAACATCTCAACCAAGCTCCTCCAACTCCAAGACGCTCTCCAGGACAACTGCTTCTGGGAACTATGGAAGCAGATGGACAAAACCAGCAAGAACACCAACCTCCACATCCAAAACGGCAACATCTGGCTCCAGTACTTCAAGGACCTGTACAAAGCCATTTCGAGGGAGGATCAAAGCCCAGAACAAAAAGAAATCACGAAAAAGCTGAAGGATATGGAGGAAAAAATCAAAGATTTCCAAAACCCTCTAGACACACCGATCACGCTGCAGGAGATAACAGAGAGGATCTCAATGATAAAGAGTAAAAAAGCCAGCGGCCCAGATGGGATTCTTCCAGAAATGATCAAATACAGCCCGCCAGGTATCCAGGTCGCATTAGTAAAACTCTACAATGTTGTGCTGAGTGCCGGCTACTTCCCCCAGAGCTGGAACCAGGGCATCATCACCCCCATACACAAGGGCGGAGACAAGTATGACCCAGCCAACTATAGAGGGATATGTGTCAGCAGCAACCTGGGAAAACTCCTCAGCAGTATCCTGAATAAGAGGATCCTCAGCTTCCTCACCCAGCACAACATCCTCAGCAGAAGCCAAGCAGGCTTCATACCAAACCACCGCACCACGGACCACATCTACACCCTGCAGAGCCTCATCAAGAGCCATGTCCACAATACAAAGCAGGGAAAGATCTATGCCTGCTTTGTGGACTTTAAGAAGGCCTTTGACTCAGTGTGGCATCCGGGCCTATTCCTGAAACTTCTTGAAAGCGGAATAGGAGGAAAAACATATGATGTCATCAGAAGCTCCTACACTGAGAACAGATGCAGCGTGAAGGTAAATGGGAGGAGAACGGCTTATTTCCAGCAGAGCCGAGGAGTCAGACAGGGCTGCAGCCTCAGTCCAACCCTGTTTAACATCTACATCAATGAGCTGGCGGCGGCTCTGGAGTCCTCCTCAGCACCTGGTCTCACCCTCCATGACACTGAGGTGAAATTTCTCCTTTATGCAGATGATCTTCTGCTACTATCGCCAACTGAGAAAGGTCTCCAAGATAACCTGAAAATCCTGGAGAAGTTCAGTAACACATGGGCACTGCCCATCAATCCAAAGAAAACCAACATCATGGTGTTCCAGAAAAGAAATCGAAAAGCAGGCGGGCGTCCTCTCTTCCTGCTAAACAACTGTCCAATTTCAGAAACAGACAGCTACACCTACCTGGGCCTAGAAATCAGCCAATCAGGGAATTTTAAGAAAGCCATGGAAACACTGAAAGACAAGGCGAGCAAAACCTTCTATGCCATCAGAAGGCGTCTGTATCACCTTAAAGCACCAGTGACCGTCTGGCTTAAAATCCTTGACACCATCATCGCCCCAATCCTCCTGTATGGCAGCGAAGTCTGGGGCCCAGACACATACCCAGACCGGGCAAAGTGGGACTCTGGGCCAACAGAACTATTCCACCTAGAACTCTGCAAACACTTTCTCCAGGTCCACAGGGGCACCTCAAACAGCGCCTGTCGAGCAGAACTGGGCAGATTCCCACTCTACTTTGCTGTACAGAAGAGGGCGCTATCATTCAGAGCCCATCTACATAGCAGCAGTCCCAGCTCCTACCATCACAAAGCCTTGCTACACCAAGAAGCCCCAGAAAAACAAAGCACCCCGCAACAAGTCACCCAAACCCAGCCTGCCCAATCCACCAACCAATATAGCCTGACAAAGGGCGGAATCCAGAGGACGATACACAAGTTCAAAGAGGAGTATATTAGCGTCTGGAAAAACGACATAAGAACATCCCAGAAGCTGACAGTATACCAGAGCCTGCAGAGGGAGTACAAACTGGCCCCATATCTGGAGAAACTCCCCAATCCAAAAGACAGACAGATCCTGAGCCGGTACAGACTAAGCGCCCACAGCCTGCTCATTGAATCCGGGCGTCACCGACAGAGGTACATGCCCAGGGAGAGCAGACTGTGCCAGCAGTGCGACCAGGAGGCCGTGGAGGATGAGGCTCATTTCCTGCTGCGGTGCCCCAAATACTCAGCAGTGAGAGAGACTCACTTCAGGAGACTGTCTGATCTCTGCCCAGACTTCACCTCCATGGAGGAGGAAGAGAGACTCCCCATACTGCTGGGGGAAGAGGAGAACACAGCGGCCATAGCAGCACAATATATTACTGCCTGCCATGGACTGAGAGGAGCCTGATATACTATGGACTCCTATACCCCCACCCTGGACCTGTCCCCACCCCCAACCCTACCCAATTATTTACCACATGCTTTGGCAATGCTAAAATGTATTTAGTCCTGCCAATAAAGCTGATTTGATTTGATTTGATTTGATTTGATAGGAGATAGATAGATAGATATAGATAGATAGATATAGATAGATAGATAGGAGATAGATAGATAGATAGATAGATAGGAGATAGATAGATATGAAATAGATAGATATAGATAGATAGATATGAGATAGATAGATAGGAGATAGATAAATAGATAGATATGAGATGAATAGATACTGTAGATAGATAGAGTAGATAAATAGATAGATAGATAATAGATAAGTAGAAGATAGATAGATATGAGATAAATAGATACGAGATAGATAAATATAGATATGAGATGGATACATCGATAGATAGGTAGATAAATATGATAGATAAATAGATACTGTAGATAGATAATAGATAGATGGATAGATAGATGCTGTAGATAGATAGATGGATAGATAGATGCTGTAGATAGATAATAGATAGATAGATAGATAGATAGATAGATGGATAGATAGCTGCTGTAGATAGATAGATATAGATACAACGAACATCTGTAATGCACTTTTCTCACAAGAGACTCCAAGTGCATAGATAGACAGACAAATAGATATATCAATAGAGAGACAGGCAGATAGACTGACAGAGAGACCCAGATAAGATAGATGTCTACGGATAGACGGCCGCTATGTGTGAACCCATACTGCATTGTGTCTCTTTCCTGTGGGACCTGATGCTGATTTCTGGAATGACAGTCTGCAGCGACACTCGGCAGTGTAATACTGTGCGCTGGTGTTTACATGGCGGTTTTCATGTTGTCGTACTGTCGCACAGTGGTCATATGAAGACCATCAGTGAGTGGGAGTTCAGAAACCCCCCTCCGTGCCCATACCACCACAGCTGTACAGCTAGTGTTTAACACTTTGTGCTCCAATAGGTATGCTCTCTTGTGGCCTTTTTCCCCAATGATTTCAGCAATCATATAATGGGGTGTTTTTAATATAAGGCGGTTCTTGACATATTTCTTAAGGAAACATAATGTGCACAAATCTGCAGGTAGAGTTGTTTTGGTGGCCCCCCCTTACACACATACACTCACCCAGTATGAAACCTGCAGTATTGCTACGTGGATCACAAGGGGTCAAACATGGTTTTGCACAGAAGAAATTAGTGAAGGAGCCATAAGCTCTCTGTGATGTAGTCTTTCCGCCTCGCAGAGAGCACATTTACAGCCTAATTGTTCCAGGAGAGAGGGACCCGATTATTCATTCTGACAGGACAGCCTTAAGCTGCTGTGTGGAGGGCATGTTATGGTAATGGTAACATGCGTATTATATATTTATATAGGAAACAGACAGCGGCAGATAACAAAATAGTAAGGTATACAAGTACATATGTTTCATAGACAGGACAATCTTTGATGTGTTGGAGTGCAAGCATGTGCGTGTAATCTGAATTAGGGTTAAGCACTAGGCGGCTATTCCTTAGGCATGATTGACGTATTCATGCAGGGTATTCATCTGCCCAATTTTCTGTTTACCATATTAACAAATGCAGGCAAAGGCTTCAAACCATTTAGTGAAAAAATGAAGCACGGAGGGTGACATAAGGCCCCAAAATCCAATAAACAGGCAAGCGCTCCAGCAGAGAACGGGTTACGGGTGACAACAGGAGAAGAGTGGACCGTCTTGGTGACATCACAGCAAAGTGTGATTAATTGCATCCAGCCGAGAAGCTACCCTGCCACTCATGTTTCCTGGACGACCACATCAACGCCTTAAGAAAAGTTACGATTCAGCTGGAAACGTTGGGCACATTTAAAATCATCCGTTCTGCTCCACTAGTCACCACAGTTGTCTGGGCATCCCGTAGACAGATGCATTCAAGTTAGGTCACCCCCTCCTTCTCTTCCTCTCCCCGCCAGATCGATTTGTCAATGGGCACATCTGCTCCCCGGTGCCTGCCTGAGGGACCACATTTCCATAGCCAGCGTCTGCTTGACCTTTGGCATTGGATGTGACACAGAATAAAGGACCCGATGGGGGATTCTGTAGTGATTAGCGCCTCTCACCGGCACACAAGGGTTGTAGGACCATGGGAGCCTGACCGAGACAAAGGATTTCTATTCTTGTGTAAGTCTTCATTGGTTTCCTGTAGAACTAGTGTGCTTTCTGCAATATGTGAATGTATCCTGACAAAGCAAACGGTGGTGGAAAGGGGAGCGAGAAGGGGTGCTGGGGTGACATACAGTAGATTACATCTTCTTACACTAGGGTTCTTCAAATATTTCACAAGGAACCTAGCCAGAAATTGTCACTTGCATCTGAATATTTTACCTTTTTCTCTAAAGCAAATTAATCAAGTACTTAAGATAAATGGGAAAGCATTTTACTCCATGAATTTCCAGTTCTATGTATGTGGCACCCCCAACCGTTCCACTTATTACACATATTACGATGTCACCATCAGTGAAGAGATAAAGTGGAATTACTGTTAATACCAGATAGCGTCAGTATTAAACAGGCTTTAGGAAAATGTAAAGCTTTTACTTTTTACAGGGAGAACATTAATTTAATAGGCTAGCCTGGTGAATTGATCGGTTACTCGCATGAACAATTAGAAGACAATACGTTTGGTTATTTATGTTTAGACTCCTTTTAGAATTTATACTGCTCCGGGGGGAAGATCTCACTGAAGATCCAGGCAATGCTCCATGGGGAAAAAATGTGCAAAGGAGCTGACCTCCAGAAGGGAGAAAGCTATCCCATATCATGTCTTATCTCACCTCCCCGAAACAGTGCTCTATGCAGATGGGTTTGGTTTGGCTGATAGAAGATAGAGTTCTTCCCTCTGGAGGAGAGCTTAGAACATGATTTACACTTGCTGTATAAACTGTGCGGCCTTTTAGGCTTTGTGCTTTTTGCATTTTGTGGTAACAACTACAGTAGAATGCTATGTCAGATCAAAGGGTTATATAAAAACTCAGGCAACCCCTGTAAATGGCCAATGAATGGCTACTCACCTGTTTTCTCCTCTGTGTCTTCCTGCTCTGCGCTCCAGTCCTCACCCCTGCTATTTGTTTTTCTGGTGGCAGCAGTGTGGTATTGTGCACACAGGTCCCCACTGCAGCCAATCACTGGCCTCAGCAGAACATGTCAAGAAGAAAATGACATCAGCAACTGAGGACTGGAGGGCAGCGGTCGAAGAAACAGAGGAGAAAACAGGCTATCTATTAGTTATTTTACAGGGGTTGCCCAGTTTTGATATAACCCAGACGTTCCCTTTAAGTTGAAGGGAGCAGATTCTGCAAGCCCTTGCCTAAGAAATGTTGTGACCCAGGATGGGAACCATGATCCTTTACTTGCACTGGCCATCTTTCACCAACAGAATAGTGAATTGAGTCTGAAAGGTGAAAGTGGCACAAGAGGAATCCAGGGCCCCAGGTTTATTTAAATGAACAAGGTTATTGATTGACATTTCAAATGTCTGCCCCCCTCATCCTGACCTAAGTGTCCCCAGCCCTCCCTCTAAGGAAGGAAAATGTTCTTCCTGAGCGTATCGATTCACTGCGTGCTCCTCACTCACACTTTTATTTAATTAAGGACTGTGAGCCTGTGGATATTCTGTGTGTGAGGCTGACGTTAAACAGCTAGTAGAAAGAGAGACAGCCGCTCAAGACAGGAAGGGAGGCAATTACAAAAATAATAATGAAATAAGACAGATGGGAAAGATTAAGGAAACAGGCGTAATTATAAGGGTCAGGGCCCCACAGTGTGATCTACAAACCTCAGTGATACGTGGATTGGTGCACTTGACATTCCTGCTGGACCAATCTAGCCACTGGTTTTGTGAGGAGGGACAGTGATGGTGCAATGTACATCGGCCTTCCCCGCTACACCAGCCGCACTCGAACTTCTGATCGGCTTTCAGACACAGACCACAGCTTTCCCTCTGAGCCGCACACTTGTACAGGTGAACTAGGACACAATCAAATAAAGAATATTAGGTTAGAGCCTCAAAGATCATAATTTCAATAAAAATGTAGAAATTGGCATTTTCTGGCTTTATTGTAGGTTATTGCTGGATTTTACGGAACAGGATAAAGATATCTCCTGGATTCTTCCTCTATATCGAGAAGAATTTTCTGAATAGTGTAATTCAGTATTCTGGGAAGAAGAAGGGATATATATATATATATATATATATATATATATACATATGAAACTCGAAAAATTAGAATATCGTACAAAAGTCCATTTATTTCAGTAATGCAACTTAGGATACTTTCACACTTGCGGCAGGACGGATCCGACAGGCTGTTCACCCTGTCGGATCCGCCCTTCCGCTATTTCGCCGTGCCGCCGGACTGCCGCTCTGTCCCCATTGACTATAATAGGGACGGGACGGGGCGGAGCTCCGGCACAGTACGGCAGTTCGCGGTGAGAGGCCGCCGGACTAAAAAGTCGGACATGCAGGACTTTTAGTCTGGCGGCCTTTTGCCGTGCACTGCCGTACTGCGCCGGAGATCCACCCCCGTCCCCATTATAGTCAATGGGGACGGAGCGGCGGTCCAGCGGCACGGCGAAATAGCGGAAGGGCGGATCCGACAGGGTGAACAGCCTGTCGGATCCGTCTTGCCGCAAGTGTGAAAGTACCCTTAAAAGGAGTTGCATTAATGCAACTTAAAATTTGAATATTGTGAAAAGGTTCAATATTGTAGGCTAAAAATGTCACACTCTAGTCAGCCAAATATCCATACCCCCTGAGCAAAGGGTAACTGAGATTGTGACTTTGGGGTTTCATAAGCTATAAGCCATAATCATCCAAATTATAACAAATAAAGGCTTGAAATATCTCGCTTCGCATGTAATGAGTCTATCTCATATGTTAGTTTCACTTTTTAGGTTGCATTAATGAAATAAATGAACTTTGCACGATATTCAAATTTGTCCAGTTTCACCTGTATATATATATATATATTTATATTATGTACAGATGACTGGATTTCACTGCTGGAGACAATATTAAATCTAAGTACATACGATACATGGCTTAATAAAAGCCTCTCTACAAGTCACAAGCCTGTATCACAAAGCAGACTATAACAGCTTCTGAAGTATCATGCTGAAAATGTTAATTAATTCGATGTTCTGGACGGCAAAGCGTGGTAACATGATAAAGCAGTAAAAGCAGTATAATATTATTAACAATGCAGAGAAATGAGTAGAGATGGACTGTACAAGCCGCACATTAGGATGAGGCTCACAGGCTGACCATCTGGTGGCTCCTACTGTTACCCCCTGTACACCAGTGGCACTCAATTTAGGAAATGTACCATTAAATAAATACAAATTTGTATAAAAGAGTGAATGCACCTCAGTGTCCTATACAAACCTGCCGTAAACCAGTGGGGGGGCTGGTTTGTAAGCCATAGCCGCTTGTATATGAAATAAGCGATTCCAATGTAATGAATTATTATGAAATGCCACTTCATTTGACTGATGACCAAACATTTTAATGGGCAACAGAATCCTAAGTGTAATATATTTCAGCCTGTGTAATAACAATAGACGGTATATGCCATGTCCACCTTATTCACCATGTAAAGATAAATGTCCTCTAAGAAGTTTTCTAATTTTCATGAAGTCATTTACAGGTAACTAGTAAATTTGATAGGCATCTGGAAGCCACACCCCTCACACGAAGCCACACCCACTTTTCTATCTACCTTTGAAAAGGGGCGAGAAGTGTAAAAAGATGCAAATTTTAGCTCAAACATGATGTGCGCCACAATTTCAGACTTTTTATGCCACTTTGTGGTGTGAAAGCATTGATAAATCGGTCTCAATGAATTACTGTAATAGCTATAGATGAAAATCATGGAACCATTCAGTAAACCTGGAAACAAAAATGTAAGAGGACAGCACAGCTAGAGAAAATACTAATAGTTTCTTTATACCTTGGATATCTTGGGGATTGTCAATGATAAAATTCCCATTCCAGACGACTGAGAAGTCCACAGCTAGGTCGCTGATATCCATTCCTTCATAGGTATACTGAGAGAAGGAAAATCATCAGTTACAATACCAAAGCATACAGCCAGCAATTCCTGCAATATCTGATGGGGCAGAAGGGTGGCCTACGCTGTGTGAATGGGCCTCTGATGGCGATCATTTAGTTCCTACAGTACTATAGTGTGCAGGTTGGGCACAATCTATAATCCAGTATTTTTTTAGGGATCAGTCCAAACTAAAAGGTTCTAGCTTTACGCATCAACAGAACAACACACAATGGGGTAGATTTACTAACCAAATGCACCCTTATATTGGTGCAATTTATGCGCAAAAACTGGAGCACGTGTCTCGCATAATATTTATTACACATTTTAGACACTTTAAATAAGAGGAAGTGCGTTATTGGTAAAGTGGGCGTGGCTTAATATGCAATCAGGTATGCCAAAATAGCACCCACATTTTGATGCAAAGTAAGTTAACTATAAAGGGGCGTAAACTTAGGGTGTAATGTAATCACATACGCTACATTTACATTTAATAAGGGACGGCCAGATGTTTTGTGGGCGGAGTTACATATATTTTTTTTGCCAGATTTATCATTGAGACGTTTTGCTAAAAGGCCCAAGTGCACTACAGTCTCCTACTGGAGTATGAACTTACAGAACCTTCCCATCAATAACATTAGCCAGAGAAATCACTATATAACTCGTGTGACTAATTTAACAAATGGCAGGCAACATTTTGTAAATTTATCGCAAAAAAAAAGAAAAAGGCTTCAAATCAAGCAGACGCTCAAAAAAAGGCCAGAAAGTCGCATCTTGATACATCAGTTAGACATCGTCTAAATATAAGGCAGGATTAGTAACTCTGCTCCTCTGAAAGATTACAGTGAAGGTTGATCTTCCCAATGCCCTACTAGAGTACATTACGCCATCTCTACATAAGAATCAATCTCAGTGGACATGATTCTGGACTGGACAATGATTCTGATGCCAACAGAGACAGGGCCAACTCCAAAAGGGCCAGCGAAGGGAATGGGGTTTGTGCAAATGAACCCCAAAGTGGAGGGTTTATGGGAGTTTCCAGGCGTTTCTCGGTGGTCTAGGGGCTGCCCCAGGTGTCCTCACGAGAGACTGTTCTCATGGGGGATCTTAAGTTCCATGGATAGAATGGGATATTGGTTAATAGATATGGAAATTGCATAAATTGTGTTCAATCATTTCTTAGTATTGAGATCTATTTCTGCATGGCAAATCATCTCACTCATACCGCAATATAGTGGTGGCATTGCAACATTGCAGAACTAAAAATACTCTGCCAACGAGGGTGAACCTATGCATGTTACTGTAGATACGGCTGCATACAGCGAGAGCAATAAGTGCAGACTTAATAAAAATTGGGATCATGCAGGTATAATTGAAGACAAAGGCATGGGAGGGCTGTGAAGAGCGCTGCACCTATACACGGACTCCCTGCAGCTGTTTGTTCATAGAAAGTGCTTATTTGTCTCCTGCAGACCCTCCGCCGCACTGCCAGAAGCAACTGGATTAGGAATTCTATGCAGTCGGCGTGAGCTGGGGACTCGCAGAGGCAGATAAGACTTCCCCGTTCTGCTTTATCAGCCGGCTGTAAATTAGCTTTTTGCTTCAACCCTTTTGTCAGATTGCTGTCTTATTCCACCAAATGACCCCCCGCAGGCTGCGACAGGGAAAGGGCAGATAACGCATTCCATCCTTTCTGAGCAGCATCCCAATTTACAATACCTCAGGTCGTTGTCGCAGCATTATTCTGATTTTACTGTATCAGGGCAGATTACAGACGCTTTCTTGTTGTTATTTATAGAGAAGGCAGCAAGTCATCATTTTGTCAGTGACTACATAGGACTATATGTAAGGACTGGCATGTTGTGGCACAAGCACTTACCGAGCTGTTCTGGCACTGGACGCTGGAGCTGTTGAAGCGTAGAGCAGGCATGCGGTGTAGCACACCCTGTATATTTAACACACACTCGTATCCCCTCTGGCCTGACTGTGGTTGGGGCAGATTCCTTGCCTTCAAGGTTATTGGCTTAACCTCCCCAACCGGGATTAGGATTTCTTCTGTGGGTATTAACTGCGGGCAATCCTGTGGCGAAAGAAACAATTGTCAATGAGTTTAGTATCTTAAAATGGTGATGAAAACAGAATCGGCAAAGTAGACATCTCTCTATAGTAGGTCTCTGCTTCTCCTGCCTAGGCCTCGTCCTGAGAAAACTGTATTTAAAGATGAACTTCTCTCATTCTGACGTGTGTCCTTCTTGGAAGTAGTGTTTCTGATCTGGGAACACTGTCAAAGCTTTTTATCTTCTTCAGGGCCTATTAGGCTGCGTGAATATCAGCAAATCATCAGGAGCAAGTGTTCACAGGAACCCTCGTTCACAATAATTGGCTTGTTCGGCTGTTGGGCATCTTTCATCAAGATGAAAAATGCTCGATGATAGGCAGCGCATCTCCTTATGTAATCAGGGATGTGCAGCCGATAATGAACAGAACAGAATGTGGAGGAGTGAATCGGGAGGAGTGAATCGTTTCTCCCGCATTCTGTGTAATCAGGCCCGTGCAAACGAGCGCAGATGGGTGTTTTATCGTTACTGCCCACACATCGGGCAGTGTAATATCACCTTTCCAAAACCTGATCATAGACCTCTTTTTACACTGGCTGAGGACTGGACCGATTTTCAGGAACAAACGCGCGCACAACTGCTTGTTTCTGTCAACTGTCCCATGTAAAGCTGCCGCCGATCACCTCATTTGTCAGCAGCACACTGACCTGTCTAAACAGAGAATGTGCTCAGTGTCAGACTGGGATGCCTGGGGCCCACAGATAAAATTCATTCTGGGGGCCCAATATACAAATACTACCTGCTCAAACAGCAGGAGGCAGCAAGAAGCTCAAGATGATTGATTATGGGTGACTTTGAGAAGGCAGATCCTTAGGGAAAAAGGATACTGGCCTAGAAGTCACCTGAGTGCATCTATACTAATAAACGGCATAGACTCTTAATTAATCTACCCAGTTTTTATATGGATGCATAGCTTTTTGATATGCTCTAAGCTGCCTATTCAAGTTTTACAGTGTGCCATGTGCCACTTGCGCAAGGGCTGTGTGCCCCTGTGGGCTCGTTTAGGCCTGGATGTGCTGACGACAGTATAAACAGTGAATGGGGGAATGAATGATCACAATAATGATTGCTTGTTCCCCTTTCACTTTCCATTGGGCCATATGAAAGATATTTTAAACGTGCACCAATTGACTTCTATATGGTCGATAAGAGCTCATTATTGCCTGGTCCGTGTGTAAGGATCCTTATACATTACATGTGTGACATAAGTCTCAATTTCATACTTGTTTCATTCATGGGTTAAATGAAACAAGACTTTTTCCAATTAGTTGTTTTTATCCATATAATAGAAATGTTTTACTGGTTCCCATGTCCATCAACCCGGCATCCTTGAAGAATTCAGGCCATAAAAAATTCAGCAATTTACTTTCCATCAGTACCAGTCTATTCCACAACGCTGTATTCATATCAATCCCTATCTCCAGTGGGGTTCACTATCTAATTTCTCCATCCCCATGCATTTGAACCAAGGACCCCAATGTTACAGTAATAACCACTGAGCCACCTTGCAGCCATAAACAATAAAAAGGTCTACGCCACCTTACCAAAGAGGAAATTCTCACTCTACACCAATTATCTCTATCTAGTTTGCATTGTTCAAAAATGTCACAAAGTAAAACTAGTGGTTTGTGTTAATATTCTAATAAACTTTCTGTGCCCAAATCTTGGCGTTAGCTTCATTAATCAGCAATTTGTTTGCTTTTGCCGGCTCCATAAGACATGCATTATCTCTGTTTCTGCTCCACAGCGGTAGTGAGAACTGGCGTTCTGCAGGTCTTTACTCCCAGAGAGAGTTGCGGATATGTACACGCCGTGTTTGAACAAATTTCATTACTTACTCTGCTAGAGTGCTATTCATATGCAGCGCAACCCCAGAGAAATGGACCAATCCATCACAGCTTTTGCCACTAACATCTAGTATGTTAAATAACAATATCCCTGGGATAACAAACTGGCATTATGCAAATACAGTCTGGTTTTTAAATCTTCTTTCTAACGGTCCTGGCACCACGTGTGGCAATGCACATTTCTAGTGGCTTGTAGGAATTGCTCTAGCCCGTTTCCTTCCTGATCACTGCAATAAATATCATCTAATAAGAGGTCAGGGCAGTTACAAGAAATTATTAGAGCAACCATGCACATGGCTGTTCCAATTGTAAACGGCACCATAATAATTAGTGCTCTATACAATAGTATCAATGCTTCTGCTTAACTGTACTAACAAAGATCATCATCCAGATAATAAATATACACAGTGAAATATATTGAGTTGTGTTCACACCTGCATCTGAACCTAGGTCGCCGGACAAAAACAGGCTACATTAAGGAGATCTTAATCCCATTACAGTCAATGTTGGTGTCTGAGATGTACATAATCTGGCACATCTGTGATTTTGCTTCCATGATGCAGAAGAACAATGGAAACCACTAGTGAAGAACTAGATATGTCCTCCCTTCACTTATCTCAAAATTCTTTAAAGCGTACACCTTTCAACAAACTTTGCATTAATCAATAGTACAGTGGGGGACATTATATCACTTGTATCTGGCATTTTAACAGTTTTCCTCTGTATATCCTGTGACTCTATTTTGCAGTTCTCTCAGAGATGGTGAGTGGAAACTAGCTGTCCTCCACTGCACACAAAAAGTAGAGGAGACTATCCTTCCTAACTGACCCACAGTCACTCCGAACCAACTCCAGCATAATGGAGGCCGTTACAGAGAAGTATTGACACGTATTTTTGTCAATGAAGCACTTGTGCTGAACTATAACCTTCCTATGTAACTGTGCAGTCTGTCTTTGTCTGTAAGTCTCACTGGCTCCTACTCACTCCCCCCCCCCCTCCTCTCCATACACTTGTATTGACATGTGTAATATGATCCTTCTTTGGAGATGGCCCGCCTCAAGACAGATTGAAAACATTTTCCAAATGCAATGGGGGGAGAGAGTGTATATAGCTTATAACATGAGAAATAGACATTTGTCACTGATGCAACATATTACAAAGTTTGTTGAGGTCACTTGTACTATTGATGTATGTAAAGTTGCGTGAAAATTACTCTTTAAGGACTTAAAGATAGAAATTCAGTACAACATTATTGGAACACGCTAGCAAAACCTCTTGACAGACTGCAATGCACTTCATAGATAATTATTGATTATACATCTCCCAAAAGAGTATCAAGAAGTCTTGCACCACCTATCTCGGAATATGTTAAGCCAAGAGGAAAAGTAACAAATCCCTTACCTCAGAGACATTGACACGGCCCTCTTGAAAGGAACAGGTTGTTGGATCGTGGGTGCAGAGATTGCGGTACTTGCACCAGTGACAGCGGAATGCGCTATTCACACAGGACAAGCAGCTTTTGAGAAAAGAGGAACAAAAAATGTGTCACAGACTATGAAAATAATAACTACATCCAGCCAAACATTATCTGCAAATATTTGTAGAGGAAACATGAAAAATATACATGGTAAATGGGGGAATGGTTTATTTTCAGAGACTGAAGTGGTAAACACATGAGTGCACTGAAAGACAAGGAGATGAGAGAGAATACCAAAAGCCCACCCAAAGGGCCCGGGTGGACAAAGGCACCTCTCCTCTCCTCAGTGACAAGGAGGTTAAAACAATCTGAGGAATCTCTGAAGAAATGGACTGTAAGATGTGGTCTGGTCTGCTCAACGTGCTCTGCTTTCTTTTTAGGCTCTACTATTTATTTTTCCATGCTAGCCGTGGAGGTTCGCAGGCATAAAAAAGCTGGGCCATCTCTAGAAGCAGCCGGCTAGTATAAACAGCGGCTTCCTCTACATATACACGGGACATGGCCGGGAATAAACAATACAGGCTCCCTAAAGCCATATATGACTAGTGCTGCATAAACACTGCATCACATTGACATACATTAAATATACATATATTTGCTATTAGCATCTCCGGTTACACACTTGTGGCAAATTCCATCCGTCACCGAGCCTCAATATTTATACCAGTGTGCGCCTAAACACCTGACTTCCATACATCATGTCACTGTGGCTCCCCCTGCCCTCCAACCTGCAACCAGTAAATCACCCTCTGCTTTCTCAAGAAAAAACGTCCAAACGCTCATAGACCTGCAAGAAGTCACCAAAGGGGCATGACGGTGTAGACTGGCAGTGGTACAAAAAGGAGCAGTGGCATCCCCTAAAACCTGAACATCATCATGAATTGTAAACACGAGCATCAAAGGGGGTGTCTCACTTCAGCACATGGTATTTATCATGTAGACAAACATAAAACAAGACACTTACTAATGTATTGTTATTGTCCATATTGCCTCCCGTGCTGGCTGGATTCATGTTTCCATCACATTATACACTGCTCATGCCTAATATTAAATTTGCCTTCACGATAAATGCCATTTGTGGAAGAGAGACAGCTCCTTTAAAGGGGCATGCTGTAACGTGTCAAGCGAATCAAAGTCAAAGTGGACTTCGATCCCAATTTCAGGGAAAATTTGATTATCTGCTAATCCAAATTTTCTCATACTTCATGGTAGCGATTCTCTGAATGGCAGTAAAAAATAAAATAAAAAAATAAATACTTGCCTCATCCGTTTGAGAGCGAAGAGTCGACCAGCGCCATCTTGACTGAAGATCTTGCACGAAATCCCGTACGCGGTTACTTATGACGTCACCACACTGACTGACATGATGGTGTTATCACGAGCAGTATGAGATTTTGCACTAGATCTTTAATCAAGATGGCGGCGAATGGCTCTTCACGGAGGAGGTAAGTATGATTTATTTATTTTTTCAAACTTTACACCGTATTAATATTGTCAGCTATGAGGGGTACAATGATGGGGAGCAGCGCAATCGCCGCGCCTTTACAATTACACCCATTACTTACAAGGAAATGTGCTTTGTGACGGAGTAATTCGTCACTAAGCAATTTTTTTTGTACAATTTGGCGAAGCAGCCAAATCTAATTTTTCAATACTTCGCTCATCTCTAGCCGTAAATATTATTAGGGATGGTACGGCGACATTCCTCTTTCATAATCTACGCTGAGCTGTTACTGCTGCAGGCAGGAAATGTCGCCTTCTTCCCCGTGGTGGTGGAGCAGCGAGTGCCCAGGAAGACTGCACAAGGATATCTCAAGGTGACATGTTGTAGTTTCAAGGGTTACTTCCCTGTTATTACAAATTGTAGCTTTCTCCGGATCTATCAGCGGGCAGCACTGGATGGCGTGTACACGAGTAGGCCTGGCACACATTACTTTCTCATGCATCAGGCGAATTTTTATTTTCCCTTTTTGAACTGTCATTATTTAAGGTTAACCAGTGGACATAATGACATTGGCGCACAATCTATTATATACGTGTGGGGGCTCAGCCAGAGGGAGACAACATTCGTTCATCTATTCTGCTCATTAGTACTCAGAAGTGGCCCTTATCTATGAAGTCACATAGCTCTTTTATGTTTTGTCATATACACAGTATATTTACCAGGAATCTGATGTGACTATTTTTTGATTACCAATGTTTTAGGTGTCTTAAAAGATTATAATATAGTGAAATACTCAGCATTAAGACTGCTGTGGCACTAGTCTACTACGACACATTTCTGTGGCTGCTGTAAATCCCTGCCCAATGATACGAGCGAGCAGCTTTATGGGGATCTATGGTGCTTTTAGTTAAAGGGCATCTGTCAGCAGTTTTGTACCTATGACACTGGCTGATCTGTTATATGTGCACTTGGCAGCTGAAGGCATCGTGTTGGTCCCATGTTCATATGTGCCCACATTGCTGAGAAAAATGATGTTTTAATATATTCAAATGAGTTTCTAGGAGCAACGGTGGAATTTCTAGGAGCAACGGGGGAGACTCTGCTCTCTTTTCAACTGCCGCACCCTCTCCAATTTGATTGATAAGGACAGGTGTGAAGATGTTTACGCTGCCTGGCCCTGTCAATAAAAGTACAGGGGGGTGGCAGTTGCAGATAAATCAGAGCCACTAGGAATAATGGTAACGCCACCGTCACTCCTAGAGGCTCATTTGCATATAATAAAACATAATTTTTCTCAGCAATGTGGGCACATATGAGCATGGAACCAACACAGATGTCTTCAGCTGCCAAGCAGGTCAACCAGTTTCATAGGTACAAATCTGCTGACAAATGCCCTTTAAAGTCACAGTATCCACAATACAGCTGGGCCATATTACGCTTGTGTAATACCAGCCTTGCCCAAGATTTTATAGACCCCTCTTCCCATCATAATATCTAAAGAGAGTTCTTACAGTTGGTGGCCGCTGCAGTTGTAGAACTTGAAGTCCGTGCTCACAAAAGTCTTGCCGGTCTCTTTGGAGATTAGTTGAAGCTCCACCCCAAACCAGTCTAAAATGAAAGGTGACAGCAATGATTAGAGGAAGATCCTCTGGAAATTGACCAAAATGACTGCAGGGAAATAGATTTTGTCTTAAGAAAATTTCTACTGGTATATATGCATAAAAAGAACAACACCAAACTATCTGCTAAGGGTACACACAACCTATAGGTGGCCATACACACTAAGGCTACTTTCACATTAGCGGTTTCGTTACAACAATACAACCGCATGCATCCGTCATGAACGGATCCGGTTGTATTATGTCTTCTATAGACATGACAGAGCCGTCATGAACTCCATTAAAAGTCAATGGTGGACGGAGCTGTTTTCTATTGTGTCAGAGAAAACGGATCAGTCCCCATTGACTTGCATTGTGTGTCAGAATGGATCTGTCTTGCTCCGCACCACATCGCGGACAGAAAAACGCTGCTTGCAGCATTTTTCTGTCCGCGATGGGGACGCAACCAAAAGGAACGGAATGCATTTTCGTGCATTCCGTTTCGTTCAGTTTAGCTTTGTCCCCATTGCCAATAAATGGGGACAAAACTGAAGCATTTTCTTCCGCTATTGAAATCCAAGATGGATCTCAATAGCGGAATTGAAAACGCTAATGTGAAAGTAGCCTAACATTGGCTGAACCCGCCAATTTTGACTGGCCAACAGTCTAAGGGTCCATTCACACGTCTGTAGTGTATTGCGGATCCACGAATTGAGGATCCGCAATACACCCGGCCGGCACCCCCATAGAACTGCCTATTCTTGTCCGCAATTGCGGACAAGAATAGGACATGATCTATTTTTTTTACGGAGCTGCGGACTGGAAGTTCGGGACCGTGCTCTGGAAATGCGTATGCGGACAGCACACTGTGTGCTGTCCACATCAATTCCTGCCTCATAGAGAATGAATGGGTCCGCACCCGTTCCGGATAATTGCGGAACGGGTGCGGACACATTTTATGGACGTGTGAATGGACCCTAAAGCTCTTTCTACTTTTCATTCCTAAGGGAGATATTGCCTGAACCGGGAAAGTATGTGTATGGGGAGGTCAGGAAAGACAGCTTTATCTTTGGATTTTTCAGGATCAAAAACATTTGCAAAAGTGGAAAGAATGTGGATCTATGACTGGGAGGCCCTTGTAAGAAGGCCTTATGTTATTCCAGTTACGGATATGCTGGATCAATGGAATTGTACTGTAAATTTCTGAAAACGGACCATTTTTTACCAAGCGCTCCACAAAATATAAAGATTTGTCACTATCACACATATTAGCTAGGGCGGTCAAGCACATATAGAGACAGATGGCGTTAAATAAGGGATTTTTCCAACACGGCAGGGATTGCTGTAGAATGGGTGCACTCTGGGATTTCTGTAAGCGATGTGCCTATTTCCTAACATCAGGAAATAATCCTTTTATTTCCTTGTCCCCAAACAAGATAATCCCAGCCTTTCTAAATAACAGGCTCCCCTCTGCACATAAGCTTCTAGGCACAAAGAAACCTCTTCCAAGTTGCTGGATTTTTCTGTTATGTGATCTCTAAAAGTGTCTGAGACTTAAATCACCCTCTGGGTATTATATCCAGATTTTGTGCGGCATGTTTTTCTAAAATCGACCGTGGAAAAGTACATTTGAGGCCTACTAATAATAAATTACAACCTCATTTCCATCGCAATTACAAACCACTAGGTGTTTGATATCAAGGACAATTAAGGGGTCACTGTTGTGTGACAGTAGTAAGAGACTGGTGGGCTTGGTGCTATACTGATCATAGTGGATGTGCCTAAAGGACATGATACAGAAGAAAACAGAAGAAACATGTGTTGGGCCCCTGGCCCCAACCACTCCCTGCCACGCCACCTTTTCAGAAAGTGGCAAAGGTGGCAGCAAAACACAATATCTGTAAACTGACCTCCCACCTTCCATGTGCCATTTATAATTCTGGTGTCTGCCTATGCCGCAATAGGGCCCTGGTGCGACTACTACATCTGCAGCGCCCAATATCTACGCCCCTGCTCTCACACAGCTACTTTCTGGCATGCATATGACTGAGAGTGCAAAATAATGACTGTGCATACCTGCGATACACATCACAACCACTGGGTGGCCACGCACAGGCACATATAGGATAGACATCTTGTGACAAAGTATCAAAACTTGTGTCTTTTTTAAAGAGCTAATTATCTGGAGCCACAGATCTCAGGTAACGTTAAACTAAGAGGCTCTGTAAGGAAGGCTACATCTGTATACATTGAGGAGAAATACATTTTTGGGATTGCGGATACATTACTGTAGCTAAAATTTAAAGGGGTTTTCCAGCCTGCTGTGACCTATCATGATAGGTCATCAATATCTGATCAATGGTGGTCCGTCACCTGGCACGCCCAGTGATCAGTTGTTCCCTGCAGTCTCCGGCACCAGAGCTAGCACTTTGAACAGAGCAGGAAGCACCATGGTGGGGTACTGCAGCTCAGCTTGCATTTATTTGAACTGTAGCTGAGTTGGGGTGCAGACCATGAATGTCTGAAGTAAGGATTGTTTCCACTTCCACAACTATCCCAGTGCTTTCCAGACTGAACTTGAGGAGATTCACTAGAAGAGTGTTTTTATATTGAGGCATGATACCATGTAAACTATTCAGTGCCACCTCATATCAATAGATTATTTACCATGATTACACGGCTATGACAAGTAGCCGTATAATAATAATGAATGGAAGATCTCACCTTGATCTGCAGGTATAATGGGAACATCTTTTGCCGCTGGGGAAGTACAGATTATCCGACTGCCAGACACTTGTCCTTCTACCTGAGAAATGTTTCCGATGGAGCAGATGACACCAGCAGACAGATCTGGGACATCACTAACTTCTAAAGTGAGCTAAAAGACATAACAGTAAATATGGATTATGTCTACAAATGGAGCCATTTATAGAAAAAATGACCTGAACCTCAAAAGAATCATTAAAGCAATGAGAAGCAGTCATAGATGTCATGGCATGTTGTGAACTAAAGCCATAACGCTAATGTGCACAGAGTCTAAGACAGGTGATAACTGGAATACATTAAATAGGCTGTGCCCTGGTCATGCCCCCCTTTCAGAAAGTGCTGAGGATGACCCACAAACTCCACTTGCAATAAAATTCACATTAAAAAAGGAGCAAACAGGAGGTTTGTGACTTTTTTTATGCCAAAAGAGTTGCAGGGAGATGATAAATCTCCCCCACAGTGTCTCTTTAAGACAAGCCAAGACAAAAAATGTTTTTGTCTTGGCTTGAAAAGGGCCTTATGAGGCTGAAACGTCACTTGTAAAATGATGACGAGAAGAATGAACAATTGAGCTTCCAGTGCCTTGCATCTCCATGGCATGGGGGACTACAAGTGGTTACTACATCCACCGATTAGTAATTTTGTTAGGAAAGCTCTCTTGTCTTTTGATTGCAGTTTGCCTATGATATTGGTACATTCATATACTGTATATGGATAGAAGATCAACCTAATCGTCTCTTACCGGTAGGCTGTGCTCTGAGACTGGGAGGCTGTTAGGCTGTACCGTAACCTTAACACACTGATCTATATTGCTTGCGAAACGGAATGGCTCCTGTGCACGGTTGCACTTATCCTTTTGGGAACACCTAATGGGAGTAAATGTATATATTTTATTAAAACACATACACCCCAGTTATTTTATATATACTGTACATTTATCAATTTTAAAGGGATTATCCCATGACTAATGTAAAAGAATGGAAATCAGACATCATATAAAACATGACAATCTCTTTCTAACAAAGCTAGAACCAGCCCTGCACCTCACATGGATCCAGAGATCTCCTCTGCTAGAGTTATATCAAGCTGGCAGCTCAGGGGGAGTGTCTTTTATGCTGCAGCTCTCAGGGGGCGTGTCTCAGCTCTCCCTATCACAGCTTAGGAGGCAGTTGAAGGATGAAACTGAGCATGTGCGGCCATCTCAGTGAGCAGGTCAAAGAAATAAGAAAAAGAAGAAACAACAGGTGGCACTGTACAGATACATTTTATTGAATAACTCGGTGGCTATACAAAATTTTTAAATACATGCAATTACAAAAGAATTCAGATCCAGGAGCTGGTTTGAAAACTGTCGACTATTTTTCGTGGAACAACCATTTTACCAAAAAAAAATAAAAAAATATGTGGGTGAAGACTTCCCCACATTTAATTCTTAACATACTTTTACCAAGTCAAAAAATCCATCTTTACCAGTAATTCAATCCAAAATCTATAACATAAAGAGCTCATTACTATGCTTTTGCATTCCGCACTTCTAGAACAGTACAATTCTGCTTTGTTTTTAACATCAGCCGATATACATTACTCAACGATTGCTTTCTAAATATGTTACATTAGCCACTTGCCACTTTAAATCAGCACAGACAGATACAATCTATACAGAAGATACCATAGGCATTTGCGGCTGTAGACTGTTATACAATTTGTTGGGATCTATGTTCTTTCTGGGATACACACATTTAATATAAAATCTAGAAGAAATGTTGAACCTGGGCACCATTCATTTGTACAGCGCTAATATACTGCCAGCATTCAAGATTTTGAAGGAAAAATGAGTTGCTGACCCTGCATATCTGAAAATGTGATTTTGATGCCTAAGGCACCATTCCATAAAGTCATTTGGAGATGGAGTCAGGGCTGGGAAATGGTTTTTCTTGTACCGAGTCAATGACAATACCAATATGTGATGGGGTCTGCAGAACATAGGCACGTTGAAGCAGTTTTATTTCCTATATAAGAAGAGGGGAAGCTTGGGATTCTGTGCGTCTAATGTTCTCCTGAAACTATCTGTAATATGGTGCTATTTATTGCAGGTATAAATGCTAAGTGGAGGTTGTTACTCTCACTCGATAAGAGCATTCTACCCGTTTTATCACCTTCTTTTGTTGGTTTATAGCTTAGAGACAAAAATTTCCAGATCTCAAAGAGACATGAAATCTCAGGTGATGCAATAGGCAGCTAAAAGATGGAGCAAGCATGGCAGTTTATAGACAATGCATCAGGAGCAGTTGTGATTGCGATGACACTCTATGGGTCAAGCAATGAGATCTTTAGAAACTTGTCTCTTAGGCTGTTATTCCTAAGGCAAGGCCAAGCCCATTGTGAAACTTTTAAAGGCTACTAGCAAGATGTGAGCCCAATTTGTCTAAACATTTAGGCAAACTTGGCCTACAGCTGGATCTGTCTGCATGTATACTGCTAGAGCGACCAGAAACTTGGGTCCTAAAAGAGGACCTGCCACCACCCCTGACATGTATATTTTAGTAAATATGTGTACTCTGCATGAAATAACAATTCCGCAGCAACTTTTCTCATAAGTCTGCGTGGGTTGGGTCACTTCACAATCTTGCATTGTCAGCACTGATTGGACATGTAGTTTGCAGTGACAGACCCCTACCTGGTAAGGCCCTGTTGTCAAAATAGTCATAAATTTTGAGGATGAATAACAGAGGAATGGTACAACACCAGGCTCTAAGTATTTGCTAAAATAGACATGTCAGGAGAAGAGCCTACAGGTCCTCTTTATTGTACTCCGATATAGTACCACACCGAGAACACAGATGTGACCTCCAAAGTCTATTTTATGGCCTACATGATACCTCCGGAGCCAGACTTTGTGCGCAGCATAACATCCGTCTATGTAAAGCTACTTGGCCAATGGGCAATGTTCTCCCATAGTAATAATACACATAGGTACTCACATGTTGTGCAGGACACACCATCCACAATGAGGATCACCAGAGCTCAGGCACTCTCCACATGTTGAATATTGCTCACAAGACTCCACGGGAACTCTTGATACCTAAAATAAAGAACAGGGACAATAGCTCAGTGACAGATCAAGTCTTATTCTGACACCTGCATGACAAGAAAATGGTAGTGGAAGAAATGCTTCTGCCAAGGCATACTTGGAAAAATACCATCACAGCAAACATATGAGGGCCCGGAAATAAAAATATATTCAATATTTCCCACCAAATAGCTATGGTAATAATATTACCAAATTATTATTATTGTTCTCATTATGAAATCAATATTTCTTGCCGGGAGCGTATGGCAGTAAGACAAGGTCGTAGAGAGATGTCGCTAGCATTACAATTTGCATTTGTCAGCCCATAGGCAGTGATTCTGCCAATGAAGAACTGATCCAGACTAACCTCTATGCAGTGAGACTCATAGGAAATCAGCAAAAGATGACAGCCCGGTCTGACCTCTGCCCTAGCTGCGCACCGTGCACTACGCTTCCACTCTAAACGCCCAGACTGGGCCAGTGACCAGCTCAGAAAAAATCCTTTCTTTTTAATGACTTTGGGGAGAGCGGAGCGGCTGTTGCCGCAGTAATTCAGTGTAATTAAACCTATCTATCACTCCAGCAGCTGGAACACGATTCCTGATGAACTTTGCAATGGGATTTCGCAGTCACTGACTCGCAGCCTCAAACGTCCTCAGAGGGAGATGGGGAAAAAAAAAACCTCTCCTAAAATCACATTTTAATGTGGCCTCTGACGGTGCAGTTCCACGTTCTAGCCATTTTTCTTTTCTTTCCTTTAATGCATTTTCTAAATCTGATCACACACTGTGAAATTCATGTAGGGAAACATAAATGGTAAAATACATTTCTATACGCCTAACTAGATATAGAGAGATACATATTATTCTCTTACACGTATACACACAAGGGCACCCCTGGTATTCTACGCCTTCCTGCATAGGAACAGACTTTATTAATGTTATCATTACTAGTATGTTCTGTACAGTCCTGAGCATATACAGCCTTAAACGGCCATTAAATGGATGAATTTCATAGGCATACATAATGCCCCTCCAATGGTGCCCCTTGGACACCAAATGCCACCCATAGTAACTCCCAGTATATATAATGACCCCCTCTCAGCCCCCCACACAGATTCTTTAAAATAAAACATAACTCATCCGCTTGCACACGAGGGAACACTTGCTCCGCACTGGAGGTACCAGGACCTGAGGTTCCTAGCGTGGTGACGTCACATCATGTGACATCACGATGCTGGGAGCATTAGGTTCTGGTGCCTCCAATGCAGATCAAGTGGATGAGGTGAGTATGCCCTTCTTTTAACATAGTGCATTCGTTTTTAACGGCTGTTAGACAAGTGCCTTCAATGTGCTCTGTCTGGCTGTGAAAACGGCAAAAAAAATTTGACCCATAGACTTTACTTGGTTCTGACAACTCCCAGTGATGGCCGTCATAAGGCCGTTGTGTGAATGAGCCAATGTGCAAGACCATAGAAAAAGCTGTAGAGCAACGAATTATAACATGAAATTTACTACCAATTATTTGTCATTTCTGATGGTAGATACTGTGCTCTGATGAATAATAACTGCAGCAATCGTATTAATCTCCATGAAATTGTGGTAAAGAAGTCCTTCCCAATTATGTCAGATGATGTAAATAGCATGAATCTTGCTCCGTCATTAATTCTTCCTTAGAGTCAACATTATTTAGAGGCAGAATGGAGTTTAAATCCTTTATATATTAATAGACCCCACCTTAAGGCTATGATCTTGGCCATGACACCCATCGCACCACCAAAGATTGCTGTGTAGCAGTGCAGCCATTGAACTGAAGGGGGTCACAGAAAAAATCTCTACTGTTAGATTTTTTTGCAAATCTGTTTTCCAGATCATGGCACCTTGCAAGTCACACTGCGACCTTCTTCAAGTTTAAAGGGGCATTCTGAGATATTGATACTGATGACCTATCCTCAGGATCCTCGCTCCTGTGAGCCCCGCAGCCTTCTCCATGCTTACCATTGTATAGTGGCTGTGCTTAGTATCACGCTCATCCCCATTGAAGTGAATAGAGGCTGAGTGCGATACCAAGCTATACAATGTACGGCGCTGTACTTGGTAAGCACGGAGAAGGCCGGGTGTCAGACCCCCACCAATCAGATAGTGATGACCTATCCTCAGGCTCCTCGCTCCTGTGAGCCCCGCAGCCTTCTCCATGCTTACCATTGTATAGTGGCTGTGCTTAGTATCACGCTCATCCCCATTGAAGTGAATAGAGGCTGAGTGCGATACCAAGCTATACAATGTACGGCGCTGTACTTGGTAAGCACGGAGAAGGCCGGGTGTCAGACCCCCACCAATCAGATAGTGATGACCTATCCTCAGGCTCCTCGCTCCTGTGAGCCCCGCAGCCTTCTCCATGCTTACCATTGTATAGTGGCTGTGCTTAGTATCACGCTCATCCCCATTGAAGTGAATAGAGGCTGAGTGCGATACCAAGCTATACAATGTACGGCGCTGTACTTGGTAAGCACGGAGAAGGCCGGGTGTCAGACCCCCACCAATCAGATAGTGATGACCTATCCTCAGGCTCCTCGCTCCTGTGAGCCCCGCAGCCTTCTCCATGCTTACCATTGTATAGTGGCTGTGCTTAGTATCACGCTCATCCCCATTGAAGTGAATAGAGGCTGAGTGCGATACCAAGCTATACAATGTACGGCGCTGTACTTGGTAAGCACGGAGAAGGCCGGGTGTCAGACCCCCACCAATCAGATAGTGATGACCTATCCTCAGGCTCCTCGCTCCTGTGAGCCCCGCAGCCTTCTCCATGCTTACCATTGTATAGTGGCTGTGCTTAGTATCACGCTCATCCCCATTGAAGTGAATAGAGGCTGAGTGCGATACCAAGCTATACAATGTACGGCGCTGTACTTGGTAAGCACGGAGAAGGCCGGGTGTCAGACCCCCACCAATCAGATAGTGATGACCTATCCTCAGGCTCCTCGCTCCTGTGAGCCCCGCAGCCTTCTCCATGCTTACCATTGTATAGTGGCTGTGCTTAGTATCACGCTCATCCCCATTGAAGTGAATAGAGGCTGAGTGCGATACCAAGCTATACAATGTACGGCGCTGTACTTGGTAAGCACGGAGAAGGCCGGGTGTCAGACCCCCACCAATCAGATAGTGATGACCTATCCTCAGGCTCCTCGCTCCTGTGAGCCCCGCAGCCTTCTCCATGCTTACCATTGTATAGTGGCTGTGCTTAGTATCACGCTCATCCCCATTGAAGTGAATAGAGGCTGAGTGCGATACCAAGCTATACAATGTACGGCGCTGTACTTGGTAAGCACGGAGAAGGCCGGGTGTCAGACACACACCAATCAGATAGTGATGACCTATCCTCAGGCTCCTCGCTCCTGTGAGCCCCGCAGCCTTCTCCATGCTTACCATTGTATAGTGGCTGTGCTTAGTATCACGCTCATCCCCATTGAAGTGAATAGAGGCTGAGTGCGATACCAAGCTATACAATGTACGGCGCTGTACTTGGTAAGCACGGAGAAGGCCGGGTGTCAGACCCCCACCAATCAGATAGTGATGACCTATCCTCAGGCTCCTCGCTCCTGTGAGTCCCGCAGCCTTCTCCATGTTTACCATTGTATAGTGGCTGTGCTTAGTATCACGCTCATCCCCATTGAAGTGAATAGAGGCTGAGTGCGATACCAAGCTATACAATGTACGGCGCTGTACTTGGTAAGCACGGAGAAGGCCGGGTGTCAGACCCCCACCAATCAGATAGTGATGACCTATCCTCAGGCTCCTCGCTCCTGTGAGCCCCGCAGCCTTCTCCATGCTTACCATTGTATAGTGGCTGTGCTTAGTATCACGCTCATCCCCATTGAAGTGAATAGAGGCTGAGTGCGATACCAAGCTATACAATGTACGGCGCTGTACTTGGTAAGCACGGAGAAGGCCGGGTGTCAGACCCCCACCAATCAGATAGTGATGACCTATCCTCAGGCTCCTCGCTCCTGTGAGTCCCGCAGCCTTCTCCATGTTTACCATTGTATAGTGGCTGTGCTTAGTATCACGCTCATCCCCATTGAAGTGAATAGAGGCTGAGTGCGATACCAAGCTATACAATGTACGGCGCTGTACTTGGTAAGCACGGAGAAGGCCGGGTGTCAGACCCCCACCAATCAGATAGTGATGACCTATCCTCAGGCTCCTCGCTCCTGTGAGCCCCGCAGCCTTCTCCATGCTTACCATTGTATAGTGGCTGTGCTTAGTATCACGCTCATCCCCATTGAAGTGAATAGAGGCTGAGTGCGATACCAAGCTATACAATGTACGGCGCTGTACTTGGTAAGCACGGAGAAGGCCGGGTGTCAGACCCCCACCAATCAGATAGTGATGACCTATCCTCAGGATCCTCGCTCCTGTGAGCCCCGCAGCCTTCTCCATGCTTACCATTGTATAGTGGCTGTGCTTAGTATCACGCTCATCCCCATTGAAGTGAATAGAGGCTGAGTGCGATACCAAGCTATACAATGTACGGCGCTGTACTTGGTAAGCACGGAGAAGGCCGGGTGTCAGACCCCCACCAATCAGATAGTGATGACATATCCTCAGGATCCTCGCTCCTGTGAGCCCCGCAGCCTTCTCCATGCTTACCATTGTATAGTGGCTGTGCTTAGTATCACGCTCATCCCCATTGAAGTGAATAGAGGCTGAGTGCGATACCAAGCTATACAATGTACGGCGCTGTACTTGGTAAGCACGGAGAAGGCCGGGTGTCAGACCCCCACCAATCAGATAGTGATGACCTATCCTCAGGCTCCTCGCTCCTGTGAGCCCCGCAGCCTTCTCCATGCTTACCATTGTATAGTGGCTGTGCTTAGTATCACGCTCATCCCCATTGAAGTGAATAGAGGCTGAGTGCGATACCAAGCTATACAATGTACGGCGCTGTACTTGGTAAGCACGGAGAAGGCCGGGTGTCAGACCCCCACCAAATCGGTGCTGACTGTGAAGGAAACAAACCCTCTGAATGGAAACCACCAGTTCTCCCCCCTCCTCAGTATTCGGTGCCTGGCTGTAAGACAACTAGCTGCAGCAGGAACCTTCCTGCCCTGTGCTATCCGAAGAGGAACAAAAAGATCATTAAAGGGGTTCTCCGGGATCTTTTTTTTTTTTCAAATCTCACAATTGGGCAACTATATTTTTGCTTTCCTTCTTGCATTCATTTCCAGGTTTAATGTTCGCTTCTTGAGAAAAGCTGACAGTTCCTCTTTAAATGCTGAACTCAGCTCTGCTACATCTATAAGCCTCTGCTAGGCTTAGGCTGGCTATGTGGAATACCTCTTCTAGAGCAAACAAATGCAGACACAAGGGATAGACTGACAGAGGGCAGGAGAGGAGACAAACAGACAAAGGAGCCCTGATTTCCCAGGCTTGTCAGCTCCTGGCACTGCCTGCCTTGTTTCAGGTACTCAGGTGCTCGGAATGAAAAGATTTCCTGGAGGTAACACATCGGGGAGAGATAAAGGGACCAGGAGTTTGCTTGATGTGAGAGCGAAGTCAGGAATCTTTGCAAAGCACAGTAACCCACCGCGGCTATCATAATCTCCTTGTGAGCAATTTCTTCTTGAAAGCAGCAGCTGATTGCTGGGCCGGGAATCGTGGAGCTTATCATTTCAGCTCTCGATGCAGCCTGGAATATAACAGGTTACTGTAGCCTGGAGAATGGCGCAAAATTAGCTAGATAAGTGACACTGATCTCCAAAATGTTTGGAGAATTTACACTTGTCATACAAGATTTTATAGTAAGTGATTTAATGTGGAGACAAGATACTGTAAGAGAAGATGATTAGATAACAGTGCATGATAAGAATTATCTATCTATCTCATATCTATCTATCTATCTATCTATCTATCTATCTCATATCTATCTATCCATCTATCTATCTATATATCTCATATCTATCTATCTCCTATCTATCTATCTATCTATCTATCTATTATCTATCTATCTCATATCTATCTATCTATCTATCTCATATCTATCTATCTATCTATCTATCTATCTATCTCATATCTATCTATCTATCTATCTATCTATCTATCTCATATCTATCTATCTATCTCATATCTATCTCATATCTATCTATCTATCTATCTCATATCTATCTATCTATCTATCTATCTATCTCATATCTATCTATCTATCTATCTCATATCTATCTATATATCTCATATCTATCTATCTATCTATCTATCTATCTATTTGTGGTCGGGGTTAATGATGGCGAGAAGGAACTGACCCCATCTGCGGCCCCCTCAACTCTAAAGCGGCTAGAATTATGCCGTAACCGCGGCGATGTAGGGACGCCTGAATAGAGGGCATCCCCTTAAGAGTGCTAATATGCAAGGGAGGGTGGGAGGGGGAAACAAGACGAGACGTTCATTGGGGGAGGGGTGTATGCCGGATATAAAGGCAGCTACACCCCTCCCACAAATGCAGGCCAATAAATCGGCCTTTACACTTGTGGTCGGGGTTAATGATGGCGAGAAGGAACTGACCCCATCTGCGGCCCCCTCAACTCTAAAGCGGCTAGAATTATGCCGTAACCGCGGCGATGTAGGGACGCCTGAATAGAGGGCAAAAACAGCAAACTTAAAAGGCAGGATTTTCCTTTATTACAACACAAAATTACAGAACCAGATTCTGAAAAGCAAGCGACATTTCGACCTTAGGATGAGGAATATACCTGCTAAAACACGATGACCGCCAGCGACCTAACTTTTGGATGATGTGCGTCGGCACCTGATTTTTTGAAGCTGCGGATGCAGCCCCGATGCGGAATGAATGACCCGACACCGAAGCTGGATCCACACCTAAGCTGGCCAACAGAGGGCGTATATGGGACACAAATTGGTGGGTTGTGAGAGGCGATTGGCCAAAAGGCAATAATGGACTACTCGGCCCAAGGCCATCTAATGCTGCCAGTAACTGATTGAGTACACGGACGGGGCACCAACGGTGTTCTGTGGGGAAGAATGACACCTGAGCCGGAGGACCCACCTGTGACGTTTCGACGCTGGCAACAGAAAAGAGAAACTCTCAACACTCGGAACCAGTTGGCTAATCGCTACGAACTTACTGCCGTTGGAGGAGCTTGTGAACTCACCAGGTCTCAAAACACATAAAAGGCTAAATAAATAGCAGCTTTGAGCACTAGGCTAAGGAGGAAACCATAAGAACCCTTGTCTAAGGCGTCAGAGAGATCACGGAAAACCTGACCTGAAATAGCCTGTCTACAGACCCGTCCTTTCACGCTACATTTACCCAGACCCCTCAAAGCGGCCTTAACAGCATGGACAGAGAATAAGGAACCCCGATCCGGGTAGCTCACAGCCAGAAAGTGCTGAACCCCTGCTAGGTAGGACCTAACTGTATTATGGGATAACTTCAACTCGGAGTGACAAAACCCTATGAAAGCAAGAACGTATTCTACAAAGCTGGACTGCCCCTGAGGGAACCGCTCCTGGAACCTACAATATGTGTTCCACCCTGTGTGGTAAGCTCTGGCCGTATTAGGTGAGAGAGATTTAGCAAGCGACATGTGCGCAGTAGCTAGGTGTTCAAGTTAGACCAGGACTAGTGACTCGTGCGGAGGAATCATGGCACCTGTGATGTCCGCTTCTGGCATGATCTGAAAGAAAAGGGAGGTATTAGCTCGTGACAAGGCATCCGCTGCCATGTTTTGTGTACCAGGCAAGTGTGCACAACTGAAATGGAAATGATGCATTAATGAAAGTTGTCCTAGACGCCTCAGGAGACTCATAATATGTAAGGACTTAGACAAACCGCTGGTTAAAATATCGATAACAGCTACGTTATCTGTTACAAACAAAACTGAGCAATTAGACCAATTGCTACCCCAAACACGGGCGGCCGCGACCATGGGATACAACTCAAATAGTGCTGAGGTCTGCAAGAAACCCGGGATTCGTCTGACTCCAACTGGCCACTCGCCTGCCAACCAATGGGTGGCAAAAATGGCTGCAAACCCTGAACTCGCAGCTGCGTCAGGGAACTACTACATATTGCGGGAATGAAAAAGGGAAATTCCATTCCACTGGTGGAGAAAGTGATCCCGCATGTGAAGATCCGCTAGTTCCAGACTGTCTAAGTGCACCGGGCTGTGCTGACAAGGTGCTGAGGGGAGGAGTGTCAACAGACGAGAAATGAAGGACCGGCCTTGTGGGATTATACGCATGGCGAAGGTCAGCATGCCCAACAGTGATTGTAACTCGGCCTTAGTGGTCACAGTAGTAACCGTGGACCTGTGTATTGACCAGTTTATCTGTGGGTAACTTCGCTAGCATGTTTTGCGAGTCTAAAACAATGCCCAGGAAAGTGATGACAGTGGACGGACCCTCAACCTTCTTAGGGGACACTGGGACGTCTAACCGAGAGAAACAATTCAGAAGCTTCTTGAGACCTACTGGGGCAACTCCTGGCCTCTCTATCAGCAAGAAGTCGTCTAAATAATGGATGACATGCTCACACTGTACCTTGTTCTCTAACACCCAGTGGAGGGCCTGTGCCAACTGATCGAATAACCACGGGCTGCTTTTAGAGCCAAACGTGAGCTTCGAAGAGAAGTAATACTGGTCTCTCCACTTAATGCCATGCCACTGCCAGAGGGCCGGCATGATCGGGAGAAGCTTAAAGGCGTCGGATATATCCGCCTTAGACAACGCTGCTCCAGGACCTAAGTGCATAATGATAGCTATGGCTTGGTCAATGGAGGAATACTTCATGCTAACCTCCTCCGATGGGATGAGGGAGTCGAGACTAGCTACATGGGACCCATGCGGGGCTGACAAATCAATGATTTATTTATTTATTTTTTTTCTTATATTTTTTTTTTTTCCCTTTTTTTAAGAAAAACTCTGGCGATACTCGAGAAAAGGGAAGCACGGACCTAGAAAAGAAACATCAAATCATGAAACACCAGTGTACAAGTGTAAACAGGAATTAAAACGAAACAATAGTAATGCGGAAACCAAAAGTAACTACGGTAAACTGAGTGGAACAAACGCGCTGCATGTACGACTGAGCCTAGTGCAAAGAATCATACGGCGTAAGACCATGCTGTGTAGCAGTACTATAATATAGTACCAAACTGAGAATAAATCCTGATTAACCTACACAAACAGCCTCAGCCTCTTTTTTTTTTTTTTTTTTAAATATGACACAAAGTGCTGCAACTTAAAGAGAAGCCTGCTGAGAAACTACAAAAGGGGTGCTTAACAATATTGCCTAAACCACATATGAACCCCCCCCCCTTATATATACTAAATATTTTATTTTAACTCCTTAGTGACCATTAATACGCCTTTTACTGACTTAAACAACTGAGGGTTTAGCTAAAACAGCTTGCTTAATCAATCAGTACATGTACTTAAAATGGTGCATTAAAAACTATAACTTGTCCTGCAAAAAACAAGACCTTATACAAGTACATTGATGAAAAAACACTTGGTCACTAAGAGGTTAATCTTCACCAGCAAGCGGGGTTCTGACCTGTGCACTGAGCTGGAGCAGGCAGACCTGACTAATAGGCCACCGAGCCTGCTGCAGCTCAGGCTCCCTACCTTCCTATCTAACTGCACGGCGGCCCGTGCAAGACTTTACAACTGCGCCGAAGTTGGGAACACGCTGTCCCCTGAAACCCTACGATGAATGGCCGCGTGGGGAGCCGCACGTAGCTCCCTTGCCGATCGTTCCGGTGCGGTGGTGCTCCCCCTCACCTTGGGGAGCCGAAACACCGCCGGCCGGACTACGTGGACATGGCTGCTGGATGAGGCAGCATACTCACCTTTGACCGCAGACTCGTGAGCCCAGGAACGCTGCCGACACCTGCCTGCATGTGTGGTAGGTAGAAACAAGACGAGACGTTCATTGGGGGAGGGGTGTATGCCGGATATAAAGGCAGCTACACCCCTCCCACAAATGCAGGCCAATAAATCGGCCTTTACACATATCTCATATCTATCTATCTATCTATCTATATATCTCATATCTATCTATCTATCTATCTATCTCACATCTATCTATCTATCTATCTATCTCATATCTATCTATCTAGCTCATATCTATCTATCTATCTATATATCTCATATCTATCTATCTATCTATCTCATATCTATCTATCTATCTATCTCAAATCTATCTATCTATCTATCTATCTATATATCTCATATCTATCTATCTATCTATCTATCTCATATCTATCTATCCATCTATATATCTATCTATCTATTATCTATCTATCTATCTACTATCTATCTATATATCTATCTCATATCTATCTATCTATCTATCTATCTATCTATCTCATATCTATCTAACTATCTATCTCATATCTATCTATCTCATATCAAATCAAATCAAATCAAATCAGCTTTATTGGCAGGACTAAATACATTTTAGCATTGCCAAAGCAAGTGGTAAATAATTGGGTAGTGTTGGGGGTGGGGACAGGTCCAGGGTGGGGGTATAGGAGTCCATAGTATATCAGGCTCCTCTCAGTCTATGGCAGGCAGTAATATATTGTGCTGCTATGGCCGCTGTGTTCTCCTCTTCCCCCAGCAGTATGGGGAGTCTCTCTTCCTCCTCCATGGAGGTGAAGTCTGGGCAGAGATCAGACAGTCTCCTGAAGTGAGTCTCTCTCACTGCTGAGTATTTGGGGCACCGCAGCAGGAAATGAGCCTCATCCTCCACGGTCTCCTGGTCGCACTGCTGGCACAGTCTGCTCTCCCTGGGCATGTACCTCTGTCGATGACGCCCGGATTCAATGAGCAGGCTGTGGGCGCTCAGTCTGTATCGGCTCAGGATCTGTCTGTCTTTTGGATTGGGGAGTTTCTCCAGATATGGGGCCAGTTTGTACTCCCTCTGCAGGCTCTGGTATACTGTCAGCTTCTGGGATGTTCTTATGTCGTTTTTCCAGACGCTAATATACTCCTCTTTGTACTTGTGTATCGTCCTCTGGATTCCGCCCTTTGTCAGGCTATATTGGTTGGTGGCTTGGGCAGGCTGGGTTTGGGTGACTTGTTGCGGGGTGCTTTGTTTTTCTGGGGCTTCTTGGTGTAGCAAGGCTTTGTGATGGTAGGAGCTGGGACTGCTGCTATGTAGATGGGCTCTGAATGATAGCGCCCTCTTCTGTACAGCAAAGTAGAGTGGGAATCTGCCCAGTTCTGCTCGACAGGCGCTGTTTGAGGTGCTCCTGTGGACCTGGAGAAAGTGTTTGCAGAGTTCTAGGTGGAATAGTTCTGTTGGCCCAGAGTCCCACTTTGCCCGCTCTGGGTATGTGTCTGGGCCCCAAACTTCGCTGCCATACAGGAGGATTGGGGCGATGATGGTGTCAAGGATTTTAAGCCAGACGGTCACTGGTGCTTTAAGGTGATACAGACGCCTTCTGATGGCATAGAAGGTTTTGCTCGCCTTGTCTTTCAGTGTTTCCATGGCTTTCTTAAAATTCCCTGATTGGCTGATTTCTAGGCCCAGGTAGGTGTAGCTGTCTGTTTCTGAAATTGGACAGTTGTTTAGCAGGAAGGGAGGATGCCCGGCTGCTTTTCGATTTCTTTTCTGGAACACCATGATGTTGGTTTTCTTTGGATTGATGGGCAGTGCCCATGTGTTACTGAACTTCTCCAGGATTTTCAGGTTATCTTGGAGACCTTTCTCAGTTGGCGATAGTAGCAGAAGATAATCTGCATAAAGGAGAAATTTCACCTCAGTGTCATGGAGGGTGAGACCAGGTGTTGTGGAGGACTCCAGAGCCGCCGCCAGCTCATTGATGTAGATGTTAAACAGGGTTGGACTGAGGCTGCAGCCCTGTCTGACTCCTCGGTTCTGCTGGAAATAAGCCGTTCTCCTCCCATTTACCTTCACGCTGCATCTGTTCTCAGTGTAGGAGCTTCTGATGACATCATATGTTTTTCCTCCTATTCCGCTTTCAAGAAGTTTCAGGAATAGGCCCGGATGCCACACTGAGTCAAAGGCCTTCTTAAAGTCCACAAAGCAGGCATAGATCTTTCCCTGCTTTGTATTGTGGACATGGCTCTTGATGAGGCTCTGCAGGGTGTAGATGTGGTCCGTGGTGCGGTGGTTTGGTATGAAGCCTGCTTGGGTTCTGCTGAGGATGTTGTGCTGGGTGAGGAAGCTGAGGATCCTCTTATTCAGGATACTGCTGAGGAGTTTTCCCAGGTTGCTGCTGACACATATCCCTCTATAGTTGGCTGGGTCATACTTGTCTGCGCCCTTGTGTATGGGGGTGATGATGCCCTGGTTCCAGCTCTGGGGGAAGTAGCCGGCACTCAGCACAACATTGTAGAGTTTTACCAATGCGACCTGGATACCTGGCGGGCTGTATTTGATCATTTCTGGAAGAATCCCATCTGGGCCGCTGGCTTTTTTACTCTTTATCATTGAGATCCTCTCTGTTATCTCCTGCAGCGTGATCGGTGTGTCTAGAGGGTTTTGGAAATCTTTGATTTTTTCCTCCATATCTTTCAGCTTTTTCGTGATTTCTTTTTGTTTTGGGTTTTGTTCCTCCCTCGAAATGGCTTTGTACAGGTCCTTGAAGTACTGGAGCCAGATGTTGCCGTTTTGGATGTGGAGGTTGGTGTTCTTGCTGGTTTTGTCCATCTGCTTCCATAGTTCCCAGAAGCAGTTGTCCTGGAGAGCGTCTTGGAGTTGGAGGAGCTTGGTTGAGATGTTACCTTGCTTTTTCTTTCTGAGGGTATTTTTGTATTGCCTTTGTATGTTGTTGTAGGCTTCCCTCAGGCTGGGGTTGTTCGGATCTTGGTGTTTCCTATTTGAGGCCATTCTTAGCGCCTTCCTTATATCTTTACACTCCCGGTCAAACCAGCTGTTGGGTTGTTGCTTTTTTGGCCTTCTGTTGCATCTTTTGAGGTCAGACATTTCCGCCATGGTGCAAAGTATATTATTAAAGTCCCTTACCGCGAGATTTACTCCTTCTGGATTCAGCTCATACACTTTCCTATGGAAGTTATGGAGCATCTCCTGGATCTCTGTGCTGTTTATGGTCTCCATATACTTTGGGGCTGACATCTTGGACCATTTAAAAGATGGAGGGAGGCTGAAGAGGCCGGTCTGCTGAGATGTTTGTGCTGGTAGTTTACTTGTGGATTTTATGTATAGGAGCAGTTGGTTGTGGTCTGACAGGTGTGTCTGTGGGGTGACTATGAAGCTACTAACATTTTTGGGGTCCATATCTGTGATGGCATAGTCTACCACACTGTTGCCTATATGGGAGTTTAGGGTATATCTACCAAGAGAGTCTCCCTTGGTGCGGCCATTGAGAATATGAAGTCCGAGGCTTCGACATAAGTTCAGCAATGTTCTGCCACTTTTGTTTACTGTGCTGTCATAGCTGTTCCTCTCGGTGTGTACTGAGCTGTCACAGTCAGTGTCTGCTCCGAATATATAGACATTTCCGTCAGTTGTCAGGTAGTCTCTCTCTCTCCCTGTTCTTGCATTGAGGTCTCCAAAGATCAGAACATTGCCCAGGGCCTGGAAATGGGCGGCTTCCCTCTGTAGGATCTCAAAGCTGTCGGGATTGAAGTATGGAGACTCTGGTGGAGCTATGTATGCTGCACAGAGGTAGATGTCAGCCGGAGAGGTGAGGATGGAGCGGGCTATCCTTACCCAGATGTGGCTGTCTCCTCTCTTTACTGGTCTGATCTGCTCATGGAGCTCCTCTTTATACCAGATTAATATTCCTCCTGAGCTCCGGCCCAGCTTGACATTTTTGTTTTTTAGAGCAGGGACAGAGATCTCCCTGTATCCGGTGGGCACCATGGAATTAGTCTCTGTTTTAGTCCACGTTTCTAGGAGGATCTGTATGTCAATGTTTTTTAGTCTTTGGGTAAAGTCTGGATCGTGTGTCTTACATCCGAAGGCTGAAGCGTTCAGGCCCTGAATGTTCCAGCTGCTGATAATAAGAGATGTCATTTTTTTGTCTGTATACCTTGTAATGAGCTGCCCTGTGTAGGACAAGCTGGATTATAGACTGGTGGCCATATTCTAGCAGTTTGGTCCAGTCAGTGTTCTGCACAGAGTGCTGAGCAGGGTCTTTATCTCCTCAATGTCTTTGCTCTGCATTACTTTATGTGAGGCAGGTGGATTCCTCCATGGTTTGTGCCTCTGATGGCCATATTTTGGGTAAAGGTCACCATTTCCAGTTTGTTGAGGAGGGTATGAGGTTTCAGGTCTATTTGTTGTTGGTGATTTTTCCATAGGCTTTTGTCTTGTGTGGGGTCTGGGCCAGGGGTCTCTGTTGAGCACTAGGTCTTTGAATTCTTTGGCTAGAAGGCTGACTCCTTGGTTATTGAGGTGTTTATTGTCATATAGGTGATGATGGTTTATGGAGGGGTGTTGTGCCAGGGTGATGTCTGGCATGGCGCTGATTTTAGCTGCCAGCTCTGTGTTGATGCTCTGGATGATGTGTTCAGGGATGTCCTTTCTTGGGAGCAGAGATGACAAGATGATTTTACAGCTGGGGAACTTCTGCTGTGCGGTCCCTGCTAGCTGGCTCAGTTGTCCTGCTATCTGCTGGTGCTGGTCCTGGAGGTTATTGGTGCCCGTGTGTATGATAATGTGGTTGGGTTTGATGAAATATGGATTATTGATGATGGCTGCTGCTTGTTCGATGGTATAGCAGCAAATTTTACGGACTCTTTTTCCTGGGAAAAGTCGCTTTGTGTTCAAGTATTTACCGTTGGAGTCTATAATCAGAACAGTATCAGGGCACTGTGGCTTACTGCTCATGTCCGTGTCCGGCCTGCTGCTCGGGCTTCTTGTAGGAAGCTGCTGTGTTAGGATTCTGGTAATGGTATGCTCTGTTGTTGGGGTCTGTTGTGGTTGTGTTTTGGGGGTTGTCAGCTCTGGCCCCTCTTGTATTACTCTGCTGTTCTTTGCTTTGCTCTCATCTTCTGTTAATTCCATTTGGCAGTTCATTGATGTATTGGTGTCATGGCTGCTGGCTTTCATTTGGTTCTCACCCCCTTCTTTCCCTGGGTTCCTCTCCTTGATTAGGGGATAAGTCTGGGATTTCAGTATTTCTATCTCTCGTCTCAGCTCTGTGTTTTCTTGCTGCAGTTCTTGTAATTTACCTCTTATTTCCTGCAGGGCTGAGGCCTGTTCACACTTCAGTCTGGTTATCTCTTCAGCTACTTGGTCCTTTGCATTTTTGTCACCAGAATTTCTTTGAAGCTTCTCTTTAAAGTGTATAAAGTCTCTTTCTAGCTGAGATAAGCAGTCTCTGAGGATCTCTAGGGAGGGGTGTGAGGAATTAGGGCATGGGGCTGAAGGGGGGTCTCTGGTGGTTTTCTCTGTAGGGGTTAGGGGGTCTCTGGTGGTTGTCTCTGTAGATTTAGGACCATCACTGCTCTTAGTCAGTTCTTTGTAGGTTTGGGCCTGGACTTTTATATGAGGGAAGATATCTTCAAACTGGCCAAGGTTGTCCTCAGTGCCCTGGATGACTATGGTGCCATTATTGTACACGTTGATGGTGAGTGTGACGTTATTGTCATTTTGTGGGTCTTTTATCCTGATCTGTCGGCCCTTGTTGATGCCACACCTGGTGATATTCTTATAATGCCTGCACAGGGCTGTGTGCCAGGCGGTGGGCTGCTCGCTGTAGAAAAGCACATTTGTTTTTCTCTTTTCTTCTTCTTTTAAGGTAAAATCACTGAAAAGGGTTTCTGGTCTTTCTCTAACTTTGGCATGTTTTATTGTCTTTTTCGCTTGAATGCTTCTGTGGCCTTCACAGTATGTGATCTCCTGGGTGCCTGACCCCCTGCTGTCTGAGGCTGCAGTCTCCAGCTCTATCCTATGGTCAGTTATAATCTTGGAGCTTTCTTTTTCTAAATGATCATTTTCTAAATTGTAGTTTTCCATTTTCTGGAGGCTCTCCATATTCTTTACTTCTATGGGGTGTGCTCTCTAGAAGGACTATTAGACAGGTGATGGAGCCGGATGCTCTTACCTTTTAGATGCCTTCAGATGCTCAGCTCTGTCTGATGCTCCCAGTTGCTTGTAGTCTGTATTATAGGTAGAGTTTTTGTCTGATCAATAAAATCCAGTTTTTATCCTTCTTTGTCCTTATTTTCGGAGATATTTAGTCCTCCTTGTTTCTGTCATCCATGGAGTCAGTATTTTCCAGCTTTTGTCTTACAGGTGGCTCATTACAAGGTATAAATTGGTGAAAACTCAGGAGCTCATGTTTAGTGCTGCTTATCTATCTATCTATCCAGTGGCGTAGCTAAAAATTACTGGGCCCCACAGCATATTTTTGAATGGGGCCCCCCTCCCCCAGTAATTTTTTCACAACCCTTTCCTTTCATGCCGCCCCCATTCCTGTGGCTAGTAAAGATCGCTCTCTCAGACCAGGCCCGACCGCTGTTCCATCTATTTTGTACACTGTCTATACCATCACTGTATATTATTTCATTGTGTAATACTGTTGAGGGGGCCCTGACAAAATGTTTTAGTCCTCCTCTTCATGGATGGGCCCCCTTCTGGGTCAGGGCCCCAAAGCAGCCGCTTCCCCTGCTTCCCCTATAGTTACGCCCCTGTATCTATCTCATATCTATCTATCTCATATCTATCTATCTCATATCTATCTATATATCTCATATCTATCTATCTATCTGTCTCTTATATCTATCTATTTATCTCATATCTATCTATCTCATATCTATCTATATATCTCATATCTATCTATCTATCTATCTATCTCATATCTATCTATCTATCTCATAACTATCTATCTCATATCTATCTATCTATATCTATCTATATATCTATCTATATATCTCATATCTATCTATCTATCTATCTCTTATATCTATCTATTTATCTCATATCTATCTATCTATCTATCTCATATCTATCTATCTCATATCTATCTATATATCTCATATCTATCTATCTATCTATCTATCTATCTATCTCATATCTATCTATCTCATATCTATCTATCTCATATCTATCTATCTATATCTATCTATCTATCTATCTATATATCTCATATCTATCTATCTATATATCTCATATCTATCTATCTATCTATCTATCTCATATCTATCTATCTCATATCTATCTATCTATATCAAATCAAATCAAATCAATCAAATCAAATCAGCTTTATTGGCAGGACTAAATACATTTTAGCATTGCCAAAGCAAGTGGTAAATAATTGGGTAGGGTTGGGGGTGGGGACAGGTCCAGGGTGGGGGTATAGGAGTCCATGGTATATCAGGCTCCTCTCAGTCTATGGCAGGCAGTAATATATTGTGCTGCTATGGCCGCTGTGTTCTCCTCTTCCCCCAGCAGTATGGAGAGTCTCTCTTCCTCCTCCATGGAGGTGAAGTCTGGGCAGAGATCAGACAGTCTCCTGAAGTGAGTCTCTCTCACTGCTGAGTATTTGGGGCACCGCAGCAGGAAATGAGCCTCATCCTCCACGGTCTCCTGGTCGCACTGCTGGCACAGTCTGCTCTCCCTGGGCATGTACCTCTGTCGATGACGCCCGGATTCAATGAGCAGGCTGTGGGCGCTCAGTCTGTAGCGGCTCAGGATCTGTCGGTCTCTTGGATTGGGGAGTTTCTCCAGATATGGGGCCAGTTTGTACTCCCTCTGCAGGCTCTGGTATACTGTCAGCTTCTGGGATGTTCTTATGTCGTTTTTCCAGACGCTAATATACTCCTCTTTGTACTTGTGTATCGTCCTCTGGATTCCGCCCTTTGTCAGGCTATATTGGTTGGTGGATTGGGCAGGCTGGGTTTGGGTGACTTGTTGCGCGGTGCTTTGTTTTTCTGGGGCTTCTTGGTGTAGCAAGGCTTTGTGATGATAGGAGCTGGGACTGCTGCTATGTAGATGGGCTCTGAATGATAGCGCCCTCTTCTGTACAGCAAAGTAGAGTGGGAATCTGCCCAGTTCTGCTCGACAGGCGCTGTTTGAGGTGCCCCTGTGGACCTGGAGAAAGTGTTTGCAGAGTTCTAGGTGGAATAGTTCTGTTGGCCCAGAGTCCCACTTTGCCCGGTCTGGGTATGTGTCTGGGCCCCAGACTTCGCTGCCATACAGGAGGATTGGGGCGATGATGGTGTCAAGGATTTTAAGCCAGACGGTCACTGGAGCCTTAAGATGATACAGACGCCTTCTGATGGCATAGAAGGTTTTGCTCGCCTTGTCTTTCAGTATTTCCATGGCTTTCTTAAAATTGCCTGATTGGCTGATTTCTAGGCCCAGGTAGGTGTAGCTGTCTGTTTCTGAAATTGGACAGTTGTTTAGCAGGAAGGGAGGACGCCCAGCTGCTTTTCGATTTCTTTTCTGGAACACCATGATGTTGGTTTTCTTTGGATTGATGGGCAGTGCCCATGTGTTACTGAACTTCTCCAGGATTTTCAGGTTATCTTGGAGACCTTTCTCAGTTGGCGATAGTAGCAGAAGATCATCTGCATAAAGGAGAAATTTCACCTCAGTGTCATGGAGGGTGAGACCAGGTGCTGTGGAGGACTCCAGAGCCGCCGCCAGCTCATTGATGTAGATGTTAAACAGGGTTGGACTGAGGCTGCAGCCCTGTCTGACTCCTCGGTTCTGCTGGAAATAAGCCGTTCTCCTCCCATTTACCTTCACGCTGCATCTGTTCTCAGTGTAGGAGCTTCTGATGACATCATATGTTTTTCCTCCTATTCCGCTTTCGAGAAGTTTCAGGAATAGGCCCGGATGCCACACTGAGTCAAAGGCCTTCTTAAAGTCCACAAAGCAGGCATAGATCTTTCCCTGCTTTGTATTGTGGACATGGCTCTTGATGAGGCTCTGCAGGGTGTAGATGTGGTCCGTGGTGTGGTGGTTTGGTATGAAGCCTGCTTGGCTTCTGCTGAGGATGTTGTGCTGGGTGAGGAAGCTGAGGATCCTCTTATTCAGGATACTGCTGAGGAGTTTTCCCAGGTTGCTGCTGACACATATCCCTCTATAGTTGGCTGGGTCATACTTGTCTCCGCCCTTGTGTATGGGGGTGATGATGCCCTGGTTCCAGCTCTGGGGGAAGTAGCCGGCACTCAGCACAACATTGTAGAGTTTTACTAATGCGACCTGGATACCTGGCGGGCTGTATTTGATCATTTCTGGAAGAATCCCATCTGGGCCGCTGGCTTTTTTACTCTTTATCATTGAGATCCTCTCTGTTATCTCCTGCAGCGTGATCGGTGTGTCTAGAGGGTTTTGGAAATCTTTGATTTTTTCCTCCATATCCTTCAGCTTTTTCGTGATTTCTTTTTGTTCTGGGCTTTGATCCTCCGTCAAAATGGCTTTGTACAGGTCCTTGAAGTACTGGAGCCAGATGTTGCCGTTTTGGATGTGGAGGTTGGTGTTCTTGCTGGTTTTGTCCATCTGCTTCCATAGTTCCCAGAAGCAGTTGTCCTGGAGAGCGTCTTGGAGTTGGAGGAGCTTGGTTGAGATGTTGCCTTGCTTTTTCTTTCTGAGGGTATTTTTGTATTGCCTTTGTATGTTGTTGTAGGCTTCCCTCAGGCTGGGGTTGTTCGGATCTTGGTGTTTCCTATTTGAGGCCATTCTTAGCGCCTTCCTTATATCTTTACATTCCCGGTCAAACCAGCTGTTGGGTTGTTGCTTGTTTGGCCTTCTGTTCGATCTTTTGAGGTCAGACATTTCCGCCATGGTGCAAAGTATATTATTAAAGTCCCTTACCGCGAGATTTACTCCTTCTGGATTCAGCTCATACACTTTCCTATGGAAGTTATGGAGCATCTCCTGGATCTCTGTGCTGTTTATGGTCTCCATATACTTTGGGGCTGACATCTTGGACCATTTAAAAGATGGAGGGAGGCTGAAGAGGCCGGTCTGCTGAGATGTTTGTGCTGGTAATTTACTTGTGGATTTTATGTATAGGAGCAGTTGGTTGTGGTCTGACAGGTGTGTCTGTGGGGTGACTATGAAGCTACTAACATTTTTGGGGTCCATATCTGTGATGGCATAGTCTACCACACTGTTGCCTACATAGGAGTTTAGGGTATGTCTACCAAGAGAGTCTCCCTTGGTGCGGCCATTGAGAATATGAAGTCCGAGGCTTCGACATAAGTTCAGCAATGTTCTGCCACTTTTGTTTACTGTGCTGTCATAGCTGTTCCTCTCGGTGTGTACTGAGCTGTCACAGTCAGTGTCTGCTCCGAATATATAGACATTTCCGTCAGTTGTCAGGTAGTCTCTCTCCCTCCCTGTTCTTGCATTGAGGTCTCCAAAGATCAGAACATTGCCCAGGGCCTGGAAATGGGCGGCTTCCCTCTGTAGGATCTCAAAGCTGTCGGGATTGAAGTATGGAGACTCTGGTGGAGCTATGTATGCTGCACAGAGGTAGATGTCAGCCGGAGAGGTGAGGATGGAGCGGGCTATCCTTACCCAGATGTGGCTGTCTCCTCTCTTTACTGGTCTGATCTGCTCATGGAGCTCCTCTTTATACCAGATTAATATTCCTCCTGAGCTCCGGCCCAGCTTTACATTTTTGTTTTTTAGAGCAGGGACAGAGATCTCCCTGTATCCGGTGGGCACCATGGAATTAGTCTCTGTTTTAGTCCATGTTTCTAGGAGGATCTGTATGTCAATGTTTTTTAGTCTTTGGGTAAAGTCTGGATCGTGTGTCTTACATCCGAAGGCTGAAGCGTTCAGGCCCTGAATGTTCCAGCTGCTGATAATAAGAGATGTCATTTTTTTTGTCTGTATACCTTGTAATGAGCTGCCCTGTGTAGGACAAGCTGGATTATAGACTGGTGGCCATATTCTAGCAGTTTGGTCCAGTCAGTGTTCTGCACAGAGTGCTGAGCAGGGTCTTTATCTCCTCAATGTCTTTGCTCTGCATTACTTTATGTGAGGCAGGTGGATTCCTCCATGGTTTGTGCCTCTGATGGCCATATTGAAGATCGTCCGTATAGGTACGATATCTATCTATATATCTATCTATATATCTCTTATATCTATCTATTTATCTCATATCTATCTATCTATCTCATATCTATCTATCTATCTATCTATCTCATATCTATCTATCTCATATCTATCTATCTATATCTATCTATCTATATATCTCATATCTATCTATCTCATATCTATCTATATATCTCATATCTATCTATATATCTCATATCTATCTATATCTATCTATCTCATATCTATCTATCTATCTATCTATCTATCTATCTATATCTATCTCATATCTATATATTTCCTATCTCTCTCATATCTATCTATCTATCTAAAGCACAAATCTGGCAGCACTACATCCAACTTGAACAAAAAAGGGTGCATGCCCAAAGAGACTAGACTATTGCCCAATACACAAAGTAGCAAAAAGGCAGCACTCCAAAATCAGTAATAAATGAAGAAAATGCCTTTATTCACCCATGTGGATACGCAACGTTTCGGCTCAACACTAGAGCCTTTCTCAAGCAGTTATACATGCGAACAGATCAGATATATATATATATATATATATATATATATATAAAGTGCATGTGCAATGAATCATGAATCAATATACATAATTAAACATAAAAAACAAGTAAAGTGCTAAAAGTGCCCTAAAAAGTGCATAGTACCATAGTACATCATAATGTATTCATACAATTGTGCACATAATTATCACATCCCTATACATAATACGGTGAGTACACCAAATCACATAATACCATGATTAATATACATTACAAAACATGATTAAACCTGTAATACGTGTGAAACGAATTGTTTCTGATGACACGATCCTTATCGTACCCTTGATAATAAGGTTCACACATTTCACAGTAGGGCTTACCCCCATTCAATATTACAACCACAGAAAACCAAGGTACTCGCTCTTGATAGACAACAAACATTACAGGATTCCTTTTATTTTTACTTATAATGAGCACAGTTTGCGCATTAATTCTTTCATCAAACGCCATTGGCCTATGCTCTCTGGGTGAATTTACAATTCCTCCTTTATTGTCTTATCGTAGGTCCAGGAATCTTAGGGACCAACTGGTATCTGCTGATGTATCATATAATGTGAGCCCTACACAGACTCTACTGTTCATCGGAAATCTGTGTTAGCGCCATAGTAATAGCCAGGGTGCTTGTCAGTGATTACTGACTATAGAACTTTTTGCCCTTTTGGTTTCCCTTTTTCAAAATGGCTGCCGTCCATTCCAGAGTGGCAGTGTGCATGTCAGACATGCTCATTACTATAGAGCATTTTGCCCTCTTGTTTTCCCTTTTCCAAGATGGCTGCCGCACAGTCCAGAGTGGCAGAGTGCATGTCAGACATGCTCAACACACTTTTGGCTTTCCTCTGCCTCCTCTATTTGTTCTTGACATGCGCACTAGCGCCAGGTGAACGCCGTTATCGGCGTACACACATGTTGTTTGTCCCCTGTGAGCCTAATCTTTTGATCTATTTATTTAAAAATCATTTGCATATGAAGTATACAGGTGTAATCATGTTTTGTAATGTATATTACTGTATTATGTATAGGGATGTGATAATTATGTGCACAATTGTATGAATACATTATGATGTACTATGGTACTATGCATTTTTTAGAGCATTTTTAGCACTTTACTTGTTTTTTATGTTTAATTGTATATATTCATGATTCATTGCACATGCACTTTGTATATATATATATATATATATATATATATATATAGATACAAAAATTGGACTGCACTCCCAGCAATTCGTGAAGAAAATCTTAGTTTATTCACCCATCCATGGCAAAGCGACGTTTCGGCTCCAACTGAGCCCCGCTTGAGAAAGGCTCAGTTGGAGCCGAAACGTCGCTTTGCCATGGATGGGTGAATAAACTAAGATTTTCTTCACGAATTGCTGGGAGTGCAGTCCAATTTTTGTATCTACTACGTGGGGTAAGCACCTGCTGCCGTCCTTGGATTTTGCACCCATATACGGAGGGTGGTGCCGCCTGTGTTTTTTCTTTATATATATATGATCTGTTCACATGTATAACTGCTTGAGAAAGGCTCTAATGTTGAGCCAAACGTCCATATCCACATGGGTAAATAAAAGTTTTTGGTTTTTTCATTTTTTACTGATTTTGGAGTGCTGCCTTTTTGCTACTCTATCTATCTATTTACAGTATCTATCATCTACTGTATTTATCATCTATCTATCACATATCTATTAAGCTCATATCTTTCTAATATTATCTATCTATCAATCTAATATTATCTATCTACTGTATCTATCTATCTATTTACAGTATCTATAATCTATCTAATTATCTGATATTATCTATTATCTATCAATTTATATATTATCTATCTAATATCCATCAATCTAATATTATCTATCTATCTATCTATCTATCTATCTATCCAATTCAATTCAATAAAACTTTATTGGCACGTCTAAGTAAAACATTTAGCATTGCCAAAGCAAAATAAGTACCGTAATAGGTATTGTAGAGGGGGGTTTGATGTGGGAATTAATTATCTATCTATCTATCTACAGTGTCTATCATCTATCTATCATCTATCTGATATTATCTATCTATCTAAACTATCTATGTATCTATTTATCTATTATCTATTTATCTATCTATCTATCTATATGATCTATCTGATATCATATACCTATCTAATCTACCTACCTGTCTGATATTATTTGTATTTATTTATTTATTGTATGCACTTATATAGCACTACTATATTCCACAGCGCTTTACAGACATTAACATGAAGCTGTCTCCAATGTTGCTCACAATCTAAGTATTATCTATCCTATCTGTCTATCTATATATTATCTATGTATTCAACTACGTATCAATATGTATCTGTCTTGCCTGGCAGAATGTGCTTGTCAGTAAAAGGGTGGTGACTACCAGCCAATCACATAAGAGCTCCGGATTATAAAACAATGGTGCAAGGACACAATTACCTCTGCTAACTACAATAGTGTAATAGTGTCTTGTAGATGGTATATAAATTCTGTCTTATATACAGTAGTTCCAACATATTCCACAGCACTGTACAGAGATTGGCATCATTCACCGCAGTCCTTACCCCATGGGGCCTACACTTTTATTTCCTTATAATTATAATCTCCCACACACTATTTCCTAGGGGTCCCATCAACCAGTATGCTTTTCTGTAGTGTGGGGGGAAACCAGAGTAACCAACAAGAACACAGAGAGAACATACAAGCTCCATGCAGGTGTTGCCCTTGGATGGATTTGAACCCAGAACTCCGGTACGGCATGATAACGATGCTAACCACTGAGCCAGCATGCTGACATCATTGGACAAGTGGTAGAGGGCACTGGCAGTTCGGCAGAGGACACAGATACAACTTTTCCATTACAGGCCAGGACGTCTAAGGCTACTTTCACACCTGCGTTAGGTGCGGATCCGTCTGGTATCTGCACAGACGGATCCGCACCTATAATGCAAACGCTTGTATCCGTTCAGAACGAATCAGTTTGCATTACCATGAACAAAAATAGATAAATAAATAAAATATATATATATATATATTTATTTATTTATTTTTTGTTCATGATAATGCAAACGGATCCGTTTTCAATTGCACCCTATTGTGTCAGTGAAAACGGATCCGACCCCATTGACTTACATTGTAAGTCAGGAGGACGGATCCGTTTGGCTCCGCATCGCCATGTGGACATCAAAACGCTGCTTGGAGGCAAACTGATGCATTCTGAGCGGATCCTTATCCATTCAGAATGCATTGGGGCTAAACTGATCCGTTTTGGGACGCTTGTAAGAGCCCTGAAACGGATCTCACAAGAGGACCCAGAAACGCCAGTGTGAAAGTAGCCTAAGCTAGTCTCTGAGGGAAAGTTGTCCATACAACCTTGGATATGATGACTACATGTTTGCTTTGGCCAAATGTAGTGACCCCCCCCAGTACACATATATACAGGCCTTGACTGAGTGAAGAGTACGCCATGCCCAAACACTGGTGACTTATCTCCTGTGAGGACCAAACATGCTTCATCCTTCTGACCACCTGACATCAGATGCTGGAGTAGATTTCAGAGGAGGTCCTGCTGGCTTGTTTGGTCGACATTTATCTAATGTGTTTGGCCACCTGTATATGGCATGCCAGGCTGGGGGACAACCCCTGTGTCCAATATAATGGTTACCATCTATCATCTTTCATGAAATGGCACAAAAGAAGATGGCCCAGGGATTTCTATTTGCAGGACAATGTGCAGCATGGGGGAATTGATTATAACACCATTAGTGATTACTTCATTTCAGCTGGAGCTTGTAGAAATCCATGACCCTGATGCTGAAACCTCCTTATTCACATGGAATAGAATTAGCCTACAGAAGCTCTTACCTCCAACTCATGGGCATTCTGCAGTGAGCTGGTGGATGGTCATAGGACTTTATGAAATGAATATATCTTCTGTTAGCATTTCCATAGAGATGCAACGTTATAATCTGCTCTGAAAGCTAAAAGGTTATGCAAATGTTTCTCCATATTCATAGCAGGCTTTTCTTTACATGGCATGACGCAGATCATAGGAAACAAGATTTAGTGGAGGTGTACAGCGCTGGCATGTAATGATTAGCCTTCCTGCCCCACCATCCCCTCCCAGAACACACGCCAATCCTCTTAGCAAATTAATTATAGCAAATAATTGTGACCTGATGCTCGGCTCAGCCCCCCACGCCAAATATAGCACTTGGAATAATTTGGGAGTCTAAGCTGAAGTAATTAAGCATTCTGCAAACACCTACACAGTTGTAGAATGGTTATTAAGCCGGAGTCTTAAGCACCGGCTCACCAGGGACCCATTAATAACATACACACAGATTTTACTGACACTGTCATTTATCCTGGATAAATCCCACCTAGGGGACTCCACATGTGCCCATTCTGTGCCCGAGGACAGTGAGTGCCTGCAGGACTTGGCCACTGAATCCCGCCTAGCTGTCTACGATATAACTCCCACAGGCCCCAGATACAGCGACTTACAATTGAAAAAAAATACGGCATTGCTTTATTTGAAACATTTCTTCATATTATCAAGGGGATGAGACCAATTTTATGCTACTGAAATGCACATCATTTTTTAAAATTTAGAAACAAAACTGTGAGCTACCATTTAAAGTCACGTTACAGTACTGATCTCCTCTGGTGGATCCATTACTTTTCTGGGGGTGAATGATAAATGAGACATCCCGTTGTGATCATTAAAACCTATGTGACAACTCACTAATACTCTTGGAGAAGTGGTGACTGACAGTGTCAAGATGCTTTGAATGATGGAGTTAAAGTGGATTCACACACAGTGTTTTGCAGCGATTTTTCAAGATATGTTTTAACTGCATAACGACCAAGCAATCTGGACCGAGAGATTAAAGTTTTTTTTCAAGAGATTTTTTACTGATGACCTATCCTTTGGTGTCTCGGGCAGAAATGAGCTGCAGGGTCTTAGCAGATCCTGATCAGCTCTGCCTGTGTACAATGCCCCCACAGGGTTCCTTTGGATGCCCCAGTTACAGTGGAAAAAGTAAGGGTCCATTCACACGTCTGCAATTTCGTTCTGCAAAAAATTGCAGACCCATTCATTTCTATGGGGCAGCATGATGGTCTGCCCGGATCTGGAATTGCGGATCCGTACTTCCGGGTCCACAATTCCGATCCCAAAATAGAACATGTCCTATTCTTGTCCGCAATTGCGGACAAGAAAAGGCATTTTCTATGAAAATGCCGGCGATGTGCGGTCCACAAAATGTGGAACCCACATAGCCGATGACCATGTTTTGCGGATCCACGAATCCGTGGATCCGCAAAACACACACGGACGTGTGAATAGACCCTTAAAAATAATAAAAAAGTGTGAAAGTGTGGTAATGCCCAGATATCAATGTATTCAAAAATGTATAAAAAGAATAGCAGAGGAATGGCTAAACACATAGTTACAAGAAAACGTGCTCCAGAACAGCTATTTCATGAGGAATTCAAGTATTTACTAAAACAGACATTTTAAGAGAGCAGATAAAAGGTTGTATGGTGTCTGGCATTGCAGCTCATCCCTCTCAAATGGTTAGAATTGAGCTGCAGTACCACACATGGTCCATGGATGAGGATGGCGCTATTTCTGGAAAACAGGTAAGCTATTTTAATCGGAACAACCTTTTTAGGATACATGTACAGCAAACCAGCCGCCCTGCTGGTTCCTCAACCACTTGTATTGCTTTTTAGATCAATATTGTAACCTTCTGTACATATACATGGCCTCCTGGTCGGTGCTGTACCACGGGCGCAGTAGCATTGCATTTTCCAGCACCCTCAAAGAAGTTTAAAGGGAGTCTGTCAGCAGATTTACCCCTTTTTAACAGTTGCCATTATGCTGTAGCCGCAAAACAGACGATTAACACGGTACCTTTAAACGCTTTGGTGGACTTTTAAATCTGCAAAAAACGAACTTTGATGAGGGCTCGCAAGTGCCCAGGGCGGAGTCCACCGTGTTGGAGCCCAGGCAGCTCTGCCTCTTCGGCTCTTATCCCCGCCCAGCCTCCTCCTCTGCTCGCCTATCTGTTGTCTCTCCCCCTCAGCGAGATCCCGCGCCGACGCGATAACTTCCTTGGCCGGGGCATGCGCACTGCCATGCCCATTGCTGACACGGCATCGCAGTAGCTTATGCGCATGCCCCGGCCAAGGAAGTCATCGCGTCGGCGCGGGATCTCGCTGAGGGGGAGAGACAACAGATAGGCGAGCAGAGGAGGAGGCTGGGCGGGGATAAGAGCCGAAGAGGCAGAGCTGCCTGGGCTCCAACACGGTGGACTCCGCCCTGGGCACTTGCGAGCCCTCATCAAAGTTCGTTTTTTGCAGATTTAAAAGTCCACCAAAGCGTTTAAAGGTACCGTGTTAATCGTCTGTTTTGCGGCTACAGCATAATGGCAACTGTTAAAAAGGGGTAAATCTGCTGACAGACTCCCTTTAAGGAAACAAAATGCCCTTGTGTGCTTGTTCTCCTGCTAATTAAGTTCTCATTAAAGAGGCGCCCTCGCACGCTCTGATTGCTAAATTACGGACAAGAGGATATGTTTGGGTACATCGACACGGGCTTATCTCTTTTTATAGCAACAGGGCACTTGTCTCGGCAGATGCAATGCTTGTTAATGACAGCACGGAAAGGGATCATAAAGTGTCTTCTCTGGAACGTCTGGATTTATGGCTCGATAGTATCGTGTTAATGCTTTTAATGTTCTGCAGTGATGGCATTTAAACAGTGAGTAAAGACAAAGCCGGATCTAGAGATCCTGCAGCTCAGGCACAAACAAACAACCATGTGAGGACAGGACACAGTCCCTAGGCAATAAAGCCAATAAATCAGAACATGTGACACGAGTTTGTCACAACGACAAGCCTACACGTGTTCTCAATAGGAAGAGTGGAGGAGCTGCTGACAGACACTTGTGGCACCCACAAGAACACGGATCAGGCAGGCTGAAGTCCAAACATGTCCAATCCTTATTTTTCCCAATAACCTCATACATATTTCACAGTCGGCCTAAAATCTATGGGGCTCGGCTGATGGTTCTCTGTATGGCCACCTGCACACTGATGCAGTACTGGATTAAAAGCATCTCTCTTGAGAGTCTGGGAGAGTCAGGACACTATCATACATATTAACTAGTAAAGTGGTCCCATGTACAACCACCTTTAGGCCTCTTTCACACGGGCATCATATTTTTGACCGTGATAAGAGGCGGGTGCGTTGCGGGAAAATGCACGATTTTTCTGCGCGAGTGCAAAACATTGCAATGTGTTTTGCACGCACGTGAGAAAAATCGGCATGTTTGGTACCCAAACCCGAACTTCTTCACAGAAGTTCAGGCTTGGGATCGGTGTTCTGTAGATTGTAATATTTTCCCTTATAACATGGTAAAAGATTATGTGATGGATCATGTGATGACCGGAGTGACGTCACCACAGGTCCTGTTCCTGCAATCAGCAAAGAAGAAGACAGAAGAGATGCCGGGCTGCGCGAGCAAGTGGATTAAGGTGAGTTAAATTATTATTTTTAACCCCTCCAGCACTATTATACTATGCATTCTGTATTCAGAATGCTATTATTTTCCCTATAACCATGTTATAAGGGAAAATAATAAAATTATCGTCTCCTAGCAACTGTGCGAGAAAATCGCACCGCACCGCATCTTGCTTGCGGATGCTTGCGATTTTCACTCAGCCCCATTCACTTCTATGGGGCCTGCGTTGCGTGGAAATCACACAATATAGAGCAGGCATCCTCAAACTGCGGCCCTCCAGCTGTTGTAAAACTACAAATCCCACAATGCCCTGCTGTAGGCTGATACCTGTAGGCTGTTCGGGCATGCTGGGAGTTGTAGTTTTGCAACAGCTGGAGGGCCGCAGTTTGATGATGCCTGATATAGAGCATGCTGTGAATTACACACAACGCAGAAGTGATGCGTGAAAACCAATGCTCATGTGCACAGCCCCATAGAAATGAATGGGTCCGGATTTAGTGCGGGTGCAATGCATGAGGTGAACGCGGAATACTCGCCCATGTGAAAGGGGCCTTACTTATCCCCTTCTACCTGCTAAAAGTAGGTGACAGATGAAGGAATCAGCAACCTCCAGCACTCTAGCTATGGTGAAACTACACCTCCCAGCATGCACACTTGAGTTCCAGAGGTTGCTGATCCCTGGAGTACAGTGTGACTGAAGCATCAGACTACACAGAGTATGTTTGTAGTCTGTTAACATGGAAACGTATAGGTCTGCATGGGAGCTGTACACAAATAGTGAGAACTTCTTAATTGCAACTATTTGTAACATTGCTTCTTTTTTTTCATTTTAGATGGGCTGGAACAATACAAAATGTGCTGTGAAGGTGAATATAGTATTTAGCAGTATTACTAAAGGCAAAAGAGCTGCAATAAAGTATTGAGTCCTCAATGTCTTCCAAACTCTAAAATAAATGGGGAAACGTGAAGTTTTAATAAAAGTTTTTTTTATTTATTTTTTTAGTTTAATATTGATGGCCTATCCTCTTGATAGGTCACCAATATACGCTCAGTGGGAGTCTGACTCCTGGCACCCCTGCTGATCAGCTGTTTGAACAGGCTGCATCGCCAGGGATGTAATGTTCATTGGTCATGTGGCCTAGACGCAGCTCAGTTACATTCAAGCTAATGGGCCTGGGCTGCAATACGATGCATGGCACTTTACTCACCGGAGCACTTTGGCCTATTCAAACAGATCATTGGCGCCGGGAGTTCGACCCCCACCGATTATATATTGATGACCTATCCTGAGGATAGTCCATCAGTATAAAACTCCAGGAAAACCCTCTTCATTTGTTACTTGTCCCATAATTCACCTGCAGGTTATGGTTAATACAACCCAGTTCTAAGTCTACACCTCTGGGTCAGGACCATTATATACAGTAAATCTAATACATAAAGCTGAGTGTATGTATAGGTGTATGTCCGCTAAAGGAATCCGCACCGTCACATTTACAATCACAAAATTTGTCACACAAGTACATCGGGTGTTCGGGAAGGTTTTAGACCAGGTCTCAGATCTCTAGCACGTACCATTCCTGAGATATTCCCCAAAAATGCATTAGCCAACAGAAGCTTGGTCACATGACCCTTATCAGCCAATAGAATCTCGAAGGCCCTTAGTCTCCACATACACACAGTTTTACACCAGGTTTCCATAATAACCCAGCCATTTTTCTTACTGCTCTAGGTCAGCTTTAAAGCGGCAGGGCTCTGTGGATGACACTGTTAAGGGATCGGAGTGCTATGGAGGTCACAGTTCAGGGGGCAGGTAGGGTGGCCACCCTTAAAAGATGAACTTAAAAACCCTGCCCCCAGGTCCCACTAAGCCACGCCCCAGACTGGTTAGGCCACACACCCTCTCACTCTGCAGCCGACGGGGATTGAAAAAAATGAAGATACAAATCAACTTCTGTCAGCTGCAAGGGTGGGTGACTTTCTCTCTGCAGCTCACATTCGGACAGCATAGTGCTGCTGTCTGAGAGTAAGCTGTTCAAAAGGACATCCCTGTGCCCTGCGCCAGACGGAGGACAGGGAGTCTGAAAGCTGGACTGTCCAGCCTAAAACCGGACCTCTGGCCACCCTAGGGGCTAAGCTGCTGTGGAGGTCACAGTTAAGGGGACGGTCTGCTATGGAGGTCAGTGTTAAGGGGCAGATTGCTGTAGAGGCCACTGTTAAGGGGACAGGGTGTTGGGGTACTGTGGAGGTCACTAATAAAGGGGTAGCCACTGTGGAGGTCACTGCTAAAGGGGCAGGCTGCTGTGGAGGTCACTGTTAAGGGGGCAGGATGCTGTGGAGGTCACTGTTAAAGGGGCGGGCTGCTGTGGAGGTTACTGTTAAGAGGGCAGGATGCTGTGGAGGTCACTGTTAAAGGGGCGGGCTTCTGTGGAGGTCACTGTTAAGGTGGCGAGATGCTGTGGAGGTTACTGTTAAAGGGGTGGGATCTGTGGAGGTCTCTGGTAAACGGGCAGGGAACGGTGAAGGTCACAGTTAAAGGGAAGGTCCGCTATGGAGGTCAGTGTTAAGGGGCGGAGTGCTGTCGAGATCACTGTTAAGGGGGTGGGGTGTTGTGGAGGTCACATTTTAATGGAACGGGGCTCTGTGGAGGTCACTGTTAAGGGGGAGGATCATTGTGGAAATCACTGCTAACGAGACGGGGTAATGTGGAGGTCACTAATAAAGGGGCGGCCGCTGTTGAGGTCACTGTTAAAGGGGAGGGCACTGTGGATGTTACTGTTAAGGGAGCAAGCCGCTGTGGAGGTCACTGTTAAAGGGACGGGGTATGTAGAGGTCACTGTTATGGGGGATAATGTTGATATCTTTTAACGACACACACAAACATTAAATGAAATAGATGAAATATACCCGTGTGAAGCCGGGTCCTTTTGTTAGTCTACAATAAATCTCCATCCTGTACGATGCCCATGTTGAAGCAGGCATTTGTTGTTTGAGCATAGAAATTCAGATGAGGCATTTCATTATATTTTCATGCAGGCATCATTATAATTGTAAACAGGCTGTGCCAGTTATGATGCCATGGCTGAAATGACAGACCACAATGCTAAGCAGGGCAACTTAATGCAAAGACAAAAAAATAGAATAATGCATATGAAATCAGGAATATGCAATCACATTTTAATCACACAATATAGTAAACGCAAAGGGCGACTGGGATGCCTATGGCAACGTCTGGAAGACTTCACTTAGAGAACCAGGTCAAGCAAAAGGTTCCATTTCAAGGCTGAATAAAAAATGAAATAAGCTGAATTTAGAAAGCGAATGGTATTTAAAAAGTAATGGCGGTGCATGTCAGATGATGACTTGGACAAGTTAGGCTGAGGGAAATGCGATAAAATAGAGCACAGGCTGCACATGACCTACAGTAGACTGCAACTGTGTGAGTGCTGCCATGTAGATTCCTAGACAGCCATGGAGGACACATGCATAGTGAACACGGAACCATTTGTTATTATGCTGCTGACGATAGCATGGTTTTCTACATCTACAATGGCATTCACTATGCACAGTGCGATTCACTTGCCATTAAAATAAATCAAGAGCACGAAGTATGAAATTGCGGAAGTTTCCCCGTATAGTCCTGCCTGGTATCGCAGAACAATTCCCTCTGGTTACTGTGTCACTCAGCCCAACAATCGCCTGCTTTCACTGCCTTCTCTTTGACAGACACAGGGCACAGTGTTAGCGCATTTAGGTTAATATCAGCCTCCTGGGGATTAGCGTGGAGAGAATTTTGGATACTGGAGTGTGCTGTAAAAGCAGAAACATCTGTTGCAGTTATGATCGGGTCCAGGAAAAACCCTATGACAGTTTTGTCACCTGACAAAGCAAAGAGCAATAAAAAACTACCATAGAGTTTATATATGTATTTTCCACGTACGGTTTCCCCCAGATAGAATTAAACATTTACTCATCTTCCCCTAAAGCCTCATGCATACAACCATATACACAAATCACAGATCCAAAAAATACGGAAGCATATGCTGTCCGCATTTTATTTGCACACCCATTGGATCCATGGTCGGCATTTTGCAGACATAGTCTATCTTTTTGCGGAATGGACATATCCGCATGTCTGTTCCTCAAAAAAAAAGATATGTTCTATGCTTGTCCGTAAAAAATGAGGATGCACCACATCCATATTTTGTGGTCCGTGATTTTCAGACTGCAAAACGGATACGGTTGTGTGTTTGAGGCCTTATACTACTTCTAGCAGATATCAAACAGAGGATATCAGAGGACCACTAATGGAATCTTTGACCTTCTCAGTTAGACATCTAACTGTCCATCTTAAGATGATCTGCCAAACACATTTATGTATATACATACATGTATTATATGACGGCGAGAGAGGTGCAACCAGCCACAACCTGAATATCTCTTAAAATTATTATATATGTGAACAGTGTCTAGAAATGATATTCAATTGCCAGGGACAACCACGGCAACAGTAAGCAGTCAATATTCTCAATAATCCTAGGTCTTGTCTACACGCGGCTATATTTTCCTTGGTGGTATAAGGTTAACAAGTTGAGTAGTTTTTTATTTCCATGAGGTTTCTCATTCCCAGCAGGTAATACTACATCCCCATAATGCATTTTATCATTCTCAGTGGGTACTCTAGGTTCATGGTGAAGTTCATCATTCACAGTGTGATCATAATGAGGTCCATCATTTACTACCACCTTACGTCCCAGCTCAGAAAGTATAATATGCTTATAGCAAGGTTTATCAGTCACAGTGGGTACTATATGTTCAAGATATATCCTTCACAGTTGGACTTTTATGATGAATCTTGCCATTTATAATAGATACGACATATGACCCAGTTTATCTTTTTGTGTATTATACAACACGTTCATTTCAAGGTTTTACACATGGTCACAAAAGAAGGACTTCTCAGATGCATATTAAATGAAGGCACGTGTACAACACCTGTTATTCGAGTTAGGCCGGGTTCACATCACCATTTCATTTTCCATTCTTCTCATCCATCGGAAGAACAGAAAAATAAAGATGAACAGAACCCTGCACTTTGAGCATCCGTTATGCTCAGTTATGCACACTTTTCATCCGTTTTAGCCATTTCCCACTGAGATCCGTTATTTTAGACGGAAATAAATATATACTATACATATCTGCCTTCTCACTGCCAACCAGCTGCCTGCTCATGCACAATATCTGTGCAGCTGCCAACTGTACAAGGACATTCAGAAAAGTCCTTGGAGAGGTAAATGCAGACCGCCTGGGTGTAGATAGTCTACAGGCAGTCTATAATTGGTTAATAATATATCTGTGGGAAAATATTCAGTATAACTTGATGTTTGATAGGGTTTTCCGAGATTTTTATACTGACCTATCCTCAGGATAGGTCATCAGTAACTCATCGGTGAAGGTCCGACACCTGGGACCCACACCGATCAGGCAATGATGCTCCTGTGAGTGTCGCTACCTTCTTGCAGCTTACCAAGCACAGCGCCATAAATTATATAGCGGGTGTGCTTGGTATCGCAGCTCAGCTTCAGTCACTTCAATGGGGCTGAGCTGCTCCTAGGCCTCGTAACAGTTGAACGTGTTGTCACTGGCCTAGGAAACGATGAGAGAAGACTTTGGCGCTCACAGTAGAGCCGCTGCCTTCTCAAACAGCTGATAGACGGGGCTCTGGGTGTCGTACCCCCATTAATCAGATGAATACTGATGACTTATTGCGAATATAAAAATCTCGGAAAACCCCTTTAATTATATAAAACATAGCTTGTTCTGGGTGGATTCCAGTGAGAAGTCCTATCAATGGCTGACAAAATTCCAAGTATGAGTGTGTATATAGGGAGTACTGTCAAATACCGATCAGCACTGTCCATAGGACTCTTAAGCTAACAATGAGCAGAGGTTTAGATCAATAAGTGTCAAGCTAAACTGAATCTTTTCCCTCAAAACGACATATTACTCTGCTCAGCTCCTCCTGTGCTATAACATGCTGCCTGCAGATTGCACTCCACAGCATTGTCAATATGACAGGTTCCCTTAACGTTCATAACATTAAAATGCCCAGGAGTCAATTGGAGACCATGTCATCAGTTAAGAAAACCATATTTTACCAACCAAACTTAATAAAAAATGTTTACTAAAAAATAATGCATAAAAAACAGCCACAAGACAGCGTGATGCCAAGGAGATATATTTTTTATAAACCTACCTTCTAAATGGCCTACAGCGTTATAGTAGTCATTCTGCATTAAAAAAATTGTAACGTCCAAAATATTTGCTTCCTTTTGTTGATGAATAAATCATCAAAGTGCAATGTTTTGATGCAGTTATACAAAAAACCAACAAATACTATACACTGGAAGGCAGTAAATGGTAAGGTTGTTACAGAAGAACCCAAATATACTTAACTACCCAATTATTTGCTGATAGTTGGCTGTTGGAACTGATAGGTGGACCCCTAGCGATTAGATGTTTGAGAAGGACCTGTGCTTGCAGTAGTGCCAAGGACTTCTCTCAGCTCACCAAGCACAGTGCCGCACATTGTATAGCGGTTGTGCTTGGTATCGCAGCTTAGCCCCATTCACTTCCATGAGGGTGAGCTGAGCTTAGGCCATGTGACTGATGAAATTGATGTCACATGGCCTCTGTCTTCTCAAACAGTTGATCGGTGAGGGTTCTGGATGTCGACAGTAGAAAACCCCTTTAGATATCAAAGTGAATTATCAGTTGGTCAAATGAATCTAGGTTTTGACACTACCTTATATTACTGTCAGTGATGTATGACATTCAATACTAAAAAGAATGGGATCAGAGACAAAGTGATCCTTTTAGGACATAAAGCTCCTCTTGGTGAACACAGTAGTGTTAAAATCAGCCCATAAAATGGCAAGTGCCATAAGCACACATACAGTCCAAATTAAGGGCCGAGAATCGCACAGGTTATCGCTAACAAGCATTCATAGTAACACTTGTTAGAGATGAGCGGGGGGCTTAAATGTGCTGCCGATTACCCAGTAAATGAGCGAAAAGCTCATTTATTGGGTAATCCAATTGTTTGTGCACACGTAAAAATGATTGTTTAGCGGCAGCAGATCGTGCTGTGTAACCACGACCTCCTGCCATCAGACAACGAGTCAGTATGGGGAAGAGCGATGGCATTAGAGATCACTCCTCCCCATACTGTGGAGGAGATCACTGTATGTAAATACAGCAGTCTCCTCCACTAGCGAGCTGCAGATTGTTCAGAAGGGGAAGAGCGATGGAATTAGAGATCACTTATCCCCATACTGTAGAGAAGATAGCTGCATGTAAATATACCAGTCTCCTCCACCGACAAGAAACAGATTGTTGGGAAGGGGAAAAGCGATGGCGTAAGAGATCACTCCTCCCCATACTGTGGAGAAGATAGCTGCATGTAAATATACCAATCTCCTCCACCAGCGAGCTGCAGATTGTTCAGAAGGGGAAGAGCGATGGAATTAGAGATCACTTATCCCCATACTGTGGAGAAGATAGCTGCATGTAAATATACCAATCTCCTCCACCAGCGAGCTGCAGATTGTTCAGAAGGGGAAGAGCGATGGAATTAGAGATCACTTATCCCCATACTGTGGAGAAGATAGCTGCATGTAAATATACCGGTCTCCTCCACCGACGAGAAGCAGATTGTTGGGAAGGGGAAAAGCGATGGCATAAGAGAGCACTCCTCCCCATACTGTGGAGAAGATAGCTGCATGTAAATATACCAATCTCCTCCACCGGCGACAAGCAGATTGTCGGGAAGGAACACTTTCTTCCGACAATCTGCTGTAATATTGTCCCGTGTAAAGGGATCTATAGACTTCTCAATATTAATGGTGCAGTGAAGGTACTAAAGACTTACATAGCATAGGGTAAGGCAGTTAATAAGAATTAAGTAAAGCCCCAATATACTTAAAATAGCTGACAACCAAATGACTGGCCAACAGCTATTTCCGCTGATGCCGCCATACATATGCATGCTTAGCTCTGCCTAGTGTCCATATTTTCAACAGGCAAAGAAGAGTAATGCTATCGGGATTACAGAAATCTAACATGCTGATCCTCCTTTTGCCTGACTTCTGTCAGGACATCCCAATGCTCGATTGGCCCCTCCTGTTGAAATCAAAAGGTTCATCCTCCATATACATAAGGCCCCCATTCCCAAGATGTTTACTCATGACATATCCATTAAACAGATGCCATTATAGCCTATGGGTGACAGGTGCCTGTTATGGATGCCAGACAGTGTCATCCGTAACCCAAAGGCTATAAAAGAATCCGTTAAACAGATATGTCATGAAAAGCTATGGATAAGCTCATCATGCATACATTGAGCAGAAGACACTGCAAGGCATCAATCACGGTCTCTATTTAACATATACAATGGGAGTTTTTACCTCTGCATATAAGTATAAAAAATAGATGTGAACGGGGCCTGATGTGTATGTACATAGGTACAGTATACTAATAATACATTTACAGGAGCCATGCAAAGGGATCAAAAATATTAATATATACAGTATTCACTATTATAAATGTGGCAGATTTTATTGGGCACAATTTCCGTACATTTACCCAGTGACACTTTTCCAATCTTGCTTCACCGGAAAGGGGCATTGGGGCAAGGCTTACTTTGCACCAGTTTTGGAGTAAAACTAGGACAACTTATAGGTGGCGTAAACTTAGACTAGACAGTCTAATGATGTGACTTTTCATCCAGCATCAGTCACTATGATAAATCAGCCCCACAATTTCTGGTTACTTTACCTCTAATCCAGGAGTGATTGTTATCTCACTGTGAGATAGACATGATAGGCAATGGCATTATATCTGTGAGTGAATCATAAACCTCCGCAGTTTTATTATGGCAGAGGTATATGGGATAGTTTTCGTAGAAGAAAACAATTAAGATAATGCAAAAGTTTCATGCTGAACTAATGGCTACTAGGAGTTTGACTATATAGATGAAAAATTGAGATTATTAGAAAAGTAGGAGCTGAACAATTTTAATTTTAATAAAAATTTGTAATGTTGTTCTGACAATTTCACAGAATAAATGATGCTGTTAAATAAAATGTATTATGGTACTTTTGTAATGTTGCCTTAATAAAGGATTCTGGAAGGTTTTATGCACCTTGCAAGAGGCTAGAGCCAATTTAATAGGAAGCCAATTGACCTCTAAATATGTTGAAAGGTAAGTGGACGTGGAGGAGTCCAAGCAAGCACAGGAAGAGCATATTAAATCCCATGCTGGTCTACTGTGAACCCTGCAGAGCAAAGCACCAAAACTATCCAATGAGCAGGCATGAAGCCCGAAACCTCAAGAGTTCTGTAAGACTTAAAGGGGTTGTCCAGGATTTTGATATTGATGGCCTATCCTCAAGAATGCCCATCAATATCAGATTAACGGTGGTCCGACACCCCAGACCCCCAGCAATTAGATGTTTACTTGCACCAGAAGTCGGTATTGGGACTACATTGGATGAAGCCAGTAACTGCAGCCCTGCTCTCATTCACATCTGCACCCTGCCGGATCTGTACTGCCGTATGCTACCGGAAGTCCGCCCAGCCACATTCACTATAATGGGGACCAGCCGCAACATACCAAGAGGCAGCTGGACAAAAAAACGCAGCCAGAACAGCCTGCTGGAAAGATTAACACGAGTGTGAAAGTAGCCTTACCAGGTCGGTCCACTACATGGGGCTGAGTAGTACCGGCAAGGACTTCTGACACCAGAGCTTTAAGGCAACAGCTGGGTGCAATCAGAAATTGAGGGCCTACCTAATCTGAAGATAGACCATCAATATCAAAATCCAGGAAAAACTCTTTAAAGAGAACATTTCAAAAATTATGATTCAAAAGAAAGAGGTAAGAAACTACTACATTTACTTTGAAACAGGCTTCCATAAGAATTCCAAAATGTATGCAGATAAGCGATAGAACTTAGCAGCAAAATATTGAAACCAAATATTAAAAAGTCACACATAAAATATTAATAGGTATAACATAGCCTATGCCGAATGGACTGATCCATAACAGGCACCAGGGAACCTGCCAATGATTTTGGCTCACAAATCCAATTATGCATCTTGACCAAGGGCGTGAAGAATGAATCTCTTTAAAGCATCTAATCTTTATATTTCCGAGTGCAAGGCCAGAGGGGAAAAAGACAGATAAGAAGCACCAAACTTCTTATGTGTGAAAAATGGACCCAATGCAAATGTCTCGCTGCCGGTGATGACAGCCATTTATAAAACAGGGGCCTGTAAAGGAGCACCCTACGTTTGTCTATATTTTCTATTACATTAGCTGATCTCAAGGTTTCTTCTTGATGTTCTGTTGTCTTGTGTCCAAGGACTGAGCACCCTCAGTATCCCCGTTCTACAGGAAAACTCATCTGTAAAGCGACACTGATCGGCTGGGCACACACCCCACATCAATACTGACAGATCCAAAATGGGTAATAACAGAAACATCTAAAGCTAATCTAGCGTCATAGAGGAGCTACAGATGGCTAACAACGTCCACAATGTCTATAAGAACATCATCTCCAAATACATATATTTCCTTGAATAGAAAGATGCTTGTCTGGATCACAGGTAATTCTCTGCAATTTTATATAAAACACAAGAGTAATTATTAAGCAGCTCTGTTAAACAGATGGAGTAGGTTTCCATCGGCTGGAACCATTTGTCGAGTCACCATAGATGCCCATATTACACCTGAACGCCCAAATTCCTTTCATGGGTACACACAACACAACATTTTGTGAAAATGAAAATTGGTTTTATTTTGCTGTGTGGTAGTGGTTCATGACTCCTGTAGTTCCAACTGTCAGAAACAAGACAGATGCAATTTTTTTACAGGAATAATTCCATCTTTGTCATTTTATCAAAACTGTCATGCTCCCTAAAAACAATTACTGCAGAAAAATGACATTTAGATGCCAAACATGTATATTTTTTCTTCTAGAAATGTCAATAAATCACATCATATGTCATGCACAGCAGAAGTAGTAAATTGTAAGTCACCTGCATCTCTTCCGATTCAGAAAAAAGGCGCAAATCCCATACAAATATCCAATACAACCAGAACCGTGAAATGAGCGCAACGTCATTATTCCGGTAAGTAGACAAAGAAGGAGAAATTCAACACCTCGTAAGCCCACAAACTGCTTGGTATGTAGTGTTTGGTGCTGGAAGACTTCTTGTTTGATAATACCGCTGTAGTGTTAAATATTTTATGGGCTGTAATGCTTTATTTCTGGGAAAGGAAAGACAAGCATGCACATTGTGTCTGCGGGGCACTGCAGGAACTAGATGGGTTCAAAAGGCGAGCAATCTGCCTAACCAAAAAGGTGATGACATACGGATGTAGGAGGACATCATACATGGAAAAGGTTTGTATACAAGTATCATTATGTATCCAAAATGCAATATGTGGACCCCCTTCTAGTCAGAGACCATTGGTAGTAGAATGGGTTGCACTAAAGAGCTCAGTAGGGCAATGAGATATGGAGCTTTTTTCCAATATGATAGCCATCACTAATCTATCACAACACTCTCTAAAATGGGCCCTCTAAATGCTGTCAATACACAACTGACCATTGTATGAAAACTTCAGACATGGCCGATGTAATTTTAGGTGATGATGGCCTGTCATCAGCTAAGAGTACGGTTCGTAAATTTCACTTGAAGAACAAATTAGTTTTGGTTGAGATTGCCAATTTTTCTCAATTTTATACATACAATATGAGTCAGTATGGTCACTTTCAGTGCCAGATTTCCCCCTAGATTGCTGTTGACGGCTGGGAGTCCCAGAGGGAGACTTTGTGTAAAGGGATCCTTCTCTCAAGTAGGGGATAGTCCATCATGTTAATGGTACACACTAACTAAAGTATTATAAAACAAGTTCTCTGAAGTACTGCATAATACTTTACCGTCTACTAGGCTGGTGGAAGAATCTAAATTTGGTGAATGTCGGGTTAGTGCCAAAAGACTTGATTTGTGGACCAGTTCAAGAACGACAATGCCTCCATGTTATAAAGCAAAGCCTATAAGAGATTAGTTGGCCGACTTTCACGTTGTCAATTTAACTGTTTTTTCACAAAACGCTGGCATCAAACAAAAGTGTGGAAGCCCATGTGATGTTTGGTGGTTTACATGCTACACTTTTGGCCAAGTTCTTATTCTAATCTCGGTTTCATGCAGGATCTGGGACGAGTTCCAATAAAATGGTCACAATGTACCAGGTTGGAAAACTGTTGAAATACATAGCACATCGCTACTTTTCCTGTCTATATACTGCAAACAAGGAAAAGACCCATTAAGAAGACCCAGGAGGTCGTGTGAATATGTGACTTTTTCCTTGGCTCAGCTGAGAGATGTGTATGCAGCACCCTGCAATTGACGGATAGGAGAGCGAACGATAGAAGGTGTCGCTGAATCCTGTTACTGACTGCAGGGGAAGTGTAAATTGAAAAGGCTCCAGGGTAAGGGAGCGGAAGAGTAGCTACGTACAAACCTTCCTCAGCTCGGAGAGCCTGCATCTCATTTCTTCGAGCTAATGTGTTTCCTGGTCAGCTTATACTTTATGTCCTTATAGCCAGACCATGGAACAAACAATGTAAAATGCATAGAGAGGCTGATAACATATAAGTGTTTCATAACGGTAAAGCAGCGGGAACGCATACTCTTTCCTGATACGCAGTGGCATCTTGGGTGACGGTAACAGTAGGAATGAAAGATTCAATGCGGCTATGAATTTACTGTACCATTTCACTGCTTTCTTATATTTACCTTTTACCTCACGTTTTGTGTTTGTCGTGTGCAGGATCTGGTAGAAACAGAATTGTCAAGTGATGCTATCAGGTTACAGGTATAATTAATAGAAATATTGAAATCTATTCATCGCATATACACAGCACAAACATCCCAGATGATATGGCATGTAAAGGCCAACAAAACATCTCGTGTGACTCTAATCCTATCAAGATCAAGGACTTATTACTATGCAACCATTGTATATACATGATCACATACAGCGCTGGTCCAGCTTTGTATACGAGAACCTTCTAAACGCTGAAACAGACCATACTGGATTGCACTGATCTGGCCACCTCAGCCTCACGTTGAGGTAATGTGCTCAGATAGCAGCTCCGGCCCAAGGTAGCTGCAACGACCGCTACAAAAAAGGTACAGTAGTGGCCCCTTTTTGCTTAAAATGTACTACAAGCAATACATTGGGTTATCTCATGAAGACAACCCTTTGCTATATGACAAAGACATCACTGAGGTGGTCCCCCCGCCAAAACTGCACTGAAACCTGCATGTGGTTTTCATGTGGTCCTAACAAAACCCGCTGTCTGCATACATCCTTAGAATACCGTGACATTTCTGAGCAGCGCTATACAGGTCTCAGAGCCGTATATTGGTCATACAGTAAATGGTTCATATAGAGACATTGAGATGTGTTCTACTGGATTCCATATGAATTGGGTTGCTTCTCGGATGAAGAATGCCTTCATAATATGGCGCCATACAGAAGCACCATACAATAGCACATGGACTGCATATGGCTCCTTAGTACTGTGCAGTGGGTACTTTGTATGCCTCTGTACAGACTCCATGCCTGAAGTCTAATGGAAATGTCCATTAGATCCTCCTGAATGATGGTTTGCAAAATCACATACAGAGGCACAGACACCAATCCAAATGGCATCATAATGGTTCGTGATAATGGCTTTGCCGGTTCTGACTGATGGAAATCTTCCCATTCTACCGGCATTTTCTCATTTGTCAGGGTTTACTGTCTGAGAAAAGTACATGCAATCTTTTACAATGAAACCTATTTCCTTCAAATCAGCACAGACTATAAGAGGACCGGCCTTGGGATGTAGGAGAGCTCGAAGCTGGTGTCCATAAGCCAATACCTAGACTCACAAATGAGTTAACACATCATGGCAGTGATAGACGGCACCATCTGATCAATATCTGGTAAGCGGAGACACCAGTGTTCCTGGGCTGTTGGTTTTCCAGGCTGGTTTGAGTTGATCCCTCTGATTAACCCCGGCTGTATAACATGGGACCTATAGAAGGGGCTGCTGGTCACACTCCATTTCCCTGCATTAAGAGCCTTTGTGCAGAATCCCCTGCTCTCCTGCCTGCACCCGCCTCTGCTGACAGAGAGACAAGCTCTTGATGTTGGAGGAGAAAATATAGCGTCTGTTTCCTTTTTATCTACCGGTGGAAATGAACTCTTGAGAATTCTGAAATGTGCTGTGCTAGGCCTCAATTAGAAAGATGCTCACAATAGCAGCCATTTTTAATCGCCCCAGGAAATAAGCTGTAATAAATGGATTTCTCCTCAATGGAAACATGTTCCAGCCTTTCCCTGACACAATATTCACACCCTTCCCACAAATCCACAGATATTACACACCTGACAACTTGTATCTGTCACACTGTGACCTGTCGTCAAACAAAAGGAGGGTTAACCTAGCCTAAACATGAAGATAGCAGACGGCTTATAATGGCTGGTACGTTATATTACGGTATTATTCTATGGTAATGCACAAAGTAAATGTATGTATGTCTTTTAAAGCTAATTTGTTCTGGTTAACCTAACAACTTAAGGCGGCCACACACATTAGAATGGGTTGATGTTTAAAGGGCTTGGCCACACATTACCCAGCCCCAAGAGGGAAGCACACTTACCTGCTCCATGTTGCTGGGTTCCGGTTGGTTTGACTGAGATTATATGTACCGCTGCAGCCAATGACTGACCACAGCGTTGATGTGTCCACCATACCTCACATGACCCATTGATGTGACGCCCAGTCATTAGCCAGCGACAAGCTCGTCTGAATTCAACTATGTCCCACATCGTACCTCCTAAGCTCCCTTCTCCATATCTTATTCAGAAACAACTGGAGGAGGAGGACAGAATGTTGCCGCTATTGATGGCTAACTCAGAGGCCTCAGAACATGGAAAATCTTTTAAACAACCGCTCAAAGAAGCAATCGTCTGGTGAATGATCAGTTTGTCAACACAGCTACACGCATTTTAGTCCACACTGGCAGTCACAGTTGTTCAAACCTGCCATACATATTGAGTGACAATAGAAGAAGGGTTCTGACTCCTGGCGCCTCCTCCCCCACTAATCACCTGTATGTGTAGTCACTTGGTATTGCAGATCAGTCACATTTACTTTAATGGAACTGAGCCTCAGAAAGACCATTTGACTGATGGAGCATTGTGATGATGAAGGTACACCCAGCTTTACTGCATAGGAGACTGATGTACAGCACATGCACAGTAAAGCAAGGTCCTGTCACCGCCAGATCTCTGAGAAGCTCTGACAGACGTTCTTCAGTACCTCTTGCTTGAGGTTCCTTTGTTTTGGTTTCGTTTTGTCATCTCGTTTCCCTCTCTCAGCTGTCATCTAGTTGCACTGATTGCATCCCTTTATATCCCCTCCCATACTGCATCACTTTGCGGTTTATACAACTTCTGGATTGTGCTCACTGCTAGATGCTGCAACTGCTGGTTCCTCAGATAAGTTGGTTCCTTTATTTGTGTTTTCCTGTTGGCTTGATCCTAGGTGACCCTGACTCCCTCCGTATTAAGTGTAGGGAGCCGGTGGTCGTGTCCCCTCACTATTATAGGGTTTTCAGGCGTCACACAGTTTAGGTACGAGGGTATGCAATTATCTATCATAAAGATCTTTGCATGGGCTGAGCAGTCAGGGAGAGCGCTAGGGCTTTTATAGGGCTCACCCTTATGTTCCTTAGTTTGGGATCAAGTCAGTCGGATCTTTATTTGTATCTTCTAGTTTTCTGCAACACCATGCGTGACAGGTCCTCAGTGCCCAATGCTGCTGAGATACTTGACACTCATCTCCTGGTAAGTTAGATCTTCATGTACTATACTTTGCAGGAATGGATGGGTTTGATGTTGGCAAGCTGGGGACCCTAAACACCAGCAGCACAAGGGCATGCTGCCAAGTGGTTTAGTGGCCCCAAAGCAGGTGACAGGTGACTTTTCCAAACGAAATCTGGCAAACTTATGCCTGAGCTCTGAAGAAAGATTCAGTAAGCAATTGAAACTTTTTCACAATGTGGCGTGATCTGGATATGCAGCATATTCCTTCATTGTTAACTATGGAGCAATCACTTTGCCTAGATAGATATGGCCCAGAATCTGCATAGCATCGGAGTGTCATACACATACTCTCATAGTCTCACAATGTGAGTTCCATTTGTCCTTGCAAATTTACCTATCAGTGTTTGAACTGGATAAGGTGCTTCTATCCAACTCAGCATCCCGCAGAGACAATAAATATGTATAAGCGGATGATGGGCCCCTGAGCTTCCGAAGGTATTGATGGCTCATTTCTATGGAGCAGCTGTGCACTCACAAAGCAAAGTGCTCCAGCTGTTTGAGGTAAGAGACTTGGATGTTCCTACGCTTGGCAGTGGAGGCTGGTGATAAATATTCAGGAGGGAAGAGCGGGGGTCTGGCTGTGTGTTTTGACATTTGACTTGTCACTTGTTTAAAAGGATGCCAGCTCTGAATTTGAGGAAGGACTAAACAGGCACAAAATCCTTCTGCTGAAACCACACCTCTTGTTTAATAGTGAATTGTAAGGTAGAAAATCCAAAGAACTGCCAAATGAGGCATCAGAGCTGGCACAGAGGAATGGCGGAAAAAAGCATTCAGGAGAGGGCAGACTGTCTATAATACAATGGGGCAGATTTACTAATCCATAGATGGCATGAGCTTAGACAGCTTGTGTAGACCTGCTCCAGGGGCTCAGGATGGATGATAAATCTGGTGCAGGGATGGACACTTTTGTCTCACTCTATACCAAATATTGGTTGGATTATTTTGGAAAGAATGAACCAAAATCGTCGCACAATTTTGGCACAAAATGGTGTACCCTAAGCCACACCCCTTCCCAGTTTGCCACACCAATTTAATTGTGGTAGACCCATCTAATGTGCATGGAGGAAAGAAGGGCTAGACATGTTGGATTCAACATACATGAATGTTTTGTTCTCAACTGAGAGCACATGGGCGCTGAGCTGGGCCAAGCGTGCATGTCTATGGGAGGGGGTCACAAGGCGTAAATGTCGGATGATGGAACATTCATATGTTAAGTATCAAAGATGTATAGACACCTTGAACTGGCCATAGCCATTAAAAGGGTTGGTCACTTTCTGGTTACCTTTGACCAATGTGTTTGTAAGATAGCTAAGAGTTTGTAAGCTGAGTCTTTTGTGCTGTCCACATGTCACGGTCATGTGACCAGGGAAATCGCCTCCATGTGATACCGCCTCCATTCAAATACACTGCACCTGCAATCTGCACTTCTATGCAGTGTTTGAACAGAGGAGACTGAATGATGTGTCTGGTCACATGACCCTCCATCAGCGGCCATCTTATGGAGAACATCGCTATGCAGACAGCGCAGAACATTTGCCAAGCAAGGGGACATGGCTTAGGAAATACAGCAAACGGCACAGAACTTCTACAAAGACTATGTTGGTAAGTGCTATACACATTGGTCAACAGTAACCATACAGTCGACAACCCCTTTAAATATTTATCTTTCGATTATTGCTAAATCCAGCTTATTTCAGTATCAATTGCTGTTAGCTTAATGGATATAACTACCACAAATATCAGATTGTCAGATACTACCAAATTTAGCGAGATCTGCCTTCCTCATAGAGGAAGTTCCCTATATGACGTCTGAATGTCCAAATAGGGCAGATAGGCAAAAAGGGCAATAGAGTTTTCCTAGAGTATATTCACACATAGTGGTTAAAACTGCATCAGAAAAAAAATAAAAAAGGTTTTTTGTCACGGTTTACAGGAGAAACACATTAATTTAACATATTTCACCTGTAAAAACCACAAAACCAATACGACGGCCATGCGCATGAAATAAACAAGTTGTCATGTTGTGGATTTAAAATCTGCACCACTGGTCAATTTCCACTGCAGATTTTTTCACAGAATTTGAATGGGAATTGCTAAAAACTCATTCACTTTACTGGTACTGTACAAAACTGCAGATTTGCAGCACAAAAATGCACAACGGTGAATATCCAGCATTTCCATCATGTGTGAACATACCCTAACTATGAATTCCTAGTAGCGGCCAAATGTTCGGCATTTTCTAGATCCTTTCCTAGGAAGACAGTGCAGACCTGATATCCATGACAAAACCACCTCTGCTCATAAACAATTATTGCACTAACTTACGCTGTGCCATGTATGACCACAAGGATCAAAGACAAATGTGAAAAGCATGTGTGGGACTTAAAGGGGTTCTCCGAATAATTTTTTTATTCTTTCTATGTTTCTAACTGGGCAAATGTAACTGCTTTCCAGTTCACGCACTTTATCTCCAGTGGCTGGTTTCTCTGATTTCACTGAGGGTTACATGACCTGTGATGTCAGCTTCTCTCCCTGCTCTGATAAAGTTAGTGCACAAGCCTGAGAGATCTGTACAGGAGATGTCACTGTGCTGGCCACGCCCCCCCCCCCTCCCCCCCGGCTGCTGCCTATTGCTCTCTCCCAGGATTCTTAACTCCTTCAGCTGCACAGACTCAGGGCTGAAGTGAGGAGACAAATGCTGGGCACAGGAGACGAAAGAGAAGTTATGCAGAGCATTGCAGGTAGGGGGAAGATCCTATGTGTATTAGCAGTGTCATTGTACAGCTAGGACTTGTAGTTCTATACATACAACATGCTGCTGAGTCTCCCAGCAGGCAGACATGTCACTCAGGGCAGCTCTTGTATTCACTCCCTTAGCAGTGTCATTGTACAGCTAGGACTTGTAGTTCTACACATACAACATGCTGCTGAGTCTCCCAGCAAGCAGACATGTCACTCAGAGCAGCACTTGTATTCACTCCCTTACCAGTGTCATTATACAGCTTGGACTTGTAGTCCTACACATACAACAGGCCGCTGAGTCTCCCAGCAGGCAGACAAGTCATTCAGAGCAGCACTTGTATTCACTCCCTTAGCAGTGTCATTATACAGCTGGGACTTGTAGTCCTACACATACAACATGCTGCAGAGTCTCCCAGCAGGCAGACATGTCACTCAGGGAAGCACTTGTATTCACTCCCTTAGCAGTGTCATTATACAGCTGGGACTTGTAGTTCTACACATACAACATGCTGCAGAGTCTCCCAGCAGGCAGACATGTCACTCAGGGCAGCTCTTGTATCCACTCCCTTAGCAGTGTCATTATACAGCTGGAACTTGTAGTTCTACACATACAACATACTGCTGAGTCTCCCAGCAGACAGACATGTCACTCAGGGCAGCTCTTGTATCCACTCCCTTAGCAGTGTCATTATACAGCTGGAACTTGTAGTTCTACACATACAACATTCTGCTGAGTCTCCCAGCAGACAGACATGTCACTTAGGGCAGCACTTGTATTAACTCCCTTAGCAGTGTCATTATACAGCTGGAACTTGTAGTTCTACACATACAACATGCTGCTGAGTCTCCCAGCAGACAGACATGTCACTCAGGGAAGCACTTGTATTCACTCCCTTAGCAGTGTCATTATACAGCTGGGACTTGTAGCGCTACACATACAACATACTGCTGAGTCTCCCAGCAGGCAGACATGTCACTCAGGGAAGCACTTGCATTCACTCCCTTAGCAGTGTCATTATACAGCTGGGACTTGTAGTTCTACACATACAACATGCTGCTGAGTCTCCCAGCAGACAGACATGTCACTCAGGGAAGCACTTGTATTCACTCCCTTAGCAGTGTCATTATACAGCTGGGACTTGTAGTTCTACACATACAACATACTGCTGAGTCTCCCAGCAGGCAGACATGTCACTCAGGGAAGCACTTGTATTCACTCCCTTAACAGTGTCATTATACAGCTGGGACTTGTAGTTCTACACATACAACATGCTGCTGAGTCTCCCAGCAGACAGACATGTCACTCAGGGAAGCACTTGTATTCACTCCCTTAGCAGTGTCATTATACAGCTGGGACTTGTAGTTCTACACATACAACATACTGCTAAGTCTCCTAGCAGGCAGAAATGTCACTCAGGGAAGCACTTGTATTCACTCCCTTAGCAGTGTCATTATACAGCTGGGACTTGTAGTTCTACACATACAACATGCTGCTGAGTCTCCCAGCAGGCAGACATGTCATTCAGGGCAGCTCTTGTATTCACTCCCTTAGCAGTGTCATTATACAGCTGGGACTTGTAGTTCTACACATACAACATACTGCTGAGTCTACCAGCAGGCAGACATGTCACTCAGGGAAGCACTTGTATTCACTCCCTTAGCAGAGCAGGGAGAGGGGCAGAGATAGGTTTTTATTGCATGTAAACAAAGGGCCAGAAAAGAACCAGGGAAATGAGGAAATATATTTTTTTGCCTAAAACTTGCTTAGCTTAGTTATATATCGCTGACCATCAGATTTACAGTGCAATATCTTTTTTTTCCATAACTCGGACAACCCCTTTTAGTGTCTACACATGCTCCAGCAGCGCCACGGGCTTCTCGCTGTTTACCGCAGGTCCAGTGACGTCACGACTAGTATCAACTGGCCTGGGCGCGGCTAGGCTCTGTTCACTTGAATGGAGCTTAGCCCCGCCCAGGCCAGTTGATACTAGTCCTGACGTCACTGTGCCAGCGGTAAACAGTGAGAAGGCTGCGGCGCCGCTGCCTTCTCAAACAGCTGATTGGCGGGGGTCCCGGGTGTTGGACCCCCACCGGTCAGATGCTGATGATCTATCCAGAGGACTGTACAACCCCTTTAAGTGTCTTTCTGAGAGCTGGAACACTGTTACAAAAGTGAAAAGTCTAACCATTGGCAAGAACACTGGAACATGTACTATGTTAAGGCTCAGGGGTTCAAGTCCTTTTTTCTAAGGCTAAAGAGTTGGATTTTTGTTACATGTCTTCCTTTAGCCTTCATTCAGAACTATTTTCCTGATCCGCTCATGTTTCACAATCTGGCGCAGTTTTTAACAAAGGAAGTGACAGTCAGCAAAAGGACTGTTTTTCCATTTTTCTGTGAAGGCTTGGAGGAAATCAAACTTCAGTCCTAACAACGGGGAGGGGGAAACCACAATATCTGAATACTGCGGAGTGTACTGAGCCGCCACTGAGCACTTTGATAAACCCTCAGCGGAGCCGCTTCCACCTACTGAAGTTCTGAAGGCAGAGCGCAGTCTGCAAACTCCGTGGAGACTGCCTTTATAAAGAAGAGACAGCGAATCCTGGTGGCTACAGATTGCTGAAGGTGCATTCCTGCTCTGAACTGATTCCATCTTGTCACTCCCTCCCTTCTCCTCTATTAACAGCTGTTTCCTCAGAACCTCAATTACTACTTAAAAGACGCTACGCCACAATTAAGAAATTGAATTTTCATGTAAGGGTAATAATGTGGCATTTGTATTACGTATGCAAATGTTCTGATTGCCACAAGGTGCACGCCAGTCTTTTACATTTCAAAAGGGGCTCACCAGCGACATCATTATCGTTTTCAAGCTAATTTAAGAAGCCAAGCCATAGAAAGGGCACCATTTACTACGACTATACATCCACTCATGGCGCCAGGGGTGCATTGTGTCCTCTGTGCTCACAAGTCTTTCCTTGGCACAGTGCAGTGTGATCAGCTCTAACGAAAAGGCCTGTCTTCTCAAAAGTACAATCTATTCCTATGGGAAGGAACCGATGCACAATGCCAGGGGATAACACTGGCTGAACTGTATTGTGGATCCATGGAGGGCACATGTTGCCACCTGTCAGTGACATCTGCTTGTTTCCGGCCATGTATAATGGAGATGTTTTAATGTGTCGACAAAGGGGAAAAAAAAGAATGCTGGGGAAAAAAATAAGTTGCCATATTTTGCTATTTGTTTCTACAGATTTCTATAAATGTACTTCCTTCTTCCCATTCCCTGAAAAAGAGGCAAGGCAATGGAAACATTGAGAAATTAGATCATGGCAGCTACTTATGGTGTACAACTGAGCAGAAAACTAGAACTGTCCCATTACCACCACCAGTAACGCTGAACATATTAGGGCGCCTTCACACGCAGCAGATTCACACCTCCCAAGTGTCCCTCTTTTGGAGGGACAGTCCCTCTTTTTGACCCAAGTCCCTCTTTTCCTCTTTGATCCTTAAATGTCCCTCTTTTTGACACGGGCACATAAATGTGCATTAATAAATGTACTAAATTGCTCCTTACTCAACTATCTGTATGGTTTCTACCTATATTAGACCAGAGCGTCACTATTTTTGGTGCAATTTGGACCTTAAAATATCTATAATCTGATTATTTTAGTGCTAATTTTTATCTGGACATTAAAGCGCAAGAAAAGCGCTCCGGTAATTATGCTGGGTGGAGTCAGAGGCGTGGCCTAGTAGAGAGGTCTCCAGGATAGCTCAGATCTGTAGGGGTCCCGACACCCCCACTGATCAGCTGTTGGCAATAATGTTCCTCAGCCTGTGCCTTCATCATCAATGGCCTTTCTCCAGATGAGATGCAATATCAACCGCTATACAATGTACAGAATTGCACTTGGTATACATGAAAAGGCAGAAGAGCTTGTCCAAGCGCCACAGCCTCATCAAACAGCTGATCATCTGACCACCACCAATCTGATATTGATGACCCATCCTAAGGATAGTTTATTCATATTTACCTCCCCAGAAACCTTTTTAACAGGGTATTCCAGGACTGACATATTTTTTTACCTCATGATAGGTCATGAATATCAGATTGCAGGAGGTCTGACTCCCGGCATCCCTGCTAATCAGTTGTTTGAAGAGAACAAAGTGCTTGTACGAGTGCTGCCTTCTCTGCTCTGCTTACCTGCTCGCTGCAGCAATTGCAACTATGGCGTCCCCATTCACTTCTATGGGATGGCTCCCTCTGTGAATACTACAGAGCCGTCCCTTAGAAGTGAATAAGGACTGAAATTACTGCGACGAGCAGGTAAACAGAGCAGAGAAGGCAGCTGTTGCAAGAGCGCTGCCTTCTCTTCAAAGAGCTAATCGGCGGGGGTGCCAGGAGTCAGACCCTCGTTGATCTGATATTGATGACCTATTCTGAGGATAGGTCATCAACAGCAAAAAGCGTACAACCCCTTTAAAAGGCATATATCAGCAGATTTGTATCTATGAAACTAGCTGACCTGTTCCATGTGTGCTTCACAGCTGAAGGCATCTGTCTTGGTCTCATATTCATATGTTCCCACATTGCTGAGATAAATGACGTTTTAATATATGCAAATGAGCCTCTAGTAGCAATGGGGGCATTAGTGTTATACCAAGAGTGTCCCTCCCTCCTCACGGAGACGCGGACAGCCACTGCCACCAATGAATACACTTAGTGGCCCAATGGCGAAGTGTCAGGGAGGGAGGGGGGGAAATAGCAGGGCAAGGAAGGGGGGAAAGTCACTGCGTCATCGCGGTGCTGAATCCTGACAAATTAAAGGACCTTTGATGGTGTTATTGCAATGTGACCAATAACATCCACTTGTTACTGGTCACATGGTGATGACACCATCAAAAGTCCTTTAATTAATCAGCATTTAGTAAGATCTTGCTGCAGCAGGTGTCCTGCAGTCTTTATCTATTAACCTATTAACGCATAATGTCGTACATGAGATTGTGGGGCTCCGATCGGTTACCATGACAGCATGGCCACTGCTGAAGCTTCCCAGGCCTGCCATGATGAGCTTTCTGCTAAGGTGCACGAGGCACAGCTTAGCAGGGAGCACATCAATATCCCATTCACCCTAACAGATCTCTATTACTGTATATAGGCCAAGGGATCAAAAGATCCCAGGTTGCTATGGGGGCTAAATGTTAAGTAAAAAGTAAAAACAAGTTTAAAAAAATTAAAAACAAAAAATATTCAAAGTTTAAATCACTCCCCCTCTGCCAATTTTACATTTAAATATAAACAATAAGGCCTCATGCACACGACCGTTCCATTTTTTGCTGTCTGCAAACCGCAGAAGCTGCCCGTGTGCCTTCCGCAGTTTGCGGAACGGAATGGGCTGCCCATTGTAGAAATGCATATTCTTGTCCGCAAAACGGACGGGGCTACGGAACGGAGCAACGGATGCGGACAGCACACGGAGTGCTGTCCGCATCTTTTGCAGCCCCATTGAAGTGAATGGGTCCGCATCCGAGCCGTAAAAACTGTGGTTCAGATGCGGACAAAAACAACGGTCGTGTGCATGAGGCCTAAAAACAATAAATATATCAGGTATCGCCGCATCCACAAATGTCTCAACTATTACATATTAAATTTTTTTTCCTGTACAGTGAATGCTGTAATGGAAAAAACAATAACAAAAAAAACCACAATTCAAGATTTCTTATGGGCATCTTGTCCCCCTAAAAAAGTTTAATAACCGTGATCAAAAAGTTGTATGCACCCCAAAAATGATACCAATACAAACTATAGTTTGTCCCTAAAAAAATAGGCCCTCATACAGTTCTGTGGACCGAAAAGAAAAAAGTTATGGCTGTTGGAAAGAAAACTTTGCTTTTTTTTAAAAATAATCAATTTAAATAAAAACTATATTGGCATTGCTTTAATCGCATTTAGCTGGCTACATGAGGTTAATGTGTGGGTATTTTTGTGATTCATTTTTCTTGCTCTTAAAACCAAATTTTGGTATTGTGACAACTTTAATACTAATGATATTACTAGATAAATACATAACATTTTTGACATATATTTCTCTAATATAAGCCATGCGATCACGTCATTCATGTGCATGGGGCGCCCTGACGTCACTCTGGAGCGCCCCGGGAGTCGCACGGATGGTAAGTATACTGCTCCCCGCTCCCCACTACACTTTACCATGGCTGCCAGGACTTTAGCGTCCCGGCAGCCATGGTAACCATTCAGAAAAAGCTAAAGGTCGGATCCGGCAATGCGCCGAAACAACGTTTAGCTTAAGGCCGGATCCGGATCAATGCTTTTCAATGGGCATTAATTCCGGATCCGGCCTTGCGGCAAGTGTTCAGGATTTTTGGCCGGAGCAAAAAGCGCAGCATGCTGCGGTATTTTCTCCAGCCAAAAAACGTTCCGGTCCTGAACTGAAGACATCCTGATGCATCCTGAATGGATTTCTCTCCATTCAGAATGCATTAGGATAAAACTGATCAGGATTCTTCTGGCATAGAGCCCCGACGACGGAACTCTATGCCGGAAGAAAAGAACGCAGATGTGAAAGAGCCCTAAGTCTTTACTAGTAATGCTCTTTTTTCCCCAATACATCTTTTGCTAAATTTGCCAAGCAGATAAAGTTAACTGAATTGTAAAACATTCATTAAGAAAGTTATTAAACCAGTTAAATTGCTCTGTAGTATTGTACTTTCTAATTTAAAAAAGAGCAAAGTTGGCAGTATGCATGAAAATGTGCTGGAGTGTATTACAGTGTAGTAAGAAAATAGAACATCCATATGTATTAGGCGAACTCTCACTGCAAAGGGCTAACAGCACCCAAAGATGCTCACATGTAAATAAGAAGGGCAAATACAAAAAGAAAAAAAGAAAACTGAAACTGCACACTATTTATTGCTGCTATCTAGAAAATATACTGTATTTCATGGAAGACTAACAGATACTGTGGATGTATACTTTCATTATGATGCTAGATTCACTGGAGATCTCCCTTCCAAAGAGCCTGAGGAAGGCCTGTCTGCTGCAACCGCAATTATTTGCTTATGTGCTCCAAATTAAGCTTCCAATCCTTCATTTGGCAGTGCCTTGGACTCATCTCGCATGTTTACATTCACTCTCTGCCACAAGGAAAAAACTTACCTAAATTACCAGACCTCCAGCAAAACTGGCCTGGTGTCTGGTAATAGAGGATAAGACTGTAAGCCCCACTAGGGCAATGTCTGCATATTATATATATATATATGCCTCCCAGTGGCTCCATGCTCTCCAGTTTGCTTACAGAGTATATGCTTTCTTGTAAAACTGAACCTAGTGTATGATAGGGGAAAAACATAAATGGTTAATGTGTAGTGCCTCCCAATTATCTATGTTGGTAGAATTCCTTGTACACAGATACAAATCCATTTCTTTACCGGCTACGTACACCTTTCAAGCTATTTTCGGTTTACTTTTGACTTACACGTATTCTCAGGTAAAAGACATTTTTTTGTAATAAGTTTTATTACATTCCTTCACAGTACGTAGCAAGCTTTAGAATGCTGTTCTAGGGTAAAGAGGACCTGTCAGCATAAAATGTAGTGTAATCTACATGCAGCATCTTATAGAGCAGGAGGAGCTGAGCAGATTGATATATAGTTTTATGGGAAAAGATTTAATACAACTTGTAATTTCTACATTTATATCTCAGCTCTTTCTATATTTAAGACCTCTCCTGTACACAGACATCAGTAACTGACATATATTTCTGTATACAAAGAAAGTTATCAAGCGCTGATATGACAGCCACATGTACAACTGAAGTCAGAAAAATTTGAGATATACGGTACAGAAAATGTATAAAATTACAAATTTACCGACTATTCCCACAAAACTATATATCAATCTGCTTAGCTCTATAACATGGTGCTTGCAGAATGACCTGCAAATAAATCAGCCTGGCTGTCTAAAACTTCAGAGAACATACATCAGAAGATCATTCATGAAAAGAGAGAGAGGGAATGGATAATGAAAACCAGACGGATTTCACTGTGAACAGCATTCTGCAGACTGCTAGGCACTGTGAAACGTAAAAGCTGCAAAAGCTAAAGCATATTACAGGGATGTTTCTTTTTACTCCAACATATAGGACCCAAAGATGCCCATAGCCTTTAAAACAGCAATATGTATGTCACAGCAATTAAACCTCCTTTTAAGGCTCCATTCACACGTCCGTGGTGTGTTGTGGACCCCTATAGAAATGCCTATTCTTGTCCGCAAGCTGCGGACAAGAATAGGACATGTTCTATCTTTTGCGGAGCTGCGGAAGCGAAGATCGGGGCTGCGCTCCGCAAATGCGGACAGCACACTGTGTGCTGTCCGCATCCATTCCGTCCCCATAGAAAATGAATGGGTCCATTTGCGAACGTGTGAATGGAGCCTAAGAGTTAATGCAGATCCACATGCGATCTGCATTTTTTTTAGGTTGGATGTGGAACCATTCCCTTCAATGGGGCTGAAAAGCAACCGTATGTCTGTTCCGTGGCATCCGCAAAAATATAGAACATGTCCTATTCTTGTCCGCATTACAGACAAGGATAGGACTGTACAATAATGGCCCGGATGTTCCGTTCCGCAAAATGCGGTGTCCGTGTTTTGCAGATCCACAATTTGCAAACTGGAAAACAGGCAGCGGTTGTCTGCATAAGCCCTAATAAGCATAGAATGCAATAGGATGAAGCTGAGTGCCAAGTCTCTGACCATACAACAGCGTGATTAAAGTTATCTTTGGCAATGTCAGGGTCCGCCACATCTCTCTCCATAGTTATTCTGAACTCACTTCCCTGAACTGAATCTAAAAATTGGCATCTTTAAGCTGGTGACCCTAGAGGTCCGCCAGCATCTAGCAGCAAGGCTCCAATATCCAGCCATCCATTATTACTGGACCTGTCTGTTCAGCCAGTAATGAACAAGGTCTGATCAATTCATTACAGATGAATAGTGAGGTTGGATTATATCCTTAATGAATCAATAAAGCATCCGTAAATGATTATTGCAGCTATAAGGACAAATGGATCTGTTTTAAAAAGCTGAAAGAAGAAAATGGTTAAGATGGCAGAAGGGAGCAGGCTAGGTGTGGGCACTTTATATCGCAAGTTTTATATCTACGTATATGCATATATTATCTGTAAGAAATCTGATGTATGATCCTGCAGTGAAGGGAATGCACTCCCTAATTCTTAAAATGTGACAGTTTTTTATTTAAATAGGTCCTTTATTATATACAGAGCTCCAATTCACCTGCTACCTCCAGTCATCTGTGAAATCAGTGAAATAATACATTTCTGTTGGCTTGTAGCCACCACTAGGGGGAGCTTAGGAGCCGCAAGACAGTTTATTGGAAGCTGTTTAAATCTTCATGCAGTAAGCCCCCATAGAAGGGACTGCAGTCAGCTAGAATTCAATGATTTACAATGTGCTACTTCTATGATATCTTAAGTTGCACTTCCAGAACCAACATTACGACACCCAAAGATGCTCCTGGGGATCTTGGCACATTTCGTCAGGAAATACAGCTGCAGATATCATGAAAGTGACACTAAAAAGCTACTTTCCTACAGAAATAATTTTGCTGAATAAAAACTACTGCGAATATATGTGCAAGAAATCTGTACCAAAATTTATATGAGATACATGAATTGCTGATTTTGCTTTGGATTTGCCACGGATTTTGCCCATTTTCAGCATAAATTGACATGCTGCAGATTTAAAATTTGACCCACAGGTAAATTTTGGCATGGATTCTGCACACAGTTTTTCTGCAGTGTGTAGATGACATTTTAGAAAATCTCATCCACTTTGTTGGTAGAATAAATGCTGCCCACAGCACCATATGGCTACATTCACACAAATGTATTTTGTTTCCGTGTCCGTTCCGTTTTTGTTTTTTTTAGACTGGATGAGAACCCATTCATTTCAATGGGTCTGCAAAAAATGCGGACAGCACTTTCCGCATCCGTATGTCCGTTCCGTAGCCCCTCAATAAATATAGAGCATGTCCTATTCTTGTCCGTTTTGCGGACAAGAATAGTCAATGTTACAATGAATCCGCAAAAATAAAAACGGATGCAATACGGATACCAAAAGGACATCATCCGTATTTTTTGTGGATTAGTGTTTTGCAGACCGCAAAACACATACGGTTTTCTGTACACGTTGCGCATAAAATTGAAGGTGTCAAAGCCCCTGCAAAGTGAATGAGATTTGACAAATGTCATGTACACTTTGCGTAATTTTTCTGAGCAGAAATTGAACTGCCGTGCGGATTTCAAAGTTGGCAGCAAGTCAATTGTTTCTTCCGAATTCACCTTTTCTAATTCAAAAAGGTGAGATCGGTGGCAAAACGGCATCCAAATCCACAATCCAGATTTTAGTGCGGAAACGTAAAGATATGCATACTAAAATCTGTGCCGATACTCTGGAAATCCGCACTCGTGTTCAGGCAGCCTCAGCATAGATTCACATGAGCCTTTTTTTCCTACACATTTTTGCATTACAATTTTGGACCAAAAATGAAGAAAAGAAAAAAAAAACACCAAAGTGTTAACTTCATTTTAATCCTTGAGTAATGTCATATAATCACGTGTATCAATTAATAATTACATTTTTCCACTGCCTCAGGATACCCATCATTAGTGCCTCCTTCCATTTGCTGCAGTTTCATGCTACATCCACAAGGCACAAGAGACAGGCACTATAGGGAAGAGACAGATTTCATTCTTCGCCTGTGTTAATAAAGCACCACCCTATCCCTTTTTCCATTTCACCCTTGGCTGGATCATTTTCTGCCTCTATTCCCGTTGCTAATTCAAACTAATTAAAGTATAAAATAGAATAAATTGTGCGCCTCCGTAACTCTCCTGCATACACCCTGAGTTATGTCTCTGTGTTCGCACTCAGTGTGAGCAATCCCCTTTCTGATCAGCTCACTAACCATGGAACTCATTTACTACAGAGTGTTGCCGCATCGAAAAGACCCTGAAATAATGAAGAGGCGAGAGAGACGAAAAAAAAAGAAGAAAGAGAAGACGAATACTAGGCGTTTCTGCTCTGATTTCAAATTTCACACATCACCACTTCCAAAAATGGGCATTGTAAAATTTTTCATTTTTCTTTTTCTTATAATTATCCAGCACTTGGTTAAGTGTTTTTTCCCTCCTCTCCTCCTTCACAGAAATGCAAAGAGCAAAACTGAAGAACAGATTGAGTAGGAGAGCGGTAAAAAGGTGGAGGCTCCTGCCCGTGTAAAGCATATACACTGGGGAGTTGACCAACAACCACAAGAGCATGGTACATCTCACCAAAAACCAAAGCTTCTGTTCTGACTGAGGATCTGGTTTCCTATTCACAGAGGAAAAGCAATGTCATTTACTACAATGAAGTTTACAGAGTCGGGAAAAAAAGATTGGTAACAGGCTCAACTAATCAGAACTGGTTGTGTAGTAGGAACCATGAGCCTGTTTTGGGGCACATATTAAAATACCAATATAAAGTGTATACCAAAGGTCTTTATAAAGATGACCATAGGAAGATTTTGTGATATTAACTTTTAGTGAACCCTGTCTTGGGGCTGCTGATAACAGAGTGGTGGCAGCATATGCATCGTTCTTTCCATTTACTTCTATAGGAGTTCCAAAAATAGCCGTGTAAGCAGAGGTGCTGCCCTAATATTGCCAAACAAGAGGCCTCAAAAGTATATACTTCTTGATTATATACAGGTCCTTCTAAAAAAATTAGCATATTGTGATAAAGTTCATTATTTTCTGTAATGTACTGATAAACATTAGACTTTCATATATTTTAGATTCATTACACACAACTGAAGTAGTTCAAGCCTTTTATTGTTTTAATATTGATGATTTTGGCATACAGCTCATGAAAACCCAAATTTCCTATCTAAAAACATTAGCATATTTCATCCGACCAATAAAAGAAAAGTGTTTTTAATACAAAAAAAGTCAACCTTCAAATAATGATGTTCAGTTATGCACTCAATACTTGGTCGGGAATCCTTTTGCAGAAATGACTGCTTCAATGCGGCGTGGCATGGAGGCAATCGGCCTGTGGCACTGCTGAGGTGTTATGGAGGCCCAGGATGCTTCGATAGCGGCCTTAAGCTCATCCAGAGTGTTGGGTCTTGCGTCTCTCAACTTTCTCTTTCCAATATCCCACAGATTCTCTATGGGGTTCAGGTCAGGAGAGTTGGCAGGCCAATTGAGCACAGTAATACCATGGTCAGTAAACCATTTACCAGTGGTTTTGGCACTGTGAGCAGGTGCCAGGTCGTGCTGAAAAATGAAATCTTCATCTCCATAAAGCTTTTCAGCAGATGGAAGCATGAAGTGCTCCAAAATCTCCTGATAGCTAGCTGCATTGACCCTGCCCTTGATAAAACACAGTGGACCAACACCAGCAGCTGACATGGCACCCCAGATCATCACTGACTGTGGGTACTTGACACTGGACTTCAGGCATTTGGGCATTTCCCTCTCCCCAGTCTTCCTCCAGACTCTGGCACCTTGATTTCCAAATGACATGCAAAATTTGCTTTCATCCGAAAAAAGTACTTTGGACCACTGAGCAACAGTCCAGTGCTGCTTCTCTGTAGCCCAGGTCAGGCGCTTCTGCCGCTGTTTCTGGTTCAAAAGTGGCTTGACCTGGGGAATGTGGCACCTGTAGCCCATTTCCTGCACACGCCTGTACACGGTGGCTCTGGATGTTTCTACTCCAGACTCAGTCCACTGCTTCCGCAGGTCCCCCAAGGTCTGGAATTGGTCCTTCTCCACAATCTTCCTCAGGGTCCGGTCACCTCTTCTCGTTGTGCAGCGTTTTCTGCCACACTTTTTCCTTCCCACAGACTTCCCACTGAGGTGCCTTGATACAGCACTCTGGGAACAGCCTATTCCTTCAGACATTTCTTTCTGTGTCTTACCCTCTTGCTTGAGGGTGTCAATGATGGCCTTCTGGACAGCAGTCAGGTCGGCAGTCTTACCCATGATTGCGGTTTTGAGTAATGAACCAGGCTGGGAGTTTTTAAAAGCCTCAGGAATCTTTTGCAGGTGTTTAGAGTTAATTAGTTGATTCAGATGATTAGGTTAATAGCTCGTTTAGAGAACCTTTTCATGATATGCAAATTTTTTTAGATAGGAATTTTGGGTTTTCATGAGCTGTATGCCAAAATCATCAATATTAAAACAATAAAAGGCTTGAACTACTTCAGTTGGTGTGTAATGAATCTAAAATATATGAAAGTCTAATGTTTATCAGTACATTACAGAAAATAATGAACTTTATCACAATATGCTAATTTTTTTAGAAGGACCTGTAGAGGCATATGACCTCGCTCAGCCAATCAGCAGCTCTGAAGAGCTCTCTAAGACTTCAGCTTTTTCTCTAGATCTTGTAAGGGAAATTAATCAACTGGAGCTAAAGCTGGCCCTGCACATTATATAAATGCTGTCTAAGCCTACCCACCTCACAGGGAACAACCAGATGTTAAAAGAGATGAAGACCAGGCAGTTAGATCTCAACTCCCCAATCCCTTTGTTGTTGGGGGAGAAAGGCTGCTGCCGTTGGCCTTCCTTTCCACCTTAGATGAGCGTTCATGTGGAAGAAGGGGTAAGGGAAGACAACTGTCAGCCCAAACATTCTCATCGGTCAGATGAGAATGGGAGCAAATCTCCATCTATCACAATGTTCTTAGGCAATCAGTGGCAGAAAGGATAAAAGTTTTTATCATGTGAATGGGGCTGAATTGCGATGTCACGCTGTAGTCCGGTCAACTGTGGACCAGTGATCACTTTTATTACAACAGTTTTTAGGTTAGGTTTTTACATAAAGTTTTCTTTGAAGCCAAAGCCAGGAAGGAATTCAAAAGAGGGAAAGATGTCAGTCATTTATAAGAATCGTCCCTGGTCTTGGCTTCTAAAACTGCACCCAAAAAATCTGAATATAGGGATAGAGCCGTTTGGAGAAGACTACATCACCAATATAATACTATCACTGGTGATTAATTTCATTTCTACAAATCACCAAATTGAAGGGTTAAAAAATTTGGCTAGTTTCATGTGGAGTTCGTAGGTGAAGAACAGGCACAGGTGGGATAATTACACTGACTGCAAAAGAAAGCCGCTGACCTAATTAAGTAGCTGTCAGATGAAGAAGAGTGTCCATTAACAATACGCAGAGTAGGTAGCAATTAGGCAGAATGCTCCTTTTTGGGTTGGTGTGATGATGGGAGGGGGTAATTAGTGATAATTAAGAATTTTACTTGTCAGTGTATACTAGCCTGGCTAATTACCACAGAACTCTTGGCTGATAGCACATAGGAGGAGATTTGTTAAAAGCCAATTTCATAGAAAATGTCAAATTTGGGAACTTGGTTTTATTTAAAGAGACTGTATAGCATCTTGAAAAAATGGTGGAAATGAATTATTAACCATGTGAGTATGCTTATTTACATCTTACTTCTGTTAGCACTGAATCATTTTCAATAAACTGTGAATTAGTGATATGACTACTATATATTATAATAAAGGATCCATGTAAGACTGCTTTAGCACTGCCATCATGATTATGAGCCAAAACCAGGAGCAGATCTTTCCATTGTACCTTATCTCTGAGTAGGCTCCAGTCCTGATTTTGGCTCAAAATCATTGATCAACCACTGACTGTGAAAGCAACCGACATCTAATACTTCCAACTTTTTCACTGTGCAGGTGAATGCAAACAGCGAGAAGAAAAAGACTGATATCTGGCTGTGACACTCTGCGCTGCGATTGGACAGCGCTACAGCCAGGGGAGAAGGAAGGACTGCGTCTCCTCCTCATTGATCCGATTAGCATTACTGAGCGCAAAATTTGTGGGGGGCCATAATGGGGTGCAGGAGCGCTATTTTAAAAACAACAGGCAGGGTGGCAGCACAGCGGGGGTTACCCCGCAGGTACAGATATTTATTTCACTTACTACAGACCCATGAAAAGTTCTCTTTAAGTCAGGATTCAGGAAAAGGCACAGCACTGAAACGGCACTAGTCGAAGTAATGAACGATCTACTTACAGCAAGAGACAAAGGTGAGTGCTCAATTCTGATTCTTCTTGACTTGTCTGCAGCTTTCAATACCGTGGATTGAAGAATTACTGTGGCCTAGGGGGTGCTGTTCTCAGCTGGGTTCAATCCTTCCTAGATGGCAGGTCACAGCAAGTGTGGCTGGGCACCCTCTACTCTAATTCTGTACCACTTACTTATGGAGTCCCACAGGGATCGGTGTTATCGCCGTTACTCTTTGCAGTCTACATGCTTCCAGTGGGCAAAATTGTCCAGAACTAGGCCCTAGGTTACCATTGTTACGCAGGCGACACACAATTGTATCTGTCCTTCAAGCTTGGCACTCAAGACCCATCAGCATCCATCAATGCCTGTCTAGTGGAATTACAAAACTGGATGAACACCAGCTGGCTGAGGCTGAACTCGGACAAAACAGAGGTGTTGGTAGTAGGGGGTCCTCACATGGTGGATAAAGTCCAAAAGTCCTCACACTTTAAACTAGCAATTGGGGGAGATACCATGCAATATAAAGACTCTGTGCAAAACCTGGGGGTGATCATGGATGGAAAGCTAACACTCAGACAGCAGGCATCAGCGGTCGTCAAATCCTCCTTCTTCCATCTGAGAAATATAGCGAGAATTAAACACCTTATCCCAGCAGAAGACCTGCCAACACTAATTCATGCAGTGCCTACACTAATTCATGCCTGGACTACTGCAATGCCCTATTCATCGAATCCCCAGATAAAGTTCTGTGCCCATTACAACTAGTACAGAATGCAGCAGCCAGACTCCTAGCCAATGCCCCACAGGGCTCACACATCTCCCCAGTACTGCAAACTCTTCACTGGTTGCCAGTAAAGTGGAGAATTCATTTTAAGATCTGCCTGATGACATTCAAGGCACTAAACCACAGGGGACCCAAGTACATAGCGGACCTATTGGAACTTTATGCCCCTACACGAGGAGGGTTATTTGGTTATTCCCAGGATCCACTTTAAATCATTTGGTGCACGGGCATTTTTCTATGCAGCCCCTACTCTGCGGAACTCACTCCCACAATCAGTGCGAGAGTCACAGCGCTTTGAGTCCCCAGGGAGAAAAGCGCTATAAAAATATCATTATTATTATTATCATTAAGGCATGGGCTACACTACACTTGTAGTATAAATACTGAGGCAGCTGCAGTCCATAAGATTGCATACAACCTGATGGGCTCTTGTGGACTGCAGCTGTGCTCGATCAAAAGGAATCAGTAGCGCTACAAAAAGTGGCAGTGTAGACCAGATCTAAGACAAATATTCAATTGTTCCCCATGGAAAGAAAGTCTTCAGCCATTATTGCAAATAAGCCTGCAGTCAGTCTTGAGGTCTCTAGAATTGCATCTAAGGCAGGCAGGGGCGTAGCTTAAGGCTCATGGGCCCTAGTGCAAGAGTTCAGCTTGGGCCCCCCCTTCCCTCAGTGCTTTGTGGCCAGGGGCAGGGAAGCACAAACCTTTGTGCCGTCCAAGGCAAAAATTGAAACGGCACCTCTCCCCATGCCAAATTCTTGACCTAACCCCTTGATTCCAGCCAGAGGTGTAACTTGACCAGCATGCACTTTATTTAAAGCTGGTGTCTTCCTATGCAGCACAAGGGTCTTTGGGCCCCCTCAGGCTCCTGGGCCCGGTAGCGACTGCTACCTCTGCACCCCCTATAGCTAAGCCCCTGAAGGAAATTGACAACAATTTGAGGCTACAAAGTAGTCTAAACTGAACATAACAAGCCTCATATATAAGAGTTTTTCTGTACATACCAACCTATCGGAGTTCAGCTATCATGTTTCCAAACTCCACTGCTAAAAATGAAACTTAGGGTACATTTATTAAAATCAGTTATTTAGAGAATGGGCTTAATTGTGCCCACGCGGCTGGAGGAAGTGCCACATTTATGTGGAGGCGCAGGCCTTTACATAAATTTGTTGCTTGCTAAAAATGAAACTTAGGGCACATTTATTAAAACCAGTTATTTAGAGAATGGTCTTAATTGTGCCCACGCGGCTGGAGGAAGTGCCACTTTATGTGGAGGCGCAGGCCTTTACATAAATTTGTTGCTTCCTCCAGCATGACGTGTACCAATCTAAAATCTACGCCAGCTCCAATGCTGGTATCAATTTAAGTTATATTGTGCACCAAGAACTGCTGTGCAAAATGATGAATAAGGCAGACCTGCCGGTCTGCCCTCTTCCCCGCCCCCCTTTTTAGACCTGACAGAAAGTGGCATGAGTGGGGAAAAGATGCAGATTTTCTCACAAAAATAAGATAAAATGTAATACTAGCCTCACTTATGGCATGGCTGGGAACACTTGCTCCACGCTGGAAGCAGCAGGACCTGACACTCCCAGCGTGGTGACATCACATGATCATGCTGAGAGCATCAGATAATGCTGCCTCCAGTGCGGATCGAGTGTTCCTGTAGTGAGGTGAATTTTTTCAATTTGGGGGCCATTGACTACTGGGGGCAATATGGGGGCCATTTATATACTTGGCTCTCTGTAGGGGCTAATTAACATACTGGGGGCACTACGAGGGCTACTATAGATACTGGGGGCACTATGGGGCTAATATAGATACTGGGTCCATAATGGGAACTGGGAACAGTGGGTTTGGGGTAAAAAAAATATTTAGTACATACAATATTTTTTCCAGTTTATCCATTTTTAACGTCTGTGTTTATTCTCACTGCCATGTGAGTGTACCCTAACACTTTTAATTCTGAGGTGCTCAGGAAGTTTTTTTTTACTTTTGTCATGGTCCTAATGACATATACCTCATCCATTCTCTGAGCAAACAGTGCAATAAAACTCCTATATGCAACTTAGTTAACAAGAGTCTGCCACCAGGAAATTCACTGGTAAACCAGCTGGATGTCATGATACCTTACAAGCAACCCATTACTGGTTAAGCAGTGGATTTCCTGGTGGCAGATTTCATTTAAAGTGGATTTGTCATGCAGACAGTAGTTCTCATTTACTCTTGGCAAACTTCTTGTTGATTTCCATAAGGGATTCTGCACCCAAAAATTTGCAACAAAATACAATACAATTCAGGTGCATGGGATTTTACAAAACGTCAATTACACAATGTGGAAAAATTCTGCACGGATTCGAGGGCATGTTGTGAACTTTCAAAACTTTACCAAAACCTTTATGCTACAAGTTCCTTCGCTCAGATCTCACCTGTTGCACTACAAGGCATACTCTCTTCTTGTTCTCTGAATGGGGGTTGTTTTCTATAAATGTTCCAACTTAGCCTATCTTTACATCTGTAGGCTTAGTTCAAAACCCCCATTGTGGATTCCACCATGGCAGAACTTGTTGGACCCCATTAGAAGTCAGTGGAGTCTCTGAGGCCCCCCTGGTGTCTGTTATGTGATGGATCTATTACTGTTCAAATTCTGCTTCTCTGCTTCTATGATAGAACGGAAAAACAGAATATCTAATGCAGTGAACACAGCCTGAAGAGATGCGTCTCAGTTAAAAGCTCCCATTTGCTCTGTGCAAACTGCAACTGTGCCCCGATCCCTGAAGTACAAGAGTGCTATAAGCAGATGGTGCAGGAGCTCCATGATGTCTATTTCTGACGGTACTATGGAAGGCACTGCACATACCGTCGATGTATGCTCCACTTCTATAGTGCACGTACATCCCGCAGTTTTGTAATCTCACTAAACCAGAAACACAGATGCCTCTGATTAAAAAGAACAAAGTAGTAGCAATTAGATGTTAGATGTAAATTAATATATTTAGTTTACTTTATTATTAGCAATTTATTTTTTTGGAGCCATCTTCAGGAACATTCACTTTTCTAATTCAAATCCGTAGCGAAAATGTACACGGTGAAAACCCGCAGATAAAGGCCAAGGCTGCTGTTGGTAAATTGCACTAATGCTATGGGGTGGAAAAGCAGTGCAATATTATATTCAGACAACTTAGAGACGGAGCTATATAGGTGATTTTTACTAATTTGGTAGAAATAATTTTTATTGTTAAAGCAATGTCCACTAAAAATCCAAACTGCAACATTAAAGAGGACCTTTCATGGGTTTATGTGTTAGAAACTGGCATGCTTACCAGATAGGGTGGCCCTTACAGATGCAGGGGAGAGCATCACAGCCGCTGAGATTGGACCACGCTACAGCCAGGGAGAAGGAGACACCCATTGAGAAACCTAGTCGTCTCCTCCTCCCTGTACCAATAGTCTAAATTAACATATCAGGCGCCAGAAACAGCGGGGGACACAACACCAGAACGAAGAAAAAAATAAAGTGCCTGCATCTGTAAGGGCCACCCTATCTGGTAAGGGCTCTTTCACACCTGCGTTCTTTTCTTCCGGCATAGAGTTCCGTCGTCGGGGCTCTATGCCGGAAGAATCCTGATCAGTTTTATCCTAATGCATTCTGAATGGAGAGAAATCCGTTCAGGATGCATCAGGATGTCTTCAGTTCTGGAACGGAACGTTTTTTGGCCGGAGAAAATACCACAGCATGCTGCGCTTTTTGCTCCAGCCAAAAATCCTGAAGACATTGCCGCAAGGCCGGATCCGGAATTAATGCCCATTGAAAGGCATTGATCTGGATCCGGCCTTAAGCTAAACGTCGTTTCGGCGCATTGCCGGATCCGACGTTTAGCTTTTTCTGAATGGTTACCATGGCTGCCGGGACGCTAAAGTCCTGGCAGCCATGGTAAAGTGTAGCGGGGAGCAGGGGAGCAGCATACTTACCGTCCGTGCGGCTCCTGGGGTGCTCCAGAGTGACGTCAGGGCGCCCCAAGCGCATGGATCACGTGATCGCATGGGACGCTCTGACGTCATTCTGGAGCGCCCTGGGAGCCGCATGGACTGTAAGTATACCGCTCCCCCGCTCCTACTATGGCAACCAGGACTTTAATAGCGTCCTGGGTGCCATAGTAACACTGAAAGCATTTTGAATGCTTTCAGTACACTTGCGTTTTTCCGGATCCGGCGTGTAATTCCGGCAAGTGGAGTACACGCCGGATCCGGAGAACGCAAGTGTGAAAGAGGCCTAAGCATGCCAGTTTCTAACACATTAACCCATGAAAGGTCCTCTTTAATGTTGCAGTTTGGATTTTTAGTGGACATTGCTTTAACAATAAAAATTATTTCTACCAAATTAGTAAAAAATCACCTATATAGCTCCGGCTCTAGGTTGTATTTGTATTAGATAGTAATAAGGCCGCTGTGTGACATCTCATCTCACTTGGTCACTTTAATCTCAAATTCTTGGATCAGTCACCGTGGACGGATGCAGTAGGTTCCTTCCTAAGTTCCCATTTAGATGCACCAGTCTTTCATTATATTCAACCGCCAGCAGCCTAAATCGCTTCCCTAAATTTGCATGAAATCTGAATTCTACAAGGCTGCTGTCCAAACAGAACAAACTCCGGCCGCTCTAATCTTTACATGGAGAAGTCAATTTGCAAGAGAAAAATGTGCGTTAGCGTCTCCCGCAGCGAGCAGGAGAAAGGATTAAACATCTCTCGCTTTAATTCTGAATTATCATAAACCCGACACAAACAATTACGAAGTGTGGAGAAAAGGCTTCCGTGTTTCGGATATGAGGTGGCTCAAGTCGACACCTTGGAAAATGCGATTTGGACAAATTACGCAGACCTACATCTATTCATTTCTCTATCTCCCTCTCTGCTGTACATCAGAAGATGTGTTGCCGGGTGGCAGATACAAATATAGAGGGGGTTTGTAGCCCGCTGCAATATCCATGATTCCGAGCATAATTAAACTGCGCTTTAATATTTTATTGTAACCGCATGAGAATGCTGGCTTTCCTGACAGAAAATGGGTAATGTCAAGTGAGACAGTAATATTCACGATAAATTGCTGCATGCTGTAACAATGTACAGGCATCACCAGGATGTGCAGCAGGAAGTCTGGAACACATTACCGAGAAACTGCACAGTGACAAACCTGTTCCTTGCTCTGCATGGACTGAACATGTCTGGTATCTACCAAGTCGCTGGTATAGTGAGATATTTACCACATTGTACATGTACTGTAAACCTTATCCAATGGCCCCCTCAAGCACACATCTCTTAAAACCTCCTTATATGCATTTCTGTCTATGTTAAACCGGTCATAGTTTCTTCAAAAAATTTACCCACCCAATGACCCTTTGGGATGTGCCACCAATGTGGTATGTCTGGTCATCTGTAAAACCTTTAAAGAGAGTCTGTGAGCAATTTTGACTCCTCAAAACTACTGACAGTGCTATACAGGGTTGGACTGGAGTTCCTTGGTCCCACCAGACAAAATTATTCTGTTGGCACAAACCCTATATCAGCAAATAAAGTGTAACAGATTTCAATTCAAAGAAATAGACCCTAATGACAAGTTATTGGCTCCAAAGACAGCTCCAAATACTAGTACTTTGGGTCCCTCTATGGCATCAGTGCCTGGGCCTACTAGAGGATCATTTGGTACTCTGGCGTGCTAGTCTGATGCTGGTGCTATACAGGTGAGAAGAGAAGCAGTGTTAGGGTACTTTCACACTAGCATTAGAAGAATCCATCAGGCAGTTCCATTGAAACCGGGAATCTGTATGCAAACGGATATATATTTTTTTTCGGATCTGTTAGGCTTATTAATTGAAATACCGGATCTGTCTTTCCAGTATCATCTGGAATAACGGATCCGGTATTTAATTGTTTCGCAGCTAGAAAGAACTGCATGCTCAGACCGGAAAACCAACATTAATACATTTCAATGGAAATCCGTCAAGTGCGGTAGTGTTCTGGGATTTTGTCCGGAAAAAATACAGCTGCATGCTGCGGTATTTTGTCCAATCAAATACAGTACAAGGGACAGAACGGAAGACATCCTGATGCATACTGAACGGATTGCTTTCCATTCAGAATGCATTGGGACAAAATGGAAGCGTTTTTTTCTGGTATTGAGACCCTTTACCGGATTTCAATACTGGAAAAGATTAAGAATAACGCTAGTGTGAAAGTACTCTAAACCCACCATGACCAACAAGACAACCTACTTTTAATCCCCTTAGAGCCATAATGGCAAGTGCCATGGAGATTTGTGTTCAGTGCCCACTGCATTCCACACTGCATACCTCTCAGGACCTCCCCTCGGTCCTTCTGAGGGAAGGCTCTATCAGTCTCCTGACTGGACACTAAGCTGTCACCAGGGGATTAAAAGATGAATTTTTCAGTCATGAAGCCATCAACCCAGGTATGCTTTCATTACTATCACCTAGAGGACCTTTCACCGATCCTGACATTGTGAACTAAGTATACAGACATGGAGAGCGGCGCCCGGGGATCTCACTGCACTTACTAGTATCCCTGGGCGTCGCTCCGTTCCCCCGCTATGCCCTCCGGTATTTTCGGTCACTAAGTTGTGGTAGGTGGAGATTTCGGTCACTAAGTTATGGTAGGCGGAGTCTGCCCTTGTTCTGCTGTAGCGCTGGCCAATCGCAGCTCAGAGCTCACAGCCTGGGAGAAAATAACTTCCCAGGGTGTGAGTTCTGCAATGCGATTGGCCAGCACTACAGCAGAACAAGGGCAGACTCCGCCTACCATAACTTTGTGACTGAAGATACCGGAGGGCATAGCGGGAGAGCGGAGTGGCGCCCAGGGATAGTAGTAAGTGCAGTGAGATCCCCAGGGCGCCGCTCTCCATGTCTGTATACTTAGTCCACAATGTGAGGATCGGTGAAAGGTCCTCTTTAAGGCGCTCAGCTGTTTTGAGGGGTCAAAACTGCTGACAGACTTGTTTCATGATATCAAACTGAACAAAAAAAGTGGCGAACTATCAACAATAGTCAACCGCAAAATGACCAAACAAAATCCAACATGAGCAGAAGGTCAAACGCTTTCATCTTATGGATATAACAAACAAAATGGTTCATCAAATAAGGCAGTTCAGCTTCCTACCTGTCTGTCTGACATGACATAAAGGTGTCTGTTGTCCGTTGAAAATGCCATGTCCCTAAGGATTGGACTTCCATCTCTCATTGCGTGTACTACTTCATATTGAATCCCACCATATGGAGGACCATCTGCCCGAATCTGGGGAAAAAATATAGTAATATGATGATCTCAAATATAGCAATCCTATGCATAAAATGTATAATGAAGTCCAGTTTGTTAGTAGAAAACATAAATCATGCGCTGGCACAAGCACTTAGCTCACAAGTTTAGATTTATTCCTCATGAAAGGTGAGACATCTTCTCAAATAAATCTGAAGTTTCTCCTGACATTCTGCCACCCTTTAGACTACACATTTCACTGCCGTAGACAGATGTACAATATTAGTGAGTGGTCATCCAGTTCACACATTTGAGGAGATTAACTAAGCAAAATACACAAAAAGAAAAGCGTACAAGTCATGCCTCAAATGTATGATGTGTTTCAGACACGTTTTTTGTCTAAGGCTACTTTCACACTTGCGGTAGAGTATTCCGGCAGGCAGTTCCGTCGCAGGAACTGCCTGCCGGATCCGGCAATCTCGTTGCGAACGGATGCATTTGTGAGACGGATCCGGATCCGTCTCACAAATGCATTGTGATACCGGATCCATCTTTTCAGTTGTCATCCGGAAAAACGGATCCGGTATTTATTTTTTTCTCATTTTTAAAGGTCTGCGCATGCACCTGGGGCTGGATCCGGCATTAATGCATTTCAATGGAAATTTATGTGGGATCCGGCATTCCGGCAAATGTTCAGGTGTTCAGGATTTTTGGCCGGAGAGAAAACTGCAGCATGCTGTGGTATTTTCTCCGGCCAAAAAACGTAACAGGAACTGAACTGATGCATCCTGAACGGATTGCTCTCCATTCAGAATACATTAGGATGAAAGTGATCCGTTTTTTTCCGGTATTGAGCCCCTAGGACAGAACTCAATATCGTAAAATAAAAACGCTAGTGTGAAAGTACCCTTATTAAATATTTTTTAAAGGTTTTGAGAGAAAGGAAAGAGGCAAAGTGTCTGACATGTCGGATATTACACCATCTCGTAATTGCAGGCGTCCTACAACGCTGTTGATAAACCTATACCACCATGAAGTTTCCAAATGTTCTGGAAAGCGTTTTGTTTCTTTTTTGCTCCCCAGAACATGCTCTAGCTTAGATCTTTTTGTATTGTCTTCCATAATTGCACACATTTTACTCACAGCAAAAAACATGTATAGATCTTTGCAGTATTTAAGAACTACCACCACACCGGCAGTTAGAAGGGTGGCTGCTACTAACCAAGAAGGAACGCTCTGGCAGGTCCTCTCCAATCAGCACCGGTGATTAGAGGAGTGGCGCTGACAGAAATTTTCCTCGAGTGTTGTCCTCACAGGGACAGTGGAAACTCTTCAGGTTCATGGGGGCTGAACAGGGCTACGCTGTACGGTATAAAGTGCCATGAGACATTTCCTGCACATACTGTAATAAGTGCCATAGTGACTAGTGGATTCAAACTGAAATATGCATACCTACATATATATACTAAACTGTGGGAAAATGAAGAGATATAGAGGAGCATATTTAGTCAAATCTTGTACCTTCTTGTATTTTATTAGTAATATAGAAACCAGCAATGCAGCACATAATGAGCTGCAAGCAACAACATCCTGAAGATATCTAGCAATGGCTCATTCTGGGTGTCTGTCATACAGGAGGAGAGGGAAGTTCGGATATTTTGCTTTCCTTCCAGCAGTTAGCTATATGTGCAATGTATGGACAACAAGCAAAGAGGTTGAGAGCGGATATGGATGTCAGTTTATATTGTATTACACACTCATATGACTGCACGCTACAGCTATGCATCCTTAGTACGCTGGATCCTTGCTTTCCAAGGCATAATTCCCCATTAAGTTACTCACCGTTTACATTATATCATCATTGATATCATATAGGTGTTTTATGTGTGCGTTACATGTGTTATTTATTGTATTTCCGCCATACATATAGGTCAATGCTAGGTCAATATTTAGCGTATAATGGAAGGGCTGTGCTGGCTTTAGTGGGGGGAAGGGTGACAGTTTGCATCCTGCCTGCACGTGGCGGGATTTGCATTTTTGAATAGCCATTTGATTGTAACACAGTGTCACACTGAGAGACGTGGAGGCTGGCATGTGTCTACAGACAGATTAAAGCAGCCAGCCGAACCAAAGGCTTCAAGTAGCCCAGCGGCCCACTCGGATACTGATACTGTGAAATGCTGGTCAACAAGCCAAGACGACTGGGACACCGCAAGACTTAGCCCCTATCTAACAGCAAAACCGGAACTGGGATATAGTTAAAGAAATGGCTGAATGTAGGGCAAGAGCAGCACTGTAACAAATGAGAGATGCTTCCACTACATAAGCAACCAGTCCAAGCATTAAACACGCTTGTATCTGACTTTCCATGTTACAAATCTAGTCCTGATTCAGCACTGTAGGTTAAAAAGCCAGACATAAATCTCATAATTCATTCTACATGTAGTGATATGTTTCTATGAACAGTACACTCTGAAGTCCATGCAGGAATTTTTACTCACATTTTAGTTAAATGATAAGTATCTTTAATATGCCCATTTCATTTTGGGACTTTTTGACACAACATACGCTCATCTATGGATGTAACCAGCATTAGGACACCAGCTGCACCAGGATGGTCACTTTAATGAGATTTCTTGTATCACTGACCATTGTGCACAAAGATGAGAAACATGGTCGTCTCCATCAGGTCTTACATATGTCAACATTCTGGCCACAGAATAACCTAGCTATTGGCTGATGACTAGATACTATAAAGTACTGCCCACATAGCGAAATAACCAGTGTAGTATTCACACTTGAATGTACTGTACACGTAAGCGTAGTTCTGAAGTTCTATCACATAAATGTTCCTTATACATGCCATACATTCTCTACATAATATCTGCAGACTTATCAAGTAAAAGTGGCATAAAGAGCCCACATTACCATCCTTATTCGTACCCATGAAATAATTCTAGCTTTAGTGTCTATATAATGACAATATAGAGAACATATAGAAATACATGATGACCAATAATAGTGCCAACTGTCTAAGCAATGGTCCTGTCCACAGTGCCCATATAATAACGGCAAGCATGATATCGTTATAGTTCCAGCATCATGGATGTCCCATATCAGCAGCCTTAAAATGGTTACTCCTTTGAGAGTTCCTCTTCCTGATCTAATCTCTGGAATCAAGAGTCTGAGCACCTAATGTTCTTGTCCTCCAAGTGTCTGCCAGTCTCCGGTGAGAACACATAGACCGTTTAGGGTTGGGAATATAACGGGTACCTCCTGAAGAGCTGCATTAGGGGTTGCATGCACCACCAATGCCACTGCTGACCTCACGTCATAGTCATACACAATTAAGTTGAAAGAGTTAATGCAGGAAAATCACAGAGATTTATTAATGAACACTAGTCAAAAGGAAAGATTGTTAATGAGCACAAAATATGTATTGTAAATTGCCCATTATTTTCTTCCAATGCTATTTCTGTTCTGCAAGCCTCATGAAAAATGGAATATAGCATGGAACTGGTTGTGAAAAATATAACTTCACATACAACAGGAAAGTATGGTGTATGCAGATAGAGAGAAGCGCCAAAGAAAACGTATTCAATGCAGATCTTCTTGACTCAAAAACCCATTGGAAGCGGCACAATGTCTAGCATTAGATGGCTGTGCACAAGAGGAACAATGCACATGACGGCTTTTCTATATTTACGACTCATGTTTTCACTGCACCCTGGCCTGGATTTTTATGGCTTTCCACAGAGGTTTTACACGGTGCAGATTGGAGCCGATTAAACTCTGGCCTTCACCGGAGAAATGCCCATTATCTCTGCTAATAATAATAACCGTTACAATAAGAGGGTAGTAATCATTTCCCAATGCCTTCTGGCACCCAGCATACAGAGGGTCTTGAATACAAAATGAAAAAGGGAAACTGCTGAAGATATTGACCAAGGAAGTGGGAATATAATTTTGTTATTAACTGGGGGGTGGGGGATTACCTAAGATGCAGTGAAGAATGAAATTCTAATGTCATGAGCTTATGTCTCATAATTCATTGTGTGTCACCAAATTGGATCATTTAATATTATTTTTAGGAAAATAGTCCAAAAAAGCAAACACACTCAAAAACACCTCTTAAAAAAAAAACATCACAGTCAAGGTCATTAACTCAAGGTCAATGTGAGCCAACAACGGGCTTATCCCTGTTCAAAGACAAAAGTCGCAGCCTCCAAGTCTGATTCTTAGACATAAAAGCAGAGCAGAATTTGTCAGAAGGACGCCGCAGTTGGTCCACCACAGTCGGAGTCCCGTCTTCAAAGGACAGCAATGACTTTCACAGTCTCAGCCTCTTTCTTACTTTCGCTTCCCCCACCCATCCAGCCACGTCCCCATGTCGTTAGGGCAGCTGTTTAATAAAGCGGTTGCCATGGCAACTGCCTCTGAAGCCCATCCGCTAAAAGACCTGATGTTAATTTAATGAACCCTTCAGCTGCCAGAGACTGCTAAAGTGTTCTGTCCAAATGAAGGGCAATGACCATGGACAATCATTATTTACCCTCACCATTAATCCATTTAACTCTTTCACTGACTTCTTTGTCTTTTACTTGCAAATGTAATTTTTTGGATCAACGGTTGGCAAATGAAGTCTGACACGTTCCAGGTTCCTCATAAAAATATCATTGCTTTTCTTTTGATGATTTTACATAAAATGCCATATGTGGTAAGATTGTTAACCGGTCAATATCCAGTCGCCATTGCTACACTTTCCCCATGGCTTATTTCACTTCCTAAAAATCTTCGTCTAGAAATCAATGAAATGTCAAGCCAACAAAAATGCCATGTTCAATCACTATCATGAATACTAAGAGATTGCAGACAGACATTACCAATATGTTTTGACTAATTTGTGATGGCACCACAGGCTGGAATAGATAATCTGGGATCATGGACTAGCTGGACTATTTTGTTCAGTGTAACTTTTCTACATTTGGGTATTTGGGGTGTAACATGGTGCAATATAGGCTCAGAATATGTTAGGAATCTCTTTCCTAGAGTTGTGAAGAGTGACGTAAAGGATACAGCTACGTAGAGTGACTTTGCCAAAAACATTGCCACCAGGAAATTTTACTGTGTGTGAATCTGCAGCTTGCAACGTTGCCCAAGCAACATGACAACCCATCGATGGTCAGGAATATCCCACTCGAGATGGTCCTGGCAAATTGCCAGAAAAGATGGCATCACACCTGTCTAGGTTTGCAACCATTAAACCTTATTCGTTTTTTTATTCCATGAATTCAGCAAATGAACATCTTTTAATATGGACCAAATGTTGCTCTGAAAGCCATGGTATCAAAGTAAAGCATCTGGGATGATAACAGTTTTCCAAAGTGAAAAACAAAAGGAAACATTACTTCAAGGCATATACCCTCTTGAGAATTGAAGCCTCTTATGTAAGTGGGACTACGAAATTTCGGATGCTTTAATTATATCTTTAACTCCTAGATTTCCCAGACCCCTGTGTCCCTTCTGTAAACGAGTGCTTATAATGTGCACTGAATTCACTACATCGCCACCGCTGTCCTTTCTGTTGCCTTGGTAACAGTGATGTCACACACAAAAAATAATTAATTCAATGGATGAAGTAATGTGTTCAAAAAGAAAAGACAATGCACTTGTCCCCATAGCAAAATAATGCTGCTTCACAGGTATGCTATCTGATCAAAAGGAATAATGAGGGTATAATGCCAGCCGTTAAGATTTGTGTCTGAAATAAAGGGGAAATGTTAATAATACAGACATAACTAGCGGTAGTTCAGGAATCCCCATGCAGCGTGAATGGAATCATTGTACAACCCGACTCATATTTAGCATTTAGCGGGCAGACGCAATAGGCAATGTCCTACGAATGCAATGGCACAATCTGGATACTCCACAAGATATGCATGCTAATACTACTGTGCCTCCCTGAATTCTGCCCGCTCAGCCCGACTACATTATTATGGTAAGGTGGAGGGTGGATTTATTATTTGATTTGTGCAATATACGGTAATTTTAGTCTTTTTACACCTGGGTGGCAGACCAATACATTTATTAAGTTTAAACACGGAAAATGCAGTACAAAGTGGCACAATTTTATGCCTGCTTGTGGCAAGCACAGATTTCATTTTTCTGGCTTTAAGACGCAGTAAATTCATTAATCAATGTGCACCTCTATTCATTTGACACATTTCATTGTGACGATCTTCGGGGTAAGACTTGAGCATATGAACCATCAGTCTTAATAAATATGCCCCATACTACTGGGTCAATCTGCCTTGGTTCTCTGTTATGAATACAGAGAGGGGCCAAGTGATTGGCTAGTCCTAATTGTCAGAACCTACTCTAAATACATAACTTTGCAAACACTGACTCAGAAAATATGTGGGCAAAGTGCCAACCACTGTAGGAGGTGAGAGTGACTGCATACCACGTATAAATAGGAATGACCTAAAATATCTTCAAGTGACCACATGATATACAGTAGGACATATCAAAGATGGGGCATCGTGCAAGTATGTAATATATGCTAATTACAACACCTGACAGTCTGACAATCTAAATGGTAGCACATAGCATGCTATGAGAATTTTATAGATGCTTTTCATGAATATTATTAATAATATGCAATTGATCTGAGAAGGACTTGTGTATTTTTTCAACTGATGTAGTTAAACCACAGGCAGCATGAAATCCCAACAGGCTCCCTCGTTGCAAACAACTATGCATTACTTTGAAATGCAGCAGCATTTCAGAGTAAACATGGTATAAAAAGGAGATGAACAGGGAGAAGAGTCACTGAGTAGCCCCCCCATCCATTTTGGTTTAACTAGCAAGTCTCTTCCTTGTTACAGACAGTGGATGTGAACCCACTGTGCCAACCAACTGGTTTGGCTTTGTGCTAGTCCTAAGGGCGCTATCCTGGCAGTCCCCTGGTTTTTACCCTTTAATCCCTCCACAGAGATCTGATCTTTGCTGCAGAAGAGCCACCAGGCTTCAACCTCTTGGAAGAGTTTCAGTGTGGTTGGCTGCTGACCCATAGGGGTCAAAGGCACTGGTGCAAGGTACTGAGGAATCAGGCAATACTCATAATGAGAAAACAAGCAGAGGTCAGGGCAGGCAAAGTTTGTGCAAGTCCATAAAACTAATCCGAGGTTGGGGCAGACAGGAAAGGGTTAGTACGGTCAGGCAGCAGAAGGTCAGAATCAGTAGACAGGCCGAGTTCAGTACATAGGCAGACAGACAGCAACAGTACTTTTTCAATTGGAAACTAGCAGGCTAGAACAACCTAAAGAACAGGCAACTTACACCTGGAAAAGGCACCTTAAATACACAAAAGTAGCCAACCTTAGGCTGGAACAGATCTGGTGAGTGATGTGGTACCCATGACCACTTAGAGGAGCAGGGCAGCCGCAGGCATGGGCCTCCAGCATAACTGGGTGGGGATAAACTGCTGGTGAGCAGCCCCTGAGACTCTTTTCCATGTTCCCATCTTTCTTAAAAAATATGCAGAATTTCAGGGAAATACATAGTTGTAACAAAAATGTCATTGTGCACGTGATTCAAGCAGCATTAAGCTCCCGACAAGTTCCCTGGAAAGGAGTCTGTTTGCAGACAGATTTCCTTTTATTCCAGCAAATGGCAGAAACATCCCTATGTTGGTAGTAGATCTTCATAAACATCTGCATAAGTAACGCATATAGAAACTTATTTCCTTCATATTGTCAACGTGGCTTCATCTAAGAGATGACTTTCAATAAAGGCAATTACATTTTATCCGTTTTCCACTCAAAGAGCTTTTATTGCTTAATTTAGAACTTCAGGACATAAAGTGCACAATGATCAAGCAGAGATACCTTCAAACAATACTTGCAGGATCCTATGAAAGTCCAAGGGAATTCTGGCAGAGTCATCAGCCATGGCTAAATAGGTTAAAACTGTTCTGTTTGGCTATAACACAAATAAAGCAAATCATTTCTCTTGTGCCATTCCAGTTCAATATTTATTGGAGACAATTTGTTTCCCTAATGAGAGAGAGGCGTAAAAATCCCCAAGGCTTCCCAGAGACATAACAAGGAGCAAGTAATATCTTACCATCCTTTGTTCTAGCAGCTTTAGAAAAATTGAGGGAAAAATTACCTCTCGACTTAAGGGATTGAAGAATGAAAAAAAGAAACCTTCTGCTCATATAAAAAGGCTCTTTGGAATAACCACTTAGACATAATGCAAATCTGACTCAAATGTCTTTTCAATTCAGACTCACTTATTTAGTGGAAGAAAAAAGCAACTCTCCCTTCTCTGACTCTTTTGTCTACTGTAATTGTGACAAAATGATCTAATCCGTCACGCAGGTCATTAGGAGGAGTGATAAATGGGGACTGACGAGAAGTGGGAGCATGGGGGACTTCTGGGGATAAGCATTGAATTAAAGTTCTTTTTAAAAGCAATTGCTCCTGTTGTTAGTCACTTTTTATGATACAAGATTCATCTACTTTAGTCTTAGGCTGCCCAAAGTTAGCTGAAATGGCCGATTTCCACCATTCTGCCCGATCATCATTTCATTTGCGATGGCTGTAACTACACTTTTTCTACTTGAAGTATGTTGGAACGTAGCTTCTTCTGTTTGAAGTGACTGTGAAGATAAGGTTTGGAGTCCAACCTTCCAGAGGTTTGCAGACTTTTCTTTCCCTTAAAGGGGTTGTCTCAGTTCAGCAAGTGTCATTTATCATGTAGAGAAGGTTAATACAAGCCTGTCACTAATGCATTGTTATTATCCATATTGCTTCCTTTGCCGACTTGATTCTTTTTTCCATCACATTATACACTGCCTGTTTCCATGGTTATGACCACCCTGTAATCCATCAATGGTGGTCGTGCTTGCACACTATTTGAAGAAGCTTTGGCCTTTCTGGTGGATGGGAACGTGGGAGTGAACATAGGCTAGTACTTTTTCTTATATTGTGCAAACACGCCCACCACTGATGGATTACTGGGTGGTCATAACCATGGAAACGAGCAGTGCATAATGTGATTGAAAAATGAATCCAGCCAGCAAAGGAAGCAATATGGATAATAACAATACATTAGTAAGTGCTTTGTATTAATTTCCTCTACATAATAAATGCTATTTGCTGAAAATAGACAACCCCTTACTTCAGCTGTGCTGCTCCACAAGTCTTGCATGATCAGTCAAACATGGCTGATCATTTGCCACTTTGATCAAGCTCACTCTTTTTTTCTTTTACGGTCTCCCTGATCTGCCAGTTTAGTCTGGCATGTTGGTGGTCCAATCAATTGTGCGAGTGGCCCAATGGAAGATAAATTGGCCACATTCTGTGCCCATACAAATAAGGCTACTTTCACACTGCCGTTTCTGGGTCCGCTTGTGAGATCCGTTTCAGGGCTCTTACAAGCGGCCCAAAACGGATCAGTTTAGGGCCAATGCATTCTGAATGGATAAGGATCCGCTCAGAATCAGTTTGCCTCCGTTCAGTCTCCATTCCGCTCTGGAGGCGGACACCAAAACGCTGCTTGCAGCGTTTTGATGTCCGCCTGACGATGCGGAGCCAAACGGATCCGTCCTGACTTACAATGTAAGTCAATGGGGACGGATCCGTTTTCACTGACACAATATGGTGCAATTGAAAACGGATCCGTCTCCCATTGACTTTCAGTGTAAGTCAAAACGGATCCATTTGCTTTATCATGAAAATTTTTGTTCATGGTAATGCAAACGGATCCGTTCTGAACGGACACAAGCGTTTGCATTATAGGTGCGGATCCGTATGTGCATATACCAGACGGATCCGCACCTAACGCAGGTGTGAAAGTAGCCTTAGCTGTTGATAGGACATTCTATCTAGTGTATATGGGGGTTTCCTAACTCTCAACTGACTGCAAATGTCAGGAAAAGAAGGATCGGCTGTGGCTTATTCCTTTCTCACAAATGAGAACGTATCTATGCTCAACCGAGGCCAGCAAGCATGAGTATGAGGGCTTGGGAGAAATAGTTGCCAGCTGAACATGTGTTTAGTCAAACGCTATCTAGGGTATATAGCCATCTTTATGTTCTAAATGTAATTTAGTTAACAGAGGGCTCAGTATGGCCATGGGAGAAGTCACTAATGCTAACAAAATAAGAGAATATTTTATTAGAAGTATCCATCAGAAGTTTCATTCATGATTGCAATGGAAGCATTAGGGACTCTGTTATAATCTAAAAGATACCATATCAAATGGCACCCAGAGAGCGTATGGTGGATGGAATGTGAGCAGATACAATATCATGCACCTCTTTATCTCTACAAGTGAAGTCAGCAGGACAATGTCAATCTTAGAGCAGTACCACCTTCAAATGTACCATCAAAGAGCTTTCCCAAGGCACAGTGAGTGAAGAGAAACTGGCCAGAGCTGTCTGGAGAACACACCTTGAAGTTGCTGAAATCTAAAAGAGACTTATCTCCAGCAGGAGACAGTTCACACGCTGTCTTCTGAGAACTTTGAGATAACAGACTTGGAAGAGATTTAACTAAGAAAGGCCTTCAGGCCTGAAGGTGTGACAGCTCCGTGCCGTGATGAACATGCCTTGGTTGCAGCTTCACTTACAAAGCTGCCTGAGAGGTGCACAAATATTAATCTTGACTTCTATTAGTTGTGGTAAAAGGTTATATAATAGCTAACGTCTGAAAAGAACAGTTACTCTTCATCACAGTGCAAAAATAAATAGTTATACCCTATAGAGACACTGATTCTGGCTCCTGCAGTAGAGATGTCCCATAGAATGACTGGTGAGTATACAGGACTGCATTGTGGTAACTGTGCAGCTTGAATTACAGTTCTTGGCCTATCAGCACATACAGACCTGATCAAAAGTTTAAGACCACTTGAAAAATGGCAAACAATCATATTTAGCATGGCTGGATCTTAACAAGGTTCCAAGTAGAGTTTCACCATGCAACAAGAAGAAATGGGAGTGAGACAAAACAGGCTGTTTTTCAGCTGATCAAAAGTTTAGAACCACACCTCCCAAAAAAAACTAAACCCCCCCCCCCAAAACAGAAATCCAACTTCCAAACATGAACTCAGTAATGAGTAGCTCCACCATTATTGTTTATCACTTCAAAAATTCGTTTCAGCATGCTTGATGCAAGCGTTTCCATGAGGTGAGTAGGAACGTTTCTCCAAGTGGTGAAGACGGCCGCACAAAGGCCATCTACTGTCTGGAACTGTTGTCCATTTTTGTAAGCTTCCCTTGCCATTTATCCCCAAAGGTTCTCAATTGGATTTAGATCAGGGGAACACGCAGGATGGGCCAAAAGAGTGATGTTATACTCCTGGATGAAGTCCCTTGGCATTGTGTACTGTAGCGTTATCCTGTTGAAAACCCCAGTCGTTACCAAACAGACGAGGGCCCTGAGAGAAAAAAAAGCCTCTCAGGCTATGAGCTGAGCGCTGCGATTGGCCAGCGCTACAGCATGGGAGAATGAGACGCCGGCAGGTTCCCCTGGGTGGAGCCTAACATATGAAGATGCCGGAGGCTATACCGGGAAAACGGAGCGGCGCCCAGGTATAACAGTAAGTGCAGGGAGATCCCTGGGCGCCGCTCTACATGTCTGTATAGTTAGTATAGATGTTTTATTCTAGTTAAAGGTCCTCTTTAAAGGCATGTGGTCCTAAACTTCTTGTTGCATGTTTAAGCTCTACCTGGAACCTTGTTAAGATCCAGCCATGCTAAATATGATTTTTTGCAATTTTTCAAGTGGTCTTAAACTTTTGATCAGGACTGTATCTGATTAACTACATGAAAATCAGGAAAAGGGGGAAATGATACACATGTCTATGTTATAATCAAATGTTATGTTTTCACACAACCAGATGAATCTTGAGAGGTCTGAAGTCTTGTTCACATGTGTATGTACAGACTGTCAATCAGTAATATAGATGTGTGAGATGCATCTGTCAACAGTGCGCTTGTAGTCTCTTAGTCCATGTGCCCAGTCCTAAATGTACTGGAGTGTAACAGACCCAATCAAAGGCTGTGACTGACACGTCCATTTTATACCACCCAACTGTTTGCCACTTCTAGAAATTGTATTGGGTGTTTTGATTTATCTCCAGCTCTCTACTGCTCCCATCACTTTACGTGTGATATTCTTTGTTAATGTAGTTATGATTCTTCTTCATTAGACTGCACAGCTATTCTTTTTGGGTTTGCTTTGTTTTAAATCAATGATATCAGTGACTTATTTGTCACAGATTCTTCTTTCCTCCACTCATTTCCCTTTATTCTAACTTTCAGTTTCTATCACTGTGTCACTGATTCCTCCTCTCCTCATCCTATATCCCTCCTATTACACTCTGTACTCCGGTGTCACTGATTCCTCCTCTCTTCATCCTACATCCCTCCTATTACACTCTCTGTACTCCGGTGTCACTGATTCCTCCTCTCCTCATCCTATATCCCTCCTATTACACTCTCTGTACTCCGGTGTCACTGATTCCTCCTCTCTTCCTAAATCCCTCCTATTACACTCTCTGTACTCTGGTGTCACTGATTCCTCCTCTCTTCCTATATCCCTCCTATTACACTCTCTGTACTCTGGTGTCACTGATTCCTCCTCTCTTCCTAAATCCCTCCTATTACACTCTCTGTACTCTGGTGTCACTGATTCCTCCTCTCTTCCTATATCCCTCCTATTACACTCTCTGTACTCCGGTGTCACTGATTCCTCCTCTCTTCCTATATCCCTCCTATTACACTCTCTGTACTCTTGTGTCACTGATTCCTCCTCTCCTCATCCCATATCCCTACTATTATACTCTCTGGACTCCTGTGTCATTGATTCCTCCTCTCCTCTTTCTATATCCCTCCTATTACACTCTCTGTACTCATGTGTCACTGATTCCTCCTCTCCTCATCCTATATCCCTACTATTATACTCTCTGGACTCCTGTGTCATTGATTCCTCCTCTCCTCTTCCTATATCCCTCCTATTACACTCTCTGTACTCCTGTGTCACTGATTCCTCCTCTCCTCATCCTATATCCCTACTAGTATACTCTCTGGACTCCGGTGTCATTGATTCCTCCTCTCCTCTTCCTATATCCCTACTATTACACCCTCTGGACTCCTGTGTCATTGATTCCTCCTCTCCTCTTCTTATATTCCTACTATTACACCCTCTAGACTCCTGTGTCACTGATTCCTCCTCTGCTTATCCTATATCTCTCCAATTACACTCGCTGTACTCTTGTGTCATTGATTCCTCCTCTCCTCTTCCTATATCCCTCCTATTACACTCTCTGTACTCCTGTGTCACTGATTCTTCCTCTCCTTATCCTATATCTCTCCAATTACACTCGCTGTACTCTTGTGTCATTGATTCCTCCTCTCCTCTTCCTATATCCCTCCTATTACACTCTCTGTACTCCTGTGTCACTGATTCTTCCTCTCCTTATCCTATATCCCTACTAGTATACTCTCTGGACTCCTGTGTCATTGATTCCTCCACTCCTCTTCCTATATCCCTCCTATTACACTCTCTGTACTCCTGTGTCACTGATTCTTCCTCTCCTTATCCTATATCCCTACTAGTATACTCTCCGGACTCCTGTGTCATTGATTCCTCCACTCCTCTTCCTATATCCCTACTATTACACCCTCTGGACTCCTGTGTCACTGATTCCTCCTCTCCTCTTCCTATATTCCTACTATTACACCCTCTAGACTGTGTCTGTGTTGTTTTGGTAATGACCACACATCTGACAGGTGTTGTTGGTTTGGTCATTTAACTTCCCCTATTTATTACTGCTTCCCCTTTTGGGGGTGCGGTTTAGAGCTCCAGTTTCTGGACTCTGGGCTAGCTGGTTATTGGATCTAGGTTGAGCTCCTGGCGCTGCCTTTGCTCCATGTGAAGTTAAGTGTCGTCTTAACTATTTGTATTTTGTTTGTTGTATTTCCCTGTCTTTTGTATCTAGGCCTGAGGGAGACTCCTGTTCATCCTTCTGGTGGAGGAATAGGTTGTCTCAAGTCCTGTTAATATACTAGGGCCATACAGGGGTGTTTTAGGGCTCTAGGTTCCTGTGTATGAACTTTCCTACCATCGAGTTCAGTTCATACTGATAGTTAGTCAGGACTTGGATTAGGGTTGTTCTAGGAGGTGACCTTCTCCTTTACCCTAGTTTCCAGGCCTAGTTCCTATCCCCTTTCCTCCTGTGCTCAATGTGGAGTTTCCCACCCACACTGCATCCGTGACTCTACTATTACACCCTCTGGACTCCTATATCATTAATTCCTCTTCTCCTCTTCCCATATCCCTACTGTTAGACCCTCTGGAATCCTGTGTCATTGATTCTTCATCTCCTCTTCCTATAGCCCTCCTATTATGCCCTCTGTACTCCTGTGTTACTGATTCCCCCTTTCCTCTTCCTATATCCCTACTATTATACCCTCTGGACTCTAGTCCTGTCTCATTGATTCTTCCTCTCTTCTTCCTATATCCCTCCTATTATGCCCTCTGTACTACTGTGTCACTGATTCCTCCTCACCTATTCCTATATCCTTACTATTATACCCTCTGGATTCCTGTTTTGTTGATGCTCCATCTCTTCTTCCTATATCCCTTCTATTATGCCCTCTGTACTCTCTGTACTACTGTGTCACTGATTCCTCCTCACCTACTCCTATATCTCTACTATTATGCCCTCTGGACTCCTGTGTCACTGATTCCTCCTCTCCTCTTCCTATATCCCTACTATTATATCCTCTGGACTCCAGTGTCATTGAATCTTCCTCTCCTCTTCCTATATCCCTCCTATTATGGCCTCTGTACTATTGTGTCAATGATTTGAGCATTCTCTCCTTCCATCTTGTCTTCTCTCCACCTGTTTATTTTAGACTCTGTTATATTGATTCCTCTGTTTCTGCAGAGCTGCCAAATAGCATATATTTAAAAAAAAAAAAGTGAATACACAAGGTAGTTCCTGTATTCAACATGTCTGACGCAGTCCCCTGAGGGTCCCTGTGTAAACCATCCACTTTCTCACCCTGTCTGGTATACCTCATTATTTTTTGCATTAAGCAGTTCCTTATAGAAACTTGTTTGCTCTGTTTTAATGTGCTCACATCTCAGGACTGCAGCAGAAAAAAAAACCATTTGCTGAGACTGCAGGCAAGTAACCTTTTGTTATTTTACCAGAAGCTGACATCTTATCTACTCAATATTTAGGCAAATAGTTATGCCTTAACCCTTCCTTTTGCTACAGTTAAAATGTGGAAAATACAATTCCTCCAGCTTTTTACGGGAAAATAACTTTAGCATTAAGAAATATTTCACGTTCCATCTTTTTCCCCTCCCCAAAATGCAATTTATATCAGAAGGAAATTAAGTTGCTGCAAAAAGGAAACATTTTTAATGGATTCAACCCCAAGAGAACCCGGCCTAATTAATGCAATTTTTGTTTGCATAAGACGATGCATAAAACCCTTCACGTATCTCTCAGTGTCATGGGTTACATGACAGCTACCTCGACTTCACACTAGAGAGTAATATTGATATACTGTATAGTGCAAAGGGACATTTTTATTTTATTTTCATTTTTCTTCTCCCAGCTGGCAGATTTGTTGGTGTACCATTTCCAAGGCCTCTTGCACATGAACGTATTTTCATTCCTTTCCGTTCCGCTTTTTTTGCGGACCGTATACAGAACCATTCATTTCAGTGGGTCCGCAAAAAAAATGGAAGGTACTCCGTGTGCATTCCGTTTCCATATTTCCGTTCTGCCAAAAAATAGAATATGTCCTATTATTGTCCGCATTACGGACAAAGGTAGTACTGTTTTATTAGGGGCCAGCTGTTCCGTTCCGCAAAATACAGAATGCAAACCATTTTGCGGATCCATTTTTTGCAGACCGCAAACTACATACGGTCGTGTGCAAGAGGCCTTACCCAGTGAAGCTTCCTTTTTAAAGAATGAATGAAGTCCAAAATCAGTAAGGCCCTGTTCACATGATATCTTTTTAGCACTGCAAGAAGAGTCAAACAGAAAACAATAGGAGGCAGATTTCACGTGGCCACTGGCGGATTTTAAAATTTCCAGTGTCAAAATACACTGTGTAAAAGCAGTCTAACGATTCAGAACTTTGCCTTATATCAGGACTCTGCTTATGACTAACAGAGACACTTTTGTATACTGAGTTGCATTTAAAGAGAAACTGTAGCAAGAACCAAACTTTTCATTGCAATTATTTATTATGCTGTTGCTTAGTTGTGCATGCTGTGGTCAGTCAGTGACACTTTATGTGCTCATTTGAAGATTTTTTTTTCACATTACTTAAAGCAATTTAGCTCTACCTCTGCAGAGAGAGGAGCAATACTGAAATAATGACCCTGCAGTTCACAATAAATAAAAAAATCACAGTGAACGCATAATGCCTTTTTAATCTTTTAGTGTGGTTTGCCGATTCCCAGTCTCCTCATCACACTGTGCTTTAGTAGTCTGAGACCCTCCCAGATCTTATCTGGTCTATATAGGAGCGCGGGGAGTGTCTCTGACTACCAAATCACAAGGTGCAAACGGTACGCAAGTCTGGTGGTCATTTTACAAGAAATGAAAAGGGGATGGGAATCCGAGGAGCCACGACAGAAAGATTAGAAAAGAGGACACCAAATATTTTCACTATGCATTTATAATGTATTTTTACACTGTGTGTGAGTGCATGTAATACTGTGTGTGAGTGCATGTAACGCTGTGTGTGAGTGCATGTAACGCTGTGTGTGAGTGCATGTAATACTGTGTGTGAGTGCATGTAATGCTGTGTGTGAGTGCATGTAATGCTGTGTGTGAGTGCATGTAACGCTGTGTGTGAGTGCATGTAATGTTGTGTGTGAGTGCATGTAATACTGTGTGTGAGTGCATGTAAAGCTGTGTGTGAGTGCATGTAAAGCTGTGTGTGAGTGCATGTAAAGCTGTGTGTGAGTGCATGTAATGCTGTGTGTGAGTGCATGTAACGCTGTGTGTGAGTGCATGTAATGTTGTGTGTGAGTGCATGTAATACTGTGTGTGAGTGCATGTAATGCTGTGTGTGAATGCATGTAACGCTGTGTGTGAGTACATGTAATGTTGTGTGTGAGTGCATGTAATGGTGTGTGTGAGTACATGTAACGCTGTGTGTGAGTACATGTAATGCTGTGTGTGAGTGCATGTAATGCTGTGTGTGAGTGCATGTAATGTTGTGTGTGAGTGCATGTAATACTGTGTGTGAGTGCATGTAATGCTGTGTGTGAGTGCATGTAACGCTGTGTGTGAGTACATGTAATGTTGTGTGTGAGTGCATGTAATGGTGTGTGTGAGTACATGTAACGCTGTGTGTGAGTGCATGTAATACTGTGTGTGAGTGGATGTAATGCTGTGTGTGAGTGCATGTAACGCTGTGTGTGAGTGCATGTAATGCTGTGTGTGAGTGCATGTAATGCTGTGTGTGAGTGCATGTAACGCTGTGTGTGAGTACATGTAACGCTGTGTGTGAGTGCATGTAATACTGTGTGTGAGTGCATGTAATGCTGTGTGTGAGTGCATGTAACGCTGTGTGTGAGTACATGTAATACTGTGTGTGAGTGCATGTAAAGCTGTGTGTGAGTGCATGTAACGCTGTGTGTGAGTACACGTAATACTGTGTGTGAGTGCATGTAACGCTGTGTGTGAGTGCATGTAACGCTTTGTGTGAGTGCATGTAACGCTGTGTGTGAGTGCATGTAACGCTGTGTGTGAGTGCATGTAACGCTGTGTGTGAGTGCATGTAATGTTGTGTGTGAGTGCATGTAACGCTGTGTGTGAGTACATGTAATGCTGTGTGTGAGTGCATGTAACGCTGTGTGTGAGTGCATGTAATGCTGTGTGTGAGTGCATGTAATGCTGTGTGTGAGTGCATGTAATGGTGTGTGTGAGTGCATGTAACGCTGTGTGAAGAGTGCATGTAACGCTGTGTGTGAGTGCATGTAACGCTGTGTGTGAGTGCATGTAAAGTTGTGTGTGAGTGCATGTAACGCTGTGTGTGAGTACATGTAAAGCTGTGTGTGAGTGCATGTAATGCTGTGTGTGAGTACACGTAATACTGTGTGTGAGTGCATGTAACGCTGTGTGTGAGTGCATGTAACGCTTTGTGTGAGTGCATGTAACGCTGTGTGTGAGTGCATGTAACGCTGTGTGTGAGTGCATGTAACGCTGTGTGTGAGTGCATGTAATTTTGTGTGTGAGTGCATGTAACGCTGTGTGTGAGTACATGTAATGCTGTGTGTGAGTGCATGTAACGCTGTGTGTGAGTGCATGTAATGCTGTGTGTGAGTGCATGTAATGCTGTGTGTGAGTGCATGTTACGCTGTGTGTGAGTGCATGTAATGGTGTGTGTGAGTGCATGTTACGCTGTGTGTGAGTGCATGTAACGCTGTGTGTGAGTGCATGTAACGCTGTGTGTGAGTGCATGTAATACTGTGTGTGAGTGCATGTAACGCTGTGTGTGAGTGCATGTAACGCTGTGTGTGAGTACATGTAATGCTGTGTGTGAGTGCATGTAACGCTGTGTGTGAGTGCATGTAACGCTGTGTGTGAGTGCATGTTACGCTGTGTGTGAGTGCATGTAACGCTGTGTGTGAGTGCATGTAACGCTGTGTGTGAGTGCATGTAATGCTGTCAGACTGCAGTATGCCTCTTGAACTGCCATGCCGATGCCATATTTATAAGGTTTTCTGGACTTAATTACTGATGGTTCTTCGGAAAGGCTACTGATTTGATTGGTGAGAGTCCTATCCTCGGGACACTTGTCAATTAGAAGAAAGTCAAGGCCACAGTGCTCCAGCAAGGTCTGTGTCCCTTTAGTTCCTGGTTTAGACAGGCACACCACCAGTCCGGTACTGCAAGTTTAGTCCTTTTGCAGTCCATTGTCTCTGATATCCTGAAGATAGGCCATTAACATTTAAGCCTTTTAAACTGTCTTTAAAGTTTCGTTCTATAAGCCCCTTTAGGGTGCCCTATGGTATCGTACACTCATTAGTGATAATCTGCCATTGTAAAGGTGCCACCAATTATCCGATGAACGAGCCGTTGTTACAGACACCTAAATTGTCGTTTGCCGGCAGCGGATCGTGTAGCCTCTGCTGCCAGCAAACAATGATTCTGCATGGGGACGAGCGATGGCACTGACGATCGATCCTCCCCATACTATTTACATGCAGCGGTCCCCTTAACTGACGAGCTGGTGATTGTTGGGAAAGAACGCTTCCCTTCCGACAGTGTGTTGAATTAGGCAGTGTGGTAACAAGCCTTAAATAGCAGATATTGAGACACTTAGAAAGGCAAGGGTAGGTTCCAGGTACTGTTATCCTGCACATGCGTCACTTAGTGCGGAGAGCATCTTTTTATCTGTCATCTAAAATCTATAACAAAGTCCTCTTTTCCACCAAACGTGTTATGTTAGCTGATGGTGAATTACGTTATTTCTAAAAGAGAAGATGCACTTAGCCTTGCTTGCCAAAAGGAACAGATTATAGACCACTCTGCAGGTTGTGCAAACCCCCTTAGGTCTAAGTAAAGGATGACACACAAGTACCAAAGACCTTGAACCACGCTGTGCCTGAAATATGTGGTCTGCCTGCAAGGGAGAGAAAAATATATATAATGCTAAATTACAATCATTGTCAGAAAGAAGGATGACTTGAAAGCCCTTAAAATATTTAAGTGCAGGAGAAAACATCCATTTTCTTTGCTCAATTATGTATTACTTTTAGTGAATCATTTCAGCATCATTTTTCCCTTAAGAGGGAATTTTCACATAACCGGACATTTTGCTTAATACATGGTCATTTGTCCCTAGCTGTTTCAGAGACATTTTCTGGCACTTCTGCCGTCCTGTGTCCATGAATCTCTCTGTACCGTCTGGGACACTCTGTCCTGCTGCCTCCATACAGCTCCACTGCCAGTCGTGCCAGCACTTCAATAAGGTGTGGTGCCCACTTGAAGAAAGTGACACATATCAGTTTATCAAATCTGAGTCATTTCTGTGCATGGAGGATGGGGCCTGGGATCAGCAGCTATTTTGGCAGGAATACACATCACCAAATGACCGCCGTAGATCTCCTATGTGTTCTCTTGTGATTGTGTCTGCTGCTCTGAATGGAGACAACGTGATGGCTGAAATAGTATACTTGAAGACAATGTAGAAGCATCTTGAACCAATTCACCATTTAGTAAATTGGCAGGCGAGGTGTAGATTTCCGTCGTCAGACAATAAAGCCATGGAAATCTCCTTCTAGTCACTGGTGTCTGCTTAATGACAATTCCTGGAAACAAAGAATGGCAGCTATGGCCCATACGACCACAGCAGTACTTGACCGCAGCACGACTGCGCTGTTTGGTCCTACCCTACAGTACGGTACTACACAAATGGTACTGCTCCTGTTGAATCCAAACTACTCAACCCTGTTCTTCCGCTGTGCGCCAGCAAACTGGCATTGGAAAACATTGGTCTCTGTGACGGTGGAGGAACAGGGATGAGTACTGACACACAAATTATCGATCTGGGGTTAAGGGGAGCAGTAGTATTCATGTGGCACTTCAATTAATATGGCTTGTGGGAGGTGACAGATTCACTTTAAAGGGAACCTGTCACCTCCAACAAACATCCCAAGCCGGCAGCAGTTCCTGAGAGTAGCCAGCAGCTTGTTTGTAATGATCATTTTCTTCCTGAAGGCAGATGAGGCAAAAGCTGTAAAAACGTTCTTTAATCCCCTGCCGACGCGCTTCTCTAGTCAGGCTTGGAGTCACGGAGGCAGCGGCCTCCTTGCTTCAAGTCACGGTAACCACGCCCCTTCGCTGTGATAGACAGCGCTTATGCGCGACAGTTCGCTGTCAGTCACGGCAAAGGGGCAGGGAAGGGGGCGTGACTCCAAGCCTGACTAGAGAAGCGCGCCGGCAGGGGATTAAAGAACGGTTTTACAGCTTTTGCCTCATCTGCCTTCAGGAAGAAAATGATCATTACAAACATGCTGCTGGCTACTCTCAGGTACTGCTGCCGGCTTGGGATGTTTGTTGGAGGTGACAGGTTCCCTTTAAGGTCTTCTCTATGTATGACTATAACTGCCTTTCAGGAGGACCAGAACATGGTCAGCCTGATCAAACTGAGCAGCAAAGTGTCTCCATTTGTGATCATGTTGTGTGTGAAGGAAAGGTGGAATCCTTCTATACACTACCTGCAAAGACGGACGAGCACCGGCTCACAGCACATTTACACCCCATGTGCTCCAACCTGTTCAATGCTTGGTTAGTTTCCATCTTCGCACAGATGGCAAAAGCCTTACATAACCCCTTGTGATGGACTTCACATATGTAGTCATTCATTTTCTCTCTTATAGCTCCCATAATAAACCTGGACAGTGTTGTATTCCTGTGTCAGCAATGCTGTAAACTCTGTTGCTCACCTCCTTGGCAAGGCAGCCAAAAAGGTGCGTTCCCCCCTCCCTTTCTCAATTTCATACTGTAGCTGTCTGAAAGCTGAATCAGGCAGGTGGGAGGAATCACTCAGCTGGCATTAAATGTAATCTGCCCTTTCCGCTCCTCCTTCCCCCACTGCTCTGATAAAGTCCTATCCAATTATGCTGGCATGCACAGGTCTTGCTTGGCATCCATGCTACTGAAAACCACTAACTGGTTCCGTAAAGTAAATACGCCTATTCCTTGAGAACATTCTAATAAGGATTTTTTTTTTGTAAAGAGTCCTTACTGAAAACCGTAAAGGGACCAATTTGTAAAATGATGACCGGCATTTGCTGTATTACACAATGCACAAGAGCTGGGTTTCTAATCAACATAAATGGGGCTGGATAAAAGTAAAGTGCTCTCGTTTGGCAAGCTTCCAGCATTTCTCATTGACTTTTCACTGAAGTGCTTAGATGGGTCACCCCACAAAAATAAGTTATCACCAATCCACATAATCGTTTAGGAACATCGGTTCACAGGGGTGTCTGACCACTAGGACCGCTGCGGGGTCCCCACCAATTAGCCCTGAGGCTAGGCCATCACTTAAAAAAGGCTGGACATCCCCTTTAAACTAAAAATCATGCTATAATGACCCCATTCTCTGACCACTGAGGACAGTGATTGACTACAGCAATCACATGCCATATACCTGCACATCACTGCTGATACCTGCAAACAAGCAGCGGCAGCAGTTCTGTAGAGAACGGCACTGGAAAAAGGGTTGAATTTAATGCGATTTTTATTTTAACCAATTGTAGGGCTTTTCTGAAATTTTTACTTATATCGGACAATCCCTTTCATTTTTGCTACAGAAGCTTTTCTGTGACATCAGATTAGACAAGCTAACCTTCCCTCTACTTCTGCGTCAATGAGCCTTGGCTGCCCATGAATTACTGGTTGTCCATCCTTGGGCCACTACTGGTAGGTAACACAGGGAACATCTCACATGGCATGTCGTTTTGGAAATTCTCCAAACAGTCATCTAGCCATCCCAATTTTGCCCTTGTAAATGTCGCTCAGATCTTTAGGCTTGCCCATTTTTCTTGCTTCCAACACATCAAATGCAAAAAGTGTCTGTTCACTTGCTGCCTAATATATCCCACCACTTGATCTGTCCCAAGATCATCTGCCAGAGGTTTTAATGTTATGGCTGATTGTTGTCTAAAATAGCGAGTTTCTGATTCTGTTGTAGCGTGGTATACAATGTACAACCTAATATCGTGTGTCTATTCTGCATAGAGATAAGTACGCTTCTAATGTGTACATAATACATTTGGGAAGTGGGTGAGGAACTTGCGTTGCACTGCTACCCACACCCTCACCAGTTTTACATCAATAACTATGCAGTTTTACTCAAACATGATCCAAGCATCATTTGCGGCACGCGGTTTTCAGATGCTCAAATGTCTCTGGATTCACATCCTTCCATCTGCTGTCTTCAATAAGATTAAAATAATTCTATTAGATCGACATTACAGATTACAATCAGGCAAAGGTCAAAGGCAGGGACAAAGAGGTGCCCCTAGTACAGCTGCCTCCAGATAACTCTATTACCCGTGCCCTGACCTTGTGTTCCTGGGTCCAGGGGCGGCCACTGAGCAGCTTGCAGCTTTAACAAGGTTAATGGAGTTTGCATGTTAGTGAACCCAGACAAATGAAATGTAACATTTTAGATTTTGTATCATGCAATAATAAATCATATTTAATAAAAATAATGGTAAATAATCCATTTTAAAGCACCACACATAGAAAAGCCAGAATTATAGGGGCTTTTTTTCCTGCTTTTTTGTTTTTTTTATTACCGTTATTCTGCTTGATGCTACACACTACCCTGCAAATATTTAATCTTGTCTGATCTATATCATGCAACAGCTTACAAATAACTAGGAGAAATAAATACAGGCTATTCCATTTACATTCTTTCAGTATAGACTTGAAGTGGACTTATCTACACAGTGCTGGTTGGTGGGGGTTTCACAATTAAAACAATTCTATCAAAATAACATACTGTATATCTTATTCTTGATAAACAATCAAAAAGGGTCTGTCTGGCCAATTATTTTTTTAAAGGGATCTTCTGACTTTTTTATTTTGACGACCTATCCTTAGGATAGGTCATCAGCACTGGCGTAACTATAGGGGTCGCAGCGGTCACAATAGCGACAGGACCCCTAAGCCAATGGTGTTGTATGTTTCCCTTTATAAGGTGCACTGCACTGAGAAAAGATTAGATCCCAGGAGACAGCCTGACCAGAAGAGGAGCGGCACAGCAGGAGAGGTAAGTTTGTTTATTTATTTTATAGTCTGATCTGAGGTCTGATATGGGGGTCTGAAGAGTCTGATTGGAGGTCTGATTAGGGGTCTGAAGGGTCTGATTAGGGGCCTGAAGGATCTGATTGGGGGTCTGAAGGATCTGATTGGGGGTATAAAGGGTCTGATTGGGGGTCTAAAGAGTCTGATTGGGTGTCTGAAGGGTCTGATTGGGTGTCTGAAGGGTCTGATTTGGGGTATGATTAGGGGTCTGAAGAGTCTGATTAGGGGTCTGAACGGTCTGATTAGAAACCTAAAAGGTCTGATTGGGGGTCTGAATGGGGGTCTGAATGGGGGTCTAGAGAAGTTTAATGGGGGTCTGGAGGTATAGTTGGGGTCTGGAGGTCTAAAGGGGGTCTGACTGCGGGTCTGGAGGTCTAATGGGGGTCCGATTGGGGGTGAGGAGGTCTAATGGGGGTCCGGTTGGGGGTCTGAAGGTCTAATGGGTGTCTGAATGGGTGTCTGAAAGTCTAATGGGGTCTGATTAGGGGTCTAGAGGTCTAATAGGGGTCCGATATGGGAGTTTGGAGGCCAAATGAGGGTCTGGAGGTCTGGTCTGAGGTCTAATGGGGGTCTTATCTGAGGTCTGATATTGGGGCAGGGTCTGACATTGAGGTCTAATGGGGGTCTGATATGGGGTCTGACAGAGGTCTAAAGGGGGTCTGGTCTGAGATAGGGGGGTCTCATCTGGGGTTTGATATGGGGGTCTGATCTGAAAGGTAAGGGGGTATTTTCTTGTACTGGCACACTATCTGTGTGGTACCAGTATTTTCAGGGGGACTGTTTCTACAGTATAGTATTGGGGATTGGGGGAGGGGGCAGAATGGGGTGTTGAAAAAGTGAGGAGGAAGATGGAAAAATAGGGTCTGATTAGGGGCCTGAAGGATCTGATTGGGGGTCTGAAGGATCTGATTGGGGGTATAAAGGGTCTGATTGGGGGTCTAAAGAGTCTGATTGGGTGTCTGAAGGGTCTGATTGGGTGTCTGAAGGGTCTGATTTGGGGTATGATTAGGGGTCTGAAGAGTCTGATTAGGGGTCTGAACGGTCTGATTAGAAACCTAAAAGGTCTGATTGGGGGTCTGAATGGGGGTCTAGAGAAGTTTAATGGGGGTCTGGAGGTATAGTTGGGGTCTGGAAGTCTAATGGGGGTCTGACTGCGGGTCTGGAGGTCTAATGGGGGTCCGATTGGGGGTGAGGAGGTCTAATGGGGGTCCGGTTGGGGGTCTGAAGGTCTAATGGGTGTCTGAATGGGTGTCTGGAAGTCTAATGGGGTCTGATTAGGGGTCTAGAGGTCTAATAGGGGTCCGATATGGGAGTTTGGAGGCCAAATGAGGGTCTGGAGGTCTGGTCTGAGGTCTAATGGGGGTCTTATCTGAGGTCTGATATTGGGGCAGGGTCTGACATTGAGGTCTAATGGGGGTCTGATATGGGGTCTGACAGAAGTCTAAAGGGGGTCTGGTCTGAGATAGGGGGGTCTCATCTGGGGTTTGATATGGGGGTCTGATCTGAAAGGTAAGGGGGTATTTTCTTGTACTGGCACACTATCTGTGTGGTACCAGTATTTTCAGGGGGACTGTTTCCACAGTATAGCATTGGGGATTGGGGGGGGGGGCAGAATGGGGTGTTGAAAAAGTGAGGAGGAAGATGGAAAAATAGGAAAGTAAGATGTCTGTTTGTTTAACTCTGCAGAGACGTGGCGCGGCTGAAAGAAGTCACCATGGCGGTCTGGTCTGAAGGAGAAGATGAGGAAAGAGAATATCTACATCAGAGAAGAGAAGTCACTGGATGTAAAAGGTACGTATGTGGCGCTGTATGACCCTGTATGTTCTGTAGCGCTGTATGTAATGTTTTCCAAGTATGTCTTTAAAGGGGTTGTCCACTTTATTTTTCGTACGAGCGCTGCCTTCTCTGCTCTGTTTACCTGCTCTTCACTGCAATTGCTGCGGTGAGCAGGTGAACAGAGCAGGGAAAGCAGCTCTCATATCAGCATTGCCCTCTCTTCAAACAGCTGATCTCCAGGCACCCCTACCGGTCTGATATTAATGACCTATCTTTAGGATAGGCTGTCAGTAGTAAAAATAGGACAACCCCTTTAACAGTAGGACTAGAGGGAATGCGTTAGGGTGAGAATTTTGCATGGGGGGGGGGGGGTTCAATTTTTGCCTCAGGCACCAGAAAGGCTAGGTGCACCCCTGCCCCTTGCCATAAAGCACTGAGGGAAGGTGGTGGGGGGGTGGGGCCCAAGCTGAACTCCTGCATCAGGGCCCATGAGCCTTTAGCTACGCCCCTGGTCATCAGTATTTGATTGGTGAGGGTCCAACCCCTGCGCTCCTGTGAGCATTACCCTAGTCCAGCAACTTCATGTTCACTGGTCATGTAGCCTAGGAGCAGCTCAGCTGCTTTGAAATTAATGGGGCTGAGCTTCAATATCAAGCAAAGCCACTCTACGATGGACAGTGCTGTGCTTGGTAGGCTGTATGGAGGCAGCAGTGCTACGGTCTCCTCAAACAGCCGACTGGCAGGGGTCCCGGAGGATACGTCATCAGTATAAAAAAGTCTGAAACCCGCTCAGGCTCAGAAAGGTGTCAAATAATACAATAAGGCATAACTGACCAATTTGCTATAGCAAAAAAAATTGTCGGTACTACTATATGTCATCTAGGAGTAAAGAGTCTAGTATGACACTTAATATCGGGGGTGTCAACGGAAAAGATGAAGGTCATGATAAATCCAGCAAGAAAAATAAATCCACAGCTCTCACTAGTCGATAAAAATTCCATTAATTTCATTCCATTAAAACTGTGCAAAGCACGACAAACAGGCACACAGCCTATGGCCATTTTGCGTCCCTTGCCTCCCCCGCCCCCCCCAAAAAAAGGTGCACAACCCCCTTAAAGCAGTCTTATATTTAAATCTACACGTAACTTCATCTACCCTAAAAAAGCACAATGCGAGCACCAGGTATTTCCCTTGTTTTCATGACATGATGGCAGTTGCTAGAAAATTAAATAAAAAACCTAAATAAAACCATATCAAAACTGTAATCCCAGATGTCACTTCCATTACCCCAAGCTCTTTACTACTACAACGTTTGTCATTTAGAGCATGACTTGCCATTTCTCACTAAACATAGTAAACTTGCCATTTCTCACGTCACATCCCCTTTTCTCACCACTTTGGTGGCTCAAGCACGGGAAAAGTAGCAAATTTTACCGTACAACTGATGTGTGACAAAATGTGCGTAAATAGATTAGTAGGTGTCCCCCAATGTTCTTTCCATATAAAGTATATCTATATGGCATACAGTACCCCTTACTGTACATAAGACTATCAGAAGTCACCAAGAAGTGATTATATGCAAGCACAAAAATACATGCCTTTTCAAATGTTTAATTTAAAGGGGTTGTCTCTTCATCGCTAGGATATGCCCCCATTGTCTTATAGGTGCGGGTCTCACCGCTGGGACCCGCACCTATATCCAGGGCCGGCCTTAGGTGTTCAGGCGCCCTGTGCGAGCTAACCTTGTGGCGCCCCCCCCCCCCAAAAAAAAAAAAACTGCTTGTTGCTGGCATCATGGCATAGGCTGGCTGACTATCCAACCAAGTAGTTACCAGCCCTCACACCCCAAAGGCCGGTGTAATGTTATACTTCCCTAGTTCGTGAGATTTCCCTACCCTCGTCACTTCCGGTCGCACCGGACATGACGTGAGGAGGTGTGCAGCATCGCGCAGGCGCACAACGACAGGTTAGGGAAATTTCACAGCAGAATGCGCATGCGCCAGGAGCCTCGCCGGCGGTTAGGGTAGGGAAAAACTATGGGCCAATGCGCAGTGATCGGATGGATGTTTTCAGCTGAACACCGGCCGACACTGCGCATGCACCGGGAGCCTCACCAGCGGTTAGGGAAGGGAAAAATTTACGTACGGGCCAGTGCTTTTTCCCTACCCTAACCGCTGGTGAGGCCCCCAGCGCATGTCGGCCGGTGTCCAGCTGAGAAAATTAGTTTCCAATGTAGTATTAATAACTAAACAATTAAATAATAAACATATTGCATTGTCTACTTACCACCAGGACAATAAGATGATCTGGACTCTGGCTGCAGTCTGGCTCTGGGGACTCCATTGTCACTCTCTCCCCCCCCCCCCTTCCCTCGTCACTCTCATTAGTCCCCCCCGCCATCACTCTCATTATTTCCCCCCCCCGCCATCACTCTCATTATTTCCCCCCATCACTCTCATTATTTCCCCCCCATCACTCTCATTATTCTCCCCCCATCACTCTCATTATTCTCCCCCCCATCACTCTCATTATTCTCCCCCCCCATCACTCTCATTATTCTCCCCCCCATCACTCTCATTATTCTCCCCCCCCATCACTCTCATTATTCTCCCCCCCATCACTCTCATTATTCTCCCCCCCATCACTCTCATTATTCCCCCCCCCATCACTCTCATTATTCTCCCCCCATCACTCTCATTCTCCCCCCCATCACTCTCATTATTTCCCCCCCCGCCATCACTCTCATTATTTCCCCCCATCACTCTCATTATTTCCCCCATCACTCTCATTATTTCCCCCCCATCACTCTCATTATTTCCCCCATCACTCTCATTATTCTCCCCCCATCACTCTCATTATTCTCTCCCCCCCATCACTCTCATTATTCTCTCCCCCCATCACTCTCATTATTCTCTCCCCCCCATCACTCTCATTATTCTCTCCCCCCATCACTCTCATTATTTCTCCCCCCCATCACTCTCATTATTTTCTCCCCCCCCATCACTCTCATTATTCTCTCCCCCCATCACTCTCATTATTCTCTCCCCCCATCACTCTCATTATTCTCTCCCCCCCATCACTCTCATTATTCTCTCCCCCCCATCACTCTCATTATTCTTCCCCCCCATCACTCTCATTATTCTTCCCCCCCATCACTCTCATTATTCTCCCCCCATCACTCTCATTATTCCCCCCCCCCATCACTCTCATTATTCTCCCCCCCATCACTCTCATTATTCTCCCCCATCACTCTCATTATTCTCCCCCCCATCACTCTCATTATTCCCCCCCCATCACTCTCATTATTTCTCCCCCCCATCACTCTCATTATTTCTCCCCCCCATCACTCTCATTATTTCTCCCCCACCCATCACTCTCATTATTTCTCCCCCCCCATCACTCTCATTATTTCTCCCCCCCATCACTCTCATTATTTCTCCCCCCCCATCACTCTCATTATTTCTCCCCCCCCATCACTCTCATTATTTCTCCCCCCCCATCACTCTCATTATTTCCCCCCCCATCACTCTCATTATTCCCCCCCCCATCACTCTCATTATTTCCTCCCCCCCTCCCCCTTTTCACTCTCTTTTCCACCTCTAGTGTAGCGTGGCCGAGCTCTGTTCGATCCGCGGTACAGGAGCATTTGTTTCCTGTACCCGGCCGGACTGACAGGAAGTGCACACTAAGTGAGCACTTCCTGTCAGTCCGGCCGGGTACAGGAAACAAAAGCTCCTGTACCGCGGATTGAACAGAGCTCGGCCACGCTACATTAACAGCACACAGCAGGCGCAGGCAGGCGCTCAGCCTCAGCCACTCAGGCGGCGCAGAATGAGGGGCGCCGCCAGCCGCCCGAACTTATATAAGCAAGTTTTTTTTTTTTTTTAAACCGCAACGTGCGCCCCCTGCTGAATACAGGGGAGGGGGAGATGGAGGGGGCGGGGGCCCGCCCCGTGGGAAAACATAAGTGCCGCCTCGCCTGACCATATTACATTGCGGGCTGTCGGCCGCCCGGCGCCCCTGTTGCTATGGCGCCCTGTGCGGCCGCACAGCCCGCACACCCCAAAGGCCGGCCCTGCCTATATCAAGAACGGAGCCCCGCAAGGTGGTGGCTGGAGGACTCCGGTCCGACCGCCACCAAGCTGGCTCCCCATAGAAGTGAACGGGAGCATACCATGCATGCTTCCATCCATTTATATATTATTTATATGGAGCCGTGGGACTCGCACCTATAAGACAATGGGGGCATATCCTAGCGATATGCCCCCATTTTCCATGATGAGAAAATCCCTTTAAAGTAAGGTACATTTCTTTTTTTCTTCTGTTGCAAAACTTCAGTGTGAAGAGTAGGGGCAACAATTATTTAAAGGGTTTATCCATGATTAAAGTAAAATCATAACATCATATAGTATATGACAATCACTTTCTAAAAAACCTAGAGCCAGCTGTGCACCTAACATGGATCTAGAACTCCCCAATTCCAATTGCCTATGGTGTGCATCTCTCTCTATTACAGTTTAGGATGTGTGCCCTTTCTGCGGCCGCTCTCTACCTCACAGCTTCTAACAGAAGGATGGAACTGAGCACATGTGTCCACCTCAGCCATAATACTGAGGTGGGTGGAGGAGTAAGGCCTCATGCACACGACCGTTGTTCGGGTCCGCATTCCAGCCGCAGTTTTTGCGACTCGGGTGCGGACCCATTCACTCAATGGGGCCACAAAAGATGCGGACAGCACTCCATTTGTTTCTTCTTTTTACTCAGAATCCTGCTCCAAATCATGCCAACCTATACATCGCAAAGTTTAGCTTTTCTCCGTCTATTATATTTTGCTTTCCCCTGACTGGTTGACTTTTATTCAGTTATAACATTATATAGCAGACATAGTGCCACCCACAAATTCTACTTACAGTGTCCTCCACATCTCCATAGAGAAAGAAGCAAACGGTGTGCACAGCAGATGGCGGATACTCAACTACACTTCATTCACCACCATCCTTCACAATTACAGTGGAGGCTTTGGATAAGTCACATACCAAGAGCTTCTGACAATGACAATGACACTTGCAATTTCCTTCTCAGGAGTGAACTTTATTCAAAACTGTGCACACAGAAAACTTTGATGGAACATGAGAAACTCCAGTCATTATTGCCAGGAACTCCATGACATACTGGTGTGATCGGACTAGGATGTTGTGCTCTGAATTATCTTACATGAAATCACTTACAATGTCTATAAAAGGATACAGTGAAATGTTGTTATAGGAGCTGGCAAAACATTCTGTTCTTCAGCAGGTAGTAGATACTATTTTTATTGTCTGATCAATCGTTTTTCATGTCGAGATATAATTAGGCTGCAATCTGTGCTTTATCCTGCATTTCTATCTACTCACGCTGTTAACATCTCAGGTGACTTCTGTTGTCCTATCTGACAGCGGCATATGATAGAGGGAAGAGCTGAGCTCTGTGATATACAGGCAAAACTCGAAAAATTAGAATATTGTGCAAAGTTCATTTATTTCAGTAATGCAACTTAAAAGGTGAAACTAACATATGAAATAGACTCATTACATGCAAAGCGAGATATTTCAAGCCTTTATTTGTTATAATTTGGATGATTATGGCTTACAGCTTATGAAACCCCAAAGCCACAATTTTGAGCTACCTTGGATTGATTAGCTGACTAGAGTGTGACATTTTGAGCCTAGAATATTGAACCTTTTCACAAATTTCTAATTTTAAGCTTCATTAATGCAATTTCTTTTAATTTGCATTACTGAAATAAATGGACTTTTGCACGATATTCTAATTTTTCGAGTTTCACCTGTATACGTTTCTGTGATCTGGAGAAGGATGACCCTGACAGAACTTCTAGGAGAGACAGTGAGAGTCCCGATTACCCCACCCACACACAGTGATTGACAGCCATCCCTGTATCACTATGTTCACACAGAAGGATGTCAATCATCCTGTGTGGGCAGGGTAAGCAGGACTCTCACTCTTCTCCTAGGAGTCCTGTCACTCTGCTTTTCAGGGTGGGTTCACGACACATCTTTGTCATCGTTTTGATGTATAAAGCGTTGCAAAGTGTAGCAATACAAAAATGTATACTTTAATTTTTTTTACAATGGAACTCTATGGTGATAGCTCCCATAGTATGACATCTGTTGGAGGCATCCATTAATGTCTACATTTTTTAGTGTATGTTAAATGTATGACAGAAAGGTGATGTGAACCCACCCTAACTTAGAAATCATATACAGTACAGACCAAAAGTTTGGACACACCTTCTCATTAAAAGAGTTTTCTTTATTTTCATGACTATGAAAATTGTAGATTCACACTGAAGGCATCAAAACTATGAATTAACACATGTGGAATTATATACATAACAAAAAAGTGTGAAATAACTAAAAATATGTCATATTCTAGGTTCTTCAAAGTAGCCACCTTTTGCTTTGATTACTGCTTTGCACACTCTTGGCATTCTCTTGATGAGCTTCAAGAGGTAGTCAACTGAAATGGTCTTCCAACAGTCTTGAAGCAGTTCCCAGAGATGCTTAGCACTTGTTGGCCCTTTTGCCTTCACTCTGCGGTCCAGCTCACCCCAAACCATCTCGATTGGGTTCAGGCCCGGTGACTGTGGAGGCCAGGTCATCTGGCGTAGCACCCCATCACTCTCCTTCATGATCAAATAGCCCTTACACAGCCTGGAGGTGTGTTTGGGGTCATTGTCCTGTTGAAAAATAAATGCTGGTCCAACTAAACGCAAACCTGATGGAATAGCATGCCTCTGCAAGATTCTGTGGTAGCCATGCTGGTTCAGTATGCCTTCAATTTTGAATAAATCCCCAACAATGTCACCAGCAAAGCACCCCCACACCATCACACCTCCTCCTCCATGCTTCACGGTGGGAACCAGGCATGTAGAGTCCACCCGTTCACCTTTTCTGCGTCGCACAAAGACACGGTGGTTAGAACCAAAGATCTCAAATTTGGACTCATCAGACCAAAGCACAGATTTCCACTGGTCTAATGTCCATTCCTTGTGTTCTTTAGCCCAAACAACTCTCTTCTGCCTGTTGCCTGTCCTTAGCAGTGGTTTCCTAGCAGATATTCTACCATGAAGGCCTGATTCACAAAGTCTCCTCTTAACAGTTGTTCTAGAGATGTGTCTGTTGCTAGAACTCTGTGTGGCATTGACCTGGTCTCTAATCTGAGCTGCTGTTAACCTGCGATTTCTGAGGCTGGTGACTCGGATGAACTTATCCTCCGCAGCAGAGGTGACTCTTGGTCTTCCTTTCCTGGGGCGGTCCGCATGTGAGCCAGTTTCTTTGTAGCGCTTGATGGTTTTTGTGACTGCACTTGGGGACACTTTCAAAGTTTTCCCAATTTTTCAGACTGACTGACCTTCATTTCTTAAAGTAATGATGGCCACTCATTTTTCTTTACTTAGCTGCTTTTTTCTTGCCATAATACAAATGCTAACAGTCTATTCGGTAGGACTATCAGCTGTGTCTATCAGCCTGACTTCTCCACAACGCAACTGATGGTCCCAACCCCATTTATAAGGCAAGAAATCCCACTTATTAAACCTGACAGGGCACACCTGTGAAGTGAAAACCGTTTCAGGTGACTACCTCTTGAAGCTCATCAAGAGAATGCCAAGAGTGTGCAAAGCAGTAATCAAAGCAAAAGGTCGCTACTTTGAAGAACCTAGAATATGACATATTTTCAGTTGTTTCACACTTTTTTGTTATGTATATAATTCCACATGTGTTAATTCATAGTTTTGATGCCTTCAGTGTGAATCTACAATTTTCATAATCATGAAAATAAAGAAAACTCTTTGAATGAGAAGGTGTGTCCAAACTTTTGGTCTGTACTGTACATCTATATATCACAGAGCACAGCTTCTCCACCTGGTAGGTTCCCTTTGAAGCTCAGGAACTCTAGACATTCTACAACCTTCTCACCTACATTGTGGCATGTTAACCTCGTATGCTACTTTCAACCTATTCCCTGTCCCTTGTCACCAGGAACCTTTTTTATTTATTTATCTGAAATTACCATCAGTAATGTAAGGGCACCAAAGGACAGAACTGCTTTGTAGATACAATCTCAAACATTTGGCATAGTTTATCCGTCTAGGAGTGAAGAAAAGTGCTAGTCTCTATCAATAGTGGAGTGGAGCTTTATCAGATCCCTCTCAGGCCTCTGGAACTCATTACACAAAAGGTTCTGTAAGCCCCTAAATGTCAGAAGATAGGTGCTGCATGTGTCCATGGTTAGCTATCACATCTACTATGCAAACATTGTTGCTACCATTACAATCAAGGCACTGCGGTATGTTTTCTAGTACGGAAAGAGAGTAATGTAAAACCCTCCAACATAATTTGGAACAGAGCTGCCATAATAGTAGTATGTATATGAGACCAACAAAGATTTTCTGAGGCTGTGTGTTACTACTCAGCATCTTTTTCAGAACATGACTTTTTCATTATATGACTAGCTCTCCAAGTACATTTTTATAAATGACATATGGCCCACCCAACAATGGCTTAGAGGCCAGGTCTGTTCTGACTTATTACACTGGGATACGCCGATACAAGAAAAACATGTACTAAACACTGGCACAGAAATTAATTTCTCTGTGTGTTACAATAAAGTCACTCATTTTAAGAATGTACATATTTATTTACAGGTGCTGCTACAATGGTACTATGTGGAGGTGCCATTCACTCCCACCATGCCCCAAAACAATTAGAAGTAGTCAAAGGCTATCTATAAATCCCATCCTCTCAGGGATGCAGAGCTGCATGCTATATATCTGGTATTTATATAGTCATTTTCCACATAAACTTCACAGGGGGGCAAAACAAAAAAAAGATGTATACACTACAATTTGTTCAAAGTGTATACATTATAGATATAACAGACCTAAAAGGAACATTAAAAGTAAACGAGATCAGTGTCAAGCATATGATCTTGACACAGTCTTAGGGCTCGTTCACACAACCGTGTAAAGCCCGTGCCCGTATTGCGGACCGCATTTGCGAACGGAATACTACGGAAGCAGTACAGAGTGCTTTCTCAGGTTCCGTTCCGTGCTTCCGCACCGCAAAAAGATAGAGCTTGCTCTATCTTTTCGCGGAACGGAAGGATCGCGGACCCATTCAAGTGAATGGGGCCGCGATCCCTATGCGGCTGCCACACGGCAGGTGCCCCTGCTTAGCAGACTGCAATTTGCGATCCACAGCACGGGCACGGGCTTCACACGGTCGTGTGAACAAGCCCTTATAGAAATACCACAGATAACACAGGGGTTAATCTCTTGCTGATCTGCTCCATCTTCAGCTAGAGACTGCCTGAAGTACTGAGTTTAGTAAAGGAGCAGGGGGCGGATTGCCCATATATCTTACATGTAAATTTTCCGGTGGGCCAATGCCCAGGAGACCGCCTGGGCCCTCCTCACTGCTGGCCAGTGGAAGTTATTGGGGATGTATTTTGTACTGCTGGCAGTATTTTGTGATAGATTGTTGTATTTGGCTCTGTTGGGGAGGTATATTGTGCCCCAATATAGTATTGCTGGCCCTGTCTTCCATCAATTTGGACCCGATTACAAAATGGGCCCACTTTTAGTATTTTTTCCAGGGCCACTTTAATTTCCCAGTCCGCCCTGCAAAGGGGTGTGGCTTAACCATATTTTTGCCTTACTGCAGAAAAGACACAGCAAAGAGGCTCCTGCTCCAGCCACTTGTCTTACAGCTTATCATAGGACAGTGAGGAGGAGGGTGGGGGGGTCCTGCTTATCTGCTGTTATACACAGAAAGAAGATTTCTTCATATATTTCTCAGTTTTAAATGTAATATGAGATAAAATAAGGGAAAGGAGATGATCGGAGGAAGTGCAGGATTCTTTTTTTATGTTGTGCATTTTCGGTGTTTAGTGTTCCTATGAGGCTATGGCAAAAAGCACACACTGTATAGGCCACATGGCCAATTTTGTATGGAGACTGCAACAAAGCGCCATACAATGCACACGGCTGGGACGTTCAAATCCACACAATGACCTATTTTTCGCCGATTTCTTGCGGATTTCGCCATTTGTATTGACAACACAATCATATTTTGCCAATGTTTTGCAGCCATATGTTGGTAATTGTAAGCCTTGTGCACTTACTGGTTCTCAATATATTGCTGAGCTTACTCCACTTTCTCTCCTTTTGGTGAGTTCATTGATGCTGACATCTCTCCGAGAGCTAATGCCTTTGCAAACGTTGCTGTAGTCTGCACAATTTGTCAGTGTCGAGCACTTGCATGGTACCTAGCAGACACGTTATCTTATGGCCTAATCACATGGCAAATTACCCCCTACCCTTCTGCCCACATGCAGCTTCTAAAGCATTTCTTTTTCCAGGAAGTACTCAACTACATCAGCCTTATTATCCTACAGCCCTCCTAAGAAACATATGTCAGTGTACAATTTTCAATTACAGAAAAGGCCCTCCAGATAACGAGCAAAGATCAGTATTTTTTTTAAGAAAAAGAGTGAAAGCAGGCCAATGTGCTTTTGCAAAAAATTCTCATGTAGAAAACTTATAGGTACCTATATAAGTAATAAGTTTTGATATGTCTGCTTACTGACTTCTATTTTTTTTTTAAGTACTATATTACTAGAATTTTCTTGTATGACACATCCTACTTTTGGTTTATGTCTACCTCACATACATCTATGAGAATGTTACTGTATGTTTGTACACCTTTTTTAGGTATACATCACCCCAAACATGAAGTGATCACAGTTGCTATGTGCACTGTAAAATAACACCAATTATTATTTTTACCCACTGTACACTAAATCCATACCAAAATAAGAAAATGTGTATGGACAACGGTGCCGTGATTTCCAGATCCAAACAATGAAACCCCAACTTTCAATTTTTTTCAGATTTGAAGGTTTGTCTTACTGGTATTTTTAATGGCCTAAAAATGAAAGAAGCCATACTTGGCTCACTGATACCCGCTCCCAGTCTAGGGCTTCCAAGGTCCCCCAGGGGTCTCTTCCAAGGTCCCCCAGGGTGTTTACTGCCTGAACTATGGGCAAGTGCATCTCATTTTCATTGCAGACATTTTTATATCAGATTCAATTCAAACTTATTTCAATGAGTAATTGTCCCAAATCAATTACCGTACGTTTATATGGTGGTATAATGATAGTATAATTTCTAGGCATACCTAGAATCAACAATGCCAAAAAAGATTTATCTGTAGCATACAAAATGTCTGCCTGGTGCCACATTACAACTGACCCCATAGTCTTTTGTACACCATGTTGAAGAGAAAAGCTCTAAATTTTCAATGTAATGGATAGAAATTCTAGTAAACCTATTCTGAACTTGAAAGAAAAACGCACAGTAAACCCATGTTTGGAAAGGTTCCAACTATAGTGACATCCACGTTCTGCCAACTAAATCAATCAGTTCAATGCCACCCTGGGCCGCTCTACCTTAAATTACCTGTCAGAAGACTTTTAAATATCCGGGGGTTGGGTAAGATGTCTGGAAGCTGCCGGCGCTTGATTAAAGATCCTGATTTATGAGAGAGAGGTGCTAGGTATCTGTGAAATCAAGTTTACTGGCGGCCAGATTCTCCAGCGACTTGCTGAATTTCTCTGTTCCTAGCACAGCGTTCTCGTTGATGTTTAGGACAGAGCAAGTACCATAAGAGTCATGAGAAATGTGATTATTATGTGACCACGAGCTGAAGTAATGAGAGGGTGGCTACATGATGGAAGACTGTATTACATCTGATGAAATAACCTTACGGATGTAGGGAAAACATCAAGATATCTACTGAGGCATCTCTAGCTCTATTTGGCTCAATGTATGAGATTTCTGGGATTTGCAAATAAGACTTTCTGTCCTAAAAATGTGAGAACTATAAAGCTGTAACATGCCATAGAGTCAGATGTTTCTGCACCACGGATTCTTTTCCTTGGGCTTGTTCTTTACAAACTGTATGTTATAGGGTCACAAACATACATAGGAATTCGTATTCACATTTTAACCCTGAAAAGCCTTATTGCTGTATAAAACTCCTTTTAGGGAATGCACACACAGGGCGAAATGCTGAGGATCTGCTGTCATGCATCTGCATGTCCACAGTGTATTACAATACCGGCAAAGTGAATGCAATTTAGTCGCATCCACATGAAAAAAATCTGCACAGTAAACTGAACTGAAGTGCAGATTGCATGTAGAATTACGCTGTGAATTTCACAAAGTGCAGCACAATCCGCAACAAGGGTGCTTGGAACGCCTGTGGATTTTGCAGACGATTTTGCCACCGTACAATATGTTTTGTGTCGACACAATCTTAGTGCATGTTCACATGGGAGAAATGCGATGATTACATAGCCTGTGGAACGGAAAGCTAAGGCCTAGTTCACACGAACGTTTTTTTTGCGGGTGTACGGGCCGTTTTTTTGTGTTCCGTATACGGTCCGTATACGGAACCATTCATTTCAATGGTTCCGCAAAAAAAACGGAATGTGTTCTGTATGCCTTCCGTTTCCGTTTTTCCGTTTTTCCGTTCCGTTGAAAGATAGAGCTTGTCCTATATTTGGCCGTAAATCACGGGTCGTGGCTCCATTCAAGTCAATGGATCCGCAAAAAAAACGGAACACATACGGAAATGCATCCGTATGTCTTCCGTTTCCGTTCCGTTTTTTCTGAACCATCTATTGAAAATGTTATGGCCAGCCCAATTTTTCCTATGTAATTACTGTAAACTGTACATGGCATACGGAAAAACGGAACGGAACAACGGAACGGAAACGGAAACACAACGGAACTCAAAAACGGAACAACGGATCCGTGAAAAACGGACCGCAAAAAACTATAAAAGCCATACGTTCGTGTGAACTAGGCCTAAGGCTGAGCTTTAGGGTTGATTAGCCTCATTAAATGGGACTAATCAGTGTGCGGCCGCCCGCCGCAGTCTCAGCGCTGGCAACAGAAACTGTGGCAAGATCAGGCAAGATGCTTCTTTTTTTTTCTGCGGACTGAAAAACGAAGCGTTGATCACTGCCTACCAGTGAGAACAATGGGTGGCAGATTTGAGGCGTTTTTTTTTCCACTTTGATCCTGATATCTGCATGAAAAAAAAACCTCCATATGAATGAGGTTTAGAGGATCTTAAAGCATTGTAGAAAAGCCCCTTTTACTATTCATGGCACATTAATGATATAAAAGATTTCCTTTAGCTTTTTTTTTCTTTTAGCTATTAAACACACTTAGGTCGTGGACATTTGATATGGATACATAGTAACATAGTTTAGGCAGAAAAAAGACATTTTCCATCCAGTTCGGCCTGTTATCCTGCAAGTTGATCCAGAGGGAGGCAAAAAAAAAAACCTTTGAGGTAGAAGCCAATTTTCCTCACTTTAGGGGAAAAAAATTCCTTCCCAGATGGATGGTGATTTGTATCCACGTAACGTTCCTATAACAAGACTAAAGTTTTAAAGTAAAGGGCCAGGGAGGGCCATGTGCACCCTGGAACAGATGCTGGCGGTCACTTTAGTAAGGCTACTTTCACACTAGCGTTCGGGTTTCCGTTCGTGAGCTCCGTTTGAAGGAGCTCACGAGCGGACCCGAACGCAGCCGTCCAGCCCTGATGCAGTCTGAATGGAGGCGGATCCGCTCAGGCTGCATCAGTCTGGCGGCGTTCAGCCTCCGCTCCGCTCGCCTCCGCACGGACAGGCGGACAGCTGAACGCTGCTTGCAGCGTTCGGGTGTCCGCCTGGCCGTTCGGAGGCGTGCGGATCCGTGCGGATCCGTCCAGACTTTCAATGTAAGTCAATGGGGACGGATCCGTTTGAAGATGCCACAATGTGGCTCAATCTTCAAGCGGATCCGTCCCCCATTGACTTTACATTGAAAGTCTGAACGGATCCGCGCAGGCTACTTTCGCACTTGCGCACTTGCGAATTTTTTTAAAGTTATTAATGCAGACGGATCCGTACTGAACGGAGCCTCCGTCTGCATTAATATGAGCGGATCCGTTCAGAACGGATCCGCCCGAACGCTAGTGTGAAAGTAGCCTAAACCGTAGCCTGCCCTGTTGTATTTGTACATAATGATTTTCACTTTGCTATAAGTTGTTGGTCGAGTAAGAAATATAAAGGAATCCTTTAAAACTGACAGTAAAATATGTAAAACCAGAAATGTCTACAACAAACAAGCAGAGGCAATGGTTCACCTAATCTTCCCCATGAAGATGTCATCTGTTTTTGCAATAGTTATATTGCCGGTGGGCACAGTGAGCATTTCTCCAATTTGTCTCAGCTACTGGAGGGTATACAAGTCAGAACATGACCTCCACCCGGCCCTGCACCAAAATCTGGCGCTGAGTCTACGATATTTCATCATCAAATCTCACTTGAAGCTTTCAAGGGAGGAAAAGCAAGAGATTAATTAACCTGTAACTAATTGACTGATTCAGTTCACAAAAGGCCACTGGGCTTCATCTTCTACTCTCATTCTGTGTCACCAGAGACAAGCACGGGCTTCGCAATTAATAAAGCTTTTATTCCCAGAACCAAAGGGATAGCGAGGCACAGAGGAGTCTGTTATGAAATTGTTGCAGTTTTCCTGTCACAAAAAAAGGCCTAAACAAATAATCAATTCCCTGTGTATTCCGCTTATCAGTCAGGTCCTACCAGCAACGACAGAGAAATAAAGAGGATAAATGACTGGAGGTTTGCTTTGTTTTGCTGTTAGACACAGGCGCGGGTGGCGAAGGTGGAGCCATGTGAATTGTATAAGACAACCTGAGGAACATGGGCAGATACCATCAGGAATACTATTTCCATACTATTATGGGACTAACACAATCATAGAGAGCCCAAGGTTTCATGGGCAATGTAATTTTGGGCACAATGACGGAGGCAAGAGAATACCTTAGGGAAAATGTCTAACAAATGGTGAATTAGTATAAACTGCTGAGAAAAAAATAGCATGGCAATTTTCATTTTCTTCAAAACTTCCATCTTGAGAAACATGGCGTAGCGAGAATTAAAGGCTGCCACTATACCACATGAACAGCTTTCATAGCCATAAAAGACAGTCCTGGCATACAAATTGTACCAGTTCGATGTGTCTACATGCTGAATTTACATTGTTACACTTGGCCTACTTTAATTGTGGCTTCCACGATGGACTATTCAACACAGTAAAATGTTTGGTACCACTGTCTGACTGCAGAGTATGACTGGCAAGCGTTCAACCTGGAGAAATCAGTCAGTTTTAGGCTATTTTCATAGCTATGTATTGGCAATTTGGCAGGCTGTTCTGGGAACAGCCTGCTGGATCCCTCTGCATTCCGGCATCGCTGGAAGTTTGAACATTGCTCTCCCCCTGAGCTAAACAATTAAAGGGGGTCTGTCGGCAGCTTTGACCATGCTACACAGTTCAAAGTGCTGGAGGGGGATGGGAAGTGGTATATGAGGATTCATTCTACCAGATTTTGCTCTTGTAAGTGCACTAGAGGAAGAGCTTCACAGTAAAATTATTTCTGCCTTAAAAGGGATTTCAAAGGTTTAAATACCGATGACCTATCTTCAGGATAGGTCATCAGTATCTGATTAGTGGGGGGCCGACACCTGGGACCCTGCTGATAAGCTGTTTAAGAAGGTACTGTGCTCCTGTGAGTGCCGCAGCCTTCTCCATACAGTATACAGCGACTATGCTTGGTATCGCAGCTCAGTCCCATTCACTTCAGCTGCACCTAGGCCATGTCACTGATGAAAGTGTCATCCCTCGATCTAGGGAACGCTGCAAGAAGGCTGCAGTGCTACTGTGAGCGTTGCTGCCCTCTCAAACAGCTGTTCGGCAGGGGTCCTGGGTGTCAGTCACCCACGATCAGAGGATAGGCCATCAGTATTTAAGTCTCGGAAAACCCATTTAAGCTGCTTTACAGCCCCTCTTCTCCGCTTAAGTGACAGCTGTAGAGGTCTTCTGGTTGGATGCTACAGCTGTCACAAAGAGCACAGGGGTGGTTGCGTGAAGCAGAGAAGACTTCACAGTGAAGCACTATCTACTGGGCTCTTTCCGAAGCAGTGCCTGGCAGAATAAAAGTTCAGATTTACACAACACCTGATAATAACAGCTCAGCAATAAGCATGTTTGTCCTGCTCTCCTTTGCCCTTACCTAGTACTGTCAAGAGTGGTCAAAACTGCTGACGGACTGCCTTCAATAATGTGATCCCTCCTTTTAGTGACAATTCAAATTTTAGTTGAGACAGAGTGGTAAAAAGTATACAGGTCCATATAGGGTTTTCTTTACAACAGGAATCAATGGGTGAAATATGCCACTGTATCCTATACCGTGTCATACATCACAGCCTCAGATCAGAAGTATACAGTGAGGAATACTCCCAGCATATACCAGCAATGGACAGAAAAACAAGATCTAAACACAGCCTAGGTTGGGCAAGCTGTGGTCTTATTAATTTCCTTATCTATTTTGACTGTGAAGTTTTATAGGAGATTGTTGGAACATGAAGTCTATATCCTCAAGGTTTTCAACAAATGGAGTAACCAGATGCTGAAGGATACCAAGGCACCTTGTCCTAGTATAGCCTCTACATGTCATATAATGAATTCTATTTACTGACAGCCAGTATTAAGCATATCTGTATTACAAGAGTTCACAGTACATCATCTGACTATGGCTTTTATTCAGCTGCTGGCATTAGCTTATACATCTGCAGACAGAAAGCATCAAATCACACTCACTAACACTATGAGACTTAAACAAACTATTCCGTTGACCGGAGGAACCACAAGAACCCGCTCTTAAGGTACTAATGGGGATTTTATAGGGTTCCTACTAGACTTCTTGTAATTTGTTAGGCACATTGTTGTATCCGGCATGATTTATTGTGGAAAATATCTGCTTTATGAGGTGCCGCCATGGTTTGCAGCCACTCAGACGGGCTGAAAATCCCCTTACTGTTTTAGTGTGTGCTGGCCTATCTTAACAGTGGATTAACCCCATGTTTTGCAGACCTCTGATATATCCTTCAACCAAGTGAAAACCTAGTGCAGAGAATAGGGCTGGATTTTAATTAAAGGAGTTTTCCACATGATAGATAATAAATGTCTGATTGCAGGTGGCCCCAATAATCACTAGAATAGGTGTTCCAAGATTGAATGGGGCACTGGTCGAGCATGTGTCCTGCTGCTCCATTCAATGTCTATGGGGCTAATGACCTTACAAGCATACTATACGCTGAAGCTATCACTTGCATATTTAAAGAAGTGTACTCTATAAAAAAAAGATGCGGGTGAGGGAATTCATGAGCCTATGTTTAAAGGGAATTCATGAGCCTATGCTCAAAGCAATCAGCTGAGTGTCCACTTCCTCTATGAGTGTTAGATTCCTTGGAGCACTCCTTTCTCCTGCAGTGTACTTCCCATGAATGGCATGGATTGGTCAGGTCAACCAAAGAAGAAGCTCTCGTTTATGGCTCATAGATGAAAGTCCCAAGTGACAGACCCCACTCTATGACATCCATGTGTTCTAATAAAGTAAACTAACAAACTGCAAACTCCCATCAGGAATGGAAGCATGTTTAATCCACTGAATACTTTGAAATCCACGTGCTGCCATTTTGGACTATAAACAATGAAAACGCCAGCAGATGTCAACCATTCTAGAACCACATACCTGCATCGGATTGTAACTTCCATGACACCATGATGACATGTGGGTGTTTAACAAGGAGGAATGCTCCAATTATCAGCCTCCTCTAAACATAATGTAACCTTAACCCTCAAGATCATGTATATGTTAGCCTATATTCAGCCATATATTTTTATTATATCTATATTTTAATTGCAAATCTTCTTATTGTGTTTCTTTGGTTTTCACAAACTAAAAATGCTCATTCAAAGTAGGTTGCCGTGATCCTCTAAAGAATTCCCTTCACAGCAACAGGCTTCAAAGGGATTATCATCTCCCTCTGTAGCCATGATCTGCAGATGGTACCGGCTGTTAAGGCTTTGCTCTTCTTGCCGTGTCTGACAGGTAAATTGTTTGCAGTTTTGCCAGATCACTGAACGTTGCGATCAAAACTAACCCCCTTTACCTTACTGCCAAATACGTAGGTTTCCAATTTTTACTTTTTATCCTCTCGTAGGATAAAACATTGTAATTCATTCTATTACCATATACAAAAGCCCTCTAGACCAATGTAGACTTGTCCAGATATTTAACCATTAGGATATGTTCCACCGCTACCATGGATGTGTGATTGAAAAGGTTCTCTAACGGTTAAAAAAGTCTTGTACGTTATAGGTACTTTGGGATTCCTTTAAGGATAAGAAAAGGTTGTCTGAGGTCCTCTGTAGATCTTTGTTAGACTGCACAGCAGGTTGGTATCACCTCTGATGCATCAAGTGCATGAAATTATGTTGCACTTAGTGTAATTGTTCCCAATTTTCCATTTTTTTTTTCTGCACAGCAGAACTAAATGCGCCATTAACACATCCAGATAGTTTAAAAGCCCCACCACGCTATATTGGATGGTTACCTAGCACCATCCAGACACTGTGGAGCAATGTGGAATGAAAGAACCATCTCATGCTATGCTAGAAAGGGTCAGTGAATTCACAAGAAACATCTCCTAGACATACACTGTTAGAGACCTATCAGAAACAGAATGAGGAACATTTGGGATGTACTAAACATGACTGAAGGTCTGCAATGAAATGTAATCTTAGGATTTACACGACATAGCAAGGGGCAGATTACACTGCCACACTGCTCATCTGCCATTGATGAATATGTCTATACCAGCTTTTCCCTTATGTGCCTGTCACGTCAGAGGTGGCCAAAGAGGCAGCATCTCCGCATTAACTGCACATAATATAGGGCCCATTTACTATTCTGTCCGCACCTAAGATGTGGTGTATTTTAGACACATTTATTAACTGTATTGCTAAAAATGTGAACATCTGTAGAAGTTTAAAGGGGTTGACATGATTGATGTAAACAATATAGTACATGAGAATGTCTTTCTAACAAATATAGAACCAGCCTCGTACCTCACATGGATCCAGAGATCTCCTATTTATTGCTCCACTCGTTCTGCTAGATTTATTGGCAGCTCAGTGGGCATGTCCTTTCCCAGGTGCTATGTCCTTTCTGCTGTAGTTCTTTACCTGTAACTGTCACAACCTCTAACAGAAAATATGGCTGGTTGCAGTTGAAGATTTATACTGAGCGCATGTGACCACCTCAGTGAGGTGGACACAGAAATAAGGAAAAGAACAAACAGCAGGAGGCGCTATACAGATACATTTTATTGAATAACTCAGTGGTTATATTAAAGTTTTAATTACATCTAATTACAAAAATATTTGGATCCAGGTGCTGGTATGAAAAATGCTGCATATTATTCGTGGCACAACCCCTTTAAGGCTAGGTTTTCAGGTTCAGGTTTTCGGATGGAGTTTTTGAAGCCAAAACCAAAAGTGGATTTAAAACAGAGGAAAACCTGAACATGGAAACTCAGCCTAAATATTAGCATTAGTAAAAGTGAGGTAATGTGTTGATGTAAACTATCATTCTGTATAGAGTATTGTACTTTGGGCAGCCAAATACACATGCTAGCTCCATGGTATTGCCAACGACATGGGGGCGTACCATTACAATGAAAGTACATGGTCTATAAGCTACACGTGTGTCAAAAGACTATAAACATAGACAGTGTAACATCCAGAGCAGCTGTCCATAGCAGAAATGAGAATGGGGTCCTATGGTTACATCTGTCACCTAGTACCAGGATTGTCCTAATCTTCAGATGCCCAGCTGGTAGCATTAATGCTACTTTGGCTAAGCCAGGGGCACCGGGTTTCTGTATGTCATCAGTCCATAGGGGCTTACAGATATGTACAGTAAAGTGCATGCTACTTGTGAAAGCCTGAAGGTGCAGACTGGTAAATCAGTGTATCCTATTAAATCGCTTCCTTTTTCCTGACCTATTTCCACCATGGAAATACACAGTGAGGAAGCCACTACTAAATACTAATGGATAGTGTTGCTTCCAGCAATGCACTGTACTTCATGTAAAGATGATGATAATTACTTTTATAAATAGTGCCGCTATCCAAGACATCAAAGTAATGCCAAAAGTAGGAACTAATGCGTTTACTTAACTGGGGGGGAGAACGTTGTGCTGCCAATATGTCAGATATTTATACTGTATACAGCAGAGTGTGGACCCACCTTGATCTCAGTAAGTAGGTGCCCTGCAGCTGTTAACACTTATTCTAACAGTCAGCAGTCTAACAAATGCTACAACAGGTTACAGGCAGCTTGGTAACGCTGACTCGGAGCTTATTTCCATCCAGTAGTTTCAGCAATAATTACTGTTACAACTTATATATTATTTGATATGTGGTATAGGAGTGTGAAATGAGAGGCAAATTTGCAAATATTTTCCATGAAAGCTGCTTTCTCACCAGGACAGTTATTCTGGCACATTGATCAGCTGATCGCTGCAGGTCATGCCTGGCTACTCGTTTCTTTTGCAGAGACCCCTGCAGGGGAAAAGTGACACTGCATGATGACAATTAAAATGAATGGCCATCAATGAAACATATGGAGTGGATCTCTTTACTGACTCGTAGTGGAAGTAAGGGGGCTGCAGATATAAGACAAACCCTTTAACGTGACAACCATCAGCAACTGCCTGGGGTTTCGCCTTCCCCTGTATCTAAACTACAGGACATCTTCAAACTGTATGAACTTTTTTGAACCTTACTATGTTATCTTTCCCATTGCGATCAAACATTAGGGAGCTCTTCAGCCGTCTTCTGATCGCACTAACATCAGTGGAGTCCACTGGACTTTATGGTATTATTGATGACAAGAATAGTGCAGTCTGCAGCACAGTTCTTACTGTCGGATACCAGATCCCTGACCGTCCTGTTACAGGGACAACTGATTGTTATATAGGCATAGCCAGCCTGCCTTATATGACAACTGGATGTATTAGGGATGGCAATGAAGCTGGCCATACACATTACTACTCTTGCATGGATGGGTTTTCAATGGGGAGAGATGAATAAGCCATTGCCATACATGGGGGCTCAGGACAACCCAATATATATATAAGGTGGCTCCCCAATCCCGTTGAAATTCATCTATTATGCACGACCACCTTTGACATATCACACAAGGACCGTGATGTCATCCAACCAGCGAATCATCTAGGCAAGAATGGACTGCTTTTCTTTACAAACACATTTAAGTAAAACGACATAAATCATCCATCATCTAGTCTCCGATTTCTTCAGTCTAAACGTCTAATAAATCATCTCCGGCTTATTATCAGGCATGTGGACTGATCTGGGGGTAAAAGCAGGGGACGGTATGAGATCATCCCATCACATATAGAGGTCTGAGCATTCCAGACAATGATCCTATGACATGGCATTTCCCAACGCGTCAATGACTTTAAGGTCTGTAGTCTTGGCTCATTTTCAGCTTCTTGTTCCCGTGCTGAGATGGTATTGTGTGCTATTGTCCTCTGGAATGCCTGTGTTCTGAATACTTCTCAGCTTTGGAAAGATATCCTTGTAGGACTAGATGCACAGCTGTGTCATGGTTAATTTCCCTGCTCCCCTCCTCACATTCCAGCACATAGAGATGATGTTCTCTGTGGTGGCAGCGGGGGAAGGGGCTTCTCACTTTTAGTCACTGGTTATTTATAACGTAGTGCTGTTTCTAGTGTGTTATGTCATCTGTACTCGCTCGTACAATAACTGTAAATATTGCAGTGGATATATGATATTCTTATGTGGATCGTTTGCCAAAGACAGCAGCATTTCGGTACATAAGAAAGCAAATAAGTGTGGTCTACAGCAATGGGATGCAAGCCAGTCATCATAAAAGTCAGAGTGACGTTCATTGGAAGGAAGGCAACAGATGGCTGGGTTATAGGGGGCGGTAATGGCCCACTGGGTACTGGAGCGCAACTTACAATGAGAGGCTATTTAGTAAAAGAAATGTACATGGGTGCTGATGTTATAAGCTCCCACTCTTGCTCACATTTTCATCTTCGGGATGCTTGAGTGCAAGAACCCTGAAAGAACCAAGGGTAGTCTACATGAAGAAAAGGGCCTTAATATATCTTCAGAACACAGACACTCATTGGGCAGATTTAGAAAAACTGGTGTAAAGGCAACCAATCAGATTCCACTTTTCATTTTCCAAACCAGCGCTGAAGACTGTAAGGTGGAATCTGATTGGTTGCTTTAGGCACCTAAGCCAGAGTTCCTTTACATCAGTTTTGATACATCTCCCCCGTTCAGTTTCAGTTGTACCTTCCTTAAATAAGCGATGCCAGAAATCCAGTCATCTAGACACTTGCATTATCATAGAGATAACATGGCCACCCAAGCCAAAGACATGGTCATGGGATATTAATTGATTCCCTGCTAACATTGGGCTTAGGAGTCCAGTGGGAAGTCCTAGTTAGCGATTGACCGCTATTTCTGTATTCACACTCATACAAGGTAGGCTGTATTCACACTCAAACAAGGTAGGCTGTATTCACACTCATACAAGGTAGGCTGTATTCACACTCATACAAGGTAGGCTGTATTCACACTCATACAAGGTAGGCTGTATTCACACTCATACAAGGTAGGCTGTATTCACACTCATTCAAGGTAGGCTGTATTCACACTCATACAAGGTAGGCTGTATTCACACTCATACAAGGTAGGCAGTATTCACACTCATACAAGGTAGGCTGTATTCACACTCATACAAGGTAGGCTGTATTCACACTCATACAAGGTAGGCTGTATTCACACTCATACAAGGTAGACTGTTTTCACACTCACACAAGGTAGGCTGTATTCACACTCACACAAGGTAGGCTGTATTCACACTCATACAAAGTAGGCTGTATTCACACTCACACAAGGTAGGCTGTATTCACACTCATACAAGGTAGGCTGTATTCACACTGATACAAGGTAGGCTGTATTCACACTGATACAAGGTAGGCTGTATTCACACTCATACAAGGTAGGCTGTATTCGCACCCATACAAGGAAGGCTGTATTCACACTCATACAAGGTAGGCTGTATTCACACTCACACAAGGTAGGCTGTATTCACACTCATACAAGGTAGGCTGTATTCACACTCATACAAGGTAGGCTGTCTTCATACTCATACAAGGTAGGCTGCCAGTCGATGGTTGAGACTTCCCACTGGACTTTTTAGCTCATAGAATAATTCATGCTAAATTATTTTGCAACCCGCTGTATAATATGCTGCCCACAGATAGGACTGCACGTTCATTGTGACAGGTTCCCTACTATTATATGATTATAGCACATACACCATCAACGTGGTTAGTGAATGATTAGGTAAGTCAGCATTTAGAAGAAGTCTGATAATTCTACACACATATTGTAAAGCACAAGTTAGTATTTCAATCATCTAAAAGGGGTTGTCTGACCTAATTTAAAAAGAAAAATGAATGACAAGCAGCAAGTGGTAAAAAAACAAGAAAAGCACTCCACCATCCCAACAGCTCAACAGTGTTGTGAGTGCCTAGACTACATTTGACTGCTGAGATCACATGTCATTTGTGCAGACATTACCACTGAGGCCAGTGACTGGGTGCAGCAGTCATATGACTACAGACAGGACATCATCAACTGATGATCTGATCCAACAGGTACTGGAAACAGCAGGGATAAGAACCACTGGAAACAGCACTGGAAATATATAGCTTTGAAAAGCTTTTTATTCTTATTTTTATTCTTGTTTCCTGTCTCTTATTCATTTTTATTCAGGTCAGACAACCCCTTTAAGTATCAAAGGCATCCAACTCTCTAATCGGGCCTGATTTTATTGTAATAACAATCATAATGAACAACTGCCATATTGTGCTACTACATCTCAAGTGGGATATTTTACAGCTGAAGTCATAGGAGCGAATTTATCATGTGGGGAATATTTGAAGTAATTTTATCTTGAGTCTGTGTATTTTATGTCACATTTATCAATTGTCACATGTTGTTTGATAAATTTGTCTTATCCTTAAACCTAACACTGTAGTCAAGAAAATCTCCTCCAGTTTTCCTACTCCACCCTCTTCCTGGAGTGAGATGGCCACTTTCCCACCCATATTTCAAAACTAGAGTGAGTGGTGTAAAAATGTAAAAAGTCACAACATTTTTACATTGTAAAATTCTGGAGTGAAGGTATGATAAATTTGAGCCATAGTCCGCTTAACCACTATCACTACTGGGTCTTTTAGTTATGGCTAGCTAGTGTCGTACCATAGACTTTACAGCAATATCCTGGTTACTGTAACTTTAAACAATACACATGCTTTCTCTATTATAATCTTATGGTAAAAGACAATTTTTCACTGATTTTGTGTTTCTTACTTCCAGTTAAATAATGAGCGGGGAAATGTTTTATAGCCTGTTCTTCTTAATTAAAATGAATTCTTTTTTACCGGCTTTTGTAATTGATTTTGATTTGAGTCATTTTATTTCATAATTGAAGCTGAAAAAAAAAACCTATTTATTTAATTATTAATCCACTTTTTAGATATTAAAAACCAAATACCAAGGGCTCCTTCGCACAAGCAATGTACATGCATGTTTGCTGTTCGGGTGTAGAACGGACGGCACATGAACTGAACCCTGGCACTTTATAGTCATTGCATGGCCGATTTACCATCAGTCTGTGCAGAGAAAACCGCAGCATGGACTACTTTGGTCTTGCGTTGAACTATCACTCTATTTATCTATCATATATACATTCGTACATTACATATTTATCACATATCTGCCAACCTATCAATTTTTATATATCTACTTATAATCAATGCAATTAACGGTGTATATATATAATCATATATACTGTAGTAGATGAAGTAATTAAAAATATAACTATGAACAAAGAACAAATAAACTGAGCCGTTAAGGCTACAGTTACACAAAATAAATGGCTGTGCCACATGGTCATTTTTAGCCCTTTTTTTAAGGTCCACTGAATAAAGGTCGTCAAAACACAGGACACTGAAATCAATGAGACCATTTTAATGCTCACCTCATCCAGTTGCATGTGTGGGGACAGGCTTTAGAACCTGACGCTCCCAGCGTGGTGACGTCACATGATGTAATGGCATTGCGCTGGGAGCCCAGCAAGGAGCGAGTGTCCCCACGCGTGACATAGAAATAAAATCCAGAAGGCTGTGAAAAAGTGTAGAGATGCACAGAAGCTGGAATAGGGAACGCGCCTGGCTGCCTATCACCGCAGACGTCTCACATGAAGATGTGCTCATCCCAGGGGGTGAATGAAGGAAGTGATTATTATAAAGAAAGAAAAAAAAAAATCATCCTGACATTGGAAGTAGCAACATTAATGAATTTCTCAGGGAGTTATTACTTTTACCCCAGTGATATAAATCCTATTACCATCTATTAAACGCCAGCAGAGTTGTAAAGACAAAGGATTAACTGTTCCCCCAGCATCACATTGAGAAACGCTGCGATAACAAAGGGTTAACTAATCAAGTAAGGGATTTAACAATTTTAAAAAAGACAGCAAAATAAATTGAATCACAGTTTTGTCATTTCTTCTGTAATTAAGTAACATTTTAACATTTAAAACAAGAATATGCCTCCCAAAAACAAATGAATATAAGTGATCAGGCCCTTCTTCAGGATTACATATAAGAGATATAAGAGATGTAAAGAATGGTAGACGGTAAGTTAGGTCAGCTGAACCCGCTGAGTGGTTCTGGCTTGACTTTTGCATGACCATTTCAAACGTTACAACTGTGAGGAAGGAAATGCATGAAAATACACCCCCATCTCAGAGCTCAGGGGAAATAGCGACGATGCTCTATAATGCTCTATAATTTTAGCTCTATTACCTTTGATCACTAAACTAAATCCTACATTGCAAAAATATGCTGCTCCGAGGCTCTTGTGCAGCAAATGGAAATGATATTATCTTCTATAAAGCAGCCAACAATGCTGCTGAATGTGCGGACTGAACAAAGCAAAGCAAATATCAATAAGGTCCCTGTCTGGAGCCTCTGGAGAGCCTCATTTCAGGGAGCAGAAAACAGCGCTTTAACTGTTGGAATATCGATTGCTCCATGAGCAGGGATATGAATGAATGAATCACGTTCCTAGTGTGCGCAGCCGTAATTATTACCACACAGTCACTTCCTGCAATATGGCTGACGCTGACTTAACCCTTCTGCAGCTAGAACGGTAAGAGGATGTGGAAGGAGACTTTTAAGACTTGACAGCTGACATAAACAATGGACCTTAAACACATACGATCTACGTCTATGTCTATGTGGTCTTACCAGCTCGTTTCTTCTCGGTTTTTCTTATTATTTCTACCATATCATAGTAATTTGAACCTAATCATTGAGATGTGATATCACTTTGGAAGTAAAAATACAGCCTTTTTGAAGTCATAATGTGACAGAATTTTTCATAACAGAAAGGCAAGATCTTCCACCAGAATGATTAAAAATGGTTGTGGAGCCAAAGTTCAATTGTCTAGCTGTCAGTGACCGTGCAACACCCAAGACAGTAGAGAGACGGCAGAGAAAGAGAGGTCTTAAAGGGGTTGTCTGGACAGATAAAAAGTTGTTTACTGTTTTGAAAACTGATCAATGTTCTTTAATTATGAAAGGTGCATCAAAGCCCCAATTTCAGACACTCTCTTGTGTTCCAAGTAGCTCCACTTCCATAATTGGCACAGGCAGGATGCTTAATCTGCCTCGCTGTGTCGGTGGGGCTTGTGTCTGGGGCAGTCTACTATCTAAATCAGTCAACTGTCATTGTTGACGTGAGCCCCCATCATCAAGTCACTGACAGATATAAGAGTGTCCTGCCTGTGTTGGAAAGGATACAAAAGTGGAGCTTTCTGAAATATGGTACTGCCACTGAAATTGGGACATAGAAGAATTATTTCTTAAAGTTGATCAATAAGGATTATTAATTTCTATTTTCTAAATATCCAATCAACTTTCATCAACTTCTTAAGGATTCTCCATCAATAAAGCATGCAAGAACTTGGAATAATACAGGAAGCAAGACCGTCATCTGTTTTATATACTAAGTGATCACATGCCTAATTATGCAATCAGTAGATACTCCTCAATGTATCACAGCTGCTGGACCTTATCAGATCCAGACTAACTATTATGGCTTATAATGCCCCCCAACCCGATCCACATCCCTGACACAACTGCCTCATTTATCAATATATTAGTAAGAGAACAGAACTCATTAAAAGACATACAAATGTAATGTGAAGAAGTAGCATGCTGCTACTAAGTGGAAAAATATATGGTACATAGTAAAGTAGTATAAAAAGAAGGACATATTTGTCATGAACACAACCTTAATAAAAAGTTACAGCCCTTAAACCAGCAGGTCCTTAAAGTCACATAAACTGTTCTTGGTCATTAAAGGATTATGGCCCTTTTTAACTAGCCCCCGGTGCATGTGGTACCTAATGAAAATATCATACTCACCTGCTCAACCTGGCTGTGTTCTGCCGCTCCTGGACACGCCACCGCTGAGTCCAGGTAAGTATGATTTTTTCCTTAGGTACCACATGCTCTTAGGTTACTTAAAAAGAGCCATAATCCTGAAAAGATCCTCTAAAGCCAAAAATACCTTAATTTGTGAGGTATTCCTTATATATCCTTGTTCTAAAGCCAATTTTAGATGGCCATAACACGAAGTGGACCAACTAACAGAACCCTATGATAAGTCTGGTTCAGTAGTCCGGGTACTGTGCTGTAAAAAATACAATGGTGCCTCAAGATACAATGGCCTCAGGATACAATATTTTCAACATACAATGGTCTTTCCTGGACCATCGCAAGTTGAAACTAGACTCAACATACAATGCCTCAGACTCAGATCCAACCAATTACAATGGGAAATTCTCAGGTAAAACACCTGTATTGGGTGTATAGCAGCTCCTCTTTACAGTACAATGTTGTACTACATGTCCTTTACTCCCCTCTTTCTGTGCCAGGATGAGCTGCTCCTTTGGATGTCTATTTTATTTTTCTGGTATACAGGCCCCTGAAGAAGCTTCTTTCCTCAACATAGAAGGTGATTTACAGCTTCCAGCATCTATTCTTGACTGTTATATGTAAGGACTTGGTTCACCTGTCCTAGGGCCTGTTCACATCTCGTTTTTTTTTAAACATATACATTTAACGGATTTTCAAATGTTTCAATACGCATTTTTTTAACAAAAACGTATACGTTTTTGTGAAACCTTCCTTTTTTAAATAAAGATTTGAAGTGTATAAAATAAAGCAGGATACGCGTTACAGATGAAAAACGTATTGTCGTACATTTCTATCTGTTTCCCATTCACTGCAATGTAAAAAAAGAAGTTTTTTTTTTTGCAGGATAGAAAAGCGTTGTATGTTTTATTATTCTGTCCTGCAAAAAAAAACATACAGAAACATAAACAAGGACAAACAGAGTCAAAAGTATGCACTTTTCAAGTTCGTTTTCCCAATTATAGTCTATGGTTACATCAATCCATACGTTGTTCTGTTTACAAACGTATCCACTTGATGTACAGTAAAACCGAGATGTGAAAAGCCCCTTATTTATAAAAAAAAAATTATATATGTTTTTTTTAATCATGGGATAATATTTTGGGGCTTTGAAACCAATTACTAGTTTTCCATAGAGTTACAGTATGGGCTCGTTACAAAGGTTTTAACTTAAGGTCTCTTGCACACGACCATGTCCATTTTGCTGTTCACAAAGCGCGGATGTGCAAAATACGGATGTTGTTTTCTGATGACCGTTTGACTTCAATGGGTCCGTGGTCTGCGTTTTGCAGACTTTTTTTGTGGAATGGACATACAGATGTGGAAAGCACTTGAATTATACATGTGCTTTCAACATCCCTATGTCCAATCAGAAAAAAAGATATCTCCTATAATTGGCTGCAAAATGCAGACCATGGATTAAGTGAAGTCAATGGCTCTGCAAAAAATGCAGAAAGAAATTGATCCTGATCCGAAAATCGCATATGATCATGTGCACGAGGCCTAAGAATCGTTGTCCCGGAACAAATTAATATTGTAACTTGAGGGGTCACTGTAAGCTAACATGCACCCAGACTGAGGCCTCTGAAGGCCGCCTAAGGTTGGGAAAAGATCAAGGTGTGAATTATTGTTTGGGATCAGTTGTGGTCTCAGTGGTCCTAAAATATTCCATGCGTTCATGTGTGACTAACTTCTTTCATCTCTCACTGTCACACTCACTGTGTGAGCCTTGAACTATGCCGTGAAATTCTGCTGTCACAGGACCTACCTCATGTGACCAATGTAAACTGATTCACCATTAGACCCTGCAAACCACTATGTACAAAATATTTCCAGTGCCTGCTATAATTTCTAATTATATTTGTCCCTGGAATCATATACACCAAAACGTACTTTGCTCTGACATCCTGATGTACGGGCTAAGCAGCAAGAATATCCAAAGAGTTTAGAAGGTGGGTGGCTTATGACACTCAGGCCAAGAGTGAAATAGACTGGATTGGCAAGGATAACCATTATATCTAGCTTCATTGGCTAGAACCACATAAATCACCTTATAGGGATTGCTCAAATTATTATTTATTTTTTTAAAGGCAGGGAAACAGAATAATAATAATAATTATTATATATATAAAAAAAAGGTTATACTTACAGTCCTGAACCCTTCCAAAACAGTGGTGCTGAGTTTTGTTTTCCTGCGAAGGTGGCCTGCCGGTATACCACACGTGGCCGATATAGTCAATCACTAGCCTTGGCAGTCTCATAGGCCAATAATTGGCTGCAGCAGTCATGTGTGGCATGTCATCCCTATAGCAAAAAAATGACATTGTTTCTGCAGGGGAGGACAGGAGCGGCAGAGCTTGAACACAGCAGGCTTGGGACAGTGAGTAGAGTTATTTTATTATTCTAATATTTCCCTTCCTTTTTTTCAATTGTTGTGGAAAACCCCTTTAAATGTGTGATCCCACGAAAAGTATTACTATGCAAGTACAGTTTTGGTTAACCACTGCAAATTGCGGACCCCAATGCACGGAACGGCCTAACAAGAATGTGCCCATTTCAGCAAGACTGGCCAACCGTCTAATGTGTATGAGGACCTAGCGACTCTCCACTGACAGCAGAGGTCAACACAGAGAAGGATAGGGCTGATGAAATTCACCATGCCCAATACCTTTGCTTTGAAGGGAGACAAGTTACCACCAGTGGTGTCCGGCAGAGGTTACCTGCCCTCTCCCCAATGGGAACACAGCGGACAGTTATAATAATGTGGGTAGCCAGATTAATATTACACCTCGTTCTGAATTCAGCAAATGCTCTCAGTCCCATGTAAATCCTAGGATTAAAAAAGAGAAATACTTTTTGCAAAATAAAGCAAAAATTTGACAGTTACCAACTATGCACATATCAAATGATGTATGGCCTGTCTACAGCCCTAGATCCTGTTCATAGTCACAGTCACATGGAAATAAACTACTTATTTCCATGTTTGAATTGGTTTTCTCTGGACAAAATCATCACAAGTTTCACACAAAACAGGAAACACATTCCTGCTTTGTTATTGCACTAGCCATTGCGGATGTCTGTCGACTTAACTCCTTCACGCCTGCCCCATCTAGTAAAAAATCAAATAAATGAAGTTTTTGTCAAGAGCCCCAAAGTATTGGTAGAACGTGCTATAGGACTGTGAGACTATTAGATTGGCGATTACTCCCAAGCAGTTTGGCCAAAAATCTAGAGGCAACATAATGCATAAAATATATCAGTGGCCTGCTGACAACTGTAGGGGAAGCGGGAAAACGTGGCAAATGATACTGGGAAGGAACATATAAGGTCTTGGCTTATCATTATAATAATTGCTTGAAATATAGACTATTGTACGTGAACCTAAACTGCTGGAAGAGCAAACCCAAGAAAATTCCATGAAGCCATAATCCAAGTTACACAGTATCTTGCTTTTTGTGAGGCATGATAGTCCAGACCTATTGAAAATGTTGTGGCGCATCCACAATGGACACGTCATATATGCACAGATAGGATAGCGTGAGCCGTGTATAGTACGGCATAGTACATGTTCGGTTTCCTGGCTTCTGTGCTGTCATCCTTTATGCTGCACTGACGCTTGCTGCAATAAGGTACAAACCAATGTGAAATTCATCCCACGTTCCCCCATAGCTGACCCTGCAGTTTTGCAATGATATTCGCCATGCTTTTTTCAACACCCTCTGTCGGGCGAGATTAGGACACCTTTGGTTAAGCATAAATGGAACATGAAAAATAAATCAGACGGTTCTTTCTACTGTTGACATGCCAAATGAAAAGGCATATATGAATCCTATATTGCGGGTCAACAGGTCGCATTCACAGCTAAAGGCTGTATTACACAAGCCAATATTTAAGCCAATAATCGCCAACGAGCATTCCCATGAACGCTTGTTAGCGATCATCTTGCTGTGTAATACTGCTGCTCGTTCGTTAGGCAATTCATATTTTTAAGCATGCTTTGCCAGCGTTAGATGGTGCTGTCTAATAGCGAACTAGACAGATGGGGACAAGCAATGGCATAACGATTGCTCCCCCACATGCTGCAGAGGAGATCGCTGCATGTAAAAGCAGCTGTCTCCTCCGCTAGCGAGCAGGCGATTGCTGGGAGGGAATCACTTGCTGATCTGCCTGTCTAATACAGGCTTAAGTCTGTAAGCTTTTATTTGTGCAAGAGATCACACAGCTGATGCATGTCCAGTCTGAACTCCATTGACTTCAGTTTGTCTTTGGAGTGCGGGTGGAAACCCACGCAAACATAGGGAGAACATACATCCACCAGTTCTAAATGTAAGACAGCTTCCTAGCTGTCTTACATTTAGACCTTTTTCTACGCCTAAAACAGGTGTACAAAATGGTAAATGGTCCCCTTCCCAGCCCAAAATTTTAGACCTGGCGTGAGCAATCTGCACCTGAAATACGACTAATTTAGGTGTATTTCAGATTGATAAATTACCCTATTTATATCTATATGTGTGTATATATATATATACACTGTATATATATATATATATATGTGTGTGTGTGTGTATATATATATTTATACACTGCCTGTTCAAAAAAAAAGGTCGCCACCTGGATTTAACTAAGCAAATAGTTATGAGCCTCCTATTGGATAATTGCTACATGGGCGATTATCTTTCAGCTGGCAACAAGTTATTTAACCCCAACTGGTGCAATGAGTTGCTTCTCGTCTCTTAAACAACCATGTTGAAAGACACATCTCGTGGAAAAGTTTGAGAAGGGTCAAATCATTGGCATGCATCAAGCAGAGAAAACATCTAAGGAGATTGCAGAAACTACTAAAATTGGGTTAAGAACTGTCCAACGCATTATTAAAAACTGGAAGGATAGTGGGGACCCATCGTATTCCAGGAAGAAATGTGGTGGGAAAAAAATCCTGAATGATTGTGATCAGCGATCACTTAAACGTTTGGTGAAATTGAATCAAAGAAAAACAACAGTAGAACTCAGGGCTATGTTTAATAGTGAAAGTACGAGCATTTCCACATGCACAATGCGAAGGAAACTCAAGGGATTGGGACTGAACAGCTGTGTAGCTGTAAGAAAACCACTAATCCGTGAGGCAAACCAGAAAAAAAGCTTCAATTTGCTAGGGAGCATAAAGATTGGACTCTGGAGCAATGGAAGAAGGTCATGTGGTCTGATGAGTCCAGATTTACCTTGTTCCAGAGTGATGGGTGCATCAGGGTAAGAAGAGAGGCAGATGAAGTGATGCACCCATCATGCCTAGTGCCTACTGTACAAGCCTGTGGGGGCAGTGCTATGATCTGGGGTTGCTGCAGTTGGTCAGGTCTAGGTTCAGCAACAGTATGTGCTCCAAGAATGAGGTCAGCTGACTACCTGAACATACTGAATGACCAGGATATTCCATCAATGGATTTTTTTCTTCCCTGAAGGCACGGGCATATTCCAAGATGACAATGCCAAATGGCTCAAATTGTGAAAGAGTGGTTCAGGGAGCATGAGACATCTTTTTTACACATGGATTGACCACAGAGTCCAGGACTTAACCCCATTGAGAATCCTTGGGATGTGCTGGAGAAGGCTTTGTGCAGCAGTCAGACTCTACCATCATCAATGAAAGATCTTGGTGAAAAATGAATGCAACACTGGATGGAAATAAATCTTGTGACATTGCAGAAGCTTATCGAAACAATGCCACAGCGAATGTGTGTCGTAATCAAAGCTAAAGGCTTTTTTATGGTGGCGACTTTTTTTTTGGACAGGCAGTGTATATATACATACATATTCATTTAGCTCCAATTCCGTATAGGAAGAAAGGATGTTTATATCTTGTACATATGCCAGAAGCCCCCTTAAGCAGACTTCAGAGAGTCGTAGAATAATATGGCCTTGTAAGGAAGACTGGAGGAGAATTCCTAAAAGACGACAAAAAACAGAGAAGAAAAAAGGAAGAAAAGCAAGGCATGTTGTGTCGATTTGATTAAATATTTTCCCATTACCTTCCTTTCAGTTGTGTGCCGATCTGTCGTGCTGCGTATTTATAGTCAAACAGATGAAAGGCATGTGTATTTAAAACGTGTGTACATATCACAGGGTCCGAGACAGCACATATTATAGAATGTGTGTTTTCTGCAGCAAGCTGCTCAATTATTTATTGTGTGCTGAGCTTTAATCTTATAAACCTGCTACTGGCTCCTGCCTGCGCAATCCCCGGCATTGTACAGCACACCCCGGCTTATTGAAGGAGTAATTTGATATTCCTGAAGGAAAGGGGGAAAAATCACTATGCCTCCTCGTATAATAATACTAAGTATGACTGCAAGCACTCGCTCCTGCTAAAATGCATCTCTCAGGGACTCAGAGAATATTGCGGTATTCAGGAAAAGAATAAATAATCTATGTACACTGTACAAACCAACAAGAGCCAGCTGCTCCATACAATTCTCCTATATGCTCTTCTGCCAGCTATTCTGGTCAGTGTGTGTGGAATATGTACGTGACCTTGCATCTCGGAATATGTGTGTATTGTGTACATCCTGGAAAATGTGTTGAAAGGCGCTGCTCCGTCGCTGGCCTATAAAGGGCAATCTAATATTTCACATAAAATGCTGAAAAAGAAATCAAATGAAAAACGTTTTATTGCAGATGCAGGTGAAATAAATAGCAGAGGTTGCTTTCCTGACCTTCGATGTGGATCATGAAGGCGTTATTAGTTAAAGGAGCCTAATAATTGTAGATATTCATTCAACCGCACTAGACTGACTGCTATAAAACTGCTAAGAGACCACGGCAAATTGATAAGAAGGTATGAGACCCTTGAAAATGTCACATTTCAATTGGATGCTCCAGGATTGGAAGTGGTCCAAGGTCTACATTACAGTAGAGGAGTCCTTAAAGGGTCTGAGCCAATAGTAAGAGGAACCATACTTTTATTTCAGAGTCAATAGTGATGTGCATAATGAAGGGCAGTGCACCTACAATGCACTGAATTCTACACATTTCAAGAACAGTGGGCTACATTTAATATCCCTGTCTAATTTGTGGACAGAGAAAACTTAGACTGAAGTCTAAAACTAGAACTTAGTCTGAAAATGTGCCAAATTTATCATAGTGGCTGAATGATACATCTGGTGCATCTTTAGACTGTCTAGTCTACTTTTTACCACCTACTGGTTGGCTTAGCTTATGCTGAAAAAGTGTCTGTGCCCTGAAAATCTGTCTCAATGCACCAAAGTCTGTCTCAATGAGCTAAAAAATGTGTCCCAATGCATCAAAATTCTGATTGTGAGTCAAATATATTCCAATGCGCCAATCTGTAAAAATTCTGTCCCTGGGCCAAAAATGTGTCCCAATGAGCCAAAATTATGTCCACCAAAAAACTCTGACCATCTATTTTGTCTTATCTGTGGTAATTTTATATGTCAGAATTGTGGATGTCAGAATCGTGGCTTGACTGCCACACTGCATGAGACCAACGATCGATGTGTAGCAGTGCTGCTACTGAAAGTAATGATTTTGCAGAGTGACTCGCAAATTGCTATGACGGCAACCCCAGAATCACAAAAAATCCAGCAGTGTTGGATTTTTTTCAATTCTGGAGTTGGGGTAACTTGCGAGTTGCTCCATAACGCCAGTTGGTTAGATGGCTTCACTGGTACTAAGCAATCGTTGGTCACAGCCAAGATCAAAGGTGTTGGAATAAGTTGGTCTTTTTGGCATATCTGAATAATAAATGTGTCTAAAATGGGATGCATCAACATTTTGCCACAAAGAACACCAAGAAAGTGGCAGCTTTACCACAGTTGTGCTCCAGAATGACAACATTTGCGACATATAAACGACATTGGGCAGCATGGTGGCTCAGTGGTTAGCACTGCTGCCTTGCAGCTTGGGGGTCCTGGGTTCACATCCAACCAAGGACAACATCTGCATGGAGTTTTTATGATGTCCCTATGTTTTGCATGGGTTTCCTCCCACACTCAAAAGACAAACTGATAGGGAACTTATATTGTGAGCCCCATTGGGGACAGATTGATGCTAATGTCTGTAAAGCGCTGCAGAATATGTCCGCGCTATATAAGTGAGTATAATAAACATACACTTTATAAAAATGCAAAAGGGCATCCAAAATTATCGGAAAGACTAAATGAATTCATTACCTCTTAGCTATGGCTTTTTCACCTTTTACAATAGCAAACTTGGTAACCATCAGATAAGTGAATGAAGTGCTTATAATATTTCCCATCTGGCTAGGGAACTAAGGCTCCCCCACGTATAAGAACCATCATTGATGCCAATCTCGTAATTAAACAACTCAATATTAAAAAAGGATTCTCAGGAATAGTTATCCCCAGACACAACTCACCAGTAATTTATCACTGGGTAATAGTGTGTCTCCGATGACTTTACTCCGTTTGTGCACCTCATTCAATTAAACCGTTTTTTGTATAAGGAGACAATGAAAAAACAGGATGACTATCTGAGAGAACATAGGAAAATATGATATTGAATAGCAGCAGTTTATTATGAGGGGCTAAGATTTCAATATAGATGGGATTACTGCTGTCACTGAGACGCCAACTAAACCCAGATCAGCAATTAGATAGAGAGCCAGTCCTGTTTTTGTTTAATATCTTTAAGTAAGTGGACAGGAGGCTACGGTAGGTCCTTATCTTTCTGGTTACCAGCTGACATATCCTCTTTTATCAGTTTTGATCAGGGCAAGAATGTTTGATAACATGAGGTTCACATTCTTCTATGCTTATGGCCATGGGTGGTAACACATCTGCTCATGGTGTGCATTTCTACACCATATTGACTTGAAAAAAATGTATGTCATTTCAGGCAGGAGAAGAAAGGGGGCTCCATGCAAAGGTCATAATGGGTCCCCAATGATGGTGATGTTTTGCCCCCAGGGCATTGTGCCCTAGGGTTTGCTTCCTCTCCACATCCTTTTCATGATTCTTGAACCAATTTCCCAAATCCTTGAGAGGGAAGCCCCATACAGTGTCTTCCCACTCTGTAGCAAAGGGGATGAATCCAAACAAGGCTGAGCCCCTCTCTTTAAGGGCAACATAGCAACCACATGGTCTGCTTTTATGGTAGCAAGTGAACTCTCTTAAGAGGACATTTTTAACACTAACTTCCATCCAGAGGTCTAATATATTGATCTCCAGATAATAAGGTCTAATATAGAACTGTTAATATAACTTTCCCTCAGACTCAATGGGTCGTCTTCTGACTATTGTGTGGTATTGCTATTGTCAGTGTGATCAGAACTACAGTAAAAAGTAATCAGAATATTTTCCAACATACAGTATTTTCCTGAATGGATAAAGCTGACCTTCTTGGACCCATTAGATGTCAGATAAGAAAAAGGATAGCTGTGCATGGGATCCCTCCAGAAATTCAGTATGGTCCCCTGTTTATATGAGAAATGTCTCCTGGTATTTTTGTAAGTGCCATGGACCCATTATGTCTTCAGCAATTTATATTCTTAACTATTTTGATTTACGTTCTAAATAACTTTAGGCGAAAGTCCATCTCCAGGAGCACACTATGGATGAACTCAAATGATGTCTTTCTTTCCCTTATCTCCCTATAATCCGTCTTTTGGCTAAATTATGTATATGGATATATAATTATTTTCTGCCAGTCTGTCAGACTCTTCACTGTAATTATCACTAGCTTATGGATTATCATGATATTTATTTGCTCAGTGTTTGTGGCTTAGTCTAGTAAGCTGTTCATGTTAATTTTTATAAGCCAATGTGTCCACCTGCATCTGAGCCCAACACAAGCTTCATCTGCCTATTTTCTTTAGCCGTCTGATGCTAGCCGTCTTAAGGTGCTACCTCGATGTGCAAAAGGTAAGCGCACAATTAATTGCTCCAGACGTAGAGAAGACATGTTGGGATTGAAGTATTGCCTTCCTGGAGAATGGACCGTTCCCCTTTTATATTAATAATTATGGATTTTCTGATTAGAAAACAAGGAATAATCCCAATAACGATATAAACCAATAGTATAGAATATATATATATAATAAATATGTTCAATCTTTCAAAAAGGTGTGCAAATAAAAATATATAGGTGTTATATGTGATCACGGAGCATAACATTTAAAATTGTTATTATGTGTATGAGCCATAAATATGTGAGAAATAAAGATTCTGGAAAATAAAGAAGATTCCTCTGTCTGCATGACTAACCACATTAGTATAAATTACCGAAACTTACCGCAAAATCTCTCAAAGGGGCCCTACATGTTAGGTACGTTAAAGAGGATCTGTCACATCTCCTGACATACTTGTATTCCACATGAAATGTATTCTCATGCCTCTATGTTGTGCTATTTGTCTACTATTCCTACTAGATATATTATAAATAAAGGTACAACGTTGGGGGAGGGGGGTGCTTCTGCACAGTCTGACATTCTCTAAGGCTACTTTCACACTGACGTTTTGGCTTTCTGTTTGTGAGATCCGTTCAGGGCTCTCACAAGCGGTCCAAAACTGATCAGCTCAGCCCCAGTGCATTCTGAATGGATAAGGATCCGCTCAGAATACATCAGTTTGCCTCCGTTCTGCCTTCATTCCACTCTGGAGCATTGCAGCGTTTTGGTGTCCGCCTGACGATGGTGTCACTGACACAATCTGGCACAATAGAAAGCGGATCCGTCCCCCATTGACTTTCAATGGTGTTCAAGACGGATCCGTTTTGGCAATGTTAAAGATAATACAAACGGATCCGTTCTGAACGGATGCATGCGGTTGTATTATCGGTGCGGATCCGTCTGTGCAGATCCATGACGGATCCGCACCAAACGCGAGTGTGAAAGTAGCCTAATCAGTGCTGTCAGTGTCACATTCTGCAGGGAAACACCCCCATCTGGTAACACCCAGTTGTAAATGTATTCATTTATTTTACTCACTTATACAGCGCCACTATATTCCATAGTGCTTTACAGACATCAGCATCAACCCGTCCCCAATGGGGCTCACAATCTAAGTCTTTGGCTTGTGGGAGGAAACCAGAGTATCTGGAGGAAACACACCCAAAAACAGGGAGAACATACAAACTCCATGCAGATGTTGTCCTTGGTCAGATTCGAACCTAGGACCCCAGCATAAACGTCTAATAGGAACAACAGAGGGATGGAACAACATCGCGTTATGTGAAGAGAAGCTCCAGAATTGTTAGTACTTGGGGAATGAAAGTAGTTAATTAAGCAGACATGTCAGGAGAGGTGACAGGGTTTCTTTAATATAGGTTATCTCCTTTTTAGACATAGTGGGTAATAAAAGGAAAAGCCTGGCACTTGTGGGTGCCTAGTCAGTTCCTAATGACCCTTTGAAGAGGGGAGAAATCATTTGCTGATGGCTCTATTGCCTGAGACATTCACAGGCTCTGTATACAGGGAATTAGCGGCATGCTCGGAATTGCAGTGCATCTTCAGCATGGTCACTTTTGTACCGCAAAAGAACCAACAGTGTGAATGCCACCTGCACTTCCATACCAGCAGTCTAGATTGGATTCCAGACAACGGTCCATAGAAGATGAATGTAGTATATAATGTGACCAGTCCTTGTCCAGTGTGAACATGCGCAGCGATTACACAATCAGCGATAATTTGCCCATGTGTCATAGATCAAAACTTTTCTGATGACCTAACAAGCATAGGGGAAAATAGGAAAGACAAGCAAACTACCATAAAACACGTACAATTATTATTTTTGGAGCATTACAACTTACTGATTTGTGGTCTGCAGCTCATCTCCATGTGTAAAAAGACCATAACATGGCTGTCATCACTAAAAAACAGTAGCATCGCCCCGCTTACAGAAATCGCAACATCAGTAAAGATGAGGGAAAATGCAGGAATGTTTTTCATCATGTTGGCATCACATTTTGGGAGATAAAATAAGTGAGTCTACACAACGCTGACCCATTAACACAGGCGTCTGGCTAGTGAAGCGCCCTGCCTGGTCACATACAATAGCCCCGCTCTTCATATTAGTGACTAAGAAGTAAGAGGGTGGTTATATGTTTAGGACACTTCCACATGGGTATACGTCAAACGAGCTGTTTGAGGGCCAAATCCTGTTCTCATAGACTGCGTAGTTTTATGCCAAGGCTAAAGGATCACTAAATAAAACCGCATGTCGCACTACACAAGGCACCTATTTATAAGCCTGCAAATAAGTATGCAAGCCCAGGTTTCTGAAGATGATTGCAGATAATGCTGCTGCGATCCTAGGAGGAACTGCTTATTCAGCATAATGTACCAGGGAAAATGAATGAATTAGGATATTCCTATCAGAGCTGTGTTAGGATTTTATTATAAAGGCCATCTCCCAGGAGTCTTTTCAGAAGAACGAACCTATTTGCTTTATGTAAAGCAGATGAAAACTTCTCAAGAATGCCATATACTAAAAATACATCTCGATTTCACTCTAAGGCCTCCTAGAAATGGTGATGTTGCCTATCTTCATGACATGTGCCATGCTGTCTTTTTAGATCAATATCAATTACCGTACATAATATATTAAAATGAATTGCTGTGTAATACTTTTTAAAATAATTTCAAAAATATGTTGTTTTTTTTAATCCATTCTCAGCTTCTATCTTCAAAAAGCATGTATGGGGTTAAAGAGTACCAAAGTAATCGACTATAAAATATAAATACGGAATATGTGTGCCCCACTTATGGGGTCGAGTAACCCCTGATGCTGGATAATTTCTTTCTTCCCGTGCTCCTCTGCTTTCCATCTGGCGATATTCACATGAATCCCACGGTAAGTCAGCTTGATGTAATAATGGTCACACAGATGTTATAGGCTCGTGCCAGCTCCTTTGGAATATATAGTCGATGAGGTACAGAAGCCATGAAAATATGTAACATAGCGCAACCCACTGAGCACGGACCATCAGCATCATCTGATTGACGTTAATTGAAATTCACTCCAAGTCTCAAGGGACCCAGTGCCCCATGTGACCCCATAGGGGAGCAGTATATAATTTGACAATATAAGAAATACCGTCTATAAGTTACTGGTAGCATAATGTTATAAGATGGGGCCTTGGTAGAGCAGACATTGCACATCCTTCTAATAAAGCCTCACCACCAGGCTGACAGGGGTAAATGATGAGCCCGTATATTTCCTACTGCATTGGCCACCGCTTTGTAATTAAAATAATCCCCACTGGGCTCGAGGTAGATTGCATTCCACACAACATCGCTTTTCATAAATGACCCTGTAAATGTTATGTGGAATGCAAAAATGACATCTAAGCAACTCAATCATCAATCCAATAATTCATTACATTAGTCATTTCCCGTTCTGGAATCGTGGCTTCTTATTTTCAGTTTGTTCTTGCTTAAAATCAATTCTTAATGTCAACATTTATTAGCGATGCTGTCATGGGCGATTTGATAAAAAAAAAATACTAAATTAGACAAAACATGTAAAAAAAAACGGTCCTCAGTTCTTTTTTTTTTAAGGCCGAACAAGCCATTTTACTGTGAATAATATAAATGATGAGTTCCCTCCTGTCTACCAGCGCTCCCATTGGAATACACAGTATGTTACAAGGCAATTGTTAAAGGGATACAACTGATGGCCTATCCTTAGGATAGTTCATTATTAATAGATCAGTGGCATTTGATTTCTGGCACCCCTGTCAATCAGAGGTTTGAGGGGGAAGCGGTTTGCTTACTAGGTTAAGCTGTGGCTGTGCCTGGTATTACAGTTTACTACAGCCTCCTGTGAATGGGTTTACTTGCAATACCAGGCACCGCCACTAGTATTAAATCTAGAGAGCAGTGTAACCAATGAGGGGGACAAGGGGTTGCAACCCCTTTAAACAGCTGACCTTTGGATAAGTTGGACCCTCGACAATCTAATGATAAATCTAATGTATTTCAGAAATCTAGGAGGAATAGATTTTATATTATTTTTGTGGAAAGTTAATTAGTTTATATTGGGAATCCTCAGCTTTTTGCAGATCGTCTGCTGAAATTTAGCGCTGATGGTGTGTACCACAATAACAAGCATTTCATGCATCCTCAGCACTGTGAGCATTCAGAGTGTATGGAGAAATCCAATAATTGATCCCCTGTTGACATCATCAGCACAAACTTTGCAATTCTCTCTACCTGTATCATTTATAACCAGAATTTGAAACCAGCCAGTGATTGTACAGAAGATGGCCACAAAAGCAAAGATAACACTTTATCAGAAAAGTCATAAACATATATTTCAAAATGCCCATTTCTTGTGGTCTACTAAATTATTGATGAGTCCCAAACGCATAGTTGCCAGGGCTGAGTGATAAGGGAGGGGCGCAGACGTGGTTTGTGAAGACACCACATTGGGAGTCTCCGAGGTGGTGCATACAGTACAGCTTATTATAAAATTCTGGTCTTATTGAGTATAGTATAGCTTATTGCCACTAAAATGTATTTTTACATTCTTTTTTCTTGAGAGTCTTTTTGTGATACCTCGCTCTACACTGTGTACTATCACAAAATAAGTCACTTTGGTCAAACATGAAACAAATATATATTTCTCAAAAAGGCTTTGGGACCCAGCAAATAAACTGTGCACAAGGTCGATTTGCCATTGACCTTACAGGGAAATTTCCTGGTGGACTAATTCCCAGGGGGCCCCCTGAGCACTCCTCATGGCTGGCCAATGGAAGTTTTTGGGAGTGTATTTTGTGCTGCTTGTGGGGCGATGTACTCCACACACATGGACTCACCTAGCAGAGATAAGGTCTGTATGCCGGGATGGCGTTACCCCGACGCGCGTTTCGGCGTGCCTTCGTCTGGGGGTGGTCGTATGTTGGGGTGGTATAATGTGCCTCAATATGGTATTGCTGGCCCTACCTACTTGTGTTGGCCCTGCCTTCCAAGAGTTTGGAATCAACTACAAAATGGTGCCACTTTTAGCATTTTTTCCAGTGCCCTTTAAGTTGCCAGTCCGCCCCTGGCTGTGCATTATAAAATCATCACATTACAGATTTACCCATGTCTCTGCCTTCACTAAACAATCTTTCTTTGGCAGAATTCAACTGGAATTTCAAATGGAAAAAGTATAATTTGAAGTATTTATCGAAATAATCCTTTGACTATCACACAGAAAGCAGTCATTAATTATTACCCCTTTTCCATCAGGTTGAAACCAAACTGGAGCCCTTCAAGTCCCATATGCTAAGACAGCACATTTTACTGCTTGAAGAATGCCTAAAGGCTTCAGGATTTCAAATTTCTGTATGCCAACATTATTTCATTTTTATGGCAAGATGCACTCTGTGTATGAAAATCACATCTGGAATCAATTATTTGGTCATTTTTCTTAAATAATTATATTTATTTTCCTGTCATTCCTCCAACTGTATTTTACATTCACTTTATCACTTGTCGTAAATACTGCTTCTGCTTCCACCTAATATAACCCCAGGCAATCCAAGATGGGAGCTGTGAAATCAAAGCTGTACTCTTAAAGGGGTTTTCAAGCTTCCCCCATATTGATAAGCTACACGCAGGATAGGTCGTCAATATCAGATTGGCAGGGGTCTGACTCTCGGCACTATGAAGAGAACGCAACGCTCCTGCATTCTTTTCACTGTTTACTCGCTGTTGACACTGCAGCGGCGAGCAGGTGTAATTACAACTCCCCCGTCACATTCATGACCTAGCCTAAGTCATTGATAGGAGAAAACCCCTTTAAACTGGCCATACACACAGGATTAATGTTGCTGAACCCACAGATTTTGGCAGGATCTGCCATCCATCTAATGTGTATGGTGGACTCCTGACTTTCCCTCAATGGCAGATGTCAAGGAGAGAAGGATTGTGCAGGTGGATTTCAACATGCCCAGAGAGATAGCCCACTAGTAGAAGAGTCTAGCAGTGGCGTACACCCCTCTCCCAATCATACCTGGGTAATGGCATATATATATACACACATATCAGAAGAGATAGCTGTCTGCCTAACAGGCTCATCTAAATGTATAGCCAGCTTTAACACTATAATGTCCAAAAGTGATGCACAGTCAAGCACCCAGACGTCCAGAAGATGAATAAAGTGTAATTGACAGCATCCATAAAGGTGAAAGTAGCTCACATCTACAGTATAAAGATGTGAGCTACTTTCACCAGCATGTATTGCACTTTTTCAGGAGTGATATAAGTGTCTATATGTTAGTATCAGTACTAGTAAGTAAAAAATACTTGGAGGTAGTGATAGCTCTGTTTCTGATTGAAGAAACCCATGGGAATAAAGTATGCAAAAGAGTTCATCCAAGCCAAATGAGAAGCGCCCGTCTGTAGACAGCACTGCCTGGGGCTCTCGCTCCTCAGAAGAGCAGGTTCTGGGTACCTACTGTAGATGTACAGGTTGGAGGCGTACTAGTTCTCATTAACATGAATGAGGATGAAGACTTATTTTCAGGCAATGCTTCATGGGAAACAGTATACAAAACATGAATATCGCTGACAGAACCACATGCCCAATGCAAATGGATATGGCTACATTTTTAGATCCGAATTGACTGTAAAGTAATATGTGCAAAAAAAAAGTAAAAACAAAAATGGTCTAGAAACATCAAGTTTTTGTCATTTTGAAATGTATGCATATGATTTGCATAAAGCTCAAATCCTGTCACCTAATAAAAAAATCACTACCTAGAAGTGAACTTGTTTTTTTACTCGGGGACCAATGCTGCTGAGTATCTTTGAACTTGTTTTATCAAAGAAAAAGAATCCGGTTCAAAGCGCTGGGAGTTTTTCCCTTTGATATACAGATTTTTCTTTGTAAGAAGTTTAAATCCTCCGTTTAAATTTAGGAGTTTTGGCCACAGTCTCGATTCAGGATGTCGCAGCCTCAGGACACAGCAAATAATGTTTCATAGGTAACCAAATAGTTACACTTCACATGTCAGGGAAGAGATAAGGGTAGCAGTACCAGGCAGGCCAGCGAGCAGTGCCCCTGCCAGGACCTGGACAAGTCTTTGCCTCTGGAATAGGCTGAGCGTTCCTCACTGAAAACTTACCCGGATGCAGCCACATCCGAGCACAGGCGAGGGCAAGCACCCGCTTCCTCTTCTTGTGTCACCCAGAGAGGGCTGAGCTCGGACAGTCTCATGATGACTAACCATCTACTTCCCCTCCACTTGTTTTCCCAGGAAAGCTGGAAAGAACAGGGCTGATATGTCAGGAAGGTGTAGAGCAGGCGACAAGTACTTAGATATGCAGCCATGATGACAATTCACTTAGGACTGTCCTTAGTAGTTTTACTTCTGTAGAAAAGGGACCCGTCTTACGCAGAAGAATCCTTTTAATTCCTCTGACAATGAAACTATAGAAATCCAAATACCATCATCTGTGTAAACGGATTTCAGCCTCAAATTCAGCGTCAAATCTGATGACAATCATCCCGTGCATGGACATGAGGATACAAAATGCATGTGCCATGGAAATAAAATCCACTGTGGAAATAAGTAGCTGTGGTTAGATACAACCTTTTTATCGTCTCACCACCCTGGCTATTAGAGGTTGGTCTTAAAGGGGTTCTGCAGTTTGTGTAAACTGATGATCTATCTAGAGCATCTGATCGGTGGGGGGGTGACACCCGGGACCCCCACCAATCAGCTGTTTGAGAAGGCAGCGGCGCTCCAGGAGCCTTCTCACTGTTTACCGCAGGCCCAGTGACATAACGACTAGTATCAACTGGCCTGGGCGCAGCTACAGTTGATACAAGTCGTGACGTCACTAGGCCTGCGGTAAACAGTGCCGATACCTTCGTACACAGCTGATCGGCGTGGGTCCCTTGGTGTCGGACCCCCGCCGATCAGATGCTGATGATTTATCCAGAGGAGAGATCATCAGTTTAAACAAACAGCAGAACCCCTTTAAGCAAGGAAACCACCCTCTATGGCAGTGATGGTGAACCTTTTAGAGACCGAGTGCCCAAACCGCAACCCAAAACCCACTGATTTATCGCAGAGTGCCAACACAGCAATCTAACCTGCATACTACAGTCCAATATAGTATATCTTCCATGTACTTTATCCTTTAGCTATAATAGCAGGCGTACATTCAATGTGCTGCCTGTGATGCTCATAGCGCGCCCTGTGCTGATGAATGGCAGGAAAAGTCTAAGGCATATTGGTACACCATAGACTTTTTCCAGGAAGTAGGTGCCCACAGAGAGTGTTCTGAGTGCCACCCCTGGCACCCGTACCATAGGTTCGCCACCACTGCTCTATGGGTTCTACATGTTCTAACAGAACGTTTTAAAGGGAGAAGTGATTATTCAGAGCAGATCATCTTTACCTTTTACAAGCTGGTCCACCTCACCATTACTTATGATGCCAGAGAACGTTTCACCCACTAGACCACTGTTATTTCAGGCAGGTACATATTTAGGTACCCTTTATTTCCTTGCAGCGACAGATGAGAAAATGCTCCTTCTACTGAGATTCAATTCCCTACAAAGGGAAGAGAAGACTGAAAAAGCAATGGATTTACTGCACATCAAAGCCAGACATTTAAAAGGCCTCTGCAGTACAGCTAGCATCGGGGATTAAAAAGCGTGCCGGAAAGAATGTTCTTTCCATAATCCTACATAATTAATGTGGAGCATTTTCAGTTTGTGTTAAATACCTAACATGCAGCAACAAGCTGTTTGCTTTAACCTTCTTTAAACGCAGCCTCACCCTAAGCACACTTATGAGGCAGCATTTCAATGGCCTGGGACGTTCAATGAGACAAGAGGGCACAAAGGACGGATAAAGGGGTAACTCAAATCTTAACCTTCACCACCACTTGCTAAGATACCAGGACTTGTAGGTTTGGCTAGGAACACAACAAGCTTCAATTTAGCATATACAAAATGTATCCAAAAAACTCCATTAACAGAGGCCAAAAGAGTGTATTTCTGGTCTCCTTAAGGGCAGCATAGCTTATTTTTGCAGCATGGAATAGTGTCCATTCAAAGTTATACAGTAAAGAAAAGGTTTTTTATTTTACAGTGGGATCATATTAACAATGCATTCAACTGAACTCCTATATAGGAGGATGCGTGGCAGCTTTCCGCAGCAGGTAAGAAGAGACCCTCCGAACATACCTCCAACCCAGGCTCTTAATTCAGTGTGAACAGAGCATTATCTGAGCAAAGAGCTTTGCCACGTCCTGGCCCAAACTTCATCCTATTACACTACTTGCTGAATGACTCCATTGCTTTGATTCTTTATTCACTTCACATTCATATTTAAGTCAAGATTTACACCTAATTACATACAGATTAATTGCAATCAAAGCTTTACTTGGTTCTAGTTAAACACAGCATTAAGTAGTGTAAATGTAATTATAATGTAATCATTTGGTCCTTATATCAAAGGTCTCACTTGCCATAACCAGTTGGAAACTGCCCATGATCAGTGAAGTTCCAGTAGAAAAAAACTGAATTGCTAACTGGTTGCTAAAGGTCAAAGGATAAGAGGGTTGAAGTTCACTCCCACAACAGTTGCCTAATATAACCTATGAGCGCCTCCCATATTAGGATGTATGATGCCCCTTTTTTTACAGGCATATTCACATGGCCATTCTCCGAACAATAGAAGTCTACAGGCATAGTCACATGGGCGTTCTCCAAACAATAGAAGTCTACAGGCATAGTCACATGGCTTTTCTCCGAACAATAGAAGTCTACAGGCATAGTCACATGGCCGTTCTCCGAACAATAGAAGTCTACATGCATAGTCACATGGCCGTTTTCTCAGAACAATAGAAGTCTACAGGCATAGTCACATGGCCGTTCTCCGAACAATAGAAGTCTACAGGCATAGTCACATGGCCGTTCTCAGAACAATAGAAGTCTACAGGCATAGTCACATGGCCGTTCGCCGAACAATAGAAGTCTACAGGCATAGTCACATGGCCGTTCTCAGAACAATAGAAGTCTACAGGCATAATCACATGGCCGTTCTCCAAACAAAAGAAGTCTACAGGCATAGTCACCAGGCCTGTTCTCAGAACAATAGAAGTCTACAAACATAGTCCCACAGCCGTTCTCTGAACAATAGAAGTCTACAGGCATAGTCACATGGCCGTTCTCCGAACAATAGAAGTCCACAGGCATAGTTACATGGCCGTTCTCCGAACAATAGAAGTCTACAGGCATAGTCACATGGCCATTCTCGGAACAACAGAAATCTATGGGAATATTCACATGGACATTTTTTTAATGGCCAGTGGATAACGGCCAACAAAAATTGGACATGTCCTATTTTTGCAGTTTTCGCAAACCAACAACCCCAATACAATTGAAGCCGTTTTAAGAGCAATTTCTTAAAAAGCATTAGTTAAATGGCCGGTTCAAACACTTTTGCCATTTTTACCAGCCGTTTTTTTTTTAATGGTTGTGTGAATGTACCATAAGTTAGCAGGCTGTTTTATGATAGCCTAGGTCTTCTGCCCCATAAACAGAATACATGCTGCTGAAAGTGAGAACAGTGAAAGTGGGAAAGTCCAACAAAGCCAAAAAAGCTTACTATCAATGAACTATTCCAATACCAATAATATACTAGGGAAGAGCTGTGCAAGTGATTTCCCCATACTTAAGCACTGAGGTTCTCCTAAGATGGCATATGGATGGAATTTCATTCATCATTTAATGACTAGATGAGTTGTAAAAGCCCTACAAGTTCATTATTAAATAGGTTTTCCCAGAAAGAATGCAGGATAGGTGTTTAAGTGCCCCCCATATTAATAAAGCAGCAGTCACACATGTGCACTGCCGGTACATTTAAAGATTTAAGGGACCTACCCCTTCCGGTGGAACCCTTTAGCAATGAGACACCCATGGATAGGTGATAAGTGTTTTAAAAAAAGCAGTTTCTTGGCAGCAGACCATGCTATCCAAACACTGCGCTGCCCAAAAACAATGCAGCTGTAGCCATCACCCATACTGTGGAGAGCTTCATCCTTTCTGATAACTGGCTGCTGGTTGGAGCGTCAATCCGGCATTAGCTCATATTAGGCTCTGTTCATATTGCACTTGACTCACGCTTGTTTGTAGTATTTCTTGACAGAAGAAAAGCTACACAGAGGCAAGTGCTTGATGAACGGAGTCCTATCATATATGCCGAATGTAGTTCACGCATCTGTTTCTGAATGGATCCCAATATATCACAATGGATACCTTTGATTTATAATGAGATTAATCAGATTTTGTTTGGGATCCAGTGTTATTTACAACAAAACTTGCACTGCAGACTGAACTATTCTTGCTGCTAAAATCAGAGGCGACCATGACGGAAAAAGCTAATGTGAACAGGGCCTAAAGGGCATACTCATGTCCCACACACCTTAAAGAGTTAAAATCATGAAATGAGTAAGGAATTCAGTGACATGGTAGTTTCACATTTTTGTTATGTACTGGGTCACGCAAGAACGATGAATATGACATGGCGAATGGCTTCGACTGCAAAACCTCAATGACATTAATTGTTAACTGTCACATCCACATAGACGTGGATAAGTTATACACATAGGGTCCCAGTTAGGACCAAAACTGCACCCACGAGGGTACATTTAGAAGTTTTAGAAGGGGAAGATCTTGTGTGATAACACATGTTTACTCATCGAAACCTCTTTAGATATTTCAGTAAAGACTTCTTTGGTATCATAAGAGAGGACAATCCAACAGCAGACAGGCGGCAATTACTGTCCTATCCGCCATAGCCCTCGGCATCAGTCCCTTCTGTGATGGCAACAGAGAGGAATGATGCCTTTCATGATTCATCAAAGTAATAGCTACAAACAAACGCTGTTACGTAGCCCCGGGGGCTCTCTCTAGTGTTGAGCGGCAACTGGTTGACCTCGTATCTGTCTGCTAAGCCTTTGCTTTGGACTTGCAGAAGCTGAACCCTAATGAGTCAATCCAACGAGCTAGCAGCCATGTTGAATTTACAGAGGTTAACCCCTTAGTCACTCACCTGGATTGGACTAATACTGTGTCAACTTATATAATCAAACCATAATAAAAATAATCAAATAATATAACCAAACTGATATTTAACCTATAATAAACATGGCTGGAAAACAATTGAGTGCACTATAGTCTACATGACAGGGGCACAACCTGCAGAACGGGAGAATCAAGTCCCGTCAGATGGCAACTCTGTTCTGTTTTCCCTACCATGATTATAGATAGCATTGTGGGTCTAAGAAAATATATGTTTGCTATCATGTATCTTTCATATCAGAATGATAAGGCGCTATGTGGGTGAAGAGATGGGTAAGTGTTAATGGGTACTTGTTAGGCTGACATGGTTGTAGGGGTGCACAGTAAGCCTTCACTGTTATGGGTGGGCTCTATGCGACAGACACTGCGATGGGGGACACTGTGTTGCTATCATTGTTATGGGGGACTATTATATGACTGTCATTGTTATGGGTCGGCATTGTGTGGCTAGTACTCTTGGCCTCAAGAACCCAGCAATTTTTATTCTTTTTTTTTTTTTTTTTACTCCCTGCCTTCCTAGAGACATAACGTTTTATTTATGAAGGCTTGTTTTTGTGGGACAAGTTATACTTTCTAATGGTGCCATTTTATTTTGCGTAAGATGAAGTGGGAAGCTGGAAGGAAATTCCAATGGGGTGGAATTGGAAAAAAGCTGCAGTACCATTACCATACTATTACCAGTAGCACTATTCAGTGGTGTCAGAGGTCTCCTGCGCTAAACCTCAGTAAGAGCCGCTTGTCCCCAGTGACCCCTCTATATGCTTTGCCTTATATATACTCTCTGACAGGGTGATTGAGACTAACCCGGTGTGGGACTCCGTTTCTGAGCTCAGATTGGGTGATCATTCGAGGTTGTCCACCTCCTCTGATTATTACAGCTCCCTCCGGGGTGAAGCGTCGAGAGTGGGTTCTGATATACAAAGATGGGATTTTGAGGTTACGTGCAGGAGGTTTAAGGCTACTTTCACACTTGCGTTCGGGGCGGATCCGTCTGGTGTCTGCACAGACGGATCCGCTCCTATAATGCAGACGATGGGATCCATTCAGAACGGATCCGTCTGCATTATCTTTCAGAAAAAATTCTAAGTCTGAAAGTTAGTCAGATGGATCCGTCCAGACTTTCCATTGAAAGTCAATGGGGGACGGATCCGTTTGAAATTGCACCATATAGTGTCAACTTCAAACGGATCCTTTCCCATTGACTTACATTGTAAGTCTGGACGGATCCGTTTGGCTCTGCATGGCCAGGCGGACACAACCGAACGCTGCAAGCAGCGTTCAGGGGTCCGCCTGCTGAGCGGAGCGGAGGTCAAAAGGTGCCAGACTGAGGCATTCTGAGCGGATCCGCATCCACTCAGAATGCATTGGGGCCGTACAGATGCGTTTGGGGCCGCTTGTGAGAGCCTTCAAACGGAACTCACAAGCGGAACCCCGAACGCAAGTGTGAAAGTAGCCTAAGTCATCCAAACACCTTCCGATAACGGATCCCTCATGGTTGTAGACCATGGTCTTATTACCAAAGTTACCACCTAAGAGCCTTTCACTGATATACAGACAGATCTTAGAGAAAAGAGATGATACACCTCCCTCTTACTTGAGAGACTGGGAAAGGGAACTAGGTATAAGGTTGGAAGAGTCTAGTAGATCCTTCATACTGTCACACTCACATGGATTTTCCAGATGTGTCAGGGTGCAAGAGAATTCACTCAAAACTCTCACTAGATGGTATTGCATGCCTGCATTCCTATATAAAATTCACTTAAGTAAATCAAGTGACTGTTGGAGGTGTCTGGAGGGTACAGGCAGCCTATCTCACATCTGGTGGTCCTGCCCGAAAATCAGGCAGTTTTGGGGCACCGTTGAGGACATCATTAATAAGATTTGCCCAGGTCACTTAACACTCACTGCTCCACTAGTATTGTTATGGAAGCCCGAAGGCAACTTCACTCCCCATAAAAATAACTTACAGACACATATGATTATGGCTGCCAAACTACACATCCCAGCGCTGTGGAGATCTCCAGACCCGCCAAGTGTATCCTTGTGGTACGAGAAAATGAACCACCTGTGCGGAATGGAGGAGTTGGGGAGTTGGGAGACTCATAACAGACAAGGTTTCCTAAACACTTGGCAACTATGGTTGACACATATCGAATTACAGCAGAGGAAGGACAGTCACTCTGATCAGAGTGATCAGGGGCCTCCTGATTAGAAATTAGGGTTTAAGGGTTTGCTAGAACCTCGGGAACAGACAAGTCATGGGCCAAACTGCTCTTTCCTACTACACCATTCTGTTGGTATCTGAACAGAAGAATAATGTGTGAAGTATATAGCATTAAGCAGTATTTTTATTTAAGCTTATGTCAGGCTTGCTTATGGCGTGACCATGCTCGACTTTTCTTTTTTCATTTTTGTTGATGTTTGACATGCTCAGATATTGGAATCAAGAATTTATAAGAAATCGTAAGATTCACAGTGCGTGATAAGTTAGGTCGGAAGACTCTTATTACTGATTTTGCTATAGGCTATATTTGTGACTCAAGATGTATAGCTCTATTGACCAGTTGCACTGGTTCTGACTTTTCTACAGATCTAGTGAATCTGTACCTATATGCTTTCTGTTGTTGATAAACAAAACAAAAAGAGAATGATAAAAAAAATAAAAAAAAGTTGCAATTCCGTCATAGCTGACCTTTTAGCTTTATTCTCCAGGACAGTACAATTAAAGTCATATCACTTTTATACAGTTTTTCTTGTGGTTTAATAAAAAAAAATATGAAAAAAAAAAACAACTTCTCTTTGCACCGCCATATTCTGACCCCTCTTTTATATTTACATCTACAGAGCTGTGAAAGAGACCATTTTTTGTAGGGCAATCTGTAGTTTTTAATTATACCATTTGAGGCGTGTATGACTTTTTAGACAAAAAAAAACCATCCATTTAGATTTTTTTCCATTACAGCATTCACCATACGGAATAAATACATTAATATTTTAATAGTACGGGCATTTTGCAACCCGGTGATGCCAATGGTCTTTATTTATTGTTTATTTTTATCGCAGCCTATGGGAGATTTACTGTGTTCCTCTGGACATAAGAACATTGTTATGCCAGGCCTCGGATCCTTAACAATGCCCGAGGCTGCCATAGTAGCAAAACAGCTCCCTCATTCTCAGTGCAGGGGAATCCTTCGGCCCCGAAATCATCTCCATTAATCAAGTTTTTTAACAGATTTCTCACCACTTAGAATTTATCCTTCACGTCTTCCAACTAGGACACTTCGTTTTTCACATCCTCCTCTTCCATTTTTTTAAAACTGAAAAGGAAATACACCTAGAACCAGCTCGGCTCTAAATAATTAAAGCCTTTTCTATTGACTCAAGATGCGCTTGACTTGCACCTATAAAAAATACACTTTTGCTCCTAGCATGTCTGTATGCCTCCCATTATACCAATTAGACTTCAAGCTTTGATGGTCAGCGGCTCGAGCCGCCTTGTGTTATAATTTACTTGATGTTTTTATTCCCACTTCTCTACAGGAAAGTTTGCTTTTTCTAAAGCTCCGAAAGCCCCTTTCCGCATTAATGTTCAAGTACTCACATAAATACATGCATAAGTACAAGGTACCAGAACGTTATTTTGTTGGCAACGCTAAAGTTCGTTTCCAACATATTAACAGTTCTGCACTTTTTCAGTACATTTCTTTTTTGGGCTCATTTTAATACTTTGGCTCCATTTAGTTATTGGTATAATTTAATAAATCTTCTCAGCATAAATATCTACCTAAATATAATTTCTACTACAAAACACATAAAATATTGGTAAATAAGGTATAGGTTCATGTCCACACATTCTCTGTCTGTTTTCCAGAAACTGCACCACAATTGTCCACGGTCTGTGAATGGAGCTGCAATAACAGCCCATGAACAAGAATGGCGCTGTTTCTGAAAAAAGACCTGAACATTTTATAAGTTTATTATATAATTTGGACAACCGCTTGAACACTGCAAGATTACGAGGTCAAGGTTAAGTAACTATGTGACTGTACAGGGTCTTACCTTTTTAATCTTGCCGCTTTTGGTCCCAACAAATACCACGCTGTAGTTGTTGTAGACGTAGGAAGCCAGAGACGTCATCCTGTCTCTGCTTTCTGTATAAAGTGTAACACCTTCAACCAAGTTCAGTCCTCCCAAGGGTTGGTTAATATCCAAACCACAAAAATTGTCATCAATGGGTACCGGCTGAAAAAAGTAAGAAGAGATGAACAATGTATAAATGATACATTCTGATAACAGAAAACATTCAAAAGGGGAGGACAAGCTATACACGGAGATGTTAAATGTCACACAAAATCACGATTGATGTTAAATTACGTCAGGTCTAGATTCATGCAGACCGAGTGATCCTTCTGGTAATCATACTCTCTAAACATAGACAGATCTGGCACTGCTTTTTCCAGTGAGGAAAAAAGAAACTGGCATTATAAACTGCCGCATCATACCATACCTTTCTTTCCCCTGCATTCATACATAACAAATTCAATTTCTCTTGAGGCTGGGCATGCACTTTATCAGACAGCCGAATGCTGATTTCAGACTCAATCAATGTTAGACCAACCATACACATGCACACTTGGTTTTGAGGCGAGCATGTATTCTCAGTGGTATATTTCCTTTAAAAACAAAAGGATTGGGCATGTTGAAATCCAACAGACTAATCCTTCTTTCGCTAAACATCTGCCATCGGGCTGGAGTCTGCTGATCCTACCAAAATCAACGGGTTTAGATGAAATTCCTTTTGCATATGGCGAGTTTAAAGGCTATGTACACCTTCATGGGCAATTTTACTAATTTAAGACTAAAAATCTTTTTTTTAATTGGTCTTTGTTAAAAATATTGAGCTGTTCTGTCACAAAAGGTTAACTGTTTTTATAGCTGTGTGTATACTAGTTTCACTTTGTGCCGGTCATCTAATAACCCTTATCTCTAAATTACTAAGAGGTCATAAACACTTTCTTATAAGATAAGGATCAGATTTTATAAGGTCTGAGAGCAGAGATAAGGAGCCCCTCAGCTAGCTGTCTGATGGAAAAAAGAAAAAAATCAGATTCTGCTAGTAGAGCATCTCAGCTCTGTACAGAGAAAAGCACTCCATATTTTTAATATAGACCAATCAAAAAAATGATTTTAGCTCACAATAAGTACAATGCACTAATAAATAAATTTGCCCCAAAAGGTTTACATAGCTTTTAAGTCAATGACATATTGGTTGTGATAGTAGTCTTGCTAAAATATCTATATAGCAGTGTCCTAGTGGCATCAGATCACATCTTGCCTGTGAATTGCACCTAAACCATTGTTAGTCTTCTCAAATGACCATGTTGGCTCTACCTAGTGTGGGGATTTGCTCTGGTAGACAGGCTAGCGGATGCAGTACAGAGGCAACCACAAAGACTTTAACTTAAACAGTTCAGTGTTTTATTCACACATAGGGAAAAACAAAAAGTAACGGTATGCAGTCTATGTGTTTGTTCACACCATAAAAAGTCCACAAAACAAAAGCCTTCACCTGGTAAGCAGTTTTTCCACCCGCAGTCCACAGCAGGCTTTAGGGCCTGTTTCCCAGCAGGCGTCTCTCAGCCCTTTAGCACGGCACAAGTTCTCAGTTCCAAAACACACAGAGACTAACAGCGCTCCACTGTCAGATGGAGGATAATCCACACCCAGCTAAGACTGCTGGCTGGGTTTTATATAGGCCAATAAAGACCCGGCCTGGAGCGTGGGGAGAAGCCACCCACCTAGCACTTTGGCTACTCCCAGTAAGAGCGGCTTTACAGCCACACTAACAGCAAACAGTGTCAGTCAGCACTAGCTGCCACTGACATTTAAAACTACTGGCTCTTATCTCACCGAGGCCAGGAATCTCGGTGACACATACCTTCCATCAATGACGGCCCCTTGCGCCTTCCTACACTAGTTATGAAAAAGCTGTTAGTTATTTCATATATCTATATATAACTTTTTTCCACATTCTTTGGAATATAATAATGTCAAATGGTTATTTCTCCAACATTTAAATGGACCAGCAATTATTCCTGGCTGGTACAGAACACACTTACTTATAACCTTTAAAACTACAAAAAAAGTCAAAAGCAAAAAACATATAGTATAATGAATAAAAGAGGCACAATGGTATATGAGGCATCACATGCAGTGATAATATAATGAAGGCGTGTAATTTACAGGAAATATGCCATTTAGGATGCCCACAGACACTGAACTGAGCTTTGTGAGAGAACAAGCAGTTCCTGCAGTCGCACATAATTCCTTTAATTCGAGGAGATTGATGACAGTGTTTTAACTAATAAGTTGCAGAAACATGGTTTCCTCTACAAATTAGATTCAATTGCAGAGCCAGATTTCAAGAGCAAGAGTTTAATATCCAAAAATGTCAATCTAGATTCATTAGCCTTCTTAGTAAATCAAGTTTTTTTCATTATAAATGGCACATATAGAGTCAATAGAGTTCTGTTTACTGCAGCAAATACCGTACACACTGTGGAAAGAAAACCAAGACTAAATACTCCATGAGGTCTTGGTGATACAGCTCATCTGGGGGCAAGGATGTTACTTGTGCATCATGCAGGGATTTAGTGAGGGCAACCAGATGCCCCTACACCTTGAGGCTTGGCATATAGTTCACAAGGTACGGTAAGTATATAAAAGTCTGGCACTGTTAAAAAAAAACTCCAAGTTATATTAATGTCCATATTGAACAATATAAGTCATTACTTTCAGTTTACGCATTTCAAGCAGTATACACCCTTAAAGAGACTATACTGCTAAAAATGTGTAAGCAGAAGGCTTTTTTTAACAGAGGAGTGCCAGCATTTACCTCGTAAATACTCCATGACCAAGTGTATCGTGTATATACTATATGACTAGGAGTACTAGTAAATACCAGCCTCTCTCATTCATCTATTCTCAAGGCTCTTCCCTTCAACATACAGAGTCCAATGTTTTGTATTCTGCTAGCAGACAAAATATATGCAGACACTAAGAGGCAATTACGGTATATCAATCCTGGAGCTAACACAGTGCTTGTTATCTGACCAGCAATAAGAACTTTCCTAGAAAACAACCTAAGTAAGATGAAGGCTGCTTGAAACACTTGAGTGCATGTTCTCTGCAGGTAAAACCAAATCAAGATTCAACTGTCTACCACCTCTCATTGAATAGTGATGGAGATGGTTGGTCTGGTGTGTGTCTTTACAGGGAGTGCAGAATTATTAGGCAAATGAGTATTTTGACCACATCATCCTCTTTATGCATTTTGTCTTACTCCAAGCTGTATAGGCTCGAAAGTCTACTACCAATTAAGCATATTAGGTGATGTGCATCTCTGTAATGAGAAGGGGTGTGGTCTAATGACATCAACACCCTATATCAGGTGTGCATAATTATTAGGCAACTTCCTTTCCTTTGGCAAAATGGGTCAAAAGAAGGACTTGACAGGCTCAGAAAAGTCAAAAATAGTGAGATATCTTGCAGAGGGATGCAGCACTCTTAAAATTGCAAAGCTTCTGAAGCGTGATCATCGAACAATCAAGCGTTTCATTCAAAATAGTCAACAGAGTCGCAAGAAGCGTGTGGAAAAACCAAGGCGCAAAATAACTGCCCATGAACTGAGAAAAGTCAAGCGTGCAGCTGCCAAGATGCCACTTGCCACCAGTTTGGCCATATTTCAGAGCTGCAACATCACTGGAGTGCCCAAAAGCACAAGGTGTGCAATACTCAGAGACATGGCCAAGGTAAGAAAGGCTGAAAGACGACCACCACTGAACAAGACACACAAGCTGAAACGTCAAGACTGGGCCAAGAAATATCTCAAGACTGATTTTTCTAAGGTTTTATGGACTGATGAAATGAGAGTGAGTCTTGATGGGCCAGATGGATGGGCCCGTGGCTGGATTGGTAAAGGGCAGAGAGCTCCAGTCCGACTCAGACGCCAGCAAGGTGGAGGTGGAGTACTGGTTTGGGCTGGTATCATCAAAAATGAGCTTGTGGGGCCTTTTCGGGTTGAGGATGGAGTCAAGCTCAACTCCCAGTCCTACTGCCAGTTTCTGGAAGACACCTTCTTCAAGCAGTGGTACAGGAAGAAGTCTGCATCCCTCAAGAAAAACATGATTTTCATGCAGGACAATGCTCCATCACACGCGTCCAAGTACTCCACAGCGTGGCTGGCAAGAAAGGGTATAAAAGAAGAAAATCTAATGACATGGCCTCCTTGTTCACCTGATCTGAACCCCATTGAGAACCTGTGGTCCATCATCAAATGTGAGATTTACAAGGAGGGAAAACAGTACACCTCTCTGAACAGTGTCTGGGAGGCTGTGGTTGCTGCTGCACGCAATGTTGATGGTGAACAGATCAAAACACTCACAGAATCCATGGATGGCAGGCTTTTGAGTGTCCTTGCAAAGAAAGGTTGCTATATTGGTCACTGATTTGTTTTTGTTTTGTTTTTGAATGTCAGAAATGTATATTTGTGAATGTTGAGATGTTATATTGGTTTCACTGGTAAAAATAAATAATTGTTTTTTGTTAAGTTGCCTAATAATTATGCACAGTAATAGTCACCTGCACACACAGATATCCCCCTAAAATAGCTAAAACTAAAAACAAACTAAAAAACTAAAAACTACTTCCAAAAATATTCAGCTTTGATATTAATGAGTTTTTGGGGTTCATTGAGAACATGGTTGTTGTTCAATAATAAAATTAATCCTCAAAAATACAACTTGCCTAATAATTCTGCACTCCCTGTATGACTGTTATTACTAGAGTACCAACTGCGTGAAGACATGTTCTACCTGTTGTTGAGGATGACATCCAACTGTCTCAAAGTCAATGGTCTCTCTTCTTGTACAAATGAGCAGAATGGGTTTTTTCTTGTAAAATAAGGACATGTCCACAAGTATGGGAAATTCTGTCGAATTTCCATTTGGAATTAGGCAGTGAAAATATGCAGTGTGTTAGGCTTCTCTCACAATTGAGCTCTGGATTGACTATATAATAGGGTCAGTTCACTTTCCATTTGAGAGTCTACTTTTTTAGAAGAGAAAAAAGTCCAGCATGCAGGACTTTTCTCTTACAATTTTTCTTGAAAATAGTTACGGAGGACTTGAAAAGAGCCTCAAGCGCAGATTTAAACAAGCCACATGAATGCTGTTTAAAGGGCTTCTGTCACCCCACTAAAGTGATTTTTTTTTGGGCTAGTGAAATTAGTTATATTGCGATATATGACAATATAATTGTGTTACTTACTTTGATCCAGCAGTTTCTGCAAAAAACTAAGTTTTATAATATGTAAATTCGGTCTCTACCAGCAAGTAGGGCGGCTACTTGCTGGTAGCTGCTGCAGAAATCCGCCCCCTCGTCGTGTTGATTGACAGGGCCAGCCGGGATCTCCTCCTCCGGCCAGCCCTGCCGATGACGTCTTCTATTTCGGTGATGTCATCGGCGCAGGCGCACTGAGGGAGTTCTGAGGAGACGAGCCTCCTCATCTCAGAGCGCCTGCGCCGAATCAACACAGGCGCGCGATTTTTGAAATGCCGACAGGGCTGGCCGGAGGAGGAGATCCCGGCTGGCCCTGTCAATCAACACGACGAGGGGGCGGATTTCTGCAGCAGCAACCAGCAAGTAGCCGCCCTACTTGCTGGTAGAGACCGAATTTACATATATTAAAACTTCGTTTTTTGCAGAAACTGCTGGATCAAAGTAAGTAACACAATTATATTGTCATATATCGCAATATAACTAATTTCACTAGCCCCAAAAAAAAGAATCACTTTAGTGGGGTGACAGAAGCCCTTTAAACGCATGTGATCAACTTCTACACTTAAACTGACCTATGGTGCAGATTGTTTTCTGATGTGGATTAGTTGCAGATTTTTCGAACAGAATTCAAATAGAAATCAAATTCTCAAAAACAAATCAGAGCATTTGTAGATTCATAGCAAAATCTACAAGTGCAAAAAGTGGTTAATAAAAAACTGTATACTCAGCTTCCCAGTCTTCTGCAGCTCATGTGGAGCGGCTTTCATGGTCCCACTGCAGGTCTCCACTTCCTGGCCCCTTCTAATGATGTGCTGTTTCAATAAGTGACCCTTACAGTCAATTACAGACTTCAACAGTCACATCATCGCTGGAGCTTGAGCTGGAGGCACAGGGATCGGCCTCGACACTGGAGCGGCAGAAAAGATGAGCATACTCAGCTGTTAGAATCCTGCAAATCCTTAGATGATTTTGCAGTGGAATCTTAGCCTAAATGTAAAGTTAAAGGGGTGACCTGAGATTTTGATAGAGATGACCTATGCTCGGGGTAGTTCATCAATATCAGATCGGCGGGGTTTAATTCCCGGTACTCTATCAGTTGTTTGAATAGGCCACGGGGCTCCAGCGAGCGCTATGGCACAGCTGCTACCCAATGGACAGTGAAGCGCACGGTATGCTGCGAGGAGATTGCAGCACTCACCGCAGCACAGGTAATCTGATACTGATGATCTATCCTGAGCATAGGATAGCCGCAAAACCACTTTAACTCTTTCAAGGATAAATGTAAATCTGTTAAATCTCTCTATGTATGCACACTCTATGTCGATACTATATAATATATATGTAGTACAGAAACAATGGATTTGAAGAGACTTATATAGTAAATTGATTTAAATAGAAATCCATAGAAAACTAAGCTTGGGAAAAAATGTCACCTAAAGCAAAATCCACAAGACACATTAAAAGTCTGTCAGGGGGATTATAAGTGGAGCTGCCAGCAGCCCAATAAAACGTCAGTATGACGCCCATTATGTCAGGGCTACTGACAGGATGAGGAGGAAACGGCCACAGTGTCACTTTAAATCTCTGCCTGTGTTTTCTCTGTGAGACAGGTGCTAAGTCTGATGCATCTAGCACAGTGCAGCATATGGGGGAGAGCCTGTCTTCCCTGCTGCTTCTCCGAATGTCAGTGGATGGAGAAATATTACTAGCTGCAAGTTCACTCATTCGTGTATTGATCACAATCTATTCCTTTGCTGACTATAGAGAATACAAATGACAGCCCATAGGTTGGATAAAACCATGGAGGCCACACATTCTTTCAAAGATCAAAATCTCAAATAATGTCTATGACCGACTTTAGTAACTATGATATACGGTAATCATAATCTTAATCCGCTCCTATCTTCATTCATATTGAGCAATTTTGTTTGGGCTTGTTTAACATATTTGTCCTTTTCTGCCAACCTTTTCTGTCTAGAAACGTTAGATAAAAATAAGAAATGGGTGGAAATCATACTTCATAATATTACAGGAGCCAAAGCCTGTATTAGAGATGGAGAACTGGTCAGTGACTATAAGGCCTTGCAGCTTTGTACTACAGAGCTATAGGCACTCCATGTGCCGGAATATGGTGCGATATGTCTTATGACCAGCCTGGCTCTATCCCATTATATTTGAGCCATCCTTCAGAAACATACAGCAGGTGTATACCCTAATACATACAGTGGATATAAAAAGTCTACACACCCCTGTTAAAATGTCAGGTTTCTGTGCTGTAAAATGAGCCAAAGATAAATCATTTCAGAACTTTTTCCACCTTTAATGTGACCTATAAACTGTACCACTCAATTGAAAAACAAACTGAAATCTTTTAGGTGGAGGGAAGAAAAAAAAAGTCAAAATCATGTTATATAGGAGTCAGCAAACACCTGCCATCATTTAAAGTGCCTCTGATTAACCCCAAATAAAGTTCAGCTGCTCTAGTTGGTCTTTCCAGAATTTTTCTTTCTCACATCCCACAGCAAAAGCCATGGTCCACAGAGATCTTCTAAAGCATCAGAGGGATCTCATTGTTAAAAGGTATCAGTCAGGAGAAGGGTACAAAAGAATTTACAAGGCAACACAGTGAAGACAGTCATCATCAAGTGGAGAAAATATGGCACAACAGTGACATTACCAAGAACTGGACGTCCCTCCAAAATTCATGAAAAGACGAGAAGAAAACTTGTCTGGGAGGCTACCAAGAGGCCTACAGCAACATTAAAGGAGCTGCAGGAATATCTGGCAAGTACTGGCTGTGTAGTATATGTGACAACAATCTCCCATATTCTTCATATGTCTGGGCTATTGAGTAGAGTGACAAGACGAAAGCCTTTTCTTACGAAGAAAAACATCCAAGCCAGGCTACATTTTGCAAAAACACATCTGAAGTCTCCCAAAAGCATGTGGGAAAAGGTTATGGTCTGATGAAACCAAGGTTCAACTTTTCAGCCATAATTCCAAAAGATATGTTTGTCGCAAAAACAACACTGCACATCACCAAAAGAACACCGTACCCACAGTGAAGCATAGTGGTGGCAGCATCATACTTTGGGGCTGTTTTTCTTCAGCTGGAACTGGGGCCTTAGTTAAACTAGAGGGAATTATGAACAGTTTCAAATACCAGTCAATACTGTCACAAAACCTTCAGGCTTCTGCTAGAAAGCTGAACATGAAGAGGAACTTCATCTTTCAGCATGACAACGACCCAAAGCATACATCCAAATCAACAAAGGAATGGCTTCACCAGAAGAAGATTAAAGTTTTGGAATGGCCCAGCCAGAGCCCAGACCTGAATCCGATTGAAAATCTGTGGGGTGATCTGAAGAGGGCTGTGCACAGGAGATGCCCTCACAATCTGACAGATTTGGAGTGTTTTTGCAAAGAAGAGTAGGGAAATCTTCCCAAGTCAAAATGTGCCATGCTGATAGACTCATACCCAAAAAGAGTGCTGTAACAAAATCAAAAGGTGCTTCAACAAAGTATTAGTTTAAGGGTGCACATACTTATGCAACCATATTATTTAATTTTTTATCACAGAAACCTGACATTTTAACAGGGGTGTGTAGACTTTTTATATCCACTGTACATCCAAAGTAGGCAAACAGTGGCATACATTGTTCCTAGGCTCTCATTTTAAATATCTATATGGCTACTTTCACACTTGCAGCAGCCTTTCACGGCAGGCTGTTCTGGCGGGGGAACAGCCTCTTGGATGCGTGCTAACGCAAGTCCACCGTGCCGCTGGAAGTCCGCTCTAGCCCCATTCACTATAATGGGGGCAAGACAGAGGTCTGGCCGCAGCAAGGCAAACATGCCGAGAGGAGGCCGGACCAAAATTACAGCACCTCCGGTTTGTAGTGAATGGGGCCAGAGCGGACTTCCGGCGGCACGGTGGTCTTGCGGTAGAACGGATCCAGCAGGCTGTTCCCCTGCTGGAACAGCCTGCAGGAAAAGACTACTGCAAGTGTAAAAGTAGCCTACCATAAGTTTTTTTGCGGGATGCTGCTACATAGAAAACCACAATCAACACTTTTCCTGACAGTTTCAAAATGTGAAAGCACTTATACCAGCCAGGATGTCATAAGGCAGTGATGGCGAACCTATGGCACGGGTGCCAGAGGCGGCACTCAGAGCCCTCTCTGTGGGCACCCGCGCCTTGGAAAAAGTCTATGGTGTACCAATATGCTTTAGACTTTTCCTGCCATTCATCAGCACAGGACGCACTATGAACAGCACAGGCAGCGCACTGAATTTAGGCTATTAAGCTATTATAGCTAAATGATAAAGTACATGGAAGATATACTATATTGGTATTCAGGTTAAATTGCCGTGTTGGCACTTTGCGATAAATAAGTGGGTATTTGGTTGCAGTTTGGGCACTCAGTCTCTAAAAGGTTCACCATCACTTATAAGGCATCTGTCAGGTGAATGGATATACTTAGAATATCCGTACACGGATGCAAATGCAGTGCAGACATAGTCAGAGATTGCACAGATGACCTGTAACTATAAAGAGAAAGATTTGGGTATCCTTGTAGATCACAGATTATATAACAGCATACAATGTAAATCAGCTGCTTCTAAGGCCACCAGGATGTTGTCATGCATTAAACAAGGCATGGACTCGCGGGGCAGGGATGTAATATTACCACTTTACTAAACGTCGGTGCTGCCTCATCTGGAACATGCACTTCAGTTATGGGCACCATCCAAAGAAAGGATGCTCTGCAGCTGGAAAATGTACAGAGGGGAGCAACTAAACTGATAAGGGGCATGGAGGGTCTTAGTTATGAAGAAAGATTTAAAGAATTGAATTTATTTAGTCTTGAGAAGAGACGTCTGAGGGGGGACATGATTAACCTATACAAATATATAAATGGGGTATATAATAAATACGGTGAAAAACTGTTCCATGTAAAATACCCTCAAAAGACAAGGGGGCACTGCCTCCGACTCCAGAAGCGTCAAAGCTTCTTTACTGTAAGAATGGTGAAGCTGTGGCGAGCAGGTAAACAATAAAGGGAAGGCTGTGCTTGCATGGGATGCCAGGTGTCGGATCCTCGATTGATGCGGCATCTTGCAGCACGCCATAGGATGGTATTACGTAAGAAGTTTTAATACCAATGGAGAATTTCTAATCCACATTATGCACTTCATGATGATTGGCGCTGGGGTGAGCGCAATTATGTAAACCCTGTCTATTGGTGCCATGTTTTAACCCGTAATTTCACTGATGTATTATGGCTTGAGAAAGGCTTGTAATATGTTTTTACGTATAGACTGGAATAAATATGCAAGTTGAAGGCGCTGGCTATATCCTTCTTATTTCTATCCTGAGAATAGGTAATCAGTATTAAAATCCTGGAAACCCCCTTTAATTCCCATCCCCACCTATCCCTTGCTTGAACCTGATGGCCTTACGGACCGTACTAACTATGTAACTATGTCACACACTTTTTATCCCTGTTGTTTGCTGCTTATTTAAACCATGTGTCCTTTTCCTGCAAAAACAGATTCAAAGCCATTAATCTCGTAAACCTCTCTCATATTTTGAGACTTCAAGAGCCTTATCGCTGAATCTTAGAATAAGTCAATTTGCAGTCTAAGAGGAGAAAAACTCTCCCCATTGCTTTGTGAACCAGACAAAGATAAAATAAGCAGCAAAAGATTCCATGTGGAGTAAGGGAGCGCATCTGATAAGATTCGGCAAACTTAAAGGGGTACTCCCATCACAGACAATGGGGGCATATCGCTAGTATATGCCCCCGTTGTCTGATAGGTGCGGGTCCCACCACCCACGCCTACAATGAGAACGGAGAGGGGAAATGAACGGAGTGTGCACTGCGCCAGAGCAGCCGCCCTCCATTCATTTCTATGGGGCCGAAAATAGGCCTCGCATGCACAGTGCGCTCCCATTCACTTCTATGGGAGCAGCGGGGAAAAGCACTTGGTGGTGGACGGACACTGGGAAATTCGGGGTCCTTTAGCCACAGCTCTCCCCTCTCCGTTCTCGTTGTAGGTGCAGGTCCTAGCGATATGCCCCCATTGTCTGTGATGGGAATACCCTTTAAAACACATATGCCTTGGGTTAAGGTGCATTTAGAAGTACCAATAATCGTCCAGATTATCGGGAACGACCATTCCCGTGAACAGTCGTTCCCAATCATTTGGCCGTCTAAATGTGTCGCCAATCACCCGATGAACGAGCGAAAAGCTAAACAGCGATCTGCTGCTCAGAAGCCATGATTCTGTATGAGGATGAGGGGTCGTTATAGCCATTCCCCATCCTCATACAGTAAAGGAGATCGCTACAAGTAAATGTGCGGTCTCCTTCACTGAACGAGCAGCAGACTGTTGGGAAAGAACGCCCGTCTAAATCCACCTTAACAATAAAGGAGAGATTATTGCTGATACTTCAGGGCTACTCAGTCTCTTAATGTAGTGTTCTGTGGACACAGTAAAGCCAGTGATGTCATAAAGCTGACATCATCAAATAGCTACCTATGTCATAGTGCTTTCTAGAAAATAGCACGTGTATGAAAAGTCAACCACTGACACGTGCATACATATTTTGTAGCTTTGTGACTGAAAAAATCTCTAGTTTCTCAGTTGCATAATGGGAATTGAAAAAGAATTATGGAAAGTGTACTTCATTCTATAATTTTGCTTGTTTTCTCAAAAACATCCTTTAAAAAAGAATTTATTTAATTGACTAAACTAGCATAAAACCCCATCTGTCCCCAAATAAACTGCCCAAAATGTGCTAATTTACTATGTTAAGCAAAGCAGACAAAAAAATATATCATATTTAACCGTTTCCAAATTATCAGCCTTTCTACATTAATTGCAAATTCTAGAAAGGCAGCAGCTGGTATTAACACATTGCAGCTGGATCCATGCTGTCCCTTAAAGTCTATGGTGCCAAAAAGGTGATTGGGCACAGTTCACTGAAAAGATTTCCAGGGCAACGACAGAGAACCATATTGATGACAAAATGATTATGTAAAGAAGCTGCCTATCATGCCATACCCTAATATAAGGGCATATAGCATGTCGCTAGGGTTGGGGCCAAAAATCCACCCGCATGCTGTTATACAGCTGGGGTTTCGCTTTCTAAACATGGCTATGTGAAAGCTGACAGCTCTGTAAATTACCCGAGATGAGTCTGAAGATGAGTCCGGTGGCACTGGGAAGCACTGGGCACATGTCCTCAGCTCCATCTGCCCAGTGCATATGCCTCAGATATCTCCAGATATCTCCAGCAATTTACAAGTTCTTTCACAGTCCAACGCCGAGACGGATGGTTTTATTATAGATGTTTGAAAAAGTAAATCCTGGTAATTTACTGGCCCCAAAGCTAATGACATTTTCCTTTTAAAAATATGGCTAAGGGATACCAAACTGGGCCTGGTAGACATGTTTACATGGTAGCTTCATTTTAGTGTTAATCTATGAACGTTCGCTTGATGTCTACAAAAGTATGTTGCTTTGCCATTGGTCTTTATGTGAAATGACACTTGGAAATTATCATTACGATCAGTTATGCCCCATGTAGGCAGGCCTGTAGAAAAGTGGCACAACTGTTTGCTGGAGAGCCACTGTTTCCCGTACACAGGCTGCTGTTTCTCGGTGCAGATTGTATGTACTTTTAGAGAATCCTTCAGATGGTGAGATGTACATTTCCGTGCACTTTACCCATTAATGGTCTGCCTGTGCTTCGATAATGGTGACATGTAAATGCAGCACATTCCTGTTGCTCCACAGGTACTGTAGTTTGTTACCTGTTTGACAAGAGTTAGGTAAACACTTATTACGGCCTTACAACATGTCACTTGAGGAGAACAATGCCGACTACTTGACTCGACAAATCAGTGCAATGCCTTGGCTGAGCTCTCCGGCCCCGCCGTGGTTGCTTCATGTTAACATTCTTGTGGTTTCATTAACCGGCTTAATGTAATCATCATCTTTATAACAGTGGAGTGATCTCTCTCCCAAAGTTCATGAACTGGTTGCATGTAATATACTGATGGCAGACATGGAAACCAAACCCTTAACACAATACAGACTATGTGACATGCTAGCGTTAAGAAAACATCAATCTCTACAGAAAAGCTTCAGGACACATTGATAGAAATCCGCTAATCACTTCAAATAAAAGTAGAGGAATCAAATAGAACTCTGTTTTGCTTTCAGGATGACCTCCATTCCCTTAAGGCCCCCATTACACATAATACATCTTTTTATTTTATTTTTTTGCAAGATTTGTAAGAATTTGGGCACTGAGGGCCTTAGGGGAATCATATATGTACCTCCAAATAAGATGGTATGCACTTAGAGCCACATGGAAGTAAATGTAAAGCCTTGAATTAAAGGGGGTTGTCTCACCCCCATCTGCTTGGCAGGTATTTGGCTGGTCTTAGACTATAATATTTATGCTATTTTTCTTTCATGCTCTCTGGAGCGGGGTTGTTATTTGCGAAATGGGAAGGATTGGGGTGGAAAAAAAATTTGTAAGCAAGCAAAAGAAGGTTCCTATAGGTGCTTATATTTTCAGTTGTCATGTTTCCTTTCCAACCTGTTCACCCACTAGAGATGCTAAGCTGCACATACCCAAGGGCTATGACCTACAGAAAATAAGCAATATACATAGTAAGCACATTTTTAAGAAAATACACTTACAGCTTTAGTGCACTGGACAGCCTTTCCAAGCAGCCAGTTTAGCTCCAGATTTCCTTCTCCCTGATAACATGACTGAAGTCTCTCTTTAATGAGAGCATTGATCGTCTTGATGGGAAAGACACAGAGTGTGGAATCATCGGGTGGATTGTGATACTGTTTTTGGCCTTTAGAGAAGATTGCAAAAAGGACATCATCCCGCACTGATATTTTCAGAGACCTAGCCAAGGTGGCACCTGGTTTTGTTAGATAGGCGGCTTGCAGTAGCCTGTACTCCACCCCGTTCTTTGTGCATCCAATTGGTAAGGAAACATAAGAGTGAAATTTGGGATCATTTTTGCATAACCGTACAATTCGGGATGTGTAGAAAAGGTCATTGGCTGAATTACTAGAAATACCTTCAGGAGTTTCTGGCTGCACAGTGAGGAAATAAACATAGTTGCCACTGGCAAAACCATAAATGTAAAAAATATCAAAATGAGAGACCAAAGCAAGAGTATCAGATGGGATCTTGATGAGGGACGACACAAAGTCACTGTACAGCTCATAATCCAACATGGTAGACGATTCTGGGTCCCTAGGCAACTTGCGACTTGAAAGTGTAGGAAAATAATCCTGTTTGCCATCTACTGCAGTTCCAATGAAGAGTTTGCCATCCTGACCTTCTGTGTGAACAATCACGCCATACATTGTACCAGTTTCATTGACACTAGAGAGGTAGTGCTCTTTCTTATGAGATGGTTCTACCAGTATAAAAAGGTCATCCAAACGTAAAAGCTTACATACACCCTGGTACAAACTACCACATGCCAACAGCCGATTCTCCGAATAGTCAATGATTAACAGCTTGTTCACATTGTTGGTCAGTGTACGAGGTTCACTACATGGCTGAACGTTCTGAGGAGGGTAGCAGGATTTGTTGTCCTCTCCAGGACCGGTGTTATGGGACACCAACAATGTTAAGTTTCCTGATAGCTTATAAATGCGATTTACTGCGCCAACGTAGATTGCCCCTGTGCTCTGGTGCACTGTGAGATGACTAAAAGTCCAGTCTCTTTGCTCGGCATGAAATGTGTTGGTGAGGGAAGCACCAGGAATTTCTAAAGACAGCATGGCCAAAACCAGCAAGACCACAGAAGCTGTCTGACTGTGGTAACGGGAAGATTTCTCTGTCCACCTCTTTAACCGCTGCTGTTCCATGGTGTTCGATGAGGAGAAGGAAGAGAAATGGAACCCAATCTCCCTTTGGTATTCAATGCCTCCAAGAGTTTAAGTCTTCTTTACATGGTTCTGAAAGACAAGCAAAGAAATATAATTACCATGTATATAGCATTTAAATACTGCAGCATGTTATACTATCTATAATATAAAAAAAAGAATGACTGCAATCCAATCCAGACAATATAATGACTGTAATCTCCATCGCCATAGCCAAAATAGATCATTTTAAGCTGTTTTTAGCATTATGTTCCTCCAGCTAAGCAGGTCTGGAGCGTTCACATGGTGCTTGTGCCTATTGCTTGCTAGCGTGGACCTAATCGGGAAATATAGGACAGTATCTTCATATGGGCACCTTTACGAGTACAATAAAATATAATTTCTATGGGTCACTGCTTTCCTGCTACTGTGAAGTAGAAAAAAATTGAAAGCCTTGCAAACAGATTAACACTTCATGTCTACATCTAACAACTGATGTAGAGGCTTCCGCCTCTGATCTGATGAAAGGAACATCATTGCTTTGCATCGAGAGACACTCGATTGCTAATATCAGACATATGTTCAGATCATTGCAATAGACAAGCAATTATTTGGGTAGAATTTACATAACGATAACTGATAAGAGACACATTTACATGACTGGCGTCTGTGCTTAGTTTTAGGGTGCATTTCCAGTCTTACATCAGAAATGACATCGATAGCTGAAGTTTGGCAATTATTGAAATTATTTTTCCACCTACAGGGATACTGACATTTCTGCAGAAGTGAAGGCTGTGAGGGCAGCCATACTGGTGTCCACTTTTGAATATCTAACTATTCTGTATAAGCTTATAATAATAAGATAAGAATAGCAAGTAGCATAGACACTGTATTCCCTGTCTTCTACTCCTCCCCAGTTCTTCCATATATGTAGCAGGTTTGAGATATTGGGAATACTGTCCAATAACAGTGGCCACGCTAGATAGCTGTCAGGTGCATGCTCATTCCAGTGCCCACCCCGCCGATATGTGCATGCTCGGTTTGGCTGAGCATGCATGTGTTTTCAATAAGGAGAGGGGAATAAGCCATTGCCAGACACCACTTTTCTCCTGTAAGAACAAAGGACTGGGCATGTTGAAATATAATGGCCAATTCTTCTTTTCCTACATTTGCCGTGATGCAAAAAATGGCATGCATTAGAAATCGGTGGGTGGGACATTGTTCACGTATATGGCCACTTTTAAGGAGTCATTCCACGAAAACAAATGTATCACCTTTGAAGAGGATAGGATGAAAGATCGCTGGGACCATCACGGATCACAGAGTGTTGTCTGACCTGCTCCCCTCCACTCTCTGCAGTGCCTAAGGGACTGATGAGGAGGTTCAGCACTGTCCTTAGCTATCTCCATTAGGGCCCATTCACACGGCCGTATGAACGGGTCCACACCTGTTCCGCAATTTTTCAGAACAGGTGCGGACCCATTAATTTCAATGGGGCCGCAAAAGATGCAGACAGCACACCGTGTGCTGTTCACATCGTAGTTCCATTCAGCGGCCCCACAAAAAAGATAGAACGTGTCTTATTCTTGTCCGCAATTGTAGAAAGCACATGGGCCGGCATCCGTATTTTGCGGATCCGCAAAACACTACGGTCGTCAGAAGGAGCCCTTAGTCCCATATATTCTGATCCCACCAACAGTGCACATGGGTGCCCTTAAAACTTCTCCAGAAGTTGGGCTCAGGACTCCTGTTCTGGCCATCGTGGGGGTCCTAGCGTTCATAAATTTATGACCCAACCTGTGGGTAGGTGATGAAGCCCACTTTACGCCGTACTAAATGCTGGTTTTCTCACTCCAAAGTGTTTATGTTAATTTTCTATTGAGTCAGACGCTCAAAGACATTCATCAAAGGATTAGTTGACAATACAGATAGTGACTTGTGACCTATTGAATTTATAACTTCAATTTACGGCAAACGATTCTACTTGTCACACGGGAAAACAAAGGCAATGCCACGGTGTATTGCAAAAGGCAACAGGCTGGCTCTATAACTCTCACACCTCTCCCCTCTCGGCAGTCTCTGCTAGTAACAGGTGTTACGCCGCGTATCCCATTTACCCGTCCTTTGTATAATAATTGTTTTTCACTCCCAGCAATGCAAAATGCAACAAGAATAAGGTGAAGCCTCCCTTCCCTGCAGCAAGCACACGCCATAGCATTTCCAAGTGCAATCGCAGGATTAAATATGGAACAGAGCAGCAGATCCTGTACAGATCTCCTCAACGTCCCACCCCATGGGGAATATTAGACAGATGATCAGCATCTGCGTGGCGTGGAGGCCCACAAGCCATCATTTCAACGTAATTATCTCTGAACATTTCTGGCCTCCAGAACGACAAAAATATGAGTCAAAGGAGGCTTTCTTTTATCTCTGTGTACCTAGGCCTGGCGGGGGATGCGTGAACGCCATCCAGCGCTTATAAGGAGAGGAAAACACTACTAAGATGGATGCTGAACAGGACGTGCCTGTGTCTAAATTGCAGGCATTTTTCTGCAGTCTGCTTGTAATTGTTGACAGTGAACTGAAGGCAGAGGAAAGAGGCCGTGCTTACCTACGTCAAGCAATCACAAAGTATGAGCAAACCGCACTGCCCCAAAATAATAGAGATCTGACGGAGAGCCAGCAACCAATTGGTTTAATACACACACTTAACCATAGAAATTGATTCACTTGTTGGCAGTTAAGAATTGCTTGGCACAATAAGCAGCTTCTATTCCTCTATGATTAATAGCACTGACACATCGTCTTATTTTAGTAGCAGATTTATGCCTTCTTTATGCTTTCCTTTTCTGGATTAGCACCCCTTATGGCAGGCAACCCCACAATCTACTACCTTATGTCTAACTTATGTTCGCACGCTATGCTGCCTTTACAGAACGGCATAATTATGGACCCCTTTATATGGGCCGATGATGGCAGGGTGTAGTTATATGCAGCAATCGACCCCACTGGATGGGAATGAATGATTGATACTGTGATCATTCATCCCTGTACAGACTCACTGTTTGCCAGCAGTACACTCCTGTTTACACAGGGTGATGGGCTGCTGGCAAATGATGATTTCAGATGCCATCACCCGAGAAGTGAGCATCTGCAAATTTGTCAGGTGATTCGTGGCACCTGTAGATGGGGCAAGTATCGGGAATAATGGCTTGTATGATCATAATTATTATGTGAAAAGGCTCTTACGCTCACATCTGTGTTGTGGCTTCCATTTAAACTAGAAGCCACAATGTCATGCTGGATCCATCACATGATGAATACCAGGGGTGCTCGTCTGACCCCACTGACTTATAATGGCATTGGGTGAGTCTACCATTTCTACCGTTTGCCATATATTAGGCAAGAGCAATGACAAAGAATGTCTCTCTCTTTGGAGGACCCAGCACGCCCATGCATTACAATTCCATGAATTTATCACTGATTTCCATGGGCATCATCTAATGGCTTATATGCCCTTTGGTGGTGCAGTAGCAGAACTAAACTCTTGTCGCCATTTTCCACTGCAGATTACAGTTTTTAGCTGCGAGTCTCAATAGTTGGACAACCTGAGACCACCTTATTTTTGGAGGACCCTCCTAACAAAAAACCCTGTGTTCAAAGCACACAATTCCTATAATGTCTTTAGATGAAGAATTACAGTACATAACGAATGCATCTGTTCCACTGTGGAATAAAGCCTATAGCAGCAAGCTCTTGTACTATGGAGGAGAATACAATATTGCATTACGTCTGTTCTTCAAGTAAGGTGTCATACATAATAGGCTTGTATCTGAACATACACACAAACAATACAATACATGCCCCAATCCCTGCATGGTATAAAGCTGTCAGAGAGATTAATGTGTACAGGACATAACAATAGCCATTGCATACATTCCAACTGTCGGCATAGGATGAAATTAATAGCTAGAAGAAATCCCACTTCTTTCAAAGGCTGAGGAAGCAACCATGCTCACGATGGTGATGACGGTGATCCTAAAAATAGTTGTTTTTGTGCTAATTGATTTCCTTACGTGTATATTTTGCACCTGTTAAATGTTTTCTTTAATTTATATATATATATATATATATATATATATATCTAGAATCCCCCAAATAGCACAAAATCTATACTTATAAAACATATCAGGTAAGGTCTTGCCCTTTTACCAACATATCCAGGTAGCTCAGTGAGCGATCTCTTAACCTTTCGCACTCTCCGGTGACGATATAACCTTCACGCCACCTTACAGAACTCATGGCCAGTCAAGGCACAGGACCCTCCAGAGAGATATATGAGAGTTATGGCCCAGAACAGAATGACCTTTTAAGTAGGAACATTCTGACTTCTAAGATTAAGGCTTCACTCTGTCCTATGGGAGACATAAATCTGCAGTAAAATATATCGTTTTCACCTGCTTAGCTAACACAGGCTCTGCTACTTATAGCTTGGAAAGCTGTTAAAGGAGCAGCCAGTCCACGACCTATAGCACCGTTCAAAGGATGAGGCTAATTTATAGGGTCCTTTTAAAGATATTTGAGGGCCACTTGATGATAGCAGGCAGCCCTCGTGAAGGTCTCTGCATGGTTTGGAAGTATATAAGAAGCAGCTTCTCACTACTCTGTATTCCAATATGATCATTCAGCGGTACGGTTTATTTATAGGCCAGCCATATGCTCGAAGATGGCATTATTTGATTTTCCCACATTGGTTAATTCAGAATGGTCCTATGTACCATTACTTTACTGCTTGTTACTGTATTCATTTTATTATGTCACATAAGCTTTTCAAGGTCCCCTCTCACTAGCAGTGGCGATGACAAAGCTCTAATTAGGCTGAAAACATATGCTTTCCGGTCTCCCGCACTTTGCATTTTCTCCAGGCATAGTATTCTGGAGCAATCTGAAACTATGTCATCTATGGCTGCAGATTACACTGGTAACAGTACTTGCCCTCTATCAAGCCAATAAACATTTTTGTTTCTAGGAAATCCAAGACAACAAATATGGTGGCCATATCATCCCCCCCCCCCCCCCTTCCTAAATAAGAGAACTGCATGCAATGCCCATTCACCAGTTCTTGGATTACAAGGTACATTTTGCCATACAGCACACCCTGGTTGATGTCACACGTAGCGTTTTCATCAAAAAGTGCCGCAGCCAGTTTGCAATTAGATAACATGAAAGGGCAAGGGAAAAAGCTGCTGCTAAACACCTGTCATGGTGGCTTACTACCCTTGAGAACAGAAGGATCATTCCTGTCGACATTCAGTCCATGACTCTGCTGGTGACCAGCTACACATTAGATGGTCGGACTGGTGGGTGCGACCAACATTTATCTAAGGGAGAGTTCACATCGCCGTTTCATTTTCCGTTCTTCTGATCCGTCAGAAGAACAGAAAACAAAAATACAGATCCTGTTACACATTTGGCACCCTTTTAAGACATTTTCATCTGAGATCAGTTTTTTTAGACAAAAAAAGTCCTGCGGACAGTACATTTTTTCTGTCCCCCCCAAAAAAAAAAAAGACACAAATCGCTCAAACGGATGCCAAATGTGCAACAGGGTGTGTTTTTTTTACAGGATCCTATTTTATTCTGTTCTTCTGACGGCTCAGAAGAACGGAAAATGAAGCGGTGATGTGAACTCTCCCTAATATGTATGGCCACCTTAGGCTACTTTCACACTAGCGTTTTTACTGGACCCGGCAGGGTTGAGCAAGAACGCTTCCGTTACTGATAATACAACCGTCTGCATCTGTTATGAACTGATCCTGTTGTATTATCTGTAACATAGCCAAGGATCCGTCATGAACACCATTGAAAGTCAATGAAGGACGGATCCATTTTGTATTGAGGCAGAGAAAACAGATCCGTCCCCATTGACTTGTATTGTGGGTCATGCCAGATCCGTCTTGCTCCGCATCCCATGACGGAAAGAAAACCACAGCTTGCTGCGGTTTGCTCTCTGGTATGAGAACACAACCAAACGGAACGGGATGCATTTTGGAGCATTCCGTTTTGTTGAGTTTCGTTTTGTCCCTATTGACAATGAATGGAGACAAAACGGAAGCGTTTTTTCCCCAGTATTGAGATCCTGTGGCGGATCTCAATTTACCGTAAAATAGAAACGCTAGTGTGAAAGTAGCCTTAGGGGTAAAATTCACATACAGCAGATTTGTTACATAAATTACTAGGGCTGTCCCATGCAGAAAATTATGAGCAAAACCCCATGGAACTGATCTGGGTGGCTGCACATGGAGGTTTCCTGGACATTTTTGTCCCCTTGCCTTTTTTTTTTTTTTTTTTCAAAATTGCAGCAATGCTGTGGGTGTGTCCTTTTCTCAGGCATTTTCCCATAGGTTTCTCTATGAAATAAAGAGTCTGGAAAATACCCCAGTACATTGAACATGAATCTAATAGTATTTTTACAAGCTAAAAAATGCCCTCCTCCAAAAAAACTGTGTGGAAGCACCCTTTCAGTTGCAGAAATTTTTTACAACAAATCCGTCGGATGTGAATTCACACTAAGAAAGCTGAATGACAACCCTAGTGGGAGTTGAAATGGCAACTATGTCCTAGATTTCCTACAGACAGAACTATCAAATAGATAAATTACCGTATGTTTTCACAATTTGAAGAAAGTTCTGAAGGACCAGAAACAAGATGCAGATAAAAAGGTCTATTTTTTTCACTAGTAGTAAATCAGTAGTAGTAGTAGTAATCATCAATGGGAACCACCGCCGATACCATTCGACCAATGTTAAAGAATATATGGGCTATACGGACTAAAGAACTGTTTTCCAGTATTATTATGTGTTCTTCATTGTCTACTAAGATGCAGTTCTTCGGAAGACTTCAGGAAACATAAGGGCAACATCGTGCTTATTACTGGAGGTTTTTATACTGAGTTTTTAGACTCGTTTACTGCTTTTTGTATAGAAAATACAGGGTCGTAAATGGTAAAAGCTGCATAATATCAGAAAGGAATGCATACATTATATCTCCCATGTAGAATATAGTGTGTAATACTTAGATATACCTAGAACGTAGTGCAATACCCTTGGAACTGATTTACAACCTAATGAAATTGGCTTGCTGATGTGAAAAGTGAAGCTTTCCTCAGCTCGTAAACACTCTGCGACTGCCCGAGCGGGATGCACCCCATTAAAGAATTATTATAAACTGAACATCTGCAAGTCTAAAGAACACACTCACACTCGTCGGCGTAACACTATAAAAACGGAAAGCAATCCAGATGCCGGGAAGGTCAGTAAAACTTCTCACAGTACTATAAGGGTGTATTCTCACTTGGTGAATGGGACCGGTACCGTTCTGCACTGACAATTACCACACAGAGAATTTTTGGTATTTTTTAGCAAATTACTAATGTTCTACAATGGGTTTCGGTCATGAGGCTTGTACAGGTGAAACAAGTGTTGTCAACTTGTTTGATGTCTATAAGCTGTGCATTGAACAGTAGCAGAAATCTGCAGAAAATCGTGGTAATTAGCCACTCTCTACACTATAGGTACCATTCACCAAGTTGTTTCATCTGGTTACATGTCGCATGGCAAAAGTTTGGTACTTTGCAATAAAACATGCGCAGTTTGCAGCACGGTAATTAACCATGAAGCAGTGTGGCAGTGTGGGGGCAACCATTGGGACCGCCACTGATCACAAAACATTACTCCTGTGTGCCCTGCCGCTCTATTCATATTCTATATCTGAGCGCTGTACTCAACCAGCTCCTGGAGTCCTTGTTCTCATGATCAGAAGTAGCCTCGTTAGCAATTTGGTAATGAGATTTTGAGGATTTGCGCTCCTTGTTCTCCTGGTAAAGGCAAAAAACTGGCATAAATACACTGAGAACTGTTGTTGTTTTTTTGTGTTTTAAAAAAAATCGGGATATTAGCTGATATTGCAATGTATTCTAGAGGGAGGTCTAAACATAAAATGTCAGTCATGATACAATTGATCTTCATCCCAATTAGAAACCATGATAATAATATAAACCAAGGTTGGACTAGGTGTCACAGTCAGAAAAACAATCGATTTATGATCAAGGGTACAAATCGGTTGGACTCTATCAGTCACTTATGCATCTGAATGCAGCCCCCACACAATACTGGACCATACAATGAAGCTGATCCATAGGGGTGGCATTCACATAGTATTATACATCAGTTCCTGAATGCCAAACACTGGTTGCATCAAAAGGAGTCAAAACATTGTTTCAGACGCGTTCCCTTCCCCCACGGGATTGAGACAAGGCCCTTAAAGAGTGTGATCTCTGTTGACCTGCATGGGAATCTCTGCCATTTGCAGTCACCCAGTGCGATATCTCTGCCAGCTGTCCCTACGTGCCTTTAACAACACCAGGGACAGAAAAACAGTTATGTCTGCAAGCACACTTCCCATTGTAGGCAGCTGAAAAAACACAGCTTCTGCATAGAAAGTCCTGATATGTGGCCACTCCTGCCAGACATACTAGTTAACCCTAACCTATGCCCAAAGAAGCTTCTGTATGTGAATGTAGAAATATGGATATTTATGACCAGTTTGGCGAGACTGCAGACATTTGTCACCCTATAAACAAAAGCAAGTCTTTAAGACGGGCAACAATAGGGATTAGTCTGCGGTGAGAACCAGTTCCATCAACTTGTTTTCTTAATGGTAGTAAATGCTGACGCATTTCTTTCCTTTCCTGGAAAGTAAACTGTGAACAGTGGAATAAAATGTAAGTAAAATATCTAAGAACGGACTAAGCTTCCTGGACATCATTTAATGTTTGGAGAAAGGAAAACACTGCATTACTGCATGAAAATGTGGTCCCATTTGTGAAACATGCTGGTAGTAATATCATGGATTGGGCCATTTTGCTGCATCTGGGCCAGGATGGCCTGCTATTTTTGATGGAACAATTAATTCTGAATTAGAGGTGGGCGGTATAGGCGATATAGGCGATATGCGATATAAATTTGTGCCACGATATGGATTTGACCACGGAGTGGCAGTTCCGATCGGAGTCCCAGCAGTGCAATGCTGGTGCTCCGATCGGTTACCATGGCAGCCAGGACGCTACTGAAGTCCTGGCTGCCATGGTATGTCAGTGAGCAGCATTATACTCACGTGTGCCGTGGCCGCCGGGTGCTCCTTCTTCTGTCTGTGCAGCGCATTGCTAATGCTTATAGCTCACGTGCGCCATGGCCACTGGGCGCTCCTTCTTCTCATAGGTCTATGCGGCGCATTGCTAATGCTTTAAGCATTAGCAATGCGCCACACAGACAGAAGAAGGAGCGCCCGGCGCCCACGAGCTACAAGCATTAGCAATGCGCTGCACAGACAGAAGAAGGAGCACCCGGCGGCCACGGCGCACGTGAGTATAATGTTGCTCACTGACATACCATGGCAGCCAGGACTTCAGTAGCATCCTGGCTGCCATGGTAACCGATCGGTGCCACCAATGATGTGGGGGGTAGGGGGCCCCTGCCACCAATGATGGGGGGGGACCCTGTGGCCACTGCCACTAATGATTAATACTGGGGAGGGAGGGGGTGGGTTTGAGTTACCAGAGGGGGCTGATAAGATGGAGAGGCTGGGGGGCTGATACGAGGCTGGGGGGCACATGAGAGGCTGGGGGGCTGATCAGAGACTGGGGGGCACATCAGAGGGTGGAGGGTGGATCAGAGGCTGGGGGGCTGATCAGAGGCTGGGGGGCACATGAGAGGCTGGCTGCCATGGTCAGCTCCCTGCTGTTGTGTGCACAAAGCACAGGGCAACAGGGAGAGTGTAAAGTCCTATTCACCCTAATAGAGCTCTATTAGGGTGAATATGACAAGGGTTCTAGCCCTTAAGGGGGCTAATAGTTATTAAATAAAAAGTAAAAAAAAAAAAAAGTTTAAACCCCCCCAAATATAGAAAACTATATATCGGATATCGCACATGCTTAAAATTATATCGCAATATAGATTTTAGGCCATATCGCCCACCCCTATTCTGAATCATACCAGAAAATTCTGAAGGAAAATGGAACAACATCTGTCCATGAGCAGAGTCTCCGGAGAACATGGGTCATGCAGCAAAACAATGACCCTAAGCACACAAGTCGTTATACCAAAGAATGGTTGAAGAAGAATAAAGTTGAAGTTTTGGAATGGCCAATTCAAAGTCCTGACCTATGTTGTTGGAGGACCTGAAGTGAGCAGCTCTTATGAGGAAACCCACCAAGCTGTTTTGTGCAGGACTAGTCAACAATTACCAGTTACTGCTGCACAAAGTGGTCACACCAAATACCGAAAGCAAAGGTTCACAAACTTTTGTCACTGACAGATGTGATATTGCATAATTTTCACGAAGTTTATTACTTCAGACTCATTTATTTAATTTGGCTATCTTTGTTTAATTTTAGGACTTGTGCAAAAATCTGATGTTGTTTCAGGTCAAATTTATGCAGAAACATAGAGAGAGAGAAAAAGGGATAACAAACTTTCAAGCACTACTTTATGTCTTTTTTCAACTTATGCTATTGCTGTCCTGGATCTACTTTACCAGAATGCAAACTGCCACGTATGGCAGCCTGTATCCTGCATATATCTGTAGTAAAGCTGCAGTGTGTACCGATGACCCACCAACTTTACTTGACGTGGCTTCCCTGCTGTATTATGTTCCGAGTTGTAAAGGAAGAAATTGAGAAAATGAGTATATATTACAGTCTTTCTATTGGTGAACATGCTCTTTAAAGAGCACAACAAAAAAATCTATTTTGATCTAAGTAATATGTTTCATTCAACAATATCAAGTTGTCTGGCTGTAACATGACCGAGTACCCTGGGCAATTATAGGGAACGAACTGTTCATTCCCAATCATTGCCAGCTAGTTAAAGGGGTTGTGAGGGTATCCTCAGGATAGGTCATCAATATCAGATCGGTGGGGGACACCCGGCACCCCCGCCGATGAGCTGTATGAGGAGAAGGCACGCGCAGTGGGCACATGCTGTCTCCCTTCCTGTTCATTGCTGCTGTCTATGATCTTTGCCATTGAAAGCAGCAGCGTACAGGAAGAGAGAAGTTAGAGGATAGGTCATCCATAGTAAAAGCCAGGATAACCCCTTGCATTTACATGCTGCAATAATTATTTCTGTATGCTGATGGATCCGACTGCTACTGTAATAACAGGGTGACGTGCCGCTGATAAACGGTGCCACATAAACGACGGATCACCTATAAAATTAGCATTTTTCTCATTTTTTCAGGTGATCGGCAGCACATTTACATGGGGCAATTGTCACGAAACGAGTGTTCCTGATAATGATCTGGTTAATCTGCCCATGTAACTGCGCAATTACTAAACAAAGTGGGTGTAGCGTGTAAAATGACCCCCCATAAAGTCTGTCTTGACTCCTGCAGAATGTATGGAATCTTTACTGGACCTATTTTATAGGGCAGTACATACATACCTTTAATAATCAGAGCCCAGGGCATGCTCAGGTTTTCTGAAGCCCTCTGAGACAGGATCATCAATACTGTTGTTAGGAACATTTTTTTAAATGTCACCCCTCTCATGATAAATGTCTCTAATAGCATACACTGTTATAATCTCGGCACCGACCTGTCATACGTGTGCTCCAGACCTCCGTCTTTCGATATTGATAAAGATATCCTGCAGTTGTGACTAATAATCCATTACAAAGAGACGCAGGATAAGGGTGTCATTAGATCTGGAAAACTATGGGCTTGCTATGCAAATCAGCTGTGTGTCCTCAGTCCGGTTCATTCATGAGTCTGAGACATTTCTTAGTGATTGACAGACCTCTTTGTATCCACACTCATACCGCGAGCTAATTTGCACAGTCCGGGAGTAATTCCAGGTTTAAATCTAGTTAACTTGCAAATTTTTCTAATCAAAAGTATAGTCAAACCTCTCCAGAAGACAACCTCCCTGAGAAGACCACATCTTTATTTGTTTTGTATGCTTTCAATGCAATTTGTGGAGGTCATCTCCAAGAACTTTTACTGCAGCTCAACCGGACCAGCATCCACCCTTTTATAGTACGCTTCCTACAGTTACGTTACATATACTCTTTATATGAGGGACAGGAGACCACAAAAGCTGTAGCCTGACATAGTCTGCTAGAGCAGGGTTCCCCAACTCCAGTCCTCAGGGCTCACTTGCCGGTCAGGATTTAGGAATATCCCACAGAATGAATACCGGTGGTAAATCCTGATGGATGGACACTAATTATATCAGCTACCCAATACTAAGGAAATCCTGAAAAGGTGACCGCAGGTGGGCCCTGAGGACTGGAGTTGAGGACCACAGTGCTAGAGTATAGCAGAGTGTACTATTATGTCCTCAAAAGGATGCCGAAGTAATGGAGGCTGTTAAACATGCTCAAAAGTACACTCTTCTTGTATGGCCTATCAAAGTCTAGTGATGCACCAACATAATATGTTTGAACATCTTGGTTTCAAGTTGGAAAGTATAAGGAGAACCAGTACCATAACTAGTATCACTGAGCAAATAAAACTGGTACTTAGCCTCTGTGCCGACCCCACTGAAAAAACTATAGCACGCCGTCCACACGGCGACTATGGGCCTCAGAGATGGATCTGAAAGGCTTCAATTAAGCTGAAAGGAGTTATCTGGTATTTAAATAATTATTGGATGGAAGGAGTAATCGCGGGTCTCTGCTGATTTCCCTCACTGTCATCTTAATGGAGGCTATAAGATTATTATTCAAATGGCTTTGAGATTTTCTTCTGAGGGAAAGAGAAATGCAGCGACGGAGGGAGCAGGCAGGGACAGATCATTTAACTGTCACTGGCAAGGCTTGGAGAAGCATTATTAGTCTTTGCTCATTCCAGCTGTCACTCATTCTTACGCCCAGCACATTATTAGCACAAATTTTATGCACAAGAAACAGAAAAGAAAAATATATAAAAAAAAAAAAAAAAAAAAACACAAGCTCCCCCCACTAGAAATGACGGGACCAAAGGAACAATTTATATGTCAATGAGCACCAGCTGCAGCGCCTTTATTATGAAGCTAATGCTGGATTTCATGCCCCCTCCTTTCCTGTGCCCTTCTCCTTGTATTTTTAGATGGGGTATATTTGGATTTTCTTTGTTTGCTATCAACAAGACCTCCTATACTATTGTATGGGGTTCTGTCACCTCCAATGCTGCAGGAAAGCCATCCAATAAATGGAAATGTAATTATATGCAAATCAGAGGGTAAGCCCTGCCGCCTAAAATATAACACGCTATACATTTCTCATGTTCAGACACATTATGGATGACAAGAGTCCAGGAATCCAACCCTGGGGGCTCATGCATATGGCAGGTCCTTACTACAGAGCAGTAGATTCTCCATGCACTGCCATCCAATGTTTTGGTGGTGAATACCTCCATGATGGGAGAGTCCATTGGATTATGCAACATTTATTTGAGATTCTTTCTGAAATCTGTGAGACTAAATTTCTGTTATGTCTACGTACGAAATTCGAGCCATACAGAGGCAATACAAGGCTGATGGACCTCTGTAACAGGTTATGTAGAGAAGTCATTCTTGACCCTCACCTTGTTGAGCGTCGTGATTTACTTCTCTACATGTGTGCTTAGACTTGTTTCTGACACTGAGCACCTCCAGAGTTTTGTTGTCCTTAGTTACAGTATCATAAAGACAATGAAGGGAAACTCTGGCCTAAAGTAAAGTTTCCATGTGTTCCATAGATCAGTCTCTTACCTGTTCCAATCTCTTTATACTAGACTGAGGCCATTGCATAGCAATCAGGCTTCGGTGACATACCTTCTCTACTTGAGCCTATGGGCATCTATGTTTGACTCATACAGTCACACATATGTATCTGGACTGTTCCACGCAGGCCCTTCACAAATGAATGTCAAGGGATGGGACAGAAACTCCTATCACAGTTACTGCTCAAGGTTAGACAGCTCTTATCACATAGTTAGAATGAAGAGGATGACAGGTCAGTCTCTTTGAATCTTCACTTTCTCTTATCTCAGGTGACATTTTGGGGCTTTGTAACTGATTACTCAAGTTACAAAGGTTTCAACATACAATGGTCGTTCTGGAACCAATTAATATTGTAACTTGAGGGACCAGTGTATACTTAAAGTGGGGACCATTATCAAGACTGCCGTTCCCATACGCCAATCATGATCTCTGTGTGCTTCAGTGAGATGTGCCTAATTTAGTAACAGGCAGATGAGTCAGAAACTCAAATGCACAAGAGCTAGGGACTGGCGTAGACTTGAGCTATAACTTATGCCAGCCCTACTTCTTTTCTGGCCACTTTGGAAAAGTGGTGAGAAGCTCAAAAAGTCATGAATTATGGTGCATCCTCTGGCAGTGCAGGGGATATCATAGACTGGTGTAAAATGCTGGTCTATGATAAATTCTCCCAAGATTATTCAGTAGAATATTTAGGGAAGGAAAATCACATTGACCTCCCAACCAGCATATGGTACTGACTCGTGATGACGTGGTGAGGTACCATGGAGGTCAGTACCTCAGTATGAACATTTTTTACAATACCACAGCTTTCCAATTTTTAAACAGGGTAGGTCTCTTTGAAGAACTCGTTTTTGTTAGTAATGTCCACTAATAAGTTACCAGTAGGCTGTCTTACTACTGGGACCTCCAGGGATTGTGTATTGTCTGGGGGAGGTGGGAATGAGGCAAGTTCCTAGTTCAGTTCTCAGGCAGCGCCACCACAGGAAATATTAAGCATTACAGTTCCCATAGAAATCAAAGGCTGTCTATGTGATGAACAGACACATCAGGTCCTTCAGAATAAAAGATGTGCCTTGCAGCAAAGAGACAACAGACCTGAATTGGACACTACCCTCCAAACAATCAATTTTACAGTAATACTTGCATCTATATAGACTGCACTGTAAAACTGCTCATATAGCGGTATTATTTTATCCCACATTGAACTGTTATTGCCAGATGATTGGCACGCTGTTTTCGTCCCTAGCAGGTTCCCTCTAGTGGCAATGGTTAGATTTATTTGCAGTCTGGGTCTTTGTTGGTCAGCAATGTAAGGTCTATAGTTATTCTGGCCTGAACGTTCTCTTATGATTTATTATCCTCCGTTCGTTCCTCTAGCATTTAAGGTGTGAAAACTACTCTCAAGTAAAAAGACTGCAAACCTCACAGCACAGATGAAATGTTTCAGGCACGGTCCAGTACAACCGAAAACTGAGACAAATTGCTTTAAGTTTGCTTGGAATTTTCCCATGAAAGCCACAGCGCTCGGCAGGCCAGATTTGCCATAGTGTTCAGGGCGACTCCACGTCAGAGGCACAAGCTGCGTACAACTGCTGACAGACCAGAGAGGAACGTTGGAGGGTAAATAGTAAGACATATTAGACTGTGTGAGTAAACTTCTTATTAACAAACCCCTGAGGAATTATCCATCCACACTTGAAGTTACGTGCCTGGCTCTTCTAATGTTTCCAATGCACAAGAAGAGGGTAAGTCACAGATGGACACAATACTGAAGAGTTTAGGAGTGGAGCCAAACTGAAGTTTTCATGGCCCAGCAATCAAAGCTAGACATCAAAAGAAAACAGCCCAAAAAGCTATGGCAAATGTATCATCACGATAGATACCTATCTAGTGGGATCTGTGAGACTCTTATGTATGTTAGTAACAAATCAATACAATCACGAGGCAATTATAATTGGAAAAAAACACTAACCATAAAAAAAGAAGCTGCCAACAGCTTTGCCACCACAAGATTACTAGTCCTAACCAGTGGTGTAACTAGAATTGACTGGGCCCCGCAGCACATTTATGAACGGGGCCTTTTTTTATTTTCCACCTCAGCTCTTCGTGCAGCACTGTCTCTAGGCATGCACTAACTGTGGCCTGACGTCACACCAGTGTCAGGTCATAATTCAGTCCTATGCATACTGCATCCCATTATGAAGCTGTGCGCTGCCAGGACTTAGTGAAGTGTAGGTGCCCTGAGAAGAAGACCAGGGAGCAGTGAGTAATACCAGTGCTAAAACTAGTAGCACTATACTCTCCGCACCCTGGGCCCAGAAAATAAATCCATTTGTCCTCCTTCTGGGCCCCTTCCTGAGTTTGGGCCCTTTATAAACCGCTTCCCCTGCTTCCATGGTAGCTACGCCGATGGTTCCAACACTGTCAGAGAGAATAGTGCTAATATGTCTTGTTTGCAATAAAGCCAGCTATACACATTAGATTACAGCAGCTTATCTGTTCAAGAACAAAACATTTGGACATGAAGTCCAACTGCCTGATCCTTATCTGACCCAGCTGAACTAGCTTAATAAGAAGCTGTATTGACAGAACGTTTCCAGGACCATACCAGCCAAGAGACCAGCTAAAGGTCCTATCTACAATGTTACCACCTTCCATCGATAACTCAAAATGAAGATCCACCAGTGCACACACAAAACTGACACCTGGACTGGAAGTAAAAGACTTACACACGTCAGCTGTAGAACAAAATATGCACGCACTTGTTTCCATGACCATGATGTAGGGAGAACACTGAGCACATTTTTGTTTTTTTGCACTTTTATTCTCCGTAATCAATCCCCTTGACTGGATGATACCCTTTCTTACCTTGTGCTTCTACTTTCAACTGGTTCCTTGATATCAATACCTGAACCTTGGTCTACCTAGTACAGCTCCACCAGATGTATATGACAGGACAGCAGGGCTGGATTCTGCATCAGACAGCTGACTTCGCTGTAGCATGTGGATTCTGTATAGATGTGAGACTAAACAGCAGACCTGATGACCCTGGATTCATGTCTTCCTGTCTCTGGCATGATGCACACACCGACTCCAAAGGCTTACTGTGCACTTCTCCTCCAACATTGGTCAGCTATGCAGAAGTCTTAGAGTGGGTTCACAAAGGGACAGGCAAAGCAGGTGAGAAACTCCAACAAAAAACATGGAAACTAGCCATCAAATGTATGCACGCTTCTTGATATAACATTAAAGGGGAACTCTGGGGAAACCTACAGATTCTTTTATCTAAATATTAACATCTCAAACAGAATGGGTCGGGATTGTTGCATAGCAACAATACAAGAAAATACTAGGTGACAATAAATTTGCACAGTACAGGCGTAATCTACTTCTGTCACTGAATCGCCTCACGTTTGCCTTAAGTTTCCTGTAGATGAAGGAAGGTAGTGGCTTATTTCCACAAACAGATAAAGATTGAAGATGTTGAAATCCAACTGCCCCACACTTCTCTCAAACGACATCTGCCGTCTGGGAGAGTCAGGAGGCCACCATGTTAGAAGGTTACTATGTCAGGAGGAGGGGAGGTTCTGTGGACATAGTCAGAACTGGCGCATGCACAGATTCCTCCACCTACCTCATCTGCTCATGTGTAAGGGATATGAAAAGCATTGGGCCCTCCAAAACATCTCCCCGATCCTGGGATGTGATGACCCATCCATACACCTGACCAGAAGCCTGGAAAAGGACATTATGTCAGCGGATACAGGAATTTTAGAATCATGTGATCAGGTTTCTAAGCGGTCGTTCCATGCAACTTTGAGGAGGTAAGTAGACTTTCTTCTACAGATGAGATATAAGTAATTAAAACGGGTATGTGAGGCCTGCTGGGTCCCAGAAAACCTCCTGAAGACGACTGGGAACCAGAGTTGTGTTGCAGGTTACACAAAATGATGCTTCTATTATTTTTTTCTCTGCCCTACATTTCTGTGGCTACCGTGAACCGTTCACACAATTTTTAACAACCTATGTAACGTCACATCTCCACCTGACATTAAGGGGCAAAGCAGAATGAGCAATGTAGTTACCACAGCTACTGATCACAATGATTTCTACAATCAAGATGGTGGACAGAAGTCAATATGTTATCTTCTAAGAAGCTAAAAGATAACATGAAAGCCTAAGGCTGGGTTCACACCTGAGTGTTTTACAGCACGTTCCTACGAGCTGTAAAACGCTCAACAGGCAAAAACCAATGATTCCCTATGGGCATGGTTCTCACCTGAGTGTTTTACAGCACGTACGACGCTGTAAAACGCCCTACGCCCCAAGAAGTACAGGAGCTTCTTTGGGGTGTATTGTCGCGCGTTCCTGCACATAGACCTAGCGGGAACGCGCGACAATGGGCGTTTGCTTGTTTCCTCACACGTGTGTAAACGCCCGATAAACACGCTTGTAAACAGCGCTTATCGGGTAAGCTTAGGTGTGAATCCGGCCTAAATGTACATCAGGAAAGTAGAATGACACTAGCTACACATCTGAAACGTAAACTACGACACACATTGACATATAATAGGATCTGTCAGGTTCCGTCAAGATACCTGTCGTTTGCTAGGAAAATAGCGCTGCAAGATTCAATATGATGGAATCTACGATGGATGCTTCTAAGGTAGATGATGAATGCAGAAGTGAACAGAGACTAATGTGCACTAGCTCAGGGGGTGCTGAGATGACATATTTACATTTTGCATTTCTCCCAGAATTGTTGAAAGGGGCAAAGGAAAACACAACAAAAACTAGAGGACCGAGGGTACAAATAAAGGGGCTCAGCCAATTCCTCCCAAAATGCAAATACAGCCCCACCACTTTGATTTTGCACTTTGGGCCTCAACTCACAGTTGGCTAAGCCGGCACTACCCACTGGTGTGCTGGCACACTGGCGATTAGTGGTATTTGGGTGGCCTGGGTCCCACTGGCCTTGCTTTTCCCTAGGGATTTTCAGTTACCTACATTTTTTGTATAAGTCCCTACAACTGCCATTTTATTATCTATGTTTACCCCCCCTTTTTCTAAGCAAACTCTTTTTGTGTTTGCCACTATTGTTGTACATCTTCCCTTATGAGTTCATGTGGAACGAAACGTGACACGTCGGGAGTTTACCTCCAGTAGGGTGTACTAGGGATACTGCCCGGGAATAGGGAAAGGTAGGTATCTGGACAGGGTCGCTCCTTGCGGGGCAAGCACTTTGTATAGATAGGCAGGGTGATATTAGTCCCTTCCTCCTGGACAGGGTGTATTAGGGATGTCCTATCTACGCTGAAGTTTATCATTGGCATTTTCCTGAATGGTACGGCTATCTATGGGATTTTTCATCTCCATTATATTAAGGACATCCGTCTACTTGAAGCCCATCAAATTGGAAGAGATCCGACCACCAACTCGTACAGCCATTGATGGGTGAGAGCGTTCCTTTTATATATATAGGCACCATTCAGTGTATGTTTGTATAGGCCCACTCTGGGCTGTTCAATTTATTGTTTCTGCAGGATCCAACTGTGGCACAGCGCGGACATTTTAATATCATTATTATTAAATGTTACGTTTTACCCCCTTTGTCCCCTAGGGGATAAGGACCTTTGCAAAGGAAAAAACAGCCACAAAAGGCATAAAACATCATACTTTAAGAGCCAATGATGACATATTTTTTACATAATAAAATAAAGGTATATATACATATGTTTCCGGCACTTTAGCTAATAGCTATTTCAGAGGCATCGAGCCATACTTAAAGCTGAAAACGCTGCTGTCAGATAAATAATACAAGGTGCTCCACTCATGTTGAGGGCTCCATCCAGCTCCGACAAATGAAGCCATGATTGCATCAAAATCAATCTGTTAACATAAAGTAGATGTGTGAATTGGAGATTGTTTGCACAAATTGCGGGATTTTCTGCTGAGTTTGCATCATGCTTCAGTGTTAGCACAGGAATATTCCATTCATCACGGAGACATCTGCATATTTCAGACACGGCATACATTACTCCTGACTGCAGCGCTTCTGGGTAGTGATATGGAAAAGAACATTGACTACAACTCTCAACTGCTAAAAATATTGGGGGTAATTTACAAACAGATATAAACCCCTTTTGTGGCGTACATCTGGCGCAGATTCTGTCACGCGCCATGTTGCATGTTCTACCCCGCTCACACCAGGTCTAAAAAATAGGGCAAGGGCGGGGAAGGGGATGGGGCAGGCTCGTCTCATTCATCATTTTCTACACCTGGTTTAGGCGTAGAAAATGGTCTAAATGTAAAACAGCAAGGAAGCTGTCTTACATTTAGAATCGGCAGTGGATGCACCTAAGTTATGTAGAGGGTGGCACCTCTTCATAACTTCGGCGATCCACCGCCAGTGCAGGGGCTTATTAAGACCGGCATCTAATAAATGTGCCCCATAGTTGTATTATTATACTCCTGTGCAATGAGTTATAGTATGGGGTGATGTAAAGGGTCCAATCCAGTAAAAATACTTATAGCTGGCACCACCGCTAACCTCAATGGATAGCCTGAAACTTGTGGTTCCACAATGCCCATGGGTGCTCAGTGCACAATAGACGATACTGCAATACATCACAGTTAGGGCTCATGCCCACGGCTGTTGCCCCGCCGTTTCTTCCTAGCTGTGATGTAAAGGGTACCTCCAGTTTGGAAGAGCACATGCTTATACATTATCTGGCTGATTCCCAATGTACTCTCCCATACAGACTTCTACATCAGCAACAACGATCTGCAGCCATCGAAGGCCGGCCACTAGGACATCTAATTCTATGCAGATGGCGCTGTAAAATGTTGTGGCACCAGCTGTGACAAGGAGGGTGAACAAGCGACCACTGCTGCAAGTCATTGGCTTCAGCATTGACATGTTGGCACCACTGTAGTCACCACTGCAGCCAGTGATTGGTTCCAGCAGTCAAAAGACAAATAAAAAGCCATCCAAAAAACACTTGTAAAAAATGCATGAAATTTCGGCATTTATTCAAAGCCAAAAATGCCATAAAAATGTGTGTGAAGGTCAAACATCTGTGTTAGTAGGATATGGGTTTTGGCTATATGAGGCTTTCAGCTGCTGAATGAAACTGGAATGTTTCCATTCACTAATACCAACCAGAGATCTTCAAAATGTTGAATAACTGAAACACAAAGAGCATTAAAGAGGTTTTCCACCAAAACAATGGTGGCAGCGGAGTCAGAGGGATGCAAACGGATTGGCTGCGTGGGCATTTCCAGGCACTACTTGCATTTTGAGAGGGGAGCAGGAAGTAGAACGGCATAGATCTAGGCAGTGCTAGAACAACAGTGACCGGGGATCAATGCCGGTGAGTGGTGTTGAGCGAAGTGGACTTCAATCCTAATTTCAGGGAAAATTTGATTTGCGGCAAAGCCGAATTGGCTCGTGTTTTGTGGTAATGAATCGATTTACCTGAAATGGTGTAAAAAAAACAAAAAAAATCATACTTATCTCATCCATTTTAGCACAAAGAGTCGGCCGCCGCCATCTTAATTGAACTTCTCGCACGAAATTCCATGCGCAGTATGTGAAGTGAAGTATGACGTCACCACCCCGAGGACATGATGATTTTGTGCTAGAAATTTAATCAAGAAGGCGGCGGCCGGCTCTTCACTTTCAAATGTATGAAGGTAAGGCTACATTCCTAGAAAGGTATTTTGTTTCCCTTACTGTTCCTTTTTTTTTTTGCGGATAGGATGCGGACCTATTCATTTCAATGGTTCAATGGGTCCGCAAAAAATGCAGACAGCACACCCTGTGCTATCTGCATCCGTATGTCCGTTCTGATGCAATACATAACGTCATCATTTTTTGGGGGTGGATCTGCAATTTGCAGACCGCAAAACACATATGGTCATTTGAATGTAGCCTAAGGGTACTTTCACACTTGTGGTAGAGGATTCCGGCAGGCAGTTCCATCGCCGGAACTGCCTGCCGGATACGGGAATCCGGGCGCAAACGGATGGCATTTGTCAGACGGATCCAGATGCGGATCCGCCTGACAAATGCATTGAAATACTGGATCCGTCTCCCCCTAAAAACGGATCCGGTATTTATTTATTTTGCATTGCTAAAGGTATGCACAGACCGGAAAACTGGGTCCGTTTTGCAGGAACACTTAATCCGGCACTAATACATTTCAATGAAAATTAATGCATTCTGGCAAGTGTTATTTTCTGAACTGATGCATCCTGAGCCGAATGCTCTCCATTCAGAATGCATTAGGTTAAAACTGATCAGTTTTTTTCCGGTATTGAGCTCCTGTGACGGAACTCAACACCAGAAAAGAAAAACGCGAGTGTGAAAGTACCCTAAGTATGATATTATTTTTATTTTACGACGGATTATTGCTATCGGATGCTATGATCACATATGAACACGGTATCTGAGGGGTACAATGACGGGGGTCGGCTCAATCACCACTCCCTGCCGTTACACCCACTACTTACAAAGCACTTGGTAACATTGGTGAGCATTGCTTCTTCTATGTTTTTATGCCACTCTGACCCACTGCCACCTTTTGTTTTGCACTGGAAATCCCCACATGTGTTGTTTTCTCTACCCAGGCTGCCAACTGAATCTGTCCATTGATTGCGCCTTTCGCATCTGACAGACGTTCCCCACAATCCTTGGAGCTACATAATAAGATACGCAGCGCTGAGCCAAGCTTTCATAAAGAACAAATGTTCACAATAATGTTTAATGTCCATTTAGTGTCAAAAAATCATCTTGAGACAAAGCAGAGGATTTTTCCGCGCTGCAGTTGTAAGAGAAACATTTCCATTTCCAAGCAGAACATGGGGTGATTTACATAGGAGTGGCCGGTGATAAGATCACCACCTCTGGAATGAAATCTAGTTCAGCCGCTTACTCCAGGTCACCTTAGACAATTCACTTCACTCCTGTGCCTCAGGCCCAAACAGTGTAATCTCTACCTATATACGCTACATGGAAATGCCATATATCTGTCTTATTGGCACTTGCAGCAATGTTCTCAGTTCTCTTTATGAAATGCAGACAGAGAGTCTCAGGAAACCACTGTCTGAGACCAACAGGATTACAAGGGAAGAAACCTCCGTTCACTGGGCATTACCTCAGACGACTGGAGAAACTGAGTGAATTCCCAGCTGCAGTAATAACACACTGGCCTGCTCTCATACATCTATACCTACACAAGTGGTGATGGACGATTGGTTATCTGAACTGAAGAAATGGAACCCAATCACTTTAATAGTTAACACTAGGATAGACAACTCCCGGGAGCCAGGGAGACAATGTATGGGGGCATATTTAAAGAGTACAGAAGCTACGGTCACACTGGGAGAAGCTGAAGGTTCCTCTGTTTTATATGAGGAGAACAAGAATATGAGGGGTAACTTATCATAGATTGGCTAGAAAGCTGTCTTACATTTAGAACTGGAGCTGGATGCGCCAAAGTTATGGAGAGGCTGGCACCTCTACATAACGTCAGCCAGCCACCTCCAACGCAGGGGCTTTATTAAGACCAGCATCTAAAACGCCGGTCTTAATAAATGTGCCTCCATGTGATTATATAGTGATTTATTTTATTCATACACTTGGCATCAAAAATAATCTTGGCCAACGTTTCGGTCTGTCCCAGACCTTCATGGCCTCAGTGACTGGAAAGCAGAACCAGCGATATGGTATGTGTATCACTGAAGGAGATTTCCTCCAGCACTAAACACACCATATCGTTGATGCTGCTTTGGAATCGCTGAGGCTCTGAACAAGGTCTAGGAAAGACCAAAACGTTGGCTAAGATTATTTTTGATACTAGGTGTATGAATAAAAGAATCACTATTTAATCACATATTCTCTTGGTGTGCCGCAGTTTTTCTATACTTCATAGATGGCCAGACACAACGTTGTACATTTTGTAGTGGCTGTGCCTTGTACTGCAGTTCAGTCCCAGACACAACTGTAATACCAGGCACAACTACGACAAAATGTACACCACTGTACTTGGTAAACAGTGAAGGAGATGCTTTGGAGTCCTTTTCATCAGCTAATTAGTGGGGGTGCCCAGACTCAACTCCTGACCTGATGTTGATGGCCTTTTCTAAGGATGGTCTTCAGCTTGTCCACCACTGGGTTATATATACTAGTGCCTCAGTAAAAAATAGCTGGTGGTACATGTTAAGGAGTAAATTTAGGCCTCAGAATACAAAATGTCTTTTAAAATAATAAATGCCACTAAGAAGGGTCTAATGCTGCCTATACAAAACCA